>NC_141698.1:177572335-178193835 GCF_964263255.1 Lissotriton vulgaris
TGGTGACCTATGTGCAGCCTAGCACCAAGCAGACACCCTTGAGCCATGGTGCAAGGGTGCCTGTGTTACAGACAGAATTGTTTTGGTGCAGGAAGGGATACCCTCCTGCAAAAAAACAAACCTCAGAGGTATTTTCCTCTTTCTAAGTGTGCTGAATAATGTAGCACACGTAGAAAGAAGTAATAATGAGAGGAAATGAAGATTGTTCTCCTTGTTGGGATGGCGGACTGTTTTCATGTATTCCCACGTTTACTAATCTTAGGAAATCTGGGAATGCACCACAATCCATGAGTGGATGCATGGGAACAACCACACTCCACCCAATCAGTTACTAACACCTCAAAGGAGATGGTAACTGTTCTCAAAATGTAAGGTGTCCCCATTGGACACCTTTTGGTGTCGGGTACATTGTGGGGAACAGGCAGTGAGAAGTCCAGGGGATCACTCTCTGCTCCTCACAATTTCTTGCCATACTTTTTTTTTCATCACTGGTTCCTTTAAGGAAAATAGGCTGTTTAACCCATTAGCTGCTGCCAACGGCCGTCGCGAGCACTACCTCGGTAGTGCTGTGCACACCCCTTGGCCGACGCGGCCCGCCCGCAGAGTGGCGGATTTTGCGCCGCGCTAAACGGGTTAAAAAAAAGTTTCCGATTTAGCAATGTAAACACAGGGATTGGTGGTTTGCTGTTCTTTGCAGGTTACCATCCCTGTGTCAGTAACCAATCGCAGGGGCTGCAAATAGCAATCTGCCTCGTTAATATTCCTTTTGAAGGTCACTCTACAACCTGCGATCGGAGACTTTGTGATGTGACCAAGTAATTCATAGGTTGCATCTTAAAATCAGAGACAGGTTGAAAAAAGTTAGTGTGCAATTGCACCCACTTATCCCATTCGTTTTTTATTAGGTCGAGCTCTCTCGACCTATTGTCGCCGAGTTGCTCCTCAAGGGAGATAGACTGGTGCACGAGCGCCGATTGCACATCGTGGACGCGCATGCCCAGCCAGCCAGCCCCCCCGAGCCGTGCACATCACAATCACGCACACACACAGCCACACGGAAGCACACACACACGCACACACACACACACACACACACACACCCACCCACACCCACACACACACACACACACCCTCTGCCCCCCACCCACTCACCTGGCTTTTTCCGTGTGTCCCTCTCCCTCTGCAGCGGGTCAGTGTAGGCAGCAGGCAGCCTCGGAGGTCGGCGTGTCTTCTCCGGCGATCCAATGTGCACGCTCACAGCGACGTGCGCTCCCACTGCTTTCGCGCCCGGCATTACCATTTCCGCAGTTGCACCAACCTGACCAAAAAGCACAACCATTGACGTGTGGAGCGTGGTCAGCCGATGACCAGAAGCATGCCTAGAATGACAGCGCAAGCGTGGACGGATAGTGCTCTTTTATTTAGAAACCTGTAATTTAGCGAGCGCACCTCATCCGTCGTGCTGTTAAAGCACAGTGCTTGCGCATGCACCGTGATCCAATACGATCAGAGAGGGAGGCGTCCTGGTGTTGTTCACGTTCGACGTTCCCTGTTCTGTGCGTGTGACATCACCAGGATCGTTGTTGTCATGTGTATGGTCCTCTCTTTCCAGCGATTCAGTTGTCGGAAGTTTTTATTCTGTACCTAAAGAGCTGTCAGTGCGGAGCCTTCACAAGCCATGGAGAAGAAGAACCTGGGCCTTCCCCTGGCGCCAGAGAGTTATTATTTTTTTTTTTGGTGCAAAACATTTATTGAGCACTTGCAGGAGCACACAGCGTCTCGCCAACAACCCGGAGGCTGGCCGCTATCAATGCAGATATATAGAACAAGCAATGACAGAAATGTAAGGGTGTGAATACAATTGCGTCAAACAGCAGTTTCCAAGTGACAAGTGCAGCTTCTACATAGCGAAATCAAAGTGTCTTCCATTTTTAGAAATTTTATGACAACATTAACATGTGCAATGAACAGGTGAACCCAGGGAGGGGGGGGCGCACACCTGTGCTCGGGCGGATAGAGCAGTCCGTGGGAGGCATGCAGCTGGGAAGGACGGAGTCTACAACTGAAGTAATGGCAGGGTTCAGTATCGAAGTTAGTAGGCCGGCAGACATCTGGGCGATATCGTGGGAGTGAGGGCAATACACAACGAGCCGAGAAGGGGGGGGGGGGGGTAGAGAGAGAGGGGAGGGGGTGGGGGGGGGGGGGCAGTAAGCACATCACGCCAGACAAGCTAGGCCCGGACTCTCAATTCAGGGCCAGGAAACAACACAGCAGTGTCCCACACTAACATCCTCAAGTGTCGTTATCTTCCAGTGGGTCAGTTATCAAATAACATTGTAATGGGGCCCAAATATCAGTAGGCCTAGAAGTAGGTGGCAACAATTCAGAATATGTATGCAATTGTTCCTGGCAGTATATCATGTCACTCATCCAATCCTTAAACTTGGGCGCCCTCCCTCTCCCCCATTTACACGCCACTCTGCGTTTAGCCAGAAGCATAGCCAGTGCCACATATTTACGGTGAGCCGCCTGAAGTGGTGCAACATACCCCAGAAGGGCCAACAATGGGGACGGGTCCACCGTCATGTGTATCATTTTGGACAGCGCTTGAAACACCTGGGTCCAGTATCTGTACACTTCGGCACAGCCCCATGCAAGGTGAAGGAAGTCAGCCCCAGGAGCCCCACACCTGTCACACGTGTCAGTAGGCCTCAGCTGGAACCTATGTAAGCGCGCCGGAGTGTGGTAAAGTCTGTGTAGGAATTTATAATGAAGTATCCTATAACGGCTGTTGGAGGATATGCGCTCGGTCTGTTGCAGGCAGAATTCCCATTGTGGATCTGTAAGAGTCAAGGCTAGATCCTGATCCCATTTGTGCCTAGCGGGCAGGGCAGTGTAGGTCATGTTGGCACGGACAGATTTATAGAGTGTGGCTACCAGCTTATTGGGATTGTCGTGAAGCAGCATGTTCTGCAGGGGGAGAAGCACTGGGGGCTCACAGGGGAAGTCAGGCGTAATGGCCTGTAGCCCGTGCCTGAGCCTGATATAATAAAACAAGTCTAGAGGTGTCGGTTGCATGCCCTCGTACAGCTGGTCTTTGGTACGGAAGGTGCCATCACGATACAAGTCCCCCCATGTAGCGACATGTATGCTTTTCAGCAATTTTTGGAAGCCAGCCTCCTGTAGGAGCGGGAGTTGTGGGTGGTAGGTCAGTGGCAATAGGGGAGCATATAGGAAATGTAGGTCAAGCCGCAGAGTAATGGAATTCCACGCCGTTACCGTGCTAGACACCGTGTTAGGAGTCTTGTCCCTGCCGTCGACCGTGGAATAAAGAGCGCCTTCAATGGGGGTCGGGTGGGCTAACCAGTGTTCAGCCGCCAGTTGAGGCATATATCTCTGCTGACGCACCCAGAAATATGCATAGTGGGCCTGAGCAGCCCGATAATAAAGCTCAAAATCAGGAATACCAAAGCCCCCTTGTGAGAATGGCCGAACTAGGATCTCCCACTTGAGTCTGGGTGTCTTCCCACCCCACACCAGTCGGAGAAGTTCCGAGCGTAGTAGCCGAAAGAAATGGGGTCCTGGATGAAACGGGATGTTCATAAAAAGGTACAGAAGCTGAGGGAGTATCACCATCTTAACTAACAATGCCCGCCCAGCCATGGAAACGGGGAGTGCTATCCACCTGGATATATTGCCACTGATCTTGTCCATCACAGTGCCATAATTAGCACGAATCAGCTCTTTTCTACTCTTATCCACATGTATACCCAAGTACTTAAAATCCCCCGTACACCAGTCAAGTGGGAACTCTAGCGGAAACTGACTAGTCGAGGCAGTAAGGGGAAAGATACACAACTTATTCCAGTTAATTTGGACTCCCGAAAGGGCACCGAACCGTATAAATTCCCGGAGTATGGGATGTAGGTTGTCGCCAGGGTGGCGAACGTAAAGGGTGATATCATCAGCATACATAGAGACGAGTATTTGTCTCTGAAAACAGCGCAGTGCACTGTCCCGATGATGCTGCCGCAGTTTAGCCGCCAGGGGTTCAGTGGCTATAGAAAAAAGGAGTGGAGACAGGGGGCAACCCTGCCTCGTCCCTCTGGAGATCGGGAAGTCAGAGGACAGTTTCCCATTCATGAGGACCCTTGCCGTCGGATTGTCGGATTCGTATATAACAATCTAATCCAGGAAATAAATATAAGCGGGAATCCCATTCGCTCTAGAACTTCATTCGAGCGAGTCGAATGCCTTGGTGGCGTCTAAGAAAATGGCAGCCATTGGGAGGTCTTCGTGTACGGAGTCATGGACCGAAAAAAAGGTACGGAGATTGTGCGATGTCGCCCTGCCAGGGACAAATCCGGCCTAATCCGGAAGTATTAGATCAGGCAGGAGGAGGCTGATGCGTACTGCTATCAATTTTGCAAGAATTTTCACGTCACAATTTAACAGGGACAACGGTCTGTAGGAGTCGCAGCTGGAAGCGGATTTACCCAGCTTGAGCCGGGATGTAATAAGGGCAATTCTCATGGATGCAGGGAGATGGCCCACCTCTAGCGCATCCTCATAAACCTCCCGCAGCACTGGTGCCATGAAGTCAATAAACGTTTTATAGATTTCAATGGGGATGCCATCCAGCCCAGTGGCCTTACCCGACTTCATACTCATGATAGCCTCCCTGACCTCATCCAATTCAAACGGAGCGCTTAAAAAGGCTCTCTGTGCGTCGCTCAACCACCCCAAGGAGACATCTGCCAAATAATCGTCCAGTGAAAGTTCGCCAGCCCTGTTAGAGGAGTATAGCGCACCATAGTGTCGCACAAATTCGTTCATAATTTGTGTTGTGTCCCTGAGTACTAGCCCCTCAGCAGTCTGAAGTTCCAGTATAACAGTAGGCGAGCGCATTAGTTTAACCGTCGCCGCCAGCGCCTTCCCAGGTCTCTCACCCTCTCCATATCGCCTGGCCACCCAGTACTTGTTCCTAAACTTTACCTCGCGGGCAGCCTCCTCGGAGTACTCTGACAGTTTTTCACGTATGGTAGCGAGGGTTGCATTGTCAGGGCCTGCTCTGAGGCGGTCCTCTGCACTCCGTAGGCCAGCCTCGAGACCGCGTAGTCTATTTAGTATGCTCTGGAGCACTCCCGAGCCTTTTGAAATACATAAGCCCCGGAGTGTGGCCTTAAACGCGTCCCATATGGTCTCAACGTCCTGGACGGAGTCCTTATTTCGTTTAAAGAAATCCAGACATTCATCCCTGAGTTCTTCTTGGAAGTGCGAGTCTAATAACATAGAGGGTTGCATACGCCACGCCGTTACCGGGGGGCCCAGCTCAGAGCCAGACAACGTAATAAAAACGGGGGAGTGATCGGAATATGTCCTGGGGAGGTGCGTCGCGTGAACCAGTGCCGTGTAGAGATGTGAGGTCAGGAGGAAATAGTCGAGCCGCGCCCATGACTTAGCTTGCGCTGTAAAGTGTGTACCTTCCCCTTTAGGCCCACAGTGTGAACGCCAGGCGTCTATGAGATTGTTACCAGCAATAGTTGCTCTAAGGACTTCTCGCCCATTGGTGTAATGGTGGGGGGCGGGGTGTGACCTATCCAAGGGGGGGTGCAGGGTCGTGTTGAAATCTCCCCCCATATGAGGTGTTGTGGTCCCGTCTCCACAATCGCAGCCCATAAAGCAGTAAAGAACTGCGGGTCATCTACGTTAGGCCCATAACAACATGCTAGTGTCACCGACATATGTCCCAGTCTACCCCATAACAAGCAATACCTCCCCTGGGGGTCAGCCTTGGATCCAGCAAGTCGAAAAGGTGTATACTTCTTAACCAAAATGGCCGTACCTCGTGCATATGAGGAGTAATTAGCAAAGACCGTGTGGGAAGCCCACCTACTACCAAAGGCGTGTGATCTGTGGGGTGCAAAGTGCGTTTCCTGCAGGAAAGCAATGTGGACGTTATGGCGATCAAGGTAACTCAATAATTGACGTCTTTTCCTATGGTCACCTAACCCCCTCACATTCCAAGTAATCACATTTAAGCGTGTGTCACCCATGTATAGATGCGAAACAATGAATACAGGATCAAAGCGAGCAAAACGGCCCAGTCATCATTAGCAATAAACAGGCAATCGCCCATTCGAACTGGACAAGTGACATCCAGAGGGAGCCGGGAGCCGAACACCGATGGAGCACCTTCACCATCTGCACCACTCCCCAGCCATAGACAACGCACTCCGCATCCATCCCACCCCCACATCCTCCGGCCACAACCAAGGTGCCCTCCACAGGGCAGAGAAGTGAGTTCAAAACCCATCATGCACATGTTATAACCAGAACTACAACAGAACTTCCAGCATACCCCCTCACCCACCCCCTCCCCAACAGTCCCAACAAAAGGACAGAACCTGAATAAAGAAAAACCCTGCACAGAACGCAACCATTCAGGGCGAAACATTTCGGCTCTGCGAAAGGGAGTCATACTGCGCCAAGTGCATTCACATTCCTCCAGGTAAACAGTCCACCAACCCCCACCCACTGAAGCATCCCCAACTCGCCAGCACCCCAAGCCCGCCCCCCACCCACATGCCAAAACAATGCAAAGAAATAACCAACAATCAAAAATCAGAGTCAATGTCATTGGGGAACACCCAGTAGGGGTCATCTGAGGCGCACGTTTCACCACCCCAGTCGTCCCACTCCGTGCAAGTCTACCCTAGGGGTCTCCATCTGGAGCAGAGAGGGAGTAAGGGGGTGGGTGCCCGGCATACATTACCACCTGCAGTCCAACACCCGTCCATGGCACCCCAGGGGCCGCCGCAGCCACCGCTGAGAAGAATGGAATCCCCTGCGCAGAAAGGGGAGCGAGGACGGTCTAGTGGAGTGCAGGATCAAGAACCATAGAGAGCCAGCCACTGATCATTCGGGACCAGATGCATTTAAGTCTTCAGCGTCCGCAGGTCTCCTGTGTCGTTTAGGCAAAGTCTTAAGGTAGTCCTCGACCTGCTGGGGGTTGAGAAAGAAGTGCTGTGTACCCTGGTGGGTGACGCGCAGCTTGGCTGGATACAAAAGGGCATAGTCAATGTTCAGGTCTCGAAGCTTCCTCTGGACCGCAAGGAATTTTCGCCGTTGCTCTTGGACCACCGGGGTAAAGTCAGGGTAGATGGAGAAGGGCACGCCATCATATGTCAGATTTCGGTTCGCCCGGGCTGCTCGGAGCGCCGCATCTCGATCCCGGTAGTTGAGCAGGCGCGCGATTATGGGTCGCAGCGGGGCTCAAGGTTTGGGCTGAGGTCCAAGGGAGCGATGGGCACGTTCCACTATAAACTGATTCGAAAGAGCTTCTGCCCCTACTGCCGCTGTGAGTAGTCTCTCTATGTACAGCTCCATCTTCCCCGTGTTGGTCGACTCCGGAATGCCCGTGACGCGCACGTTGTTCCGTCGACTCAGGGCTTCCAACTCCTCATTTTTGGCGGCAATCACCCTTAGCACATTGTCCATTCTAGCAAGACGAGAGTCATGCGTCGTGGTGGTGTCGTCATTTTCGGAAATCCTGCGTTCCACCTCAGTTATGCGCTCCTCATGCACATCCATCTTTTGGACTATCCCATCCATCCTGGATGAAAGTCTGTCTACTTTGTCAACTACCGTTGCAAAGCCCTGGCGCATCTCCTGCAGCATGGTGGCGATATCTGGGGCCGGCGGGGTCGATGTGGAGGCCTCCGTGACCGGGCTCCGGGGCGGCACCGCGTCCCCCGTATGCCGCGTCGCCTTCTTCTGTGACGCGGGCTCAAACTGCAGCCTAGGCTGGCGACTGTCCGGCTTCCCCATGCCAGTAATGTGAGATATGAAGCTTCAGCGTCCAGGCGCTATCCGCACTGCAGCTGGAGCGAGGCAAATGAAGGGGACAGTACCCCCGCCCCACAAAAAAAAATGTAGTGGTGTCCTCGCTGTAAACAAGGCGCTAGGCAGCGTGGGAAGCGCGGCGAATGTCTGCAGGGCTGCACAATATGAGATATAACATAGTCCGGATGGATACCAGTCACCTGGGGAAAAGTGCGAGAACACCAGCCAAATATGCAGCGCCTCGAGGTCTCAGCCGGTAGCACTAAATCGTCGGAGACTCCAGCACACTAGTGCCGCGGCAGAGGTCAAGCGTGAGGCTATGTGTGGTAGTGGTATGGCCAGGCCGCCGGGAGTCTCGGGCCCTCTGCAGGGGAGCGCCACCAGTCCAATATGGCGCTTGTAGGTCGTGCCTGTCACAGCATCGGCGGGGCCCGCAGCAGGGTGAAGCCAGCGGGGGCACCGCACCTTCTCAGCCCCATCGCCACAAGCAAAGCGTACCGCACGTACCTTTGTATTCTGTCCCAGATGCGGGCCCCACCGCCAATACCGGCCGCCGCCCTCCAAGGTCCGGAGGCCCACTTGCCTCGTGGTAAGCCTCGGGCTTGCGCAGGTCCAGGAGCCGAATGCAGGCTCCGGCTCGGCAACGCTCTCGTCGGCCGGGGGTTCCGCAGGTCACAACCCCGGAGTCCAAGGGGGCACAGGCACCAAAGTCGCACCGAGTGTGCGGTGACCTCAGCCGCCCCTCCGTGGGGATTTTCGGGCGGGTGTGAGCAGGGAAAGGAGGATAAAAAGCGGATATCTATGCCAGGCTGCTGGAGCCTCACGCAAGTGCGGCCATTCAGCAAGTGCGCCCTCTAGCGCCCCGCGCCAGAGAGTTTGTGTTTTGACAAGGATGCGTTCATGAAGGTCTGTATAGTAATGTAAGAGAAGCGAGAGTGTGTACGTGGATGTCTACGTAGAACCACAAGTTCCAGAATCCAGCCAAATATATTGATGGCTCACAATTGTAAACTGGTGCTGCACAAGACCTTCAGCGCGTTCCTTCAAACTGGCTGCGTATAGAGAAGGGGAATTAGGGCACGGGACAAGCTGTAGGGAGGAGTCACAGTTTTCTGTGCACTTTTTTTGACCTGTCACTATAAGGACATTTACCTGTTATTGGCATGGCACATCCCATCGTAATCATAATGCTAAGGAGAAAAGCGCCTATAGCGGGCAACGTGCCATGTTGGCAGAACTATGTGTAACGCTATATATATTGCGATTAGTATCGCCTGCGTTTTGTATTGGCTGGGAAGGAGGGGTAAGCACATCTAGATGTTTGCAAGATGGGGAGAAAGTTGTACATGGGATGCATGTGTAAGAAACGATTTTCTTGACAATTACCGATGCAGATGACTCGTGGAACAGTGCGGGTATTACATTATTTCAGCTCTATGAGGGGCGCCTGTCGGCATGCTGTCATAATGACTTTCTTTGTTTCTCCATTGTAAGCCGGCTGCACTGCTACTAAATTATTACAGGAACCACGTATATCTTATTTGTTTCTGCTCTGTGTGTGTGCTTCTGGTGTCTGTTCACTTCGACTGAGTTTTCAATAGACTTGTGCAAAAGGTTTAAATAAACTGTGCGCGCCTTTTCTCTTGGTGACTTCTTCTCAGGTCTCAAACATTTTAAACAGCCTTTTAAGGACATCTTCAGGAGCCTGCGATCGATTCCTTTTCGTAGCGTGGGCGTGGCTGCTGGTAGAATCGAAATGTTGACTTGGGTTGTTTTTCAAAGAGGCCGGGACAGTATATGCATCCATGAACTGCTGGGCGCTATTTAATATTTTCGTGTGTTATTTTCTTTCGTTACATCCAATGTAGCTCCTACAGACGTTTACCCTGTTTTTTTTTTGGGGGGGGGGTGGGGGGGGCATTAGGAGGAAGTGGAGAGGTTCAAGGCTTGCAGATATGTGTTGATCGTATTATTTGGGTACAAAGCCCAGGTACCGGCCGCACAGTTAAAATATTTTAGTGCATACCTATTCATTTTCATTTATGGTTTTATTTTAGATTTGTTTTTATTTATTCTCAAACCTTTTACTGTCTGTACACAAGATGCGTCATCTCCATGATCCTAAAATGTGCAGCCATACAGAGGTGGTTTAATAGCACATTGGTGTCTATTATTGAAGTAGAGGTGTTACAAGATAATAATATTCATCATCCTGATACGTGCACCCAATGCATCACCACCTACCTGAACTCCCATTGATTTTTTTCTTAGAACACTGTATTTTTATGATACGTTCTATAAGGACCATAGTACATTGTCTGGTGCTCTACGGATAGTTAGGATGAAGGATGCATCTGCTACAGCCTCCTGCATGACTTGGACACAGCACATGCTCCTACTGATGTGTACCTCTTGTTATGTACTTTTTAGTGTGACAGTGTAAATTATGACACACCCTTCCCCGTTAACACACAATTGGTGGCTGCCAACCTTACATTCTAGCTAGGCAGGTTTGGGCTAATAGCCAACATTTGCTACAGCTCTCCCATCGGACACGTCTATGCGTGGCCTTTCACCCTCGAGGTCCAAGTATGTCTGTCCCATTCCTTACACCGCCGCCCGCTACACCCTTCATCCCCTAGAAAAGCACATTCAACTTACTTTTTTAAAACAGTAAGTTCTAGGGCCCTTGTTCTTTTGACTGCTCCTGGGTGTGTGCTTCTGATTCTGATCCTCACCCCTCTCCCTAAAGGTTAGCAAGAGCACGTCATTTGAGGGAACAATATATCGCTTAGCAGTGCCAGTTCACAGAGGCATTTCGTGGCAGGCGCCGATAGTCTGTCTGGAAACCACCAGATCACAAGCATCTGCAATGCAATTGGTTTCGCATTTACGCAAGTTTGAGCTATTGGCATTTTAAATGACAATGCCTTTTATTTATGTTTTGGTTTTAAAAACATAAATAAAGGGCATTGTCATTTACAATACCAATAGCTCAAAGTAGCGTAAATGTGACACCTATTGCATTGTAAATGCTTGTATTATTTCTTTCTAGCCCCATATGCCATTTTCTGCCTCATGACAGCAGGGAGCAGCTCTATTATCCTCTTCACAGAGCTGTCTGAAAATGTGAAAGGCAATTCGATTTTGCTCAACCACAGGGAGAGCGGATTAGAAAAACTACAGAATATACAGAAATTGACTAGACGGGTTTGTGCTTCAAAGTACTGCTGAGGGGTCTTGTTTGAGCATGTACTTCAATTGTAATGTAGGATAAAATGATAATAACACACAATTTATTGAAGTTATATTTTTATATTTTGTGCTGCAGGAGTAGCAATTGCATCGCTTCCTAAAATGCATATTTCTTTTCTGTACTTGAGGGCAGTTGCACAATTCGTATTGGAGAATATTAAGAAGGTTCTTGTCATATCAAGTCAAATTTATATTGCTGTGACAGAATCATTTTTAAATCAGCTATTATAGTCAACCCCTTCGTGACATGCAGCCCTTATTATTTAGCTAAATTGGGGTTTCGCCTAAACCTCGTTCCCATCATCTCTCAACTGCAGGGACATGAGCAGCAATGAAATGAGCAGCTTTTTTGTCGGTCATTGTTAATGGGAGAAATAGAGTATGCTTATGTGATACATTTTCACTCTGTTGTGGAGGATCCAGATGTATGTTTACAATCTGCTCTTTTTCACCAATGTATGGTCCAAAACACACTATGGTGCCTTTTTTAAACGTTTGTCTATGTGAAACAGTATTTTTTTACCAAATACAACTGGTGTTTTGTAGCCTTGTCTAAATGGTCTAATTTTAAGTATGAATTAATACAGCCATTTTGTTTTTAGTCCAACATTTAGAGATTGTTGTCGATTTCCTAGTCACTCCTTAATGGTTGTCATATCTCTGACCTCTGGATCAGTTGCTGGGTCATTGTTGCCTTCTGTATTTGGAAAGACATTTTCATATTCATGTTAATCTGGAACTTTACCATGCAGCGAGATTTTGACAACTTAGTTTATGCAAAATTAGAGCTCAGGTTCCTGAGGCTTTCCCATCTGTGATTACAGTATCAATATTTAGACACTTTTGTAAGGAAATTCTATGGAATACAGTGAGTGCCTTTCTCTAAGTTATGTAAGTATTTATTTTGAAAAATAGGAGAGAGATGTACATTTCCTTCCTTTGCTCTAATGAGCATTTGTGATTTTTGAGATTGACAGTGTCCACAAAACCAGAGTAGTTGCTTGTCTACAGTCGAAATATTTTCACAGTCTCTCTTTAGCCCAGCAAAGGGCACAGAGATGCCACTATAGCAGAAGATTGTGTGGTATACAACTGCCAGTTAACATTCACAATAATTGGAGCACTGTAAGACCCATAGGATCGCTGAATTAGTGTCTAGTGGATGACTTGAACTTCTCTTGGGTGGGTTATGTGCTTGGTGGCATGAGTTTAGCTTGATAAACCAGATGCAAGAAGGATAATCAGTCCTGCCATTGGAGGGGTATGAAGGTGGGGTGGGTAATACCTCTGTGACAGTGTATTCTGTATAAATAGGGCTCATTCCATTTCAGGTAATTCTTGAACATTTGGTAAATTCGTTGTGTTCTCAATGTTTGATTAGGCATGTTATGAATTGAATGACTAGTGGCTGGCCTCGTTCATATATTTTTTTTTAATCAGAGTTCATTGTAGTTGATCTGAGCAATTGTACTTGATCTCAAATTGTTGGTGCTAATGTATTAAGGTTCTGAAGATAATTGCCCTAGAAGGTCTTGTGCAGGTTCTACAATCGTTCAACATCAAGGTAGTGGTTGAGTGTATATGTTAATTCAGTTAATGTATATGCTGGCCACTTGAGTCTGTATCTCTGAAACTGTTGGATGCTCAGTAATATTGCTGTAGTCAAGTCCTAAGAGGACCAGATATCTGTTAAGGTCTATGAAGGGAGCAGGATAAGTACGTTTTCAATAAGGCAAGGTAATAACGATTGATGGGAGTCATGTTAACTTTGCAGGCAGGATTAAATCAGCAAATTAGAGTAACAATTTTCTGATGTGAGTGCACTAGATCATGGACTGACCGTTTTTAGGTCTCGGCCTGCGTAGGCTGCGCTTGTGCAGTCTCTCGCTGGTGAGACATTTTGTTTTACAGTATGGGTATTGAACCCGCCCCTCTTCTCCATTGACTGGCTTCCTAAACGGAGGCCAGCCATTGGAGGAGAGGGGCATCACTCCGTTCAAGCCCGGATTTGGGGGTTGTTTTTTACGTTCTTTCTATTTTCTTTCTCTCCTCTTCCAATTGGCTGGAATTTTACATTACAGCTGGACCGCCGCCGGAAGAAGTAGAAAAGTAGAGAAGCTGCTGAGTCCTCCGGTGAGCGCTCTCTTTTCTTGCCTCTGTTCCCTGATTGTGTCCGTTTTCTGGCGTCTGCCCCCTCGTTGTTCTTGCTTTCCTGCCCCCTCGTTCTTTGTGCTTGCTCTCCTGCCCCCTCGTTCTTTGTGCTTGCTCTCCTGCCCCCTCATTCTTTGTGTTTGCTCTCCTGCCCCCTCGTTCGCTGTGCTTGCTCTCCTGCCCCCTGGCTGTGCTTGCTCCCCTGCCCCCTGTTTGTGCTTGCTCCCCTGCCCCCTGGTTGTGCTGGCTTTCCTGCCCCCTGTTCCCTCGTTGTGAGCGTTTTTTCAGGCCTCTGTTCCCTGTGTGTGTCTGTGTGTGAGTGTGTGTGTGTGTGTGTGTGGCTCTGTGTGTGTGTGTGTGTGTGGCTCTGTGTGTGTGTGTGTGTGTGTGTGTATGGCCCTGTGTGTGTGTGGCTCTGTGTGTGTGTGTGGCTCTGTGTGTGTGTGTGTGGCTCTGAGTGTGTGTGTGGCTCGGTATGTGGGGCTCTGTGTGGGTGGCTCTGTGTGTGTAGCTGTGTGTGTGTGTGGGTGGCTCTGTGTGGGTGGCTCTATGTGAATGACTCTGTGTGGGTGGCTCTGTGTGTGTGGGTGGGTGGCTTTGTGTGCGTGGCTCTGTGTGGGTGCAAATGCAATAGGTCTCGCATTTGCGAGCGATTAAGCTATTGGCATTGTAAATTACAATGCCATTTGTTTATGTTTTAAAAACAAAAAACATAAATAAAAATAATGTCATGAGCAATGCCAATAGCCCTAACTTTAAGAATGGCGAGACCATTGCATTGTAAATGCTTGTTACATCAGGCACCACATTTCTAAATGTTAAACATATTATCTCAGTTATCCACAATGAAACCATCAAAATCAAGATTGTAGAAGACCATTTCCCAAACTGGATCCGCAGCAGGGACATGAACGGAGCAGCAAAGGGTATTAGCCGATGATGTATGCTCTCTGTGGCAGCATCCGAATGCATGACCTTCAATTCCCCCCTGTATTAGCTCATACATACAGCCCTCAGTGCATGCAGTGCTCTAATAGTGGTATGGGACGCCCACAGATTGTTGTTAAACAGGGAAAGGGCCATACATAGACAGACCAACAGCCACATTCCCATGAGCCAACAAACATACAGGCACACTTACAGAGCCCAATAGTCATCTACAACCCTGGGCAGCAGATGATGAAGTGTAGCAGGAAGTACCAGTTGATGTGCATTGGGAAGCATGTAGCGATGTGCACCACGCGAGAGCAAGGGATTGTGCAGTTGGGGAGCACATGATAATTCTCACCAAGGGAGCAGAGGCTGAGGCCCAGAAAGGGAACAAAAGGTGATGAGCCCTAGGGGATCACAGAGTTATGTGTATTGAGGAACCACAGGGTGAGTGGCCTCAGGGGAGTGAAGGGTGACGCGCTCCAAGGAAGGATTGGGTAATTGCAACAGGGAGCACTAGCTCATGTTGACCATAGAAGCATTCACAGGCTTATTTACCAGCCCCTTGGGGCAAATTAGTGCTCGGAGCATCACTTTTGTGACGCTCTGGAGCCGTGAATTGGACCATCATATTTACAATCCTCCAGGGGTTTATTTACAAGGAATTGGCGTAGGTCAGAGCCGGAAGTCATTTTGTTGCACTGCCCTACAACAATTCACAAGGGCAAGAATGCACCGTATTTACAAGAAAGGGTGCATTACTGCCCTTTCTGCCTGCACTGGCGCACAATTTGTAGCCGAGCAGCAATGTAGGCACCCTTGCACCAAGGTGTAAGGGTGTCTGCGTTGTTAGCAGGATTATCTTTGTGCAGGAATGCACCTTCTTGCACATAAACCATAGCGAGAGGCATTTTTCTTCTTCAATGTGTGCTGCAGAAGGCAGCACATGTTAAAAGAGGAAAAAAATGAGGAGAAATTTAAACATTTCCCCTCGTTACGCCTGCTCTAGGGAGGCGCAAGGTTCTGGCGCTGTCCCAGGTTTACGAGATATTGTAAATCTGGGGCAACGTCAAAGTCCCTGGGTGTTGCGTGGAAACACCCTCAGCAACACCCATAGGATGCCTCTTTGAAGCAGAGTAAGGCAATGCAGCGGCTGGCGCTGCCTTGCCTTACTCATATCAACGAGGCCCTGAAGCCACGCAACGTGGCTTTTCATGGCCTAGTAAATATGGTGGTCTGATTTACGCTTCCGGAGCTTAATAAAAGGTACCTTCCGGAGGCACAAATCTAACGTGAAGGGATTGTAAATAAGCCCCTGAGTGTTTTGTAAGTTGCAAGAGCAGCTTTCTACACTCTACAGCAGGCTTCTCCAACACGATGATTACAAACTTCCAATTGCTCGCAGACTGTGTTGCAGTAGCTCGCTCTCTGGAGTTCCAAACTGTTTACATTTGGGCCTATCTGCAATGATGCACTTAGAAACACTGGGGCTTATTTACAAGCCCCTTGCGCCGCTGGTACATCACTTTTGCCCATATTAAAAGTGACGCATGGGGCTTGTAAATAAGCCCACAGTGAGCTCAGTCTGGGAGACCAGGCTGAGGGTGCAGTGGCAGGATTCATCCCACAATCTTGTTAAGTAGACAAATGTGCTGCTGCTTCCTTCAAAAAAGCTGAAAATATATACCTTAAAACACATTGGTGCGTATTCTCAAGGCGATATCACCACGTTAGCGGCACGTTTCTGCCGCTAAAGCAGCAATGTTTTTATCGCCCTATTACCAAGCTGTCGCTAACAGCTGTTAGCGACAGTTTGTAGGCAAAAATGTCAGTAATAAAGATTGCTATTTCTGTTAGTGTTAATTATATGCAGGAGAGGCATTCCCGTGCAAAAACGGCCGCAAAGCCCACTACTCCATATTCACAAGGGGATCTTTGAAGTCCTGAAGCCCAAAAAAACTGTCTCAAACTGCAGTTAGAGCCAGTTACTTAAGACCAGAAAATAGCTGGTCTTTAAAATGGGGATAACACTTGGGCCTCATCTCACCAGGTTTTGGTGCTGGACAGCGCTGCAAGCAATATTGCAGCGCTGCCCTGCGACAAAACTACAGTGCAGGAATGCGCACCATCATTAAGATAGTGTGCATTCCTGGGCCCCAGTCATGAAAAGTGTTGCAGCGCTGCGACAAGACAGCGTTGCAACACTTCTCACTACGCCCTTCTTGCGACAGCATGGATGCATTGTATTCACTGGACAGCGCTCCATGATGCAAGTAAAGACAGATACAGCAGGAATACTGACCTATCTGTCCGCGCTAAAGTCACCCATTGCTGCAGTAGTTTCACAAGCATGATGCAACTCCATTAATGCATGGGGCAAGCCTATCTCTGTGGCACTGAGTCACCCTCACGCCTGCCATCGGGTGTATGAATAAACAACTACCTCTGGAATCACGAGTGCCTAAACCACGAAGGCTAAACAATGACGAAATCCTAACCACTAAGTATTGAACCACGACATGGGGGGCGTGGCCGGACGAGCAGCGAGATGGCCGCTTAACCAGTGAGCTCCGCCGGCTGTAATTGTAATCCTGCATTAATCCTGGCTATTCCAGTCACACACACGCCAAACCAGTGCGCAACGGTGGCAGATGACCTAAGGCACAATCGACTGTGAAACCGGCACTCTGGGGCACCTAATACACCCTGAGACGGACCCCGAAACTTTGGCCGACTGCGACTCGCTGCAAGACTCAGTGAAGCTGGAGTCCTGATCGGGCACGGTGCGCTACCTGAGGACGCGGCCCCGTAGGCCTGAACAAGTGCGAAGCGCCGCATTGCGAGGCGATCCTGGACTCACACGCCTGAGGTGGGGTAAGGCTCTGGAGCAGCGGAGGTTGTCCAACATAAAATAAAACAGATATATGAGCCCACTGAACCCCCAGGCGGCCGCGGAATCTCGACTTTAAAAATCGACAACGTGTGCGGCCGCCCTCTTGGATTGGGCTTTGTCATCGAGTTTGGCTGTAAGTGCGGGACTGATTCTGCTGGTCTTGAGCCCTAGGCGGTAGCATCGGTACTCCCGCCGACTGCTGCCACATTGGGACAACGATGGTCTGATGCATTGGATGCATACTTTTGATAGTCCTCATTTGAGGTGCCGCGCGGGCTGCAGAGGTGGCAGCTGACTGTGGGGAACGCAGGCCAGCAGATGGAGGCCTGCAGAGTTGCTGTGGGGACACACTGCTAAGTGATTGATGTTGTCTGCCTGTTACTGGAGCCGGATATGCTCGCTAGGCCTGCTACACCCCGAACCCTATGAGGCCTAGTTGCTGGTTGCTGATTTTTGTGCTCCGGAGCCCCGGTGGTACATATCACATCCTGCCGCTGTGAGGGCTGTGCGGGCAGGACCCCTTGCCTGAATATCCTTAAAGTCTTGGTGTCTGCTGGCAGGAATGTAAAGGCATCACTTGTCAAGTGTGTTCCTCCCGCGATTTGCATTCCTCTAATCGGCACTACCTGTGAAATAAGATCACTTCAGATAAAGTAACCTGACGCGCTCTGTGCCATGGTGCAGCAGACAACAGACTCTTGGCAATGGGGAAGGGTGACCCTCGCCAGCCAAGGCTCACGTTTGAGCAAAAGAAACTGTCCAAACAGGCTGAGATGGATTCCGGGGCTACGGGGGGGGTCACCGCGAGAGGTCCCTCAGGACATTGATGTAACTGCACTAATGCTGGAGGTGCACTCCAGCCTGAAAAGTATAGATGCAAAGCTGGATAACATGACGGCCCAGCTAGACAATGTGAGATCCCAGGTGGCCACACACGAAACGCGCCTAGATAGCCTGGAGAACAGACACACAGAATGCTGTGAGTTTCAGCAGAGCACAAAGGCTCACATCACCATCCTGGAAAAGAAAATCGAGGCGCTCTGTGCCAAGGCTGATGACCTGGAAGCGCGCTCTAGAAGATGCAACGTTCGAATCACGGGCATTACGGAGACCACGGCAATGGGGAAAATGGAGGTTTTTGTGACCGATCTGCTGCACGAAATATTTGACCCCAACCTCTCCCCGTTCTTTACTGTGGAGCGGGCGCAAACTGCTCAATTACAAGGACAGGGATCTCATACTGCGTTTGGCAAGGGAGAAAGGGAGAATAACACACAAAGGGAACAATATATCCTTCTTTCCAGACTTCACGCCTCTGGTGCAGGCTGCGCGCAAGGAATTCTTGCCTGCCAAGAAACTGCTGCTCCAGGCGCAGGTCCCATACTCTCTCATGTACCCTGCCAAACTAAGGGTTGTGCACGATAGCACAACACGCCATTTTCTGGATGCAGGGTCCGCCTTAAAATTTGCGAAGCAAATATGCAACCCAGATCCAGGAGGAAGACTCAAGCTGGGGCCGAAGCTGAAAGCCAAATGAGCGACAATGATTGAACCCCAGGGTCCACATTGCTACTAGATAGTAGGGCTTGCATGGAATGATTTTGGAGGTTTTGTCCTTGGAATTCCGCAAATGCCACCATGCTCCTCTGTTGGTACTATAAGATGCCAAAGATATCTGGTTGTAAGGTTGTGTTATGCTTTTATCCTACTCTGTCCGTTATAGAAATAACCTAACTAATGCAGCCACCCTGTGTAAGCAGCGGTGTACGCTTGAGATGCCACGCCTCCAAGGGGTGTCTCCCACAATTACACTGTTCTATTGTTTGTGCGCCCTTGGCGTAGTAGGGGTGTTACTGACACAACCTGTTTGGGGGGTTGGTGTGGGTGGGGGGGTGGATTTGGGTAATGGGATGTTTGGTATATCGTCAATTACATGTGTATCTGCATATTTTTTGTGACTTACATATGCTCGGTGGGGGTTGGGCAGAGTATGGACACACTGGAGACCAGCACAGACAATGGGTGTGACTAAAGTCTTAACATGGAATATAAGGGGCATAAACGACATCAGGAAGTCAAGACTTAGACATGATATAGACATTTGCTTCTTGCAAGAAACACACATTAACTCCACATGCTCGCCCAAACTTAAACACTCAAGGTGGGGATCCGTATACTCGGCTATATACTCAAACTACGCAAGAGGTGTAACTATCCTTTTGCGCCGGGGTATGGACTGGAGGGAACACTCTGCATATGGTGATGCTGAAGGCAGATATGTTGTATTACATGGAGCCCTGCTCGGCAAAAACGTGATAATGGTAGCTGTATATGGTCCAAACACTGACGACCCGGAGTTTTTCAGGGAGGTATGGGCGCGGGTCAATGTCCTGGACTGTCCTACAGTTATATGGGGCGGAGACTTCAACGTGGTCATGGAAGACTCCTTAGATAGGAAGGGCACGTCCAGGCAATTACATCCTCATGCCAGCCAGGCTCTGAAAAACATAATAAACGAGGGCTCACTTATAAATATATGGAGATCCCGTAATGCGGGTGTCAGGGTGGGCACATGCATATCTGCACATCATGCGGCCTGGTCCAGACTGGACTACTGGTTGGTATCTCAAGATGTGGCCACCTGGACTGTTAAAGTTGACATTTTGGCCGGTTCCTTGTCCGATCACGCTCCCTGTCTCTTGGAGCTGGACATTCCGGGAGTCCCAAATAGAGCCTTCACCTGGCGACTCCCGCCGGATGCACTCCAGGATGCTGCCTTTACGGAGGAAATTAGGCGAGATATTGTCGAATACTTCGCCACCAACTCAGGCTCGGTTACCACTGAGGCAGTTCTCTGGGACGCCTTTAAGGTTGTTATACGTGGGCAATGCATAGCACGCAAGGCAGGGGTTTTAAAAGCTATAAGAAATTCCTTGGCGGAGGCTGAGAGGGAACTCAAGGCTCTTGAGCAATCATTTTGTGTAGACCCAACGCCTGAATTGGCATCCCAGATCAAAACTAAACTACTAGACTTTGCAGAGGAAGCACAACGTGAGCTGAAATTCCTCGGTAAACAAGCTGAAGCTCACAGATACGGGGAGGGAGACAGACCCAGTCGCACATTGGCCAGGATGATTAACACCACCCCTCCACCCACACATGTACACACGATAATAAACAATACAGGAGAAATGACAACAGGCCAGCAAGAAATATTGCAGTCCTTCACCACTTACTATTCTAAGTTATATGAGTCTACACATGCTGTATCGAAGGACGCCCTTGAGTCCTTTCTGGAATCCATAGCACTTGTATGGTTTAACAATACACACAGGCAATATATGGACCGTCCCGAGACAGAGCAGGAAATCGCCACTACCATAAAGGCTCTGCCGCTTAATAAAGTGCCAGGCCCTGATGGACTCACTGCAGCCTTCTATAAGACATATGTAGAGGAGCTCGCTCCGCGCCTGCATGCTGTCTTCGCGGAGGCACAAGAGGTGGGAGTGTTGCCAGATTCGATGAGAGAGGCCCGTATTATTACATTGCTGAAACCTGGCAAAGATGACCAGAGTATGGACTCTTACAGGCCCCTCTCATTAATTATTGTTGACGTTAAAATATACGTGAAGATAACAGCGGACCGCCTCCAGCCCTTGCTCCCGATCGTGGCCCTCCCGGACCAATCAGGGTTCATACCTGGCCGTGCTACCACTCACAACCTAAGAACGGTTTTCTCAGCACTGCATTACTTACACTCTGATACGCAAGCAGCAGTGGTGTTTCTCGACGCCACAAAAGCATTCGATTCACTTGAGTGGTCATATCTATTCACTATCCTTGAGCGTATGGTGTTCAGCCCGTTATTTGTAAATCTGATCTGCTTACTTTACACTGCCCCTAGAGCAAGGATTAGAATTAACGACATGGTGTCTGACTCATTTCCAATCTCTGGAGGCACTAGACAGGGGTGTCCACTGTCCCCGCTATTGTACGCCATTGCGATGGAACCACTTGCTGCCAGAATTCGGCAACATCATACTGCTAGAGGTATTGGATTCAGCACTCGAAGTTTACTTATCTCCTTATACACTGACGATCTCACTCTGTATGTTAACAACCCAAATAAGAACCTGAACCCATTATTGCGAGAATTTGTTAGATTTGGGGGGCTGTCTGGCGTTTCCATAAATTGGTCCAAATCAGTTATATTCCCTCTAACCGACAGCACCTCCGAGGTTCATTCTGACTACCCTCTCAGATGGGAAGCGTACAAGGTAAAATACCTGGGTATTTGGATTAGCCGTAACATCCAAGAAATCTGGAATCTGAACTTTGGCAGAGCATTGTCCTGGCTTGAGGGCAAGGTGGCGATTTGGTCTAAACTCCCCCTCTCCCTAGCAGGCAGAATTGCACTAATAAAAATGATCGTGCTGCTTAAGTTTCTCTATCTATTCACAAAATACCGATTTCACTGACACAACACTTTTTCACATGTCTACGCTCTCACTTGTTGACATTGGTTTGGGCTGGGAGTCAGGCTAGACTATCATGGGCATTGCTAACACTGCCACTTAGGCAGGGCGGCTTGGGAGCTCCAGACATGCACTTGTATTCCCTCTGCGCACAGACCCAATACCTACACTTTTGGGCTTACCCTACGCCTTATCAACCCCATGTGGCAGTGGAGATTGACATGGTTGCTCCGCTCCCCCTGAGTGTGGCCCTCTACCGCAAAACTCCCAGGCCATCGCAAGACATAGACTCAGCAAATATGCTCCGCTGGACTTGGCGTGAAATGCTAAAACGAGCTGCCATACCTCTGTTATATGCGCCTGCTATACCCCTTAAACATAATCCTTTGCTCCCCTGCCTGGAAGATGGCGGAGGCAAGGTAACCATTGCTGGGTCCACCTTGCGCATTTTTGCTGACATATACCCCGAAGGCATATTTCTGGATCTGCCAGATGCAGATGAAGACAACCCGCTGTCATTTAGAGATAAATTCACACACCACAAGCTCAAATCTGCATGTAAGGCAATGTAGGACCGGTTCCCTGGGGAGCCACCACACCTACAGGCGCTACAAAACATATTGGCTAGAGCTTCCCGAAAGAAACTTGTGTCGCGGCTATACAACTCCATGCAAGAACAATCCCCTGTAGTGGTGCCCAAGTCACAGCAACTATGGAGCAATGAGCTAGAGATGCCCCTGACTGATGAACAGTGGTCGTTCTGCTGCAGAAAAGGGGGTGGTGATGAACAGAGTGTCTGAATTAAGCAGACCACTCTTACCCAGTCCAAAGATCAGGGCTTGATCCATCACCGTTATTTATCTCACTGCACCATCCCAGCTCAGAACCTGGCTATATGCAAATCAGTCAGTCCCTGGCCCAGTGCATCATGGGAACAGGGGAGACTAAACTACAATGCCAATTCTTCACCAGAAAGGAGACAAGCTACCGGGGACCGGTTTCTGGCATTTCAGCCGTCTTCGGCCCGGCTTGCTTGAATCCTGATGGTGCAGTGAGAAAGGGACTCATGTCTGAGTATACCCTGCCACACCTATAGTGGCCAAAAACGATTCAGAAAAGGGGGTGGTGATGAACAGAGTGTCTGAATTAAGCAGACCACTCTTACCCAGTCCAAAGATCAGGGCTTGATCCATCACCGTTATTTATCTCACTGCACCATCCCAGCTCAGAACCTGGCTATATGCAAATCAGTCTGTCCCTGGCCCAGTGCATCATGGGAACAGGGCAGACTAAACTACCAAGCCAATTCTTCACCAGAAAGGAGACAAGCTACCAGGGACCGGTTTCTGGCATTTCAGCCGTCTTCGGCCCGGCTTGCTTGAATCCTGATGGTGCAGTGAGAAAGGGACTCATGTCTGATAATACCCTGCCACACCTATAGTGGCCAAAAACGATTCAGAAAAGGGGGTGGTGATGAACAGAGTGTCTGAATTAAGCAGACCACTCTTACCCAGTCCAAAGATCAGGGCTTGATCCATCACCGTTATTTATCTCACTGCACCATCCCAGCTCAGAACCTGGCTATATGCAAATCAGTCTGTCCCTGGCCCAGTGCATCATGGGAACAGGGCAGACTAAACTACCAAGCCAATTCTTCACCAGAAAGGAGACAAGCTGCCGGGGACCGGTTTCTGGCATTTCAGCCGTCTTCGGCCCGGCTTGCTTGAATCCTGATGGTGCAGTGAGAAAGGGACTCATGTCTGAGTATACCCTGCCACACCTATAGTGGCCAAAAACGATTCAGAAAAGGGGGTGGTGATGAACAGAGTGTCTGAATTAAGCAGACCACTCTTACCCAGTCCAAAGATCAGGGCTTGATCCATCACCGATATTTATCTCACTGCGCCATCCCAGCTCAGAACCTGGCTATATGCAAATCAGTCTGTCCCTGGCCCAGTGCATCATGGGAACAGGGCAGACTAAACTACCAAGCCAATTCTTCACCAGAAAGGAGACAAGCTACCGGGGACCGGTTTCTGGCATTTCAGCCGTCTTCGGCCCGGCTTGCTTGAATCCTGATGGTGCAGTGAGAAAGGGACTCATGTCTGAGTATACCCTGCCACACCTATAGTGACCAAAAACGATTCAGAAAAGGGGGTGGTGATGAACAGAGTGTCTGAATTAAGCAGACCACTCTTACCCAGTCCAAAGATCAGGGCTTGATCCATCACCGTTATTTATCTCACTGCACCATCCCAGCTCAGAACCTGGCTATATGCAAATCAGTCTGTCCCTGGCCCAGTGCATCATGGGAACAGGGCAGACTAAACTACCAAGCCAATTCTTCACCAAAAAGGAGACAGGCTACCGGGGACCGGTTTCTGGCATTTCAGCCGTCTTCGGCCCGGCTTGCTTGAATCCTGATGGTGCAGTGAGAAAGGGACTCATGTCTGAGTATACCCTGCCACACCTATAGTGGCCAAAAAACGATTCAGAAAAGGGGGTGGTGATGAACAGAGTGTCTGAATTAAGCAGACCACTCTTACCCAGTCCAAAGATCAGGGCTTGATTCATCACCGTTATTTATCTCACTGCGCCATCCCAGCTCAGAATCTGGCTATATGCAAATCAGTCTGTCCCTGGCCCAGTGCATCATGGGAACAGGGCAGACTAAACTACCAAGCCAATTCTTCACCAGAAAGGAGACAAGCTACCGGGGACTGGTTTCTGGCATTTCAGCCGTCTTCGGCCCGGCTTGCTTGAATCCTGATGGTGCAGTGAGAAAGGGACTCATGTCTGAGTATACCCTGCCACACCTATAGTGACCAAAAACGATTCAGAAAAGGGGGTGGTGATGAACAGAGTGTCTGAATTAAGCAGACCACTCTTACCCAGTCCAAAGATCAGGGCTTGATCCATCACCGTTATTTATCTCACTGCACCATCCCAGCTCAGAACCTGGCTATATGCAAATCAGTCTGTCCCTGGCCCAGTGCATCATGGGAACAGGGCAGACTAAACTACCAAGCCAATTCTTCACCAGAAAGGAGACAGGCTACCGGGGACTGGTTTCTGGCATTTCAGCCGTCTTCGGCCCGGCTTGCTTGAATCCTGATGGTGCAGTGAGAAAGGGACTCATGTCTGAGTATACCCTGCCACACCTATAGTGGCCAAAAACGATTCAGAAAAGGGGGTGGTGATGAACAGAGTGTCTGAATTAAGCAGACCACTCTTACCCAGTCCAAAGATCAGGGCTTGATCCATCACCGTTATTTATCTCACTGCACCATCCCAGCTCAGAACCTGGCTATATGCAAATCAGTCTGTCCCTGGCCCAGTGCATCATGGGAACAGGGCAGACTAAACTACCAAGCCAATTCTTCACCAGAAAGGAGACAAGCTACCGGGGACTGGTTTCTGGCATTTCAGCCGTCTTCGGCCCGGATTGCTTGAATCCTGATGGTGCAGTGAGAAAGGGACTCATGTCTGAGTATACCCTGCCACACCTATAGTGGCCAAAAACGATTCAGAAAAGGGGGTGGTGATGAACAGAGTGTCTGAATTAAGCAGACCACTCTTACCCAGTCCAAAGATCAGGGCTTGATCCATCACCGTTATTTATCTCACTGCACCATCCCAGCTCAGAACCTGGCTATATGCAAATCAGTCTGTCCCTGGCCCTCTGAATCGTTTTGTCCACCATAAGCGTGGAAGGGTATACTCAGATGTGAGTCCCTTGCTCATTGCACCATCAGGATTCAAGCAAGCCGGGCCGAAGACGGCTGTAATGCCAGAAGCCGGTCCCCGGAAGCTTGTTTCCTTCCCAGTATAAGAATTGGCTTGGTAGTTTGGTCTGCCCTGTTCCCATCATGCACTGGGCCAGGGACAGACGAATTTGCATATAGCCAAGTTCTGAGCTGGGATGGTGCAGTGAGCTAAAAAACGGTGATGGATTAAGCCCTGATCTGTTGACTGGGTATGAGCGTTCTGTTTAATTCAGATACTCTGTCCATCACCACCCCCCTTTTCTGAATCGTTTTGTCCACCATAAGCGTGGAAGGGTATACTCAGATGTGAGTCCCTTGCTCATTGCACCATCAGGATTCAAGCAAGCCGGGCCGAAGACGGCTGTAATGCCAGAAACCGGTCCCCGGAAGCTTGTTTCCTTCCCAGTATAAGAATTGGCTTGGTAGTTTGGTCTGCCCTGTTCCCATGATGCACTGGGCCAGGGACAGACTAATTTGCATATAGCCAGGTTCTGAGCTGGGATGGTGCAGTGAGCTAAAAAACGGTGATGGATTAAGCCCTGATCTGTTGACTGGGTATGAGTGTTCTGTTTAATTCAGATACTCTGTCCATCACCACCCCCCTTTTCTGAATCGTTTTGTCCACCATAAGCATGGAAGGGTATACTCAGATGTGAGTCCCTTGCTCATTGCACCATCAGGATTCAAGCAAGCCGGGCCGAAGACGGCTGTAATGCCAGAAACCGGTCCCCGGAAGCTTGTTTCCTTCCCAGTATAAGAATTGGCTTGGTAGTTTGGTCTGCCCTGTTTCCATGATGCACTGGGCCAGGGACAGACTAATTTGCATATAGCCAGGTTCTGAGCTGGGATGGTGCAGTGATCTAAAAAACGGTGATGGATTAAGCCCTGATCTGTTGACTGGGTATGAGTGTTCTGTTTAATTCAGATACTCTGTCCATCACCACCCCCCTTTTCTGAATCGTCGTTCTGCTGCAGGCAGCTCTTGGAACTCTCCCCAAATTACAAACTCCGACTTATACACTTCAAGTTCCTCCATAGATTCTACCGTACCCCGCTATCTCTCCATCGCATGGGCATTAGGGACGATGATAGATGTTGGAAATGTGGAGAGGAGGGTGCTTCCTTTTTGCACGTGGCGTGGTAATGTCCGGCTCTATTTGATTACTGGTCTGAAATTTTTGTTGCTATCAATCAAATCCTGAACAGAGTGGATGCCCCATCACCACTCCTAGGCATTTTGGGTTGGGTTGAAAACACTGAGCCCAAGAGTCGGAAGCTACATGCATTGTTGCTGCTGTATGCCAAGAGGCGTGTGGCCATGAACTGGGGGCGTAAAACCAAGCCCAAATTTAATGACTGGCTGACAGATGTTACATATGGTCACACCCAACTGGGAACCTATTGGGACCCAATGCCAACTACTTCACGTCCTAGAGACATTTGGGAGCCATTCTTGCAGTGGTCGCGCGACAGATCGGTCTCCCCAATGGCTACACCTGTGGACCCGACTGCGTGATCCTGTACTGATGTTGTGTTTCAGCTTAAACTTTGCTTGCATGAATATGTCATATTGCAAACTGTGTAGCTGTCAAGACGTAGAGAGCCCAGGGGAGCTTTAATTCCCGCCCCGGCGAGTAACAAATTGTGGAAGGTATGGTCGCCCACTTGTCTTTGTATGTAGTGATATATGTTTGTCCGGATGCCGCTTATTGACCCCATTGAGCATGTTTACTCATCATACTTTTGTTACTTAAATGCTGTGATGACCGATTTGATATATAATTATACTGACGTACACCTGTTTTTTCTGGTTAGTTATGGAATAATAAAATTGTATCCTTTGGTAATGTGCAGCAGCAATGTCATACCAATTGCCTCATCTGATGTACACGAGTTATTACCATATGTAAATGCTGCGATTTTACTATGCAATTTCTAATAAATACAATTAAAAAAAAAAAGTATTGAACCACGACTTACTGAACCACGAAAACAATTCTATTGACATAAAAAACGAATCTTGAAGCAGGAATCTTATTAATCTCCAGACTTGAATAAAGAAAAATGTTGCTGGTTTTGACGTTTGATTACGGAAAACCTATTTTCACTTTGTGAACTTGGCCAAGCTGTTTTAGGATGGTTTCTTCGAACATGAAAATACTTGTGGCGGAAGCACTCCTAGAACTGCAGAAAAGAGAAAAGAATGGAGGAAACCCGCGAAAAGCGGAATCCTAGTGATGTAAAAGAACCTGCTAGAATCAGATAAAGAATGAGAAAGTGAGGGGTGCCTGAATGTCGGCTCTGTTGGAGATACATCGGTGGTGGTTGCGCACTGCTGTGTCATTGTTTGGAAGCATTGGTGGAGTGTTGGTGCGGAGGGAGTTGACGAGACATTATTCAGTGGCCTTGATCCAGCTGCAAGGGGGTGCAATTGTGGAGGTGGCGTCCGGTGGGCAGGCGGGTGCAATGATGCAGATGGCGATGTCCTGTCCGGAGCAGAGGTTGGTCGTGGCAGGCGAGGTGGTGTCCAGGGTTGATTGCGAGGAGGGTGCTGGCGTCGTAGCAGTGGAGTGTCCAAGAGGAAGGCAATTGTTGCTGAGCACAGTCCAGGGGCAGACGGACACACCCGGCATAGCCTATGGGTTGCCTTGGGCATGGGAGACGACCATTACAACACAGGCAGTACATCGTTAACAACGCAACTCTGACAATGCAGGTGCCTTTAAATCGCATTTGATTACAGCACATTGTGAGGTCAGTATTGGGGTAATTTAACATTTTTCGGGTGGGTATGGGTTTCAGATGTAAAATATGAAAATTTGGGTGTGTTTCGGGATAAAATATGAAAATTGGGGTGTGTTTTGGAGTAAAATATGGAAATTGGGGTATGCATTTGGATCAAATTAGATTTTTAGGTGTTTTCCAGGGTTCACGTTGGGTTTGGGGTGCAGAGGTTAGTTTTAGGTTTCACTCACTGAAGTGGGAATAGTGATGTTAATGTCTCCGCTTTGCAACACCTATTCTACTGTTGCAATGTGCCTAGTATTAGTATGCATTGGAATGGAATGCGATGTTATTGCATGCATCACAACCATGTAGGTGCCTTTGGCACACAAGTGATGTGCCCGCTCTGCATGGGCGCACAGCAGCGACCAATGAGAAGTGCTGGGGGGGTGCTGGACAGCTGTGAGGTGGTAAACGCTGGAAAGAACACTGGATGTGGCATGGATGCTGGGATGCGTGTGTGAGCGGGTGTTGTAAATATTTTAATAAGGGAAGTCTTACCTCGAAGCCGGGTCCTGTGTCTTTGTTGCTCCTACGCTCCTGAGTCTGCTTCCAGGAACAGGAAGTAGGCAGCCAGGCTCCATCCCCTGAGCCAATCACAATGCTGCAATGTGGTGGTGGCATTGGTAATTGGCAAAGGGACAAGGCATGCAGCCAGGGGCTGAAGGGGTGGGCATGTTCTCCATGCAGACTGTAATACAGCCTGCATTACGAACAGGGAAAAGAGCATGACTGCTTTAGGCGGCCTGAGAGGGCCGACCAAACAGTCATTGCTCACTTGAGTGGGCGTGCCAATCTGCTCATGCCTTGCCCCGTGCTTGGAGCAGTTCTAAAGACCCTCCCACCCGCAAAAGAAACACAGCACGGTTACATCAGTAAGTTATCATTATGTGATGATTGTTCCTCCTCTGCACTGCTTGAAAGCAGTAGGGCGACGCTCTTCTGCCATATCGGATGAGCCGCCATTGGGGGTGCATCATCTATGTGTGCTATGCCTGGGGGACTCGACCCCCAGGAGTCCTGCGCTACAAGTCCTATCTTCTCCTTACCTGGACATTGACATGGTGGTGCAATCCGCTGCACTTTCTCCAAAAATGTGACTCAGCCAGGTGAGATTTCACAAGCCTGGATATAGCAGTCGCCACCAAGTCCGCTGGTGAACCTCCTGATGCAGTTGATGCAGCAGGGCCCCGTGAGGCCTGAAGTTGCAGTGCTCCCGCCACACAAGATCGGCGCAGCTCAGGGGCCTCACCCTCCACAGCGTCCGGCCAGCCCAACATCATCCGGCCTGTGATGCTGAAGGGCGGCATCCACCATTGGTAATCCCCTTCGTGCACCCCGGTGTAGTGGTGGATAGTAGTATGCTATGTAGACCTCCCTACATTGGGGCGCAGGAGCGCCTCTACTATTAACAGCTCCAAGGTGCACAAGACGGTCTTCTCACACAGGTCAGCAACGTGTCTCCATGCGACCTGCCAGACTTCACCACCAGGTATGGCCGTTCGTCGCGCCTCAATGTCTACCACAACGGCTCATCAACTCCACAGCTTCTCTGCATCCCACTCCAGGCTCCAGACACAGGTCCAGTGATGCATCCAGGCTCCAGACGCAGGTCCAGCCAGGCATCCAGACACAGGTCCAGCAAGGCATCCAGGCTCCAGACGCAGGTCCAGCGAGGCATCCGGCTCCAAGTGCAGGTCCATAAAGGCATCCAGGCTCCAGACGCAGGTCCAGCAAGGCATCCTGGCTCTCATCCTGGTCATCCTGGATGTTGAGTGGTTTGCAGGGGTTTTTGATGTGGGCAGCACTTGGCCCAGCCTGCTCCATTCTGCATTTTTTTTGTTTTTTATACCTATTTTCTATTGGATGTTAGGCTATTTTTTGCATTAGAGACAAAAAAACCTCATCTTGGGCTTGCTACGTAAGTTTTTTTGCCGCTCATGGGCCTATCTGTAGTTTCCACCTGCTAACACCGGATTTCCTATCGCCTTCCCGCTGATGTTAGCAGCAGTTTTGTCCCCTGAAACTATCGCCTGTTAGCGGCGTGTTGTGAATACGCCGCTAAACAGTGATAATTTCACGGGGTACACAGCGATAAGAAAACGCAAGCTAACTGCGGTTAGCGATAGTTTTCATCGATTGTTGAGTATATCCCCCATTGTTTGTAAACCTCTCTGACAACTACCCTGAAAAGGTTATGCTACAATTACTTCAGAGTCATTGACAGCATCATTACATTTAAATGTCTTTCTTCCTTTCATTTCTTTCTTGCTCTTTCTTTTCCTTTCATTTTTACCTTTCTTTCCCTTTCCCCTTTCTTTTCCTTTCTTTCTTTCTTTTTTTGTTTCTTACTTTGTTTCTTTTCATTTTCTTTCTGGTTCTTTCTTTTCTTCTTTCTATCTTACCACTCTTCCTTCATTCATTGCTTTTTTATCTCTTGCTTCTTGCTTTTCTTCTATCTTTGTTTTTCCTCTATTTGTTTCTTTCTTGCGTTCTCAATTTCTCTTTTTCTTTCTTTGCTTCTTTTGTTCTCTTCTGCATTCTTTCTTAACTTTCTGTCACTTCTTTCCTATCCTTGTCGCTTTTTTCTGTCCTCTTCTTCTTACCTTTCATTCTCTCCTTACTTTTTCATTTGCAGTTATCTCACCTTCTTCTATTCTCCTCTTTAGTCGTTCTTTCCGTTTAACCCTCTGCTTTACTTCTACTTCCCTTCCTTTCTCTCAGTCTCTCCTTAAAGTATTTTCTTCCCTTAGCTCATCCTCTCCTTTATTCCTTCTTTCCCTTCCTTCTCTTCTCTTCTGTTCCTTTCTTTTGCTTTTATTTTCTTTCATTGTCAGAGTTCCTGGACTTCGCAAAATGTGAAGTTAAACCTGCTGGGCCATTGATGCAAGGCAAGAGTTCCTGTCATAGGATATCCCATGAGTGGGACATCCTTAAAAAGAAATTTTTGTGGAGACGCTGTTAGACCACTTCAGCCTGTGCATTCATGAATTTCAAAGAGTGGAGGGTGGAGAAGACAGTGTAGGGGTGCTGGGGAAGTCCGCAGGAGGCGAAACCTCAAGGGGGAAGCCTGCAGCAGGGGGCATCTCAGGTGCTGGGGCGGTGGTGGGTCACCAAAGTCCTCAGTCCCATACTTTAATTCCCCTGCCACCGGCTTGAGGAGGGGGCTCGGGAGTTTGTCCGTGGGAGAGGCATGCTGCAGAGGAAAGGGGCCTAGTGCAGAGTAGTAGCAACAACTTACCAGCTGCCCCTGAGCACTTTTTCTGCAGTTGGCAGTTTCCAACTTTTTAGAAGGGCCACTAAAGCTACCTCTTATTTTACACTTTGCAAGTTATGTTATCTACAAGAGCAGGCTACAGAGAGAATTGCTCCGCAAGTGGGTAGATCAGGGAAAATCTCAAGGCTGTATTCTTGGTTGACTGAAACTCTCAGCGGGTTAGAATGTTGAAAGTGAAAGTCAGCATGTCTTCCACTTTATATGGCTCCATTGATTAATTTACAAAAAGAGAAAAATAGTAAACAAAGCACCATTAGTGAGTGACACAATGTTCTTGCCTTAGAATGTTTCACTGATCCCAAAACACCCCCTTGAACCTGACCTCCTTGGCTCTGTGGTAAAGCAAACACACCTGGTTCAGGTAGTAGTACGTTTCCGCATCCTGGAGGTAGAACATTTGTTTCTGCTGCGAAGGAAGGCCCGCCAGCATCTCGTAGAATATATGGTAGTTTCTCTCATTTTTGGCCTGCAGTGACAATCAAAGTTATGTTATTTGTTGCATGATTTTCCAACCCTGCTGTTATTTTCCAGGGGCAGCTTGTGGCTTCTAAAGAGTTGGAATGAATGGCTCTTCCAGATGTACTTCCCACAAATGATATACAAGTCTACTCCTGGAGTGCAGAAAGAGCTGACGGCATGTGGGGCAGGCGCTGAATGCCCCCACTCTGCTCTGTCTAAGCCCCTGAACTTGGGGACACAAATAAAACAGGATAATGGGAGCCATTTCAATATGGTTGCCAATGGGAACGCGCCTATTTATGATGGGAGCTTGTGTGGGTGGGTTGCTAATTGCTATCCACTCATTGAGCGGCCCTGTTTCTGAATGTATACATTATAGGCAGTGCATGAAACCCAAGATACCAGGTGGCAATGCTAGCCAAGACAACCCACACTGCTACAAGGCCACAACAATGGGAGGAAGGGGTACCAATGGGCAGTCACCGAGCAAAACAAATGTGGCTCTCACTTTTATTCACTGGTCATAGAGAACGAGGGAGAAAAGAACCTAAAACCTTACCTGAAAGACGATTCTTGATTTTTCAAGAAGGTATTGTGAGGTTATGGCACCGCAAATCACACCCCTAGGAAAGAGGCACAAGTTTAGGAAGAAACTCCTCAGACTGTCATGCCAAACTCTGCAGCGCCACAATAGACATACATGCTAGTACTGGAAGATAGGCTAAGGCACAGACAAAAAGACAGGTGAGCAGTGAGGACAATATAGGCTAAAAATAACACTATTGCTGTCAGAGACGGCAATGTAATGGAATTCATATAGGGCTTTCAAATCTCTTGGCAGTGCTTTAAATGGATGCACTTTGCCAATGGGAGTCTACCCATGCTCCTCCGTTAGCAATGCCTGTCCATTTGCAGCATTGCTGTTGCAGATCTTCATATGCTGGCTCAGATTGCAACGCTGCTACAGACGGTTGTGGCCCACACACAGTCCATCATGATAAACATTTGAAGGCTCAGCAGAAAACTTGTCAGATGTTTTTACGAGACCTGGCGTAAAAACGTAATGAGGGGCCCATGAGATACTTGTCACTTTGGGCCAGATTTTCAGAACAGTCAAGGATTGCAGCGCTACAGCCGCAATTCTGTGCTGCATTGCATGACAGGAAGGGAGCAGGAGAGCGATTTATCTACAGAGCTATGACTCTCGCCTACCCTCCCCCTAGCGCCGCCGCTGATTTTAGCTGCCCTGCACCAGGCACACACCTTAGCGCCATAGTGCCTGGGTGTGTATGTGTGTGAGTCTACCCAAGGATAATAATTCAATAGAAATATATCTGAACATTCATTAAACAGCTGACGATAACATGTATCCTAAATGTGCATGTTATCGTCAGCTGTTTAATGAATGTACAGATATATACATATGTTTCATTGTTTTATACTCTATACTAAGTTTCTGAATAAATACATTATGAGTTTCTATTGAATTATTATCCTTGGGTTTGTGCACTTCTGTTCAAAGTTATTTGGTCCACATCTTAAGCTGTTTCATATAGAGTTGTTTACATACAAAATACTGTGCTTAGACACACTTTAAAACTTTTCCTACTTTGTATGTGTGCTGCACAGTGCAGCACACATGCAAAGTAGGAAAGGAAATGAGAAATAAAAAATTTCTCTTTTTAACGCCTCTTTTCAATTGGCGTCAACTTTTGGCACTAAACCCCGCCTACTACTCTTTGTGGATAGGGTTTTTTCGTCAAAAGGCATGGATGGTTGCATGAGAATGCCCATGTACTGCCCTCTTGGTGCTAAGTAATGCAAAGCAGTGCTTAGTGCGCCTTTAAATTACTTTTAGGGTACTTTCCGGTGCAAAACGGGCCTCATTTACAATATTTTGACACACAGCAGTTCAGCAAGCTTTCCTGCTACGCTGTCGTGCATCAAAAGAAAAGAGCATGAATGCGCTGTGTCTTCAAGATAAGGCACATTCCTGTCCTTTTTCCCCTGAGCTGGCGCACAATAGGCTGTCATGCGCCAATGCAGGCACCCTTGCGCCATGGTGCAAGGGTGTCTGTATTGTAGGGACGATTGTTTTTGTACAGGAGAGATGCAGTTTCCCCTTTCTATGTGTACTGCAGAATGAAGCACACATAGAAAAAGGAAAAACGAGGGGAAATAAAGGTATTTCTCCTCGTTGAGCCTACCTTACACCTCCCCTAGGGAGGCATAGGGATCTGATGCATTCAAAGGTTTATGAAACCTTATAAATCTGGGAATGCATCAGGTTCTATGGACGTCGAGTGGGAACACCCACAGCAACACCCATGGAAAGCCCTTTGTACGCAGAGTATTGCGTATAAGGGGGACCTATTTACAAGGCCATGAAAAGCCACACAGGGTGGCTTTACATGGCTTTGTAAATATGGGCCAGCACACTGCGTCACCGGTGCGTCAACAAAAAGGTACACATTGGCGGCACAATGGGCTTGTAAATAGGTCCCTACAAGTTTTGCACTGGAATGTAAATTAGGAAAAACATTTTGTGCTGGTTAGCGTCATTTTTATGATGCTAACCCAGTGCAAAATGTTTTAAATTTACCCCTTTCTGTTTATGCTAGATGCAATAAGCACTACTTTCGAGGTACCCACTATGATAAAAATCAAATATCGTAGTCTTTACTGAGGGTGATAATTATCAACATTGGCAAGTTGTTGAGGAATGAAATGTGTATTTAGGTGCTTACAAAGGAAATTTTCCCAGAGTAAATATCGGAACATTTGACCTATATTTAGCACAAAATTCATAATTCCGATGGGTGCGGTAACTGGATTTACCGCACATTTCGGAATTTATTGGCTCAGTCATTATAAAAACGAAGTCTTAAAATAAATGTAATCCAGGGAAACAGAAAACGTGGCTCCTGGTGCCACTGGCATGACCCCCAAAGTGTTTGTGTGTGTGTAAAGTGGGGGGGGAGCTGGCCATATTTCCCTCAGCCTTTGTGTCAGCCCTGTCCAGGAGGTCCTACCGCAATCCTGTCTTCGACCCTATGAACGCTTTCTTGAAAGACATCTGTCACAGTGTGCTCAAGTTACAAAGGGATTCATTGACATTTCCTGGAACCTTGGGGGTCATTAGGATGGCGGACGGACCTGCGTCTGTCCGCCACCCCTGAGGAAGAGGGACCGTCCGCATGGGCAACAGCGGTCCCTCCCTGCAAATTAGGATGTGACCGCCACCCTGGCGGTCACATCCTCTACATTTAACATTGCGGCGGATGCTGCTTCAAGCAGCACCCGCCGCAAGGTTAAAAAGTGCATGTTTACCTTTGCATGCACGAAGCGGCAGGCAACACGTGGTGCCTGCCGCTTCATGCACGCAAAGGCAGGGGGTACCATAGGTACCCCCCATGTGCACCCCTCACCCCCCTTCACCCCTGGGGGCCCGCAACGGGCCCCCAAAGAAAAGACCGCATGCCTTTCCATGGCGGAAATGCTGCTGTGGAAAGGCATAGGACCGCCACCATCCTAATATGCCTGGCGTTGTCTGATAGACACCGCCAGCCATGTTAGAACTTTTCCGTCGCGGTCGGAAGGCGACCGTGGCGGAAAAGCTGCGGACGGAAAAAATATCTCCCAGCCATCCTAATCTGACGGGGGGTCTTCTTCCAGTCCGCAGCGGTTAATCCGCATCCTCTGGGCCAGCGGTGGCTTCCGCCGGCCCGGAGGATGCGGATTATCCGCAATCATCATCGGCCCCCTTGTTAGTGCCTATCTTAATTGGTTCTTTTTTAATGAAAGGTCCATGACAGACCAAGAATCTCATATTATAGATAATAGGGTTGAACCCATGTAGTCAGTGGGACCTGGGTAACTAGTCTGTATATATGAAAGGGGTCCCAGACCAAACACACTAGATTTGAAGATCACAGTGTTTTAAATTAAATTAATCCAAGAAATGAATCAGGGTGCAAGGTGTTTTTATTTTCACCGCACCGTTATAAACAATCAATGATTCAAGAGTTAATGGTAATTATGTACACATTATACACAGATTCAATGCGCCCACAGGGAAAAGGGGAAAGTGCAGGGAAAAGGGGTACACATTTTTTGATAGTTAAACATCACTAGTCAAAGTCTCTCATGTGCGTAAATCTACAAATCACAATCACAACAGTCATAGATCCCCATATGAGGGGTCAAAATACAGTGTGTAAACATCAAAAATGAGTTTCAAATAGAAGCTCCTAATCAGCTGTATACATCAGGCTATCCTTAGGAGTTCAAGTTGGTAGAGGAAAGTCTACGTTTCGACCCAGAAAATGTAGGACAGTAGATCCTTACTACGCGGGTCTTCGTCAGGACGTGAAGGGAGGGTGAGGGGTAAGGTGGGGCTGTTTCCTGGTGAGAAATCAAATGGCGGCCTGAGAGAGCGCGGTCCTTGCCATTGCTGTGGCGTATTTGCTAGTAGTTGTTGATATCTCTGCACGGAAGCATGGTTGGACTTGATGATTCAATCTTATTATTTTGTTTGCACCAACGTCGTGGCGGTATTTTAGTCCAAATAGTTGAGATTACCACTTCGACATATCCGAAGGGATTAGGTTGAGGAGCGTGCAAGCCGCCCCTCATTTTTGATGTTTACACACTGTATTTTGACCCCTCATATGGGGATCTATGACTGTTGTGATTGTGATTTGTAGATTTACGCACATGAGAGACTTTGACTAGTGATGTTTAACTATCAAAAAATGTGTACCCCTTTTCCCTGCACTTTCCCCTTTTCCCTGTGGGCGCATTGAATCTGTGTATAATGTGTACATAATTACCATTAACTCTTGAATCATTGATTGTTTATAACGGTGCGGTGAAAATAAAAACACCTTGCACCCTGATTCATTTCTTGGATTAATTTAATTTAAAACACTGTGATCTTCAAATCTAGTGTGTTTGGTCTGGGACCCCTTTCATATATACAGACCAAGAATCTCAGCTGCCCACTGTTTGCTGTTGGGATAGGGTTGTCAAATAGTGCTGTAATTCCTTTAATGAAAATTGGAACGTTTGCCGGTCGTTTGGCTCGATGGAGTCAATTTTAGTACTTGTAAATAATTTCACAAGTATATGGAATCCATTGCTGCTTGGATGGCCCTCAACACTCTTAACCCTTTCACCGCGTGGCAAATTCCGCCGCAGTGCGAGGGGGGGGGGGGGCAGGTTTTGGCGTGGCGCTCCGGTACTCAGGATGGCTCCCGGCCATCATAAATCACGGTGGGTGTGTGCTCATGACAGCAGGGAGCTGTCTGAACTCCACCCACTGATTAATTCTCTCGCACAAGCGGGTAATTAATACCCCGTGGGCGGAGGGGCAACGTTCGGACAGCTCCCGGCCGTCATGAGCACAAGCCTACTGTGACTCATGACGGAGGGGAGCCGTCATGAGCACTCAAGGAGTTAAACTTAAGCGCCTTCTTATGCCTGGCCTGAGAGATTCCTGTCACCTAGACATGCAACCTGGGCTATATCTTTCACTCCTATCCCACCTTGGACCATCAGGTCAATAGATTTGTTGCTATCTCTTTTGCACTCTTAAGTCTTTCCAAAATATGATTCTATTTCTTCCCTCTAGCCACCTTAAGGAGGCTGTTTAAGCTTCAATCGCTTCACACCTTTTTTTAAAAGTCCTTAAATCACCATAGCGTTTGCAACTCTCGGGCGGCTCTATCTATATTCCTTGAAGTCAAATGTATTCGCTCTTTGCCCCCTCCACTCCATTCGGCCAAGGGGCCTCTACTTAGGGCGGTACCTTAGTGCAATCATAGGATACGACATTTATTCAATCCAGGCCTTTTCGCTAAGACCCACTCCATCTGGAGAAGTCGGCGTATAACCCAACTGCACTTCCTGTTTTACATTCCAGATCCGACTGCCATCACTTCACTTCTTGACTACAGCAATGCTGATCATCTATGAATGCACTAAAGCCTCTCACGCTACCTTCAAATCCCTTAGGATGGTGTGGCTGGGGGGATCCGGATATTAAAATGTTTTCTAGCTCTTCTCATCTTAAGAGGTTCTAATGCCTTCCTAGCCGCAAGTGAGTTGTGCTTAAATGACTTTGTTTTTGTCACAAACCTCTCTACTTAGTCTTTCTCCCTTCTTTTTTTTTGCAGTTTTATTTAGCGTGGACTCAACACAAGGGTATTGGAGCGTTTTACATGAGCACCAGTGATATTACACAAGGACACATTCATTTTTGGCAAGCACAGGGAAATTATGTGATTTGGCAAACACAAGGAGATGATGGACGGAGTGCTAAAACTTTTCCCACATTCGCCCCCAGTCACAGATCTGGGTTGAATCCATCATCATTCTTTAGCTCATTTGCCACCCCAGTTCAGACAAAGCTATATGCAAATCAGTCTTGACCCTATGCCTCATGGGAACAATCCAGCCCGAACGGCCCATCCTGGTGCTCCCTGGACCAGAAACAGGTATCGTAGGACTGGTTCCAGGGTATTACCCCTCATGGTTCCTTGCAAGAGGAATTATTCCACTAAATCTGTTGCAATACCTCTTGGCCGCACTAAGGGTACTCTGGGCATTCAAGCCATTGTTGGAGTGGACTGTGCTCTCAGTTCGTTCTGTGAGCCATGCTTTGAATTAGTCACCTACCTTTGAGATCTCCTGTGAAGCTCTTTGCAGGAAGTGGGAGGCTGTTTCTGAAAAACAAAAAAAGCTAATGACCTCCACACCCTGGGAGTTTGCTCTCAGGATGTGGAGGTCATTTGTTTTTTTTCCTGTCTCTCACTGCCAGGTTTTTCCTCATGGTGACAGACAAAAAAGACATTACACAATCCACTATAAGGCAGTGTAATGTCGTTCCTTTCATGGTACCTACTTTATTGGAGTGTCAGAGAAAGTATTCAGTCGACAGAGCCAATAGGGGCTCTATCAGCAGGATACTTAAGGTCCACCCATCTCTAAATAGGGTGACACCGCAAGAGTTTGAATACTGGGGCGCCTGTGCATTTTCGAAGGAGTACCTGTCCACCAAACTGTAAATCAGGCCAATTGTGTTGAAAATTAGTGTAAGTCAATACAGACTTGTGTGAAAAATTCTATTCTGCAAATTAATGGTAAAAACAGTTTTCATTTTTGAAGATTGAGTTTGCAACAAAAATTTGTTCCATGGCCTGGGAGTAGCCCGGTAATGGACTATATATACCTTCCTGGAAAATACTTTGTGCTCCTTCTTCTAACCCAGTAGGAAATTAGAGCATGATTTAAAGATAGGCAATATGTCAAATCTGCCTACTCTTGCAGAAAGAACTACCACTACCATGCTATTATGCAGTGGTGCTCACTTTCATGGCAATAATGTCCTCTGAGAAAGAAATTAGTGCATCCAATGGGAACTTGCGAGGCCTCCGGGCAGTTATGCGCTATATAAGTGGAATTTTTCATTTCATTTCATTTCAGAAAAACCCAATCAGACTATCATATGTTTTTGCAACTAAGAAAATATCAATCCCGATTCCAACACTGAACTTTTATATGATGTGTACAAGTTCACTTACTCGTCAGTAAAGATTTCCATGAACTTCCCAAACCTGCTGGAGTTATCATTCCTCACTGTTTTGGCATTTCCAAAGGATTCTAGCAGAGGAGTTGCTTCCAGAATCTAAACAATTAAACATAAAAGAAAAAGGCTAAAGGTAAGTTCACAGTGCGAAATGCATAAACATGTTAGATTTGGCTACCAAGGTCTACAATCCACAATACTTCGGGCACCAAAACTGCAAAAAGATCAGAGTAGCCCCAGAATTCCTCCAGCCACATTAAACAGGATCAAAATTGAATAATAGTGATACCAGCCCAAAGTGTCCATGTGATACTATGTCTGACAGATTTCTCTTAAATCAAAGCATCCAGTCACCACGATCAAATCTATCTGAGTGTGCTATTAAGTGCTGTTAGTTAATCAGTCCCAAGTAGCATCGGTAGACATTCCATGGCAAATCAATGCAATCTTAAGTGTCATTTTTAAAGCTACCTCCCAAAAAACGTATCCCCATCCAAAGAGTCCATATCAAGACTGCCTACACGAAATCAATCTATAGCCACAAAGTCCACAAGTAAACAAATGATTAAACACATGATATTCTGAAATGCTGACAATTAAACAATCTTATATAAAATGCCTGTCATAGGGTTTATGTCACAATATTATGTAGAAAAATATAGTGCTACAAAATATCATAGTCAGAGTATTGACTATCAAGAAACTAAGTATATACTCATAAGTATAGATTTACTATTTACTCCACATACATACATAGATTGAATATATATTATATATATAAATATATGTGTGTGTGTGTATATATATATATATATATATATATATATATATATATATATATATATATATATATATATATATATATATATATATATATATATATATTCACTGAAAAAACCATAGGTTAGAGACCATATATAGTTAGCTGGACATTTTATTGATATAAAACCAATGAAATTCCATATATAGTTAGTTGCACTAACTATATATTTCGCGCATCCGCAATCCAATGCTGATGATGTCACATATTACATCATTCATGACATGGTCAGTGACATCACTGATGACATCACTGATGACATCTCAAATGACATCACTGATTACATCACTGATGACATCATCCAGTGTCTGTGTGTTTTTCTTTAGTTTAAATATGTTTAACATATTGAAGAATGAGTGGATGTATAAGAGTATGGATGAAGGATTTGATTGTATAAGTGAGTAAGTATGTGTTAGTATATCTGTGAAAATGTAAGCCGTTTTGTGTTTAACTGTATAGATGAAGAAATCAAAGTGTGATTGATTCTTTACAGGACTGACTAGGTGTGTGAGTAACTCCATGGATGAGTGGCAGTGTGTGAGTGTCTGCATAGGTGTATGAGTGCATATGATAGTGTTGTAATGATGAGTGACTGTATGTACGAGTGATTGTATGGGTGAATGAGTGAATGTGTGTGTAGACGTAGGAATCAGTGAGTGCGTATGTAGTAAATGTTATTCGTGTGTGAATGGTTTCAAAAATGATACTCTGTATTTTACACTAGGTGTAACAGAGGTTATATTAGAGTGTAAGGAGGTGCATTGTATTATCACATGAAGTATATCATCAGTGGTGTGATCATTGATGTTAAATGAGATGTCATCAGTGATGTCATCAGTGATGTCATTTGAGATGTCATCAGTGATGTCACTGACCATGTCATGAATGATGTAATATGTGACATCATCAGCATTGGATTGCGGATGCGCGAAATATATAGTTAGTGCAACTAACTATATATGGAATTTCATTGGTTTTATATCAATAAAATGTCCAGCTAACTATATATGGTCTCTAACCTATGTTTTTTTCAGTGAATTTTCAAGGTTTTGTAAATGCAAATTCCTAACTATATATGGTCTATAACCTATGGTTTTTTCAGTGAATTTCATTGGTTTTTTAAAAGCTAATATTTATAGCAGTAAAATATATTCTTTATTACGTGACGTATCACGTAGCCACGTGAGACGCCTCATGACGCGTCGCATAACCGTGACGTATCGGCTCTGCAGCGCAAACAAAACCCGTAACGTAAGCGCGCCGGACCACGCTTACAGATATATATTTTTTTTTTAACCTTAATTAGACAAAATCCACACGTGCACATATCTTGAGGCCTTGCAAAGGCACATCAAACAAACAGTCCCTACAATTTTGCCAAGTTTGGTGGAAATCTATTCCCTTAAATTTTATTTTACTGTTTCTCTTGGTTTTCCCCTTGTTACACTTACCGGAACGCTACCCGGTACGCGAACCGGACGCTCCAAAAACACAAGATGGCGGACTCCCGTTACGCTGCCAGTTAGCTGCCCGGTTTGCGTACCGGGAAGCGCCTCTACCGCGAAAAATCACAATTTTTTTTTTTTGCCCCGCTGGGCACTTTAATAGCCCCCTCATCAATCCTAGGGGGTCAGGAGGGGTCTACCTTACCCCCTTTCCTTCATTTACACCTTTTTTTTTCCACCTCTTGTCTTTCGATCCTACCGAGAGACAAGATGGCGGCCGCTCCGGACTGTTTAGAATGTTGACAGACACCGGAGAGCCAATCAGCTTCGCTTCGCGAAGTTCCGTTACGCTCCCGGTACGGGAACCGGGGAGCTAACCGGAGCGCTGTCACAGATATATATATTTTTTAAAACGTTAATTTCTCAAAATCCACTGGAGCACATATATTGAGACATAGCAAAGGCACGTCGGGCAAACCATATCTACAATTTTGCCAAGTTTCGTGTAAATCCATTCAGCCGTTCGAGCTAAAAGTGAGGCCAACCGCCCTATGGAAAAATGAATGGGAAAAACGTGTTTTGGGACCCCCCTTTTTTCTCGGCCCCCCCTTGACGAAACCCCCCCCAAATTTTCAGGGGCTGCTCAGAAACAAAATGTGCCATTTTCCTGAAAATTTCAGCCAATTCCGTCCACAAACGCCAAAGTTATTTGACATAGAATTTTCAGAAATCCCATAGGAAAAAAATCCTAACTATATATACCTACTGGATATCGCCAGTAGGTAATATATATATATATATATATATATATATATATATATATATATATATATATATATATATATATATATATATATATATATATATATATATATATATATATATATATATATATATATATATATATATATATATATATATATCCACTGGAAAAAACACAAAGGTTACAGAGACGTTAAAGTTAGGCTGACATTTCACTAGTGCAAAACCACAAGAAATTCAGGAGTTACAGTTAGCTGAGCTAACTATAACTTGCGCCCCTTGGCATGGTCAGTGATATCACTGATGACATCACTGATGACATCATCCAGTGACTATTACTGTTTTTAAACAATGTATGAATGGTAAATATATATACACCAAGGTGTATTGGTGAATCAGTGAATGTATGAGTGCCTGTATGAATGATTTAGTGGTTGCTTGACTGACTCTAGGTGTCTCTGAATATATGGGTGAGTGACTGGTTGTGTGAATGTCTGTATCAGTATGTTAGTTGGTGTGTAAGTTGCTGAATGGGTATGTGAGTGGGCGAGTTGCTGTATGGGTGAGTGATTTGGTTGTCTGAGTACCTGTATAAGCATCAGAGTGTCTGTGTAGATGGGTGAGGGTGTGTGTGACTGCATGCATGGATGAGTGAGTGAGTGAATCAGTACACCCGGTGTAGCGTAGTTCTCAATCCCTCTTGTCCTGGTGCTTGCACTTCTAAGGCTAGTTCCAAGCATTGGCGCAAGTTTGACTACCACCCCAGTGTGCTGTCCTGTCACGTCTCCTACATTCCACAGCCACATATTCTGTAATGTAATGTCTTTCATTATGGTTTATAGATGGCAACTATTTAATTATGTTGTTCACAGTTATTATATTGAAAATGTTTATCTTGTTGGCATATCTACTTTTATCCTCCCTATTATCCTTTGGAATAACCCCCTTGTTGGCCTGTCTCACTGGCCTCATAAGACTGTTTTCAACATCTGCTAAACCCAGGGTGATCGGATATGAGTGGCTTTATTGTTGTGGGCAATGCCATTATGTAGTATTGGCACCTCTGTCTCTCCTTGTCTTCTTTCTTGGTTGCACACCTCTCTCTCCACAGGCGATTAAGCAATGTGGGGAGGAATGTCGATCCAATGATCGTGAAGACGTTATGGGAAACAGCCCCTTGATGTAAAGATGGTGTGATGTAACATATCGAAATGCGATCTGCTGTAATATGAGTAGTTCACCCGCAACAGTATTGTTACGAAAATGTAATGTATGATTGGAAACACTGTTTTTTATTTGACATTCTGTTATGTCATGTGCCGTGGGTAAATGGGAAAAAATGAAAAGACCAATAAAGATAATAAAAAAAAAAATAATGAGTGAGTGAGTGAATCAGTGACTGTAAGGGTTAGTGAGTGCATCTGTCAGGGGCTGTAGGGGTGAGTGATTGTGTGTATAGTTGTGTCGGTAATTGAGTGCATGTGTCAGTGGTATATGGGCGAGTAACTGTATAAGTGGAAAGTAGTATAGGTGAGTGCTGGAGTATATGAGTGGCTATGTGTGAGTGAGTAATTGTGAGAGTGGTTGTATGGGTGAGTGTGTGCTTGTGTCAGTGACTGTATAAGTGAGTAAGTATGTGTTAGTATTTGTACGAATAAGTGAGTGGGTCTGTGTGTATAACAGTATAGGAGAGTATGTGGCTGTGTAATTAACTCTATGTGTGAGTGAGTAGGTGTGTGAGTAGCTCAATGGGTGACTGACAGTGTGTGAGTGGTTGTAGGGCTATATGAGTGGATATATCAGTGGCTGTGTTAATGAGTGAGTTGGATTATGAGTGGCTGTATGGGTGACCAGGTGGATGTATGTGTAGACCTATGAATCAGTGAGTGGGTGTATAAGTACTGTATGGATGTCAATGTTTTTGAGAACGGAAGTTTGGGAGTTAGAGTTGGTGTATGAAAGGTTATATTGGGGTATGAGTGAGTGGGTCAGAGATTCTGTGCATGATGTTATCAACTTCTCAGTGATGCCATCAGTGATGTCATTTGAGATGTCATCTGTGATGTCATCAGTGCTGTCACTGACCATGTCATGAGTGATGTAATATGTGAGGTTATAAGCAGTGTATTTCAGGGGCCAGGTTATAGTTAGCTGAGCTAACTATAACTGCTGATTTTCTCTGGTTTTGTATGAGTTAAATGTCAGTCTAACTATATTCAATTTCAATTTATTTTATTATGTTTTGGCTCTCAACGAGGGCCACATAAAATTCACAATACAAATTACATACAGAAGAAAAAATTCAGTGAACAAATACAAAACTGATTGCATCCATTGTCAAATAGACAAGAATAAACAATGACAGACCTCTCCATAGCACATTAATAAATAGCTAAAAACCTTTAAAAAAATTAAAAATATGGAAGCAAAACATTTCATTTGGAGGACAGTATAGAAATTGTAGAAAAATATTCACATTAGAAATACCTAGTCGGAGACATATTGGTTTTAACCATTTAAGCCGCAATAGGCGGAGTGCAGGGCAAATCAACAAGACATGCGTACGATCCTGAATACTCAAATTACAAAAATTACACATAGGAGAGGATCCATACCATTTGGATAAGAGTAGATTTAGGGGCAGTAAATCGTATCGTAAAAGGAACCATAATCTGCGGACACCATGTGGCATATTCCATGTGGCATAGGGTTGGGCCAACTTCATAGAATAAGAATTAAGGAGGAGGTCACAACCCCCTTTTTCTTGTATTATATTCTTATTTGTTTAAAAACAGTCCCCACGATGCCTGTTTTAGCAGGATTTTTAGCTGAGTCGGTGAGTGAAGGAACAAAACACTTTCGTCTAACTTTAAAAGTGACACAGCTCTTCTAAAGTTCCTTACTATTCGTGAGAACTCTTTGAAGTTGCCCAACAATTCACTTTTAAGGAGAGCTCTCATCGAACCCGATTCAGCTCTAGCCAAGCAAACCACCCATCTTACCAGGGCACATAATCCCTGAACCCAGCTGCTCCTAAGGCCGAAATCGAGCCTACATGCAGGCAAAGAGCATGCGGTGTTGAGGGTAGATAGGGATCTTAAGAGTTTCCCTTCAATTTTGTGACAGAAATCCCAGTGCTTCAGCTCTATGAGGTCTATGCCATATAATATCGTAGCAGGAATCTTTGCCCTATACACCTCAAGTAAACAGGCGAAGTGTCTTTTTCCGGTGGCAAGATAGAGGGAATTTAGGCCTTTGCCATGAGCGAGGGCTTTACGTGAACTATGCTCGATATGGGGCCTCTCACTCAAATTGGCCGCAATTATTTTTCCCAAAAAGGTATAGGATTTAACAACCGCTAATTTCTGGCCACCGATAAACCATCCAAAATTTTCAGAACGGTACTTCTTTTTCCCTGCAATACACATCATTTTACTTTTAGATGTATTAATCATCATAAAATGAGAATCAGCAAAAGCATGTCGAGCTTGCAGCCGATCAGCGAGACCTTTAGGTGTTAAATCTAGGACAAGAATATCATCGGCATACATCAAACAAGAGATAGGGGCCCCCCCTACCACTGGAGCTATACCCACACAAGCTGACAGGGAAGCAGGAAGGTCTACAGTGTACAAGGAAAACAATAATGGAGCTAGAAGACAGCCTTGTTTAAGGCCGTTCAAAGATGGGATTCGGTGCGAGAGTCCCCTTTCGCCACCTTGAAGAACACAGCACCAAGTATCCGTATGGAGAGCACGTACAAGATCCAATAAATAAGATGGTAAACCAAGGGCTGCTAATTTTCTCCACAGCGTTCGGCGATCAACTTTATCGAACGCTGTGGAGAAATCAATAAAAGCAGCGAACACCACCCCCCCTCTCACATGTGTGTATTTATCAGAGATCACATGTAGGGCGGTGAGATTATCTAATGTACCGTGCCCCCTACGGAATCCAGTTTGTTCAAATGGTAAGATATTATTCTCCTCGATCCAATCGTTAAGTAATATTAGGATACATTTAGCAAGGACCTTTCCGATTGAGTCGAGGAGGGCTATCAGACGGTAGTTCATGGGGTTATCCCTAGCTCCCTTCTTAAAAATAGGGATCAATATACTTCCCCTCCAAGAGGCAGGGACCGTTTTAGTAACAAAGCAGGATTTAAACAATGGGTAAAGGATCTTACTCCATAGTGAGGGTTCCTGCTTCAGAACCGTCATAGGAAGTTCGTCAGGTCCCATTGCGCCGGAGGATAGCATGTTCTTTATGGCCATTTCTATTGTTTTCTCTGTAGGATAATTAATCGGACCCTCAGGTGTTAGATCAGGGTCACTATCTGCAGTCGATGTATCATTCCCTGCATACAGCTTCCGAATGTAAGAGGACCATACTTCTTCAGATATGGGAATGGGGAGAGGGCTCGTTCTAGTACCACATCCCTTACCAACTATGGACCAGAATTCTCTAGCCTTGCCATGCGCAACTGCTTCCCGCAAGTTTATCCATACTGAATCTTCCTTCTCCTTTTTTAGTTTCGCTTTTAATCTAGTTCTCCTTCTTTTTAACCTCGATATTTCTTTTGCTAGTTCACCTGATCTACCTAAAAATTGCTCTCGCACTAATTTATTTATTTCCTTATTCAGGATACGCAATGCACTAGGAAAAACTACCTTTTTCCTAGAACAATTAACCTTTTTCACATCCAAGATGATCTTCCTCATAAATTTTTCAAAGTTAACAATTTCGGAACCATGCCAGTCGTTTAATTCTAATATAGTTTTGCATAGAATATCATGCACACCTATAATGGCAGTTGGATTCCAAAAACATCTTCCTGAAGATCCATGAAAATTAACATTGTTATTATTGAGGGACCAAGACTCAGTGGGGGGAGGTTTTAAAGAAATAGTTATAATGATTATGCTGTGATCACTCAAGGATGTAGGGGATACCGTAAGATCCTGAATACATGGGAAAATGTCATAATCTGAGATCACAGTCAAGAATTGAGGCACTAAAAGGGGACCTGTGAGTGAATTTCGCGGGCACATCAGAGGGAAATCTCCCATTTAAAATGAGCCCCCCAACTGCCGATAATTCTTCCAGCAGGATCTTCCCTCTTTTATTAGTCTAACTATAACGTCATTGTAACCTTTGTTTTTTAGTGAATTTCTAAGGTTTTTTAAATTCCATTTCTTAACTAAAACATTGCTTTGTTTTTTTTTGCAGACTTTTTTTATTGTTTTAACTAGTAGTGGCGTCTGCAGTGTGATGGAGGAAGTGGGCTGGGCCTCCAACCAGCTAACAGGAATCCCCCTTTTAGGACTTACAGGAGGTACTAGGAGTGCTTCTTGGCCCCATATGTCCCTCAGGAGTAAAGTGAACTTCATCCCCCAACCAGTATCGCACCATGAGCCGCATTTGCAGGGTGGGGGTTAAAGGGGGCATGGCCTCCGAAGACCTCTTAGCAATCCCGCTGTGTGGGTCTTATTGGAGGTAACAGGAGGGGTAGTAGATCCCCAAAGACGTCCTAGGGGCAAACTACCCTTCTTGTTACCTCCAGTAAGTCCCACACAGCAGGATTGCTAAGACTTAATGGGAGGCACGCCCCCTTTCTCCACCACTCTGCAAATGTGCCTCCTCATTCACTACCAGTAGGGGAATGAAGTCCCTTTGGCTATTGAGGGTCCTTGGGGGCCAACTACCCTTCCTGTTACCTCCAGCAAGTCCCACACAGTGGGTTTTCTGAGAGGTTTTTGGTGGCCACACTCCCTTTCTCCACCACTCTGCTAACGCACCTCTTGGCGCACCACTAGTTGGTGGTTGACGTCCCCTTGGCTTTTGAGGGTATTTGGGGGCCAATTAGCCCTCCTGTTACCTCCAGTAAGACCCACATAGCTGGATTGCTGAGAGGTAGTCAGAAACCATGCCCCCTTTCTACACCACTCTGCAAACGTGTCTCTGGCGTGCTGCTACTTGAGGGGAAAAGTCCACTTTAGTCCTGAGGCCCTCAGGAGCCAAGGGGAACTAATCCCAGTTCCACCAGTAGTGCACAGAGAGGTACATTTGCAGAGTAGTGGAGAAAGGGGTGTGTGGCCTCCGATCACTTCTCAGCAATCCCAAAGTGTGAGGCTTACTGGAGGTAACAGGAGTCCTTGTTGGCCCCTAAGGAATCTCAGCAGCTAAGGGGACTACATCCCCCACACAGCAGAGGCCAGGAGGCACATTTGCACAGTGGTGGATAAAGGGGGCAGGGCCCCCGGTGAGTTGCTGATATTTTTTTTTGCTTTTATCTTTCCATGAACTATGTTGTGTCCCGGGGACCCCATCCCAGGGAGCCTGGCCCTTTTTTTGATTTTTTTTTTTTAAAGGGAGGGGGCAGAGTGGCCTCCTTCCCAGGCCATTTTCGATGCTGGGGGCCCCATCCCCCCGGGGTTAGACCCCTTTTAAAAACAATTTTAAAAAATTTAAAAGGGAGGGGGGCACGAGGCACCCACCAGGGACAATTTCAGCCCCGGGGCCCAGCCTGTAGTGTGGGTGCCCTGGTCCCAAACCAGGGCACCCACTGCCAATGGTGAAATGAAGAATTCATAAAGCGCTACACAGACCCGAGGGTATCTAGGTGCTGGATAGACAAACAGGCAGTGAGGTCGATTGGTAGAGTACGTTAGTAGAGCCAGGTCTTTAAGCACTTCCTGAACTGTAACAACTTGGGTTCCGTTTTAAGGGAGGTAGGCAGGGAGTTCCAGAGTTTGGTGGTAGTATATGGAAAGCTTTTACCTCCCCACTTTACTTTATGTATCTGGGGGACAATGAAGTTGCTGCTGCCTAAGGATCTCAGTGATCTAGCTGGGATGTAGTGCCTAAAGAGTTGCGACAATTGCCGGGAGCATTTACCATGTGAACCCTTAAACGCAATACATAAAGCTTTGAACTGGACGCGTTTGGTGATAGGTATCCAGTGGAGCTCAGCAAGAGCTTTAGAGGCCGAGTCAAAGCGGGTAAGCCCAAGCAGAACTCTGGCAGCTGCATTCTGCGTCACCTGAAGTTTATATATGCTGCGCTTGCATGCGCTAGTAAGCAGGGCGTTGCAGTAGTCCAACCTGGAGACAGCTAAGGCCATGACCGCTGTTTTCCTTAGTTCAAATGGAATGAATGGGAGTACCTCTTTTTAGTATTTTAAGAATAAAAAAGCATGCAGCTGGAGTCTGATTGAGCTGTGATTCAAAGGAAAGCTTGGTGTCAAATAGGACACCAAGGTTTTTTACCTTGCTGGCAAGTGTTGGAGGAGATCCCATGTCATTTGGGCACCAGCTGTCAGACCAGATACCTGGCGTCATGCCAAATAGCATAACTTTTGTTTTTGACGTATTTAATTTCAAACAGTTAGCCTGCATCCAGTTCCCTATATGACCCATGCAGTATTGAAACCGGGAGGCTGTATCCATAGCTGGGCTGTTGATAGACACAATAATCTGTGAGTCGTCAGCGTAGGACACCAGCGAGAAACCGAAGCTTCTTATCAGTTTGGCTAGGGGGTGACATACAGGTTAAAAAAGAGTGGGGCTCAGAGATGAGCCCTTAGGGCAGAGGTCTTCAAACCTTTGGGTGCCGAGACCCCCCTGTCAACATTTACAGGCGTAAGGACCCCTTCCTGACCAAAATTTCTAAACCTCTAGGCAGGACTACTGGAATTATGAGGCAGGTGAGTACCAAATTATGCGACAGGCTTGACTAAATTGTGTGAGTAGAACATTTAAATAATGTTCTGTGATGCTGCGGATTTTGGGATAGCATTGCTTTATTATTTTGAAATTTTTTAAACACAGTAACACGGAGGAAAGATTTCACCCCATCAGTACCAGTTTATAACCAAAATACAGCAATTAACATCAGAAAGATGTCTAATCAACCTTTGTGAAGGGCCTCCCACTCCGCAGGAATACGTGCTGCCACATTAGAAACTCACCTGGCCATGGCTGGGAGTAGCAAGGGTCCCTTCAAACCCTGTCGGTCTTGTGCAGAGTTAAGCAGTTTACCCATGCCCCTTTCCTCTCACCCCTTCCTTCCATCCCTCTCTTCTCTCCTCTCCCAACCCCGGATCCCTCTCTCACATTGCAGGCAGATGGTTATTAGCCCCAGGACACCTTTTGGTAACAGCAGTGCACTACAAATGTAAATAATAATAGGCAGAAGCAGGGGATCCACTAGACCCGAACTTCGGGAGGTTTAACACTCTAAGCCAGGGCTAGGCCTAGCACTGGTCGCACACAGTGCAACAGTCTTTCCACCTTCTCCAAGAATTCCCTCACTACCACTCATGAACAATACACCTCATCTCTCTTTAGCACCTGTCTGTCAAAATATTCATAGTTTACTCACACTCACTTTTGTGATGTGAATGGTACATCTTCTGTGTACCAGATACTTTAACCTTCTGCGCTGTGTGGGTGACAAGAGTGCCCATGTGACTGCACGGAGAGCAATGCAACAGTGTGAGAGTAGGGTAAAAGTGTGACTACAGGTTGAGTGAGGTGACCATATGAATTTGGGTTCGGCTGTAAGTGCAGAGTGGGACAAATTAGTGCATGGTTAGTGATGGCCTTGTTTGAGTGAGCTACAGATTGAGCAGTGAGGGGGAGGACAGGTGAGTGAAGTGTCACATGAGTGCAGGATGAGAAGTGTGCTTGTGTGACTGCGGGGTGAGGTACAGAGTGAACAATGCAAGCACATTTTTAGTGCAGAGTGATTACTGTGAGAGCAGGGTGAGCGGGTGAATGTTGTGAGTGCATGGTGATCAGTGTGAGTGCATTGTGATCACTGTGAGTGCATTATGATCCCTGTGAGTGCAGGGTGAGCGGGTGAATGTTGTGAGTGCATGGTGATCAGTGTGAGTGTATTGTGATCAGTGTGAGTGCATTGTGATCACTGTGAGTACAGGGTGAGCGGGTGAATGTGAGTGCATGGTGATCAGTGTGAGTGCATTGTGATCAGTGTGAGTGCATTGTGATCACTGTGAGTGCAGGGTGAGCGGGTGAATGGTGTGAGTGCATTGTGATCAGTGTGAGTGCACGGTGATCAGTGTGAGTGCATTGTGAACACTGTGAGTGCATTATGATCACTGTGAGTGCAGGGTGAGCGGGTGAATGTTGTGAGTGCATGGTGATCAGTGTGAGTGTATTCTGATCAGTGTAAGTGCATTGTGATTACTGTGAGTGCAGGGTGAGCGGCGAATGTGAGTGCATGGTGATCAGTGTGAGTGCATTGTGATCAGTGTGAGTGCATTGTGATCACTGTGAGTGCAGGGTGAGCGGGTGAATGGTGTGAGTGCATTGTGATCAGTGTGAGTGCATTGTGATCGTTGGGAGTGCAGGGTGAGCGAGTAAATGTTATGAGTGCATTGTGATCAGTGTGAGTGCATTGTGATCACTGTGAGTGCAGGGTGAGCGGGTGATCAGTGTGAGTGCATGGTGATCAGTGTGAGTGCACTGTGATCAGTGTGAGTGCACGGTGATCAGTGTGAGTGCAGGGTGAGCGGGTGAATAGTGTGAGTGCATGGTGATCAGTGTGAGTGCATTGTGATCAGTGTGAGTGCATTGTGATCAGTGTGAGTGCATTGTGATTAGTGTGAGTGCATTATGATCAGTGTGAGTGCATTGTGATCAGTGTGAGTACATGGTGATCGCTGTGAGTGCATGGCGATCAGTGTGAGTGCATGGCGATCAGTGTGAGTGCATGGCGATCAGTGTGAGTGTATTGTGATCGCTATGAGTGCATGGTGATCAGTGCGAGCGCATTGTGATCGCTGCGAGTGCAGGGTGAGCGTGAAAGTGAAGGCGAGAATGAGAAGTGAGTTGTCTGAAAGCAGGGTGCATTCCCAGAAACTTGAAGTGTAGGGTTTCAGATATAAGTTAACCTATTGCTATAATGGCATTAATCAGGGATTGAGGGTGGAGGAAATAAATAATGTGCTGATCCTGCAACAAACTTCCAGTCTTATGATTGGGGTTACCAGCTCAGTATTTTGATGGCCCAGAAATAAGCAGAAACCTAAAGCTGTATTTTTAGCACTTATCTGTGAATACTTAGAACAGCAAATATAAATAGAAAGCACTTTTAATTGTGTCACTTTTAATTGTGTTCTAGGGCTGCCTCAATGATCCATGACTGAAAATTAAAGAGAACAAAGACAGAAAAGTCCCATAACTAATTAGTACATACTTTTTCATTTATAACTCTATTTAGTGTCAAGAGGAGGTATTTTTCTTTTGGCAACCCAACGTTATATTCCTTATGTTCCTTTTCATTAAATGCATTCTCACACTACAGCAAGAAGTGTAAAAATACAAATGTAAGGAATAGGCAGAGTGGGGTCCCAGGGGGTACTGGAACCATAAAATACATTAAGCCTCTGTAACCAGTTTACAAAGGCATGTAAATATGCTAATGGTCTTTAAAGACCTGTGAAAAACTGGGTGTGCCGGAGATAAGACTCCAGACACTGCCCAGCCGAGCCCCCAGCAGCTCGAGTTTCACTGCAGCAGCCCGGGCTGAGATACAGGACGGGGGAAGAGGGGGGCTGAAGCCCTGGAGGCCAGGGCAGACGTGTGATTGTGAATGCGCGACCCCCTTCACACCACTCCATGGACCCCCTGGGGGTCGTGTCCCACAGTTTGAAGACCCCTGCCTAAGGGACTCCACAAGGAAGTGAGAAATCCGGGGAAATTAATACATCATGGGCCACTGTTTGCGTCCTGTTGGACAGAAAAGACCTAAGTCGGAGGAGCGCTTTATCCATAAACCCCCAGTGAAGAAAGGCATTCAACCAACATGTCATGATTGACCGTGTCGAATGCTGCTGAGAGATCTAAGAGGATAAGGGCAGCACTTCCCCCTCTGTCAAAAGTTTGCCTGAGTTCCTCCGTGGCTGTAATGAGCACCATTTCAATGCTGTGGAGAGCTCAGAAGCCAAGCTGCGAGTAGCCCAGAGTGTCTCCTTTCCTCAGAAAGGAGGACAGTTCCTCATTTAGGAATCTTTCGATAACCTTAGCAGGGAATGGTAGCCTGGAGATGGGTCTATCATTGGAAGTATCCTCTGGATCAAGATTTGATTCTTCAAGAGTGGTAAAATGGAAGCTTTTTTCCAATCGGTGGGAAAATACCCTGTGGTAATAATTTGGTTAAAAATAGATCAGAGGGCGAATGCATTGGTTTTGGGAACTATATGCAGGATTTTTGGTGGGCAGGGATCAAGGGGGATCCGGACTTGATTAGACAGACTAATCTGATGGTGCGGTTGAGCGATATAGATGGAAAGACAGAAAGTGTGGCGGTCGAGGTGTCGTCTACTTTGGTGTGAGAGGTGTGGCTGGCACTTGGGCTGTTGGGAACTGCGGGTGGAGCCTGAAGGTCCCTGCCGGCTACCCGCCTCCTGAGGGAGCCGGCATTGCTTTGGGATTCAGGGAGCTGCTGACATGCAGCTCCCGGGATCCCAAAGCAACGTGTCTGTTTCCGTGCACGCTATACAGTGGGCAGGGAACAGACACAGCTCTTCTTTTAGCAAGCAAGAGCATTTTATGCTCTCACTTGCTGAAAGCAGAGCAGGTTCGCTTTGGCTTGGCGGGAGCAAGCAATAGGAAACTGCAATGTCCTGGGGGTGGGCACCCTGGGGCATTGCTGGAGCAGGCCCTGGGGGGTGACAGTTTCCAGGGCCATCTAGGGTTCCAGGAGGGGGGCTGTGTGGCCCGCCTCCTTTGTTAAGTAAGTCCTGGGGAGGTGGTGGTCCCCAAGGGGCCACACTGGACACCCTTAATTATTGTATTTATGCATTGGTGAGGCTGTTGTTCCCAGGCGCTGCGGGGACTTTTTTTTAAAAAACGTGTTTAAATTAAGTATGTGTCTCGGGGAGGTGGAAGTCCCCAAGGCTTGTGGGGTCTACGCTGCCACCCCATATTATTGAAATTAGTCCCTGGGAGGTGGCAAGGCTCCCTTACACAATTGGAATTATCCCCGGGGATGTGTCGGGCTCCAGGGCTGCAGGCAGCCCCAGTGGGCCCACCCGCATTCATATTTAAAAGTCCCTTGGGGAGGTGGCCCAAGCCCAAGGGGGGGGCTCCATGCACCCTCCTCCTATACTCACCATATGCCCACGGATCTAGCCCACGGGGAGGTTATTGTAAAGCAGCCGTGGGACCTCGCACTTTAAAAAAAATAAAAAAATGACTGTGAATTCGCAATTATCGCAATTTCACATACTTTTTTTTTTATTTAATGCTGTTGCATGGTTCTCGGGGGACCTCAATACCATGGTTTGGGGGGTCAGGGTGTTCCTTCCCTGTTCCCTTTTCTTAATGTTCATGTTTTTTGGGGGGAACTCGGTGGAGCAGAGTCCCAAGATGGCTGCCAGCACTTCCTGGTTGAAGTGTTGGCAGCCAATCAGAGCTGTGCATTTCTGTGAACGAGCTCATCTTTTTTCACGAAGGCTTCGTGATCAGAGATATCACTATAATTTTCTGCTTAAATTTCTGAAAAACTGCTGATCGGACTTACTCCACATAACAAAAAGCACAATCTACGTAACCACATCGAACTTTCTGCCAATTTTGGTGTAATACCGTCCACCAGTTCGGGCTGTAGGTTTGACAACGCGTTCCTATGGGAATTAACATTACAAACACACCCTTATTTCACATCCCTATTTCTCGGTCCTCACTGCACGGATCACCCCCAAACTTTCAATGACATACAAAACCTGCTTTGACACTTTTTTGGGGGAGTATTTCATGAAGATTGATCAAACAGTGCCATGCATTACCTATGGAAACTTGGTCCTAACTATAACTATTTACTAGTGACTCCAGTAGGATATATATTGCTTCTGCTCAGTTTGCCTTAAATAAAATTCTACTTAGCCTTATTGCGGATTTGATTGGTCGTCTGTTCTGGTTCCTGTAGCTGGGCTGCAGTTTGACTACTTGTATATATATATACAGAGAAGTGTGGCTCACTGGTTAGAGCAGGCAGACCCTGAAGCAGAGGTCAGACCCGGGACCAGGGTTCAATTCCCGACGCGGCAGGGTCTTGAGCTCAAATGTCCACGGACTCGATAATTCTCGCTTCGGTGCCTGACCTAATCATGGGTTCACACTCTGCAACTCTGGGCATTAAGCTTGCTTAATCTCCACAACGGCCCCCCGCGGCGGGATGCCTGGCTTTCACCTTGGGGATGCCTGTTAGGGGCTATCTCACAGGGAAAAGCCAGGACGGGTTCCCAAGGCAAGCGCCGAGATGCCTCCGGGTAGTCGAGCGCTATATAAGAACATACACAAAAAATAAATATATATATATATATATATATATATATATATATATATATATATATATATATATATATATATATATATATATATATATATATATATATATATCAACACCGGTTTCCACAACAATGTAACGGACTAAATCCAGCCGCAGCACCGCCAAGAAACAGGAGACCCAGATTTCCGTGAGCAATTACTTTATTCCGCAACGGACAGCATAACGTTTCGGCCTCCCAGAGGCCTTGGTCACATATATATATATGGATTTAAGATTGGTAAATCTATACTTACCTCTATATAATTAGCATCACAATATTGTGGCTTTAAATATTCTTTCCTGGAATTTTTTGTATGATGTTATTTAAAACATTGTAGGACATCTGGCAGAATACCCTGACATAGGATACTTTTTCAATAGGTGTCAGTTAAAAATCTTTCACACATGACGTCTACTATCCTTACTCTTGAATAAAAGTCCATGTTAAGTGTACCTGCATCAAATCAAACCCAAGCTGTAAATATCAACTTCAAATCCTTTTACAAATCTATCTTTGCAAAACGTTTTGATATCAGCAGTACCTCTACAAAACTATTCTTGTTTGAAACAGTCTGTGTCAGCAACTACACCAAACCCACCTCAGCCAAAGCTCTCATGTCAAAGAAACATCTACCAAATCCATCTCAGTTCAAAGTGAGGGAGATCTATACGACTCCGTCTCAGTACATATTGTCATTGTTGGAGACATTTTAATTTCATTTCAAATAACTTTATTTCGATTCCACAAAGAAATCATAAAAGTATACATTAATATAAAAAACACCAGCTACAACAAAACCACGGTACATATTTACATAATTCTGATTTTCATAAACATTCAATATTGGTTTCTAATCACAAGAGCTGATCCATTGTTGGAGACACATCTACCAAATCCATCTCAATTTCAGGTAACATTGTCAGGGATATCTCTTTCAAGGTAACTCAACCAAAGAACTATGTCACGTTCACCAATGCCAAATGGTATTGATTCTAAAGAATCTAGGTTACTCCTATGTGTAAGCATCAGGGGCAGCACTCTGTTAAACTGATCACACCTAAAGAGAGCCACTCCAAAAGGTGTGCAAATCATTTTCGAACTAATTAAATTGAAATCCCAAAGTATGTGTATCAAAACGCCACTACCAAATCCATCTCATTCTAAAGCCTGTACATCTTAACTGCGTCTACTAAAACCCTCTCACCACAGCATGGGCCACAAATATGAAATCCATTATAACCTACAGTGAGCATATTTAAGCCACCTATCACACATTCATTTCACCTGAAGTAGAGATAATGTAAATCACCACCGTATCTATCTCACCCAAAATCTGTGAATCCATGTCTGCTCTACCAAATCCATCCCACTCAAAATGTGTACACCTTAGTCGCCTTTATAAAATTCATACCACTCTCAAAGTATGCATAGCTAAGTGAGCCTCCCTATATCTATGTCACCTCATAGAGTGCAACTCCGAGACATCTTTGTAATATATTCCATCCACAGAGTCTAAATTCACAATGTGAATTTCTAACTTACCTCCGGCAAAGTCACTGCACCTCCAAGTGTGCACGTCTGAACATAGGTACAAATCCTTCCTATGCAAAAGTGGGCACATTGAGCCAGCCTAGCCAAATGCAGTTAATCCCAAAGTGAGTAAATCTAAGTCATCTTTACAACAATCCCATCAAAAAACGCAGTCCCCACACCCCACAGAAGCCAGGCTACGACAGTCAATTTAAATTATACGAAAAAGTGATAGGTTGAATTTCTGAATTAATCTCAGCCACTATTAATTACTTGGGGCAGCATGCCAGTCTATAGTTATTTTGCACACCATGCCACCTGAGTTTTGACCCAGCCATATGCAAATCAGTCTTCATCTTGCTCCAATATGAACAATCTAGTCTGAACGACCAAGCCAGCTCCTCCCGAAACCGGAGCACAAACAACCCAAACCGGATTTCACCCTGCACTCAACTGAAAATGCCAAAGTAGGCCAAAACAAGAATTGAGTTCCTTGATTTCTGGTTCTGAGAGCACCTGGCTTGGTAGTTTGGCCTGACTATTCTTAGTGGAGCAGGGGAAAGACTGATATGGCTGGGTCTAATCTGAGATATCATGGTGCGCAAAAAAACAATGGGTTGGAATGCTACTCTGGTTAATTGCCAGTGGTTACACTATTTTCAAGCATTCCTCCTCTCACTTTTTGTGTGTTTGATGTCACAGTTAATCTTCTTTGCACAGTGAATCACCCCCATGAAAATATGCCATATGCTACTCCAGCAGATTAGCACTGTTGTAGGTGCTCCTAACGCAGCATAGAGGACCCTTTAAGGTTTGCAATATGGCTGAGCTAAACACATGCAAAGATTTTTCTGCTTTAAGCAAACAGGCAACACACAGTGCACAGCAAACAGAACAAACCATACCTCGATCTGTTTAAAAATACGAAGCACAAAGGGAGACAAGAAGCAAGGCACAATCAATGTCATTTATAAGAAAAATAAATTAAAACTACTTTGCACTGTTCCTAAATGTTCATACAAAATAATATTTTGGCAATGTGATGGGCTATATTAGCTGTCATAGTCTTCCACACAGCATTATCTTTGCTAGATGGTTGAGACATGGGGAGCCTTTCTCCTCTTTAAATTGAGTTGTAAATGTAAATGCCAACTCAACCACATAGGTCTAACATTTTTTTATGCAGAAAGTTCTTTTACAGAGTAAACAAGAAGAGCGGCCACAAAAAAATTAACAGACATAAGTAAAGGCAGACTGTAATGCAGTTAGGAGGCTGATTAGCAACCATTATACGAGTCAGGAACAAGTATTTAGTAAGAAGAGGAGAGGCCTAAAGAATCATGGGAAGAATGAGGAAACAATTTGGAGAAGCAAACTGTAGAAGTCTAGAGATAGTGTGAAGAATAAAACAAATTTGATTAAAAAAAACAGTTAATATCAAGATGTTCAAGGTCATTGAGACCCTGTTTGGAGGCATTACAGCCGGCTAGGTCAGCTGAGGCCCAGCACCCAAGGTGTGAAGAGTCCGGTGAAAGCATTCAACTTTGCAGAAGAGGTCTCTTATTTACTGCGAGCACTCGGCAAAGTTTTATGTTTTCAGTTTTTTTTATTTTCGAGAAGCAAACTTGTACAGTGGGAATTCACTTCTGAAAAAACAAACAATTACCATAATGTGCAGTGCGTTTTGTCCCTTCATGTCAGAGCCACTGTGATTTCTTCCTGAGTGGGACCACCATGCCTGGATGGCGGTACTGGGTAGGGAAAACAAGTCAGAGTTGGTCCAGTGAACATCAGTTTGACCCGATGGCCCTGTGGCAGACAGTAGTGAGGTCAAAGTAAGCAACTGCGGAGCAAGCTGAGCTGGTCGGTGTAAACCAAGGGTAAGATTTAAAAGCCCCTTGCGCCTCTGTCCCGCCACTGCGCCACTTTTTGTGACGCAACAGCGGCACAAACAATGCGCCCTATTGCGAGTCGGGTGCTGCTCACACTGCAGACTTATGGCGTTGCTCCTGCCCCGACAATTTTTCACTTCCCCCATAGTCTTCGGGGTGAAAACAGACAGGTGGGAAATTCGTGTTACTAAAATTATCTGTTTACTAAAATTAAGAGTTACTAAAATTGTCTGTTCTTATTTTCTTTTTATGAACGAGAAATGTGTTTAATATTTGATACCAATTCAAACTCCTGACCCAGGCCTACAAAGTCCTCCATGACCAAGGACCCGCCTACATTAACCCCTGCCTGAATTTTCACCTACCTCCCAGGAACCTCCGCCCGTTCACCTTGCACAGATACCACGGATCTGCCGCTGCCGCACCGGAGGACGCTCCTTCTCCCACCTCACTGCAGAGTCCTAGAACAGCCTTAGCCTCCATCGCCATACTTCACCACCGCTGACTCACTTCAGGAAGGGACTCAAGACCTGGCTCTTCGACTGACACCACAGCACTTCCCCTGAAACCCTCTCGGGTGATACATACAGCCATTTAAGTACCGTTAGATAGATTGATTGATACCTTCCTGCAGAAAAACAATCTTGCCCGTAACACAGATAACCTTGCACCTAGGTGCAAGGGTGTTTGTGTTGGTGCTAGGCAGCCTCAAATGCGCCAGCACAGGTGGAGAGCTGAAAAGCATCATATCTTAATAGATATTGCATATTCTATTAGTAAGTATGCCACCATTTATTTATTTATTTATTTATTTGTTTAACCCCTTCGATGCTGATGACGAGCTCAGCTCGTCATCACCCACGGGGGTCGTGTGCTGATGACGAGCTGAGCTCGTCATGGTGCCACTAAAATGGCATTTTCCAGCACTGGGGGGGAAAATGCCTAGCATCCAAGTGGTTAACATACTTATAGAGCGCACAGCTACTCAGTTGAGTGTCCCGGCGCTAACAGACAGAGCAAATAGGAGGAAGCACAGGTGCGGGGGAGAGTCCGAGTTACTGCTGGAACAACCATGTCTTCAGTAGTTTTCTGAAGTGCAGGATATCAGGCGCTTGTCTGATTGTTATAGGAAGTTCATTCCATAGGTTCGCGACCTGGACTTGGAAGGAGCGCCCTCCCAAGCGGACCCGGTTGAATTTAGGCACACTCAGTCTATGTTGGGGGGGATGATCTGAGTGCTCTACCAGGTATGTAGTAGCTCACTCTTTTCCTAAGATAGGTGGCCCCAAAACCGTGTAAGGCCTTGAAGGCGATGGATAGGGCTTTAAACTTGATTCTGTGTTGGATGGGAAGCCAGTGCAGTTTCTTTAGGTGAGGTGAGATATGGACTCTGGGGCCCAGCATAAGGATGGCTCTTGCGGCCGAATTCTGCACGACCTGGAGTTTTCCGAGAAGGTGTTCTGGGAGACCCAAATAGAGGGCATTAGGGTAATCCAGCCTAGAGGTGATAAGGGCCTGGACCACGGTCCTTCTGTGGGAGAGGGACAGAAGGGGAAGAAATCTCCGGAGCATTTTCAGGGTTCCGTAACAGGTGCCCACCACAGCTTGAACGTGGGTCTTCATGTTCAATGTGTTGTCCAGCTTGACCCCTAAGTTTTTGGCTACTCCCAGCGAGGTCTGCGGGGGGGACATATCAGGTGGCCACCACTGTCTCCAGGCATCCTGGTCTGAAACTCCGAAAAGAATTATTTCGGATTTAGCGGAGTTGCACTGAAGCTGGTTGTGGCTAAACCAGGAAAAGACCTGTCTTAAACAGTTCCTTATTTTGTCGCCATATCTCTAACGGCACCAAGCAAGTGAAGTGAAGGAGCCCAACCATCACTAAACGAGTTCTTTCACCCTTTTATCTAACCTTCGATCTATCTAACTATCCTTCCTTCCACCTAACCATCTACCCTACCTGTCACCCTTTTAGCTTTCAATCCATTCTTTCTTTCAATTCATCCATCGTTTCACCAGTCCATCAATCCATCATATCACCAATCCATCATCCATCCACCCATTTATCCATCCATCTTTTCCACCATCCACCCATACATTTAATTCACCCAGTAACTAATCAATCTATCCATCCACTGTGTTACCCATCTATTCAGCCATCTGTTCACTCATTTTCAATTACTTGCCTAATGTGCTGAATTCTTTCAACTGAACCATTATTCATATTATTACATAGATCCTTGCAATTGAATGACATCCAGCATTGTTCTAGGGTCATCTTATGGTTCTCAAAATATCTCCCAAACATAATGAGATGGGTCAATTTTACCTTAAAATAACGTTTGTTTGGTTGATCTTTTGTCTTTATATCCCACCATCGCCCTTTTATAATCAATGCTAAATGCTTTATCATAATCACATCTCCACTTACATTCTGCCTTCTATTAGTTTCATGACGTTTCATTAAGGTTGAGTACAAGGGAGCAGATTATCTCTGCTTCTTAATGTGGTCTCCACCAGGACCAAGTCATTACTTTATTGGGTAATCCAATCATGATATGCAGTGAATTGTGTAGAACAGGGGGCATTTTTGTATTATTGCTTCTTGAAAATGGGTCAGATTCATATTTTCCGAGTTGTGAGTCTGGATAAGTTCTTTCACCTATTTGATTGAAGTCAGTCTATTTTGATCTTAGATTTGATGATGAAATTACCAGTCCACAGATAAGCTTTAATGAAAAGGTCGCCTGTGTCAATGTTATAAGTCCACACATGATCAAGAATATGATTTTTGGTCTGGGTGCGACCATCTAAGCACTGGTGTAAGTTTAAAGATATGAACAATTCACATAAGCCGTTATTCATGGCATCTGAAGGACCTTCTGACCATTGGTTGATGTATCCAATTCCAAGTAACTTAAAGGTAGAGTTCAAAAAAATGGCAAATTAGGTTAAAGTAGTCCAAAGGAAACATTTTCATAAGTTTTTATAGGTGGACAATAAGTTAGTGAAACAGGAAGAAGTGAATTCATTGATGAGAAGTAAAAGATTTCAGCCCCATTATTAATGGAGACACTCAACCAATCCAGCCAAGTATTTTCTAATAATACCTCCCTTTCTTTCTGGCCAGTTGTGTTTTTTGTTTAAAGAAACTGTATCCATCACAGGCTACTTCAATGGCAAGTGGGGTTTGTGGGGCATTGTAAAATTGTAACAACAGAATATGTTGGTACAGTGCAGGCTATATTCTCCTGCAAGTTGCCAGAAGAGTTTTAGGCTGTTTAGGCTGTTTAGTATCCGGACATCCCTAAGGGGAAAATCCCAATCGAGTCCCAGCTATAGGAACCATGTAGGCAACTCGGGGTGTTTCCCGCCAATTTCCCTTACCATCCCATCTTTTTGGTGGCACGTTTCCATCACCAGATTACTGCTGCAGTATGTAATGTAAACAATGTCAGTTTAGTTTCACGAGCTTAACCTGGTCTCCCAGCCCCCATTTAGTTTTGTGGTCTGGTCTTACATCCCCTTTCTTTCTTTACTATTGGAAATCTCAAGTAACTCGCCTCAGTCTTCAGATGTATTCTTTGTGCACTACCCACTTAGCTTTCATTATTTGCTCCCTTAATCTCCCAGGTCACTTCTGCACTGACTATTCACAACCTTTTCATTCACTTTCCATACTCCCTCTAATTGTGATGATTTCACCTGTGCCTTCCCTTTCTGTAAATCCAGCTCTAGAGGCCTCAGTACTCTTTCACCTTTGCTCCAACATAACAACAGTACTGTTTTTCCTCCTCGCTCTCCAGTGTTCAGCTTCTCTCATCTCACAAGCGATTCCCCCATCTTTTCTGCTACCTCTTCTGTCTTCGGCTTGTAATTTAGGCCTATTCTTTGACTGCTTCCTATCCCCCACTGCTTACATTTCTTGTTGTGTGTGCACTTGCCATGTCAAGTTTTGCACCCCCACAGCAGTTGCCCCTTACTACCTTTCTTCACTCAACTGAACGCTGCTATAGCAGCAGAGCTCTGCATGAAGGACAGAATGATAGAAAGTGCAATGCCAGATTTAAAGAGAACAATATGCAGATGATGACATGGCTGTCAGACGCAAAACAAAGGATTTTTAGTTTGATGCATTGGACACACTCCTGTACATGTTCCTATGTAAACAAGCATTTGCAATGCAATCGGTCTCACCTTTGGGACCTTATATGTATTTAGCTATGCAGCATAATAGCCTGGGTGCTGAAACATGTACTGTTCTTTAACATGGAGGGAAAGTATGCACCAAACTGCGTGACATGCCAGGTATGGGAACACATGGAGAGAAATATTGCCTTTCAGCAGGAAATGGTATAGTCCAAGCTCTGTTTTAAATATAAGATCAGGGCCTTTGGTAGCCGTTTCACTGTGAAAATACAAGATTTGAAAAAAATATTATTGTCTACGGATGCTCATGGAAGACAATTTCTATGGACTGATATCTAGAGAATGCTAAAGTGATTCTGGTATTTTACTGACCCCTGCTGGTCGTTTTCTATCAAAAAAGTTAAATAGATGAAGTTGCAAGAAAAATTTAAAAAATAAAGTCTCTCAGCAGAATGCAATTCTGATATTTTACTGACCTCTGCTGATCGTTTTCTACCAAGACAGTCAAATAGAGGCAGTTGAACAGAAAAAAAGTCCCTAAGCGGAAGCAGACAAGTCCTAGGGCTGATCTCCATAGCCCACAAAGTACATACACATATAAGTATATACTAAAGTATATAAGTATATACTAAAGTATATAAGTATATACTAAAGTATCTGCAAGAGGTCTCGAATGCTCGAACTAAAAAGCCATGGATAGGCTTTAAAGGTCATACGAAGTGCGCTTTCACAAAAAGCACAGGTTTAACAGGAAGGTGTTGTAAGCGTGCAATCACTTGACCCTCCTCAACCTCCCTTTGCACCTTCTTTCACTTGGAATTGGGTTTTGATGCAGAGCTAGGTCAGCTCATTACAGCTGATCTAACAGTGTCTCAAAACCTTGGAAAGTGTGCCCCTGTCTGACCCACACATGGGCCAATTGAGTGAATTAATAGAGAGCTGGCCCTTCATGGAGCAAAGCAAACTGGCATTGTGCAAGAGTCACTGTAGTGCCTCCCAAGCTAACCAGTGCTGCTGTTTTCACCAGTTTAGGATACTTTTTGTTGCTCAAGCACCCATGTGAACCTGTGCTTAATCTGAACCAAAGATTGCCAGTGGGGACCATCTGCACTCATTTTTGGGGACCAGCATTTATTTTCCACCATCATGCAAGCATAGGAAGGTATGCTGTACGGGGGCAGCAAAGTCCTCCACATGGTAATAGACATGCACGCCTGCCCTTAGTACCCCAACTGTACTGATATCTGTATCTTTAATGCTGATTTTTGTTGTCATAGGCAACCACAGATCATGTGTGGTCCCCTTGACATAGGCCTGTCTCAAAGACTGCAGACTTGTTGTACTAGTGAAGGGTACCAAAAGCACTACCCCCATAGTGGTGAAAGTCTATTGCCTTTAACAAGATTTAACCAGCATGAGCATGGTGGTGGAGGCATACTGTGTTGAGATCAGTACACGTGAACAGGTCCTTTTTAGCTGTTTCACTTGAGTGTCACCTACAGGCTCACTCATTAAAGTTCAGCTTCTGTGTGCTTGACTCACCCTAGGCCTACATCAATTTGGTGTATAATGAGACATAGCTCATGAATGGTGTATTTGTACCTGTTTTTAGTACTAACAGGCATAAAGCAGAACTGTGCAGTGCCTGTATGCATATGCATGTGCTGGATGTCAAGGGACAGACCGCCCATGGTGAGGGAAATGTTCTTAAAAAATAAGAAGTGCCTCTTGGAAGACACCACCAAGAGCCTGTTGGCTAGTGCTTACCAACTGGCTCATTTTGTCATCACTGGCACTTTCCTGTTCAAACAGAAGAAACCCAGATAGTGTGAGAGTGTCTACATATAGTAAAATATTCCACTTAAATTCCTACATCACTTTCCTGTGCCACACATGTAACTGAGTCCTCAAATTTCAAGAGTTAGTCACTTACTCTTAGAGAGGAAAATAGAAATGGGTCCACCTGGCATTTCTAAGCTTCTTTAATATGTGTGTACCATGCTCATAGATAAAAAGAAAAACAACTGTTTAGACCATGATATTAGGAGCAGCTGACATGTTTCATTGCCATTGTAAACTTACAGGCAAATGTATCATGGCAAGAGGACCTATATGTCACTAAACAGTGCCCCCCCTGCCTTGGGCAGTCTGTCCCATGACGCTGTATGCTCTAATACATACATCGCTGTTTTTGATTGACTCAAGAGTTTTACCATAGCTTGGACAGGTTCCTAGAGTAGGCCATGACAGCAGCAGGAGTCGTCTGATATTTATCTGTGTCTCTGGGCTGGTGGATATTGGGGTTGCTTTGTTTTTTGAGCTACATATACATCCGGCACATGCATATGGGAACAGGCACTGCATAGTACTGCGTTATTCCTGAATTGGACTGCTTTGTGTTTTCTGAGCTAATTTGAGCATGGAGGGTGCCCTCTGTCTTTGTCTTCCCTCTATGCATCTGATACTTTGTGTTCTGGGTGTATAGGTGCCTGTGAGTGGTACAATACATAAAGGATGTGGCGCTGTGCAGTGCATGTGTGATGTATGCATGTGCAGGGTATATGAAAGCCTGTGAATGGTGCAATACATGGAGGACTCTGGGTTCCATTCAGGGAGATCCAGGGCTGCACTGTGAAACATGAAAAGAGGAGGTAGAGGAATCCCCCAGACAAATTTGTGTATTTGCTACGTTTTGTAAGATGGAAGAGAAAGACTAGAGAGGGGAAAACCAGGCTACCCCAGCAGACTTCATAGAGGGCTCTTTGATTCACAGAGAGGTCATGAGGAAGTAGCTTGGCACATCTCAAGAAGGAGATTGGGCTGATAAGAGAATCTTAAAGAGTAGGGTTGAGGCCCTGGGCTAACCTTTTGATACTCATATCTCAATGGTTGACATCCAGGTATGAACTCTGGTTGCTCCCATGGACTGTGTTGTGGGGCTATCAGCAAAAGAGTCAATCAATAATCAATAAATAACTGTATTCAATTTGAAAACAAATCATAAAAGCATATATAAAACCAAACATACATGAAATATCACTTTTCGATACAATTCAGTACATTAGAGCAGGCATTGGGAAGTTATCACATGATTACTACAGCCCTGTTAGATCGGACTTTGTGTGCCAATAACCCAGGAACTCTTCCTCTCTTCTTTAGTCGCCCCTAGTTTTCCTTAATTTAACAGCAACTCTCAAGAAATTAGCCACACAAAATAGGGTATGTACATCAGAAGAAAGCTTTAAAAACAACAAGGCTACTCGCGCCTGTCTAAAACCAGTTCAATTTAATAAATCCTTTAAAAACTTTTTCCTGGGAAAAGCATATTACAGGCAGAGAAGAACCAGGTGAAGGGTATCCTGTGGAGACCTATCGTCGCAGCCACAGGGCCCTCGTTCTTCGATATTTTTAACAAAACCTGCCGGTACTGCTAGTAAGTGATGGAAAAAATCTAACATAAAACGGGTAATTAAAAATCTATCATGTGGGTTTGTCATTAACTTTAAATAAGGTTCAACTCCCAGGGTTGTCTTTACTAGTGCTTGCGCTCTCACTGTAGGTTTAGCAAGTTCAATAGCCTCTCGATGTGCCATGGCGAACCTCAGATGCAGGGCTTTAATCTCAACCCTTTCCTTTGATCTTATCGATTCTGGTGTATTGAACAAGTCTGCCCGGTCTAACTTGATAAAAGACTCATTTACATATTTTATCCAGGGAATTCACATTTAATGGTCCAAGGATAAAGTATCCTGGAGTACCATCCTTGTGAAGCCTGCCTCTATGTTTGTCCAGCATTTGAGCCAACATGAGAGGGGCTTGACTGCTAAAAAGTCAGATATATATTTAACCCCCAATTCGTCATGGACCAAAAATACAGGAATACTTTGAGGGACCTTCAGTAAACCCCTTAAGTAATTATTTTCTTCTCCCCCAGACCTCACTTCCATTTAACACCTTCGCACAGCAGACTGAATTGTAGATCTTAAGAATCATATCCGGAGTTAAACATCCTAACCTGAGTGCAAAGTTTGTTATAGAGCCTGTAGACTTTTTTAGGGCCAAACACTTCTCCTTTAATACATGTTTGAAATTCAAGTGACCATCTAAGAGCATTCCCAGGTATGCAAAGGCTGGAACTTTGCCCAGAACGTGTGAACCTATGACATATTTGTATGAATTTTTTGCCTTTTTCCCCATCTCCTTAACATATGATTTTGTTAGGTTAGGGGACATATCCAAATTTTCCATAAACTCTACAAAACCATCAATGAAAAGCTGTAGACCATGTGGGGTTCGAGTAAGGAGCACCGCATCATCTGCGTAAAGCAGAACCGGGACTGCTTTTTCCCCTATTCTGGGTGAGTCTGCCCTGATTTCAGCAAAAGAGTCAATCCTGCTGCGACAGACTAATACAGGAGGAAGAGAGGGCAGAGAAGTGGGCACTTCAAAAGGAAGTAGACCCCCAACATATACTTCAAAGACTCAGACTCTAACTCACATTTAGGTTCTGGAAATGAGCTATAACAAAGGGTATCTAGAGACCTCAAAAATCGTCAACTGACAAGCAGCCAGTAGGGCCATGCAAAGAGGAGAAGCTCTGCAAGGATTCTGCCTATGACCAGAACTGGGAGCCAAGCTGAGTGAGGAGACATCACCCAGGGAATTCAAGACCACATGCCCTAGAGTCTGGAAGTCTGGGGCAGCTTATATACCAGAGGAGACTGCAGTGAAGTGAGAAGTTATTGTGGCTGTGCCAAAAGAGTCATCGCTTGTGGGCAGTGAGCAACTGGTGACACTGTATGCCTGGAGGGGCTGCCATGAACAGATTGCTGTGCTTAGTGGGCTGCTTGTGTGTGGTGGTGAGCCAGCGACCCTGCATGCCCAGGAGGGGCCGCTGTGAAGTAATCTGATGTTCCAATTGTGTTGGACCTGTATGAAGTAGAGAGACAGTGACCCGGTATGCCAGAGGAGGTCACTGGGACCAAGCAAGAAGTGTGACCTGGTCCGGAGAAAGGCTGCCATGGGGAACTCAACAGACATGCGCCATGACAGTAGATCTGTGTAGGGACCTTCGCCCCCCTTAACCCAATGACCATATATATATGCCAACACGTGTTTCGTCTATACGGCTGTAAGCCATAGACTTCATGAGGGCCCTAGAAAAACGTATCATAGTAACTGTACTCATAAAATCAAGGTAGGGTCGCAATTATCCAAAAAATCCTCATAATCCAAGTCCAACAAAGGAAGTCATTCCAAGCATAAAAGTCCCGTCGTTATCAGAACCATAAATTTAAAAGGAGGGCATTGAAGACACGAGAAACACTTTCCCTTATCGTATTGCCGGATTAAGGATATGTGGTCCATTTGACCTCCTTTTGAATTTATGGTTCTGCTAACGACTGGCCTTTTATGCTTAGAATGACTTCCTTTGTTGGACTTGGATTATAAGGATTTTTTGGGTAATTGCAACCCTACCTTGGTTTTATGAGTACAGTTACTATGATAAGTTTTTCTAGTGCCCTGATGAAGTCTATGGCTTAAAGCTGTATAGACGAAACACGTGTTTGCATGGTTTGTGGCTTGGACAATAAGTGTTAAGAAGATTAAAATATGGATGTATGCCTTAAGATCTTGGAATAAAGCAAGAAGAAAATATTAAGGATTGAGACTTGGACTTTATATGTGCTTCTACTTTTGTGTTTTCTGCTCAGGTTGTCGATTGTTAATATTTGTATTATATGTGGACTTAGGTCTACATCTTTACAGCGTGGGGTGGTCGTTGTACGGTAACCTTGATCATTAACACCTATTGGAATATTTGAATTAGAGAAACTTGTACACTACCCTGCGCGTATTTCCCCTACTTCCTTTCTTTGTTAAGTTCATAAACACCCATGTATGCTGGCCACAGTGATTTGAATAAGAAAAGATGAGCTTTTATTTTTTCGTTTTTGCTTCCTCTGTCTGCCCTGAGAGCAGAAGTCATGGGAATATGTTGCATGGACTCCAGTCTTCATGAGCTTGCTTGTTCAAGTCATACCTGCTGTGTTATGTTTCGCTTCTGGTTGATGGCCGCCAGGTACCGCAGGACCAGCTTGGTAGCTTCTGTCTTGCCGGACCCACTTTCACCGCTGAAAATAAGCAAAGAAACAGTCAGAAGTGATCACTAAACAATGATAACATTAATTGTCCAAATAATGAATTGGATGCCATGATCTGGGAATGAATCATTTTATTTTCAAGGATGAACAGCCCTAAAGTTAACCACTAGTCTAACACCACATTTAGCCAGGTTGATACATCTCTCCGTCTATCAAGTTGCTTCAATTTCATTGCCATTTTTCTCCAAAGGGGGCAATATTCCACATCAAACCTATATAAGTGCATTCCAGGAATCCCTGTAGTGGAAACAGAGAAAGTATAGATGGTATATTGTTTTAACTGCTGCAATACCACAACCAGTTTATGGGCTCCAATGTACCAAAGCAACAGCAAGCTTTATGCAAAACTAACCTGCATTGCATTGTTTTTGGTTTTGGCCAGCAATTCCCACTGCAGTGAACTGTCAATTAGATCTCCAATGTATCCCATATGAAATTTGGGCAAGGATTCCATGTATGATCGTGAGGTGCAACGATACGTAGAAAAGCTTTGTGACAGCACAAGCTCCCATTGGCTATTGCATTTTCTTCACCCAGTCATAATGATGAGGTGGTAACTGTTAAACTCCATGCAAATGATGGTGCAATAGATTTACTGAATGTTCCTTACAGGGCAAGTTTCCCTTGGCCACCGAGAACCCATGCGATCCCACCACTCAGGTGAATATGATTTAGCACCAGAGTGGTTATCACCCTCTGTGGATTCTACAAAGAGGGCATTCCACCTTAATAATGTCTCCACAATACCTTGGTACCAGGATATCACCCACAAACTATTAAGGACCAACATGTTAAAGAAGGTATGTGCATATAAATAAGTATAGATTTACTCTGTATATCTACATATATAAGTATATTGACACTAGATATACCTTCAAGGCACAAATATGTGGAGTTAAGAATTGTCAACGTATACTTAACAAAAAATGCCCTTATCTTCTCGATGTTTTGGTCCTTGGTGTTTTGGCCACAATATTTCTGTAGTTTATATTTCAACATAGAACCATAAAGAGAGAGAGAGACCTGATGGTGCCAGCAGCCCTTTGCCTCAGGGAAAGACGCCTGTGGAATATGGTGCTGACTGAGCTACGTGGAACTCAGCACACGGCAAACCAGGTTATCAATCGCAACATAGAGCAGGTATTTTGAAGAGTTGTGCTGTTACATCATTCTTGGTACCTGTCGTATATGTTATGCTGGTTATGGGGACACAGGGTTATGTTTTTAGTATGTTTTCTATTTCCTTCATGTAGCGTCACACCGCGTCACCATGGAATGTTCACATGTATATAGGTGACGTCACCGTTACTTGGGTGACAGATGACAGCTGACTCCCTTGGTACTGCTTGTTAATCCCGCTCCTGCGGGCCCTTGTTATCGTAATAAATAATTAATGACACAACACATCTTCTACTGTCGTGTTGTACGCTACAATTGGCGACGAGGGTTTGCAACAACAAGGGCCTGCGGAAATAATTGGAGGATCGGCAGATGATTTACGAAGCTCGAGATCTCATCCAAGGAGTAAAATAGCGGGAAGAAACTTGTGAAGAAAATTGTACGGAGTGAGTACACTGCGGAAAAGGGCGAGCGCTGACTGAAAGAAGAATCTTAATGCAGAAGTAAATATAACGCATAAGAAATCAGTAGCGCGTAAATTAAATAAGGGAGAGACTTTAATGTGCTTAAGGATATGTGCGAGAAGAATGTGCAGCATTTCTAAGTAAAGCGAATAAGTTTCAGGCAATCCTGTCAGGCCGCGACGCTGGTGAAACCTGCCTTATGATACTTCAGTAATTGGCACGCTTCGTTGACAGCTCACAGCTGAGGCGTCAGTCAGTTACCTCAGCTGAGCCGCGTGAAGCATGCCGGTAGTGTAAACTGATTGGACAAAGGCAGCGCGCGTCATCGACGTAAACAGCTTGCGGCCATCTTTGATATTGACTTCGTCAACGATCAAACGAATGCGAGGCAATTAGCGCCCACAACGGAGAAATCGCGCATGAAGAAAATAATAAAGCGCAAAGAGGAAGTGTTGAAAAATAAGCACAAGTAAGCCTCATAAGTAAAACGAAAGGAAAGAAAAGCATTTTACAGCAAGTCCTACGGAGAAAATAGTCGGCTGTGAGGGAAATTAATTAAGTATAACATGGCCGAATGCAATAACATATGTGCACCTCCTCGTTTCCTAGATGAGCCTGGGAAGCCCACAATGAAATGGAAGAAGTGGGTGAGGGCTTTCGAAAATTACATTGTATCCATAGATGGGAAAGCTTTTGATGCAGAAAGGAAATGTTCTTTGTTGTTTGGGCTGTTAGGAAAAGCGGGACAGGATATTTTTGACAGCCTGCCCGAATATGAGAGTCCACCTGGAACATTTATACCAATGAATGAGTATCAGGAGGCTTTGAAAAGGTTAGAGAGGCAGTTCGATGAGGAGAACAGTATTATGGTTGCAAGGCATACATTTGCCCAAAGGAAACAGCAAGAAGGGGAATCTGTTGAAGACTATGTTGCTTGTCTAAGGGTTTTGGCTGTAGAATGTGAGTACGAGGAGATGACAGATGTGTATATAAGAGACCAAATCGTATTCTACTGCTATACAAAGAAAGTGCAGGAAAGACTGTTAGCATGCAAAAGACCAACCTTGCAGGAAGTCATAGATATTGCTAGGGGTATCGAAAGGTCTCTAATTGCCACCAAAGAACTGTCTTCAACAGGGAATAACACTAATGTATTTTACTTACAGGACAAGAAGAAGGGTGATGGTAAGGCGTATGAAAAAAATGTGAGTGAAAGAAAGGTGGGAGGTAAGCAGTTATGCTGTTTCAGATGTGGTTCAAATGAACACTTAGCTGATTTCAAAAACTGTCCTGCAATAGGTAAAAAGTGCATCAAATGCAAGAGATATGGTCACTATTCCACCTTGTGTAAAACCAAAAGAATAGGTAATAGCATGAGTATAAGCGCTGTAGGCAGTTTTGATGAAGAAATGTGTGCGAATATAATTTTATACGTAGAAATGGAGGATGGAAAGATAAAGGGTCCAGTTAGTGATGTAAAAATTGGTGAGGTTGAACTGAAATTTACTGCAGATTCAGGTGCCCCCATAACAACCATATCTGATACCCTTTTTGAAGAAAAATGGAAAAACGTGCATTTAACAGAATCTGATATAAACCCGAAAGCTTTTGGGGAGAAGGAAATAAATATGCTGGGATATTTCATTGACACTGTGAGTTTCAAGGGAAGAGTAATTGAGACAAAGATTTATGTAGCGGAGAAGGGAAGAATTCTAGTAGGATGGAGAGATTTGGCCCAACTGGGGGTGGTATTGGTGCCTGGGGCAAAGGACCCAGTGATATTAAGAGAAGAATGGATGAACAGCATATGCATAGAGAAAGATGAAAGAGATTTGGGTACTGTTTTTGAAAAACATAAAGATGTGTTTAAAAATGAAATTGGTTGTGTAAAGGGGTTCAACCATGACATCAAACTAAAGGAGGGCGCTATTCCATGTAAGCACAAAGTAAGATCAATACCTTTGTCGATAAGAAATGAGTTGAGGGAAGTGCTTGAGAAGTTAAAGGAGGAAGGTGTGATTGAAGAAGCAGAAGAGTCTGAATGGGTTTCTGCTATTGTAGTATCAAAGAAAAAAAAGATAGGGGACATTAGGTTGTGTGTAGACCTGAGGTCGCTTAATAAAAATATTATTGTAAACTGTCATCCCCTACCCAAAATACAAGATATTCTTCAGTCAACGTCCGGCTCAAAATATTTTTCACTGATCGACTTAAGAGCCGCTTATCATCAGGTGTGCCTGTCAGAAAGGTCTAAAAAATTGACAACTTTCATCACGCCATTTGGAGCGTTCAGATATGTGAGACTTCCCTTTGGCCTAGCGTCATCTTCAGGAGTTTTCCAGAAACTCATGGATGTTTTGTTTGGGAAGATGAAAGGGGTGGAAGCCTTTCAAGACGACATTCTTTTGCATTCAAAGACTGAACATGAGCACATTAAATTGATCGGAACAGTTCTGGATGTTTTGGAAAAGAAAGGCATGACAGTCTCAAAGGATAAATGCAAATTCATGACGAAGGAGATTGAGTACTTAGGGCATGTTTTAACAGCTGAAGGTATCTTGCCTAAAGATGATTTAGTACGTGCAATAAGGGAGGCCCCGGAACCTAGGAACAAGGAAACCCTCAAGTCGTTCCTTGGTCTCAGTGAATATTATGCGAAGTTCATACAGAATTATGCAGAAAAGGTGGAACCACTCAGGAGACTGTTAAAAAAAAAATGTAGCATATGAGTGGAAGGATGAACAAGTTAAGGCGTTCAGGTCAGTCAAGGAGGAGATAGCGAGAGCACCTGCACTGAAACCCTATGACCCACAACTAAACAACGTAGTGACCGTAGATGCAAGCAATGAGGGAATCGGCGCTGTGTTCTGCCAGAGAAAAGGAAGTGAAGAGAACACAATTGCATTTATTTCCAGGAAGCTAAATGACACAGAGGTCCACTACAGCACAATCGAACGAGAGACTATAGCTTGTGTGTGGGCAGTGCACAAACTCAAGGACTATCTGTGGGGGAAGAGTTTCACACTTGTAACCGACCATAAACCGCTAGTATATATGATGGACGGCAAAGGTCGAGGCAACGGTAACGCAAGCTCTAGGCTGATTAGACTAATGTCAAAACTCCAGGAATTTAATTTCAAGATTGAGCACATAAAAGGAGGAAAAAACAGTAGGGCGGATTGCTTATCCAGAATGCCAATAAAGGAAAAAAAAGATGAAGAACAAGACGACACAGAGTGCGTGGTTGCGCACATTGATGCCACAATTATGTGCGAAGGATCAATAACTGACAAGGAGTGGGAGGAGAGTATGGAGAAAGATACTGTCCTGACCAAAGTGAAAGAGTATGTACAAACCAAATGGCCCATATAAGGAACCTACCAAAAGAATTAAAGAATTACCAGCAAGTGAGCAATGAACTAACACTAGAGAATGGCTACTTAAAAAGGGGAGAGGTCTTTGTGCCGCCATTTGAGCTCAGACAGAAGATTATACAGATGGCTCACAGAGGGCATCCAGGCACCACGGCCACAAAAAACGTTCTAAGGATGCACTATTGGTGGCCAGGAGTGGACAGCGAAATTAGGAGTCTTGTAGACAAATGCGAGAAATGCTTAAGGTCAGACAAACATTGGAGAATTGAAAAGAACGAACTGCAAATGGAGGAGATCCCTGATGGGCCCTGGGCCAAAGTGGCAATAGACTTTGCAGGACCCTTCAACATCTTGCCAGATGGGTGCAGGTATCTAATAGTTTTGACGGACTACTATACTAAATGGGTGAGTTACAAGTTTGTGAATGTAGTTACAACGGAAGTGGTCATAAAATTTCTCGAAAAAACCTTTGAAAGTGAAGGACAGCCTAAAGTTATGGTGTCGGACAATGGATCACAACTAATATCACGAGTGATGGTGGAGTTCTTGGAAAAACGTGGAATAATACAGGAGAAAACACCTCTGTACAGTCCAAAGAGCAATGGCCAAGTGGAGAGAATAAACAGATTCTTTAAAGAAGGAATCCAAATGGCAATTGCAAATGATATGGATGTAAAAGAATTTATTAAAGTAAAAATCAATGCGTATAACAATACGCCAAAGGAAGCCACCGGGTATACACCATTTTTCCTGATGAGAGGAAGAGCATGCAACAGTATCATAACACCGAAAATAGGTGGGTGGAAAGGAGCAGCTATTGAAGCAAGACAAGTGTGCGAAAAAGAACTCAAAGTGAGGGAGAACATAGAGAGTAAACAAATGAAAAATAAAACATATTCTGATAAGGTAAACAGAGCTAAAGACAAAATCATAGCACCTGGAGACTGGGTGTTAGTAAAAAAGCCTGGTTTGGTGAGTAAGGGTGAATCTAAGCTCAGTAAACCTATGAAAGTTGGCAGAGCGTCAGGTGGAGCTGTATTCATTGAAGGGGAAGGATGGCGCAATAAAGATGATGTGGTAAAACTCAAACATGGACAAGAAGAAATAATAATGAGGAATGTGGAAGAAGGAGAAGCAAGTCTAAATGAAAGTATCCTGGAATGGGATGACGTGTCTAGTAGCACAGAACCGTTGCATCCCAGTGTCAGCCAAGGATGTTCTTTGGCTTTGGGAGACGGTTCAACTAGTTACTCTGCTGGCAGTGGGAACACTGTTCTGGCTCAGGAAGACTCTATGATAGAAAACAATGTAGAGGGAATTGAATCTACTGTAACAGGCACGAGGGACGCTGAGGTCAATCAAACTGGGGGGCTGTCTTCCAGAATGGGCAGAGTTATCAACTTGCCGACAAGGTTTAAAGACTATGTTATGAAATGAAACTCAGGTTGTGTTTCTGATGGAGGAAGGGAGATGTCATATATGTTATGCTGGTTATGGGGACACAGGGTTATGTTCTCAGTATGTTTTCTATTTCCTTCATGTAGCGTCACACCGCGTCACCATGGAATGTTCACATGTATATAGGTGACGTCACTGTTACTTGGGTGACAGATGACAGCTGACTCCCTTGGTACTGCTTGTCAATCCCGCTCCTGCGGGCCCTTGTTATCATAATAAATAATTAATGACACAACACATCTTCTACTGTCGTGTTGTACGCTACAGTACCCCTGGGTGATTCTGCAGCTGCAGCTCTTTTTTGCATAATTATGGATTTGCCTCACAATTCACCATCTGCTGCCTAATCTGCAGATTTTAACAAAAGAATTTTTTTGCAACTCAAACAGATCAAAAGTTACTAAAAACGTGGTGTTTTGCACCACGTTTGCACCTGTTCGCCCGCAGTGGAAGGCCCGTCGCAAAGATTTAATGGTCATCTTTCAGTTGCTTATTTTTGTATTTGATTGTTAAACTGATGCTAATGGGGTGAAATCTTTGCCCAGACAGTATTACCATGTACAAAAATTACAAAATAAAGAATTAATACTATCAAAAAATGTTCAGCATTATGCCGCATAATTTGCCTTTTCCTGCCGCATAATTTAGTCAACACAGCCACATAATGTGGTGCTATGCTGCCGCACATTTCCAGTGGCCCCAGCCATGACTCACAAGACATGATGTCTCTAGTGGGTCACAAAGCCCCTCCCTTTCCTCAATAATGGTAATAAACAGCATATTAGTCTCAGTGCATCTTAATACATGGTTTCTGCGATCTCATATTTTCACGTACATTTGTTTATTTAAAAAAATATAGTATTTAACCAAAACAAAGATGAAAGGGATTGAGTTAGCGCAGTGAGGAAACATCTAGCAGATTTTACCATATTAGGCTTGTTTAAATATTGTTAGCATCTACGAATGTATATATAGTAAAAGTACAACTGTCCCCGCAGAAACCCATCAAAGCCGGGCCAAACGAACTCCAGCCAGAAGCAGACACAGGCACATGCCGCTCTTGCTGCAGTCGTGTTTTCACTTTTCACCTTCTCACTCTTCCTAGTGGAGTTAGCGGTCACGGCCTTGTTAATCTGTAGCAGCGCGAAAGCACTATCAATGAAGGCCATGGTTTACATGAATTGGGTTGCCCCTCACTCTCCCACCCTCTGCTTTAAAGCTTCCTCTCCCATGTGGCCTACTGGCCAGCCTGAGCTCGCCATCGACGCCAATGGCCCGTCTCCATCACTTCAGGTGAGACGCTAGGTAGGACAGCGCACTGGGGGTGGTGGGATCTGTAATTTCGTGACTTGGGATCAAAAAGTAATTCCTTTTTGTATAGTGCACATCCTGTGTTTCTAAGCTCACATATTCCCAGGTGCTCTCTCAGAAGTCATTAGGGCCTAAGGAATTCCCTTACACAAAAGCGCTGTATCTAACTTGATCTTTAAATGTGTGTAGGACTGGCACTAAATGCTCATGTGTGAGAGCAGGGGTGATCCGCAAAGGTTGGGGTGCAGGTAGCAAGGGGTTGTGGGAACAGCGCAGGGGGGTGAGGATTTGAGATTAGACAGGCCAGAAGGGCGACAAGTAAGGAACAAACGTACCAGGCTTGAGACTTCATACCCCAAGGATTAGTGGTGTCACCCACAACTCTCGGTGAGTGACTGCCATCACAGTCAAGGAGGAGTGAAGATCAGGTCTGAAACTCAGGAATTGATGCAAAGGTCAGCAGCTTAATACTGCATCGAGGCTGGACATTGAGGGCACGTTGACTGGAACACACAGATGAGGGGGGTGAATGACTGACAGGAGTGTGTATCGAAGCCGGAGTTCTTATCTCAGAGGCCGATATAGGACAAATGCTCTGCTTTACGAGGAAAGGCGATGAGGACTAGCTCTGACCCGGGAGAGTAATTGTGACGTCAAAGTCGGTCTGTTCTAAGCGAGTGACGCAAGTGATGATATCAGAGGTTCTTTGTTCTCAGTGTGGAACGTAGTCCCTAGCTGTGGTTCAGCATCATTGTCCAGAGTCACATGGAAGAGGGCGCAGCCTTACAATGTCACAAGGTTCTGGCGTTAATTTCAAGGGGTACGTTGGAATAGCGGCATTTTCCTTATGTTACGTGTGAGGGGCCTCTAGCAGTGGCCGTCCTGTGGGTACAGCATCAGCATATTCTATAGGTGTCTCAAAGATAAGCTTCCAGGAGTCACTGGTGAGAGCCTAGTCCGAAGGGTCGTACAGTTGAGGCTTCAGCCACGAGGCGCCACATGTGTATACCCTGTGTCTGCAAGCCTAAGTCTTCAGTGGTCTGCCATGGGAGAGGTTTCACTTTTCTGACGTCACAAGGTTAGGCCTCAGTTTTCCAGAGTCGTGTGGTGATGCCTCATTGTTCATGATTCAAATGGTGAGCTCTCGGTCTCCAGGGTCACTTGAGCGAGACATTAAACCTGCACAGTAAACTGAACACATATGTGAGGTCTCAAACTCCAGGAGTCACGAGGGAAATACCTCAGTCTCCAGGGGTCACATGAGGGAAGTCTTCAAATCTGGAAATCACGTGCTTAAGGCCAGAGTCACCTGAAGGCTGGCAAGACTGCATTAACTCTTCCATAGTAACAGAACAAAGGCCTCAATTTCAAATGGACACAGGTGAAGCCTCAGTCACAATTGGTCACGAGGTGTGGTCGACACAAGTATCTTGTTCTGGTCTCCAGAATTCAACTGAAGGGCCAAGCATCTGATGCCCTCTGGATCCCTTGTTAGTCACTCTTGTTATTACAGCAAATAAGACTGGAAAATACAGGGTGTATTTATTTACTTTCTCGGTCTGACTCCCGCTAACAAGACAGGGTAAGAAGGCACAGAGAGGCACAGAGAGCAGAGGAGCAACACTTCTAAGCTTTGCCCCATTAATGGGATAGCAAGTGTAAGATAACAATTTTAGAGAGTAAAGATCAGTAAGTCTATTGCAGGGTAGGCACACTATACTGTGTGCGCGCACACACATGGACACTCACACACATTTAGCTACAAGACTGGATTTTTACACCTTCTCCATTTTATCTTAGTCTAATGTGTACACTCTTAGCTTACCCCTGAATTTATGCTTTGTATAATATTTCAATTGTAAAGCACTCTGATACACTAGGTAATGTTCACGCCATAGAAAACTAAATAAAATAAATAGAAACATATATATTCTCTTTTCACATTCTCACCTGATAATAATGCACTGGTTGTGTTTGGCATCCATCATTTTGGTGTAGGCAACATTAGCAATAGCAAAAAGGTGCCTGTAAAAGAAAGAACAGTTTTAAGAGTGCGCATTTCCAGTGAGTTAGGTTTTGTTCCTGAGCTCTTAATTCTATAGGCATAGAAGCCTGTGGCAAAGAATGGTTAAGTTCCTGGTTGCATTTTGGTCTTCGATTTATTGCACTTTAAAATCTTGACTGAAGACGTGGCACTTCCTAGCACCTCGTCCCTGAGAAACCCAAATTATTAATGATGCACGTTCTTGGCTTTCTCCTTATCCTCCTTTTTGTCATCATCTGTGCATTATCGAGGTGTCATCTTTAACTCTATTCTTTTCATAGTCTATCCTCATGGTTGCCAGCACTTGTCATTTCCAACTCTATAATATTCACAAAATCATGTTGCATGTTCTTGGCTCCAAAACTCTCATGTTCACATTTATCTTTTCAAGAGTTACGTGTGCTCTTCTTTGCTCATGGGCCACCCAGCCTACCCTAAACTCCACTCCAATCCATCAGTACGTTATCTTGTTATTTACTCTTCAAAGTTCCTCCCTCTGTGCCTATCTTTCCCCACATACACTCACTGTCTGTATTGAAAAATGCCCACTGTTTTTCTTCTCGTATTTAGTTGCTTGTCATCTCAAATCCTATGTGTCCAGCCTTCGCCGCCACGTGGCTCTATTCTTGCTTAAAATTCTTCTCAACAATTATTGGGGAACTCTGGAATTCCTTTTGTTTGTTCAGCCTAAAATCTTTTTATCTTGTGTCAACCACTAAAAGCATTTCCTCTTCATTACCTCCCAAGGTACATTTCCACCAGTGTTAGTCTTGTGTCGTTTTTAGATTTTGGCAAAACCCTGTCAAACCCCTAGGCTGCAGAAGGCTCTCCCCTGCCAGACCTGCGGCGGTCAACCCACCAAAGTTAGAGGAAAAAGCAGAGTCAGAAGCCTGTAACTGATAAAGCATCCCTTCCGCAGCTGGAAATACAGTGGCTGTGTGCCCCGACGGGTCGCTGGCTTAGGGTTATGTGGATGAAGTGAGCTAAGGCTACACGTTCATAAACCAGGAAAAGTCCTTAACTCTGAGGGCCTGATTCACAAAGGGCCTCCACACTGGTGGCGGAGACCCGGAGTCGTGGTGGAATCTAGTCTACACCCTCGGGGCGGAATCTGCGCAGTGAGTATTCTCATTGCTCAGATTCCACTCCGAGTGCAGAGACCCCCAACGACTGCAACACTGTTCATAGTAACCAGGCGGTACGTGAAATCATAGGTGGATAGGGAACTGATGATGGCCGGAGCAATGAAAAGGCAATGGATTACATATAATGTACATTACACATAATGAAACATTCAATTTTGCATTACACATATATTAACAAATTCAGGCAGGTTAAGTGACTTCACATAATCAAACCTATCACGTGAACAAGGTAGGAGTGGGACCCAGATATCAAGGTTCCAAGGACAGCCATATAAAAACTTGACCACTAAATGTTTTTTTAATGAACTTTCTGAATAAAGTAATGAGATTTTATTAGTCCCAAAAATATATATTTTCTGAAAATTATTTAGAGGCAATTTTGTCTGTATGGTAGCCAGTGCAAGTGATCTAAAGATTTGTATCTGGTATTATATCATACTCTTCCGGTATTAGGTAAATGCTGATGGCAATGTAAAGTGCATTGGATTTGGAGGGAGCACTTCTGGAGGAGGATGACCAGTGGGAAATTCCGCAATTAGATGGCCCCCCACCTAAGCCATGGTCACCTTTAGCAACCCAAATGTTATCACTCACCCTCAGCAATTCTCTGAGGGCTTGCAATGGCCGAACTAAGGGTGACACCCCTTCAAAACCTACTTTCAATAAAACAGGGCAGGAGTCTCATGTGGACTATATCCTTGTTCAGACATCTGACTGGAACAAGGTTTCTCACTTTGCGGTAGTGCAAAGAACTGACAGTGACCACAACACGCTGATTCTTTCGCTGGTCTCGCCGGGTGGACCCACGGGTGACCAGCTGGCAGAGGCATCCTTAGAGCCAAAACTAATCCTAACTAATGATAGGGGCAGAGTGAGGTGGGCTAAGCTCTTGGACAATCCTGCCCACATTTCCGAGCTCTACACACGAATCCTCCCCATATTCGAACATGTCGGGCCCGTATTCTTCAACCCTCCCAAGCAGAACTGTTTCCCAAGCTGGGCACCCTCCATGTGGAATTGGTGGTCACTCTTGCGGAACTTCTAAATCCAATTGTGCGGAAAGGGCCCAGCAGGGGGCAAAGAGCCTCATGGTTCAATTCAACTTGCAGGAAGGCAAAGGCTGACCTCCTCGCTGCACTGAAGCACCCTTGGGACACAGGGCTAATTAAGACTAGGAGGGCGGAATTAAAGCAAGTAATCCACCATGTAAAGGTGGAATGGGACTATTCCAACTGGGAAAACATATTGGCCTCTCTTCAGACTAGAGATGCACGTAAATTCTGGCAGATAGTGAGAACAGGGTCTGCCGAGCGGACTCCAGCTGTGGAGGCCAACATAGCGGCTGCGGTATGGGAGGACCACTTTCGCAGCCTCTATGAAGAGACCATCCCTGCTTCGCCCAAGCCCCACCATGGCCTATCGATTGACTACCTCCCACTCTCTGGCGGGCCAATCCCGAAATCCAAAACGACGGAGGGCACTGAGCCAATGCTATTTTCAATGCGGGAGGTTCTCAATGTAATATCAAAGCTGCCATCAGGTAAAGCCCCCGGGCTAGATAAAATCCCGGGAGATTTATTCAAGCACCAACCCAGGGTTTGGGCCCCCTACCTTTTGGAAGTGTATAATGCAATTCTTGGGGGAATGGCGGTCCCTGGTACTTGGCTGGGAGCAGAGATTGTAACTATCTTCAAGAAGGGCTCTCCTCTGCTCCCAGCCAATTACAGGCCAATCAGCCTCATCGATGTTTCACAAAAAATCTTCGTGAGGCTGATACTTGACCGCCTGCAGGAATGGATGACGGATCATTCAATCCTAAGTACGTTCCAGGCGGGGTTTAGGAGCAAGGTGTCAACTACGGACCAAATTTTTCACTTGGCCCTCCTCTTTTGGAAGACGGTGCGGGTGGAGGGTGGTACGTTGTATCCGTCTTTGGTGACCTCCGAGCAGCCTTCGATTTGGTTCCGCGGAGCAAACTACGGATGGTACTCGCCAATCTGGGTATCCCACCCGCTCTTTTAGATATCATTATTCGTCTACACACACACAACTTTGCACAGGTTAGGTGCGGGAGGATGGGTAGCCTCTTAAAAAGATTTCCCGTTGACAGAGGGGTAAGGCAGGGATGAGTCCTAGCACCGACCCTGTTTTGCCTCTTTGTCAACGGGGTAATCGATTACCTAAATAAGGTCCCCAACACAGATGCACCGATGCAGGGTGCCCGCAATTATGTTTGCCGACGACACCCTGCTGCTGTCGAAATCCCCAATGGGGATTCAGCAGATTCTGGAGGGTTTTGAGGCATTTTGTGGAGAGCATGGTCTCGAAATAAATGCGCTCAAGACCAAGTACATGATTTTTAATCCTCCCAAAAAAACACGCCCCAACCCCTCTATAGGCCTGAACAGGTTAGAAAGAGTCTTTACGTTTGAGTATCTGGGTGTGACCATGAATGATAAGTTGGAATGGGGCAACCATCAAGTTAAGTCCCAGCTTAGATTAGCTCAAATAGCAGGGGGAATAATCAGGTTAGTCAACTCTAATAAATCATCTGGTAGACCAATAGGCCCCCTGCTGGAGATCTACAGACTCCAGGCCAGAGGTGCGATTCTTTATGGCAATGAACTCTGGGGTCATGTGTGCAAAAAAGAGCTAGTCATAGTCGAAAACAAATTTATTAGACAACTCTTAAAGCTACCAGCTAGCACCCCCCTCTTGCCCCTTAGGATGGATCTGGGTCTGAAACCTCTGGATGAAGTATTGGGTGTAAAGCCCTTGACTTTCTGGAGAAGATTATGGTCCACTCCAGAGTTAGCCAACTATAGGCAGGAACTGCAGGAAATTCTTGCTCTTCCTACCATAGAGAACATTCCATGGTTTAAATACCTAAAAACCGAGTTTGCCAGGCTGGGTCTTCCGACTCTTTGGAGTGACCCTGAAGTGGCTTGTCAGGGATTGTCCCGCAAACATCTGGTGGCAACTTTCCATGCATGTAACCTTGCATCCCACACACAGGGTACACGCCCAGACTCCCTAGCTAACACTTTTTTAAGGGTCAAGGAATTCTACAAGTTTGAGACAGTTCTTGATGACATTTTCCCGAATCTGGCTAGGAAATTATATCTGCAATGGCGGTATGGCACTCTTCCGCTAAGAGCATTTACCAGCAAATGGAAGCAGCACTCCCTGGAAAACTGCCCTGGCTGCAACTGTAGCCTTGAAGATGAATTGCACTTAGTTTTCTTTTGTCCTGCCTACACTGCGGCTAGAAGGTTTTGGATAATTCCACTCTGTAAAAATCTAGGGTTTGCTAAATGCTCTGAGGCCTTTAGAATTATTAAGACTTACCTCTCAAGCGTAACTGTTTTTGCAATGGCCAAATTTCTTGAAGCAGCATGGCACAAGAGATTGCGTTTTAATTCCCAGGGTACTCTATCTTCGGTTTAGACCATGCACTAGCTAATGTACACATTTTTATACACCAGGTCATAAGCAAAATTTTAGCTCTATTGTCAAATTGCTCATATTTTAATTGTAACATGACGGACTGTTCTTAAATAATTAAGTTGTTACATTTCTTACGTATGTTTTTACAGTATAGATTGTTGTGTAATGGGGTATCTTCTTTTTTTGTACTAGTGTGCTATTCCGCCTTTGATGTAACACCGATCTCTGACCTTTGTTTGTACAAATGTTATGTTTTATCTTTTATGGCAAAATTGCCGAAATAAAGATTAACGAACGAACGAGCATTGCTTATGCTTCACCAACAAAACAGTTTTGATACCTGGTTCCTTCTAAATTAGGTCAATAAAATATAGATTTATATTGCACTGTTGGTCAAATGGTCAGTTGAATTTCACTGTTTTCCCATTGTAATCTCATTCATGCATGTGTCTCTGGTATCATTATCCCACCTGTTCAACGAAACCAGTGCAGTAGAGCAGTGTGGCTTTAACACCACTAAAGGGACCAGGCACCAAAAATAACTAATCTAGTTTACCAAAATTGCCATAAGGTAATACTATTTATGTGAAAATAAAAAGGAGTCTACCCGAAGTTGGGTTACCCTTTCTTCAAAGTTTTGTTGCAGCCTCACACTCACCACATGGAAAGGGCCATTCTTACAGATACAAGTCAGTGGGAAGTAAAGATATCTCAGTGATGAACCCATCCACATCTCCTTGGCTGGAGCGCTTTAAGGTTGACCAGCAAGGCAATGAACCCTCTTAAAAATGTTGCTCCTAATATTCTCCCTTAAACATGGGCAAGAGACACACAGAGAACGTGCAGGAGCTGTAGCCTACAATACTTACGGTGGCTTTTCCCCTAAGGCCCTTCCTTCATACTGCAGCACTTGCTCGGTTCCATAAATGTTGTACATTGTATACGGGTTCACTGACACCAGGATACTTCCAATGTACGTCTGAAACACAATGAAAAACCTGTTGTAAAATCATTGTTTAACTCCCACAACGGGTACATGCCTAGAGATTCTTGGACATAGGGCTATTTTATCTTGTGTTTACAGATTCTGCATGTTGTTTACTGTTGCAGATACATGCTACATGTATTTTTCATCAAGTAATACAAGTGCACCCTCTCTTAACAGGAGTGGGTAGGAAGAGCAGCTACGGCTCTTGAGAAAAGTTACGTCTTAGCATTTTCTCAGAAATGTTTAATGCTATCAAAGATGAGGGAGGAGAAAAGGAGATGAGAAACACAAGAAAAAACACTAATTGAATGTTTAGGAGCCAAGTGATCATTTTGCAACCTATGATCATCATGGATCCGAGTCACAAAACATATCTACAGTTTACTCTTATAAATATAAGCCCTCATCTAGACAACTTTTTTTGTAACTCACAGTGAATTCGAAGAATATTGCTGATAAACTGCACCTTCCAGAACTCATGTGTAGATAGTTAGACAAGCACACGTGACAGGTGTACACTTCGCTGTGTGTTAACACAGTGCCAAAGGGCTTTTACACTTTAAAACGTTTTCCCCTCAAAAGAAAACATTTTTTGAGCTGTAAAAAAACTTTAATTTTCTTGGGGTAGCCCGGCGGTGCGCCCCTGCCCTGAATTGCCAGTAAATGCCCCCTGTGGACAGAACAGATTTGCCAACCCACAAAATATTTTTGTTACATGACATTTAAGAAAATCTATTTAAATGGTGTATATTTATGTTTTGTGAGTAATACAATTATATTGACACTTATAAATGACGTTATTTGAAGGCCCATGTTGAGTTTAGGTGTGCAAATACATATGTGAATTGTGCCCTGCAATTTAAAAAGAGTAAATGCCAAGCACACATTTATGTAGGGCGCAAAGAAGGTTCAAATCCATCCCTTCCAAGTAAGCGATAATGTGTCCACACAGGGGAAATGTAAAAATGATAACGAGGAAAGGATACAAAGATACAATTGTGCATTTCTGTGGGCCAGTATGAGATGGCACACTGTTGTATTTAATGACGCCATCCACACCACAGGCACTGTCTTGGAGCTAGAGAGAATCGGATGCTCGGGTATTTCCTCAGACAATTTCCTTAGACTCCAAAGACAAGCTTCTTGCCGAGTACTGGTGGCAGTTCATGTCCTCTGCACTGTGCACACACAAACTTGGCTCTTGCCTCCCATCTCAGCCACTGCAACATTTTAACCCTTTCGCTGCTGATGACGAGCTCAGCTCGTCATCACCCACGGGTGTCGTGTGCTGATGACGAGCTGAGCTCGTCATATCTGCACCAGAATTGCAATTTGCAGCACAGCGCAAAAATCCCCACAGCAGCCATGTGGTTAATGCAACTGCATGCTGTAGAAGTGATCAACAGTTTCTTCTACTCAAGTTTGAAATTTGATTCCTGAAGAGACCTTTTATATGGTAGCGCAAGCCCTGGTTTGTCAATAGTTAACTCTGGCAATGTACTACTTGCTAGGGGTTTTGAATAACCATGGTCAAAGCCAGTAGGTCTGTCTTGCACTGAGAGTTCTGTCTAAAGTTTTTTTAAGAAAAGCCTGCTGTGGTTAAAAAAAAATAGAGTGCATTCGAGAAAAAAGAATTTAATATGTGATGAATCAGAGTACTTTTGAGAAGTAAAATAGTATCTCATGCACTGAGGTGAAAGCACTCCATAAGAATTGGAATTATGCATCAAACAGCCAACATAAAGATAACATATACATACATAAATGAGCTCCCGATCGAATCTCTTCTTGAGGTTATCTAGTACAGCTGACTCTTGGAGATCTCTGGAAAAAACAGTGACAAAAAAGTTATTAACTAAATGAGTGATAGGGTAGGAGTGCTTTTTATTGGCAAAGTACATTGATTGCCTAAATGAGAACCAATGGCAGCAGGAATGAGGAGCAAGGCACAATTAAAAGGCAAGAGGCTGGTATATTGGTGCAATTTCATTCTTGTTAACTTACTATAAGACATAACAAAAAACGCACATTATATATGTAGCACCAGCACCAAATTGCAGGCCCACAAGAAAATACTGCAACACATGAGAGCAATAACCAATTCCGACCAAACCCACCCGGTCGCAAGACACTTTAAGGAAAGGCATGAAAACAACTTAGAACACCTCAAATACTTTCTGATTGACTGTATACCAGTATTAAGAAGAGGAGGCAACAGGGAGGTAAAACTCTGACGTCTAGAAACCAAATATGTTCTGGAACTAGACACTAAGACCCCCAATTCTAGTGAGGATTTTTTCACATGTTTATAAATTGGTCCATCCAGAAAGAAACATGATAAAAATCCCAATCATGAGAAAAAAATCCTTGTATAAACTATCCCCAATAATATCTGAGACATGCTGCTCTCAGCATTATGCAGTGAAGTATAGACATTAGTAATGATTTTAATTATTTTGCACAATTTGCACACTTTTGAACTAGATGTTCATAAGGTTTTCACAATATGAACATTGGAATCACTTAGCACTTTAATGGACAGGGTAAGATGCAATTGAGGCCCACAGGGGCAGGTAATATATTCATAAATCGTATTGTGTTATAAACAATCAATGGATCCACAAATATCATGTACAAAATATCTTATTTGAGGTACATTTAAAGTAACCAAGGTAAATCGTTAGATGTGGATCAATAATGTATTATACAGATAACAGTAAGCCATATCAAACGTAAAATCTTGATATATTGATGTCAGATCTCATTATCCAATATGAATGTTTTTAACAATTCTAGATAATTAAACAATTGTATGTATTTTACCTGAATTTGTGCATTTTAAATATTTGAATACTTATTTAAATATTTATTCTAATGAGATGATTTTACATAATGACTTATTTATTTATGCATTTCTGTTGTGCACACAGATAAACGATTAATGTATGAATTGCTTCTCTGTCTAAGGTGAAGTAGTAATCACGAATAGGCACCTAGCACTTTAAATGAAAAGGTTACTCCGAGAGTGTGTCATGTGATCAAGGCCATTGTAGGCCGAAATGTGTCATGGCGGTCGTGGTGGGTTGAAGGCTTTCAATAAAGAAATAAAGACACTGACTGAGCACTGAAGTTGGGTTCGCTCTCAGTTCTTTCCCGTCGTATTCAGGTTTCAGGGATGTTATAGTTAGTTGGACATTTCCCTCGTACAAAACCAGAGAAAGTCTGCCATTATAGTTAGTTAGCTAACTATAACTTGCATCCCTGCAATGCACTGCTCATGACGTCACATATCACATCACTCATTACATGGTCAGTGACATCACTGATGACATCTCAAATGACATCACTGATGATATCATCCACTTAATATCTGATGTACCTCCTCACACCCTAATATAACCTTCCATACACCTACTCTAAAATACAAACTACCATTTTCGAAACCATACCCACTCACTGATTCAAAGGTCTACACACACATCCATTCACTCATACAGTCACTCATACATGCAGTCACTCATCAATATAGCCACTGATATCTGCACTAATAAACCTATACAGATACTCACACACCGCCACTCAACAATACAGTTACTCACACACCTAGTCAGTCACCAAAAGAATCAATCACACTGCCATTTACTCATTATACAGTTAAACACACACCACCAATCATTAACCCATATAGACACTCATGTAGCTACTCACACCCATTTTGTCACTTACACACCAACTAACAGACCGGTACAGACATTTAAACAGATTAGTCACTCACCCATGCATTCAATAAGACAGGTTTAATCACTCACTTAAACAGTCAGTCACACACCTACTAAATCAGCCATTCAGTCACTCATACACCCACTCATTCTTCAATACACCTTGCCATGTATATATATATATATATATCAAAGTCCTGAGAATGCCCAGCCGGGTCACAGGAAAGAAAAAGCACTTGCAAGCACGGCACAGCTCTATATATATATACATGTATATATCGGTCGCCAGTAGGTATATATAGTTAGGATTTTTTTCCTATGGGATTTCTGAATATTCTATGTGAAATAACTTTGGCGTTTGTGGACGGAATTGGCTGAAATTTTCAGGAAAATGGCACATTTTGTTTCTGAGCGTTCTCTGAAAGTTTGGGGGGGTTTCATCAAGCGGGGGCCGAGAAAAAACGTGTTTTTAACATTGAGTTTTCCATAGGGCGGTTGGACTCACTTTTAGCTCGAACGGCTGAATGGATTTACACAAAACTTGGCAAAATTGTAGATATGGTTTGCCCGATGTGCCTTTGCTATGTCTCAATATATGTGCTCCAGTGGATTTTGAGAAATTAACGTTTTAAAAAACAGATATATCTGTGACAGCGCTCCGGTTAGCGCCCCGGTTCGCGTACCTGACGGGTAACGGAACTTCGCGAAGTGAAGCTGATTGGCTCTCCGGTGTCTGTCTACATTCTAAACAGTCCGGACCGGCCGCCATCTTGTCTCTCGGTAGGATCGAGAGACAAGAGGAGGAGAAAAACGAAGGGGGAATTTAATGAAAGGGGGCAAGGTAGACCCCTCTTGACCCCCTAGGAATGATGTTGGGGTTATTAAAGGGTCCAGTGGGGCAAATAAAAAAAATCGATCTTTCACGGTAGAAGCGCTTCCCGGTACGCGAACCGGGTCGCTCACCGGTAGCGTAACGGGAGTTCGCCATTTTGTGTTTCGGTGGAATTTAATCACAAGATGGAGGAAAAACAATGTGGGAAATGGGTATAAGGGGGCACGGGAGACGTATCCTGACCCCCTAGGTTTTCTGAGGGTGGCTGAGGAGGCTCATATATGTTGGAATAAAAAATTTTTTTTAATTTTTCGCGCGGTTAGCTGCCGGTACGTGAACCGGGTAGCGAACCGGGAAGCGAACATAAGTGAAAATTAGTGAAAAAAGGTACATTCGAAATTTGGAAAGAATAATTATAGTTAAGGTAGCTCTGAAAAGAGCTTTTGTGTTCTGTGTAAGTTCTAGGTACTTATAAGTAGGTACCAATACACAGTCTTTAATTTTGTATGAAAACTCTGTTTCCCTCATCTGAGAAGTGCACACCATCTCCTCTGTAGATATCTTGCATGTAGTAACGCAAGTTATTGTTGTAGATGGCGCCCATTCCATGGTCTCTCATATAAGCTGAAACAGACCTATTTACATGCTTCCTCGCTTTCTCAATGTGTGGACATAATTGATTGGACCACCTCCATTTTTGTCTTTGGCATATATTGGAATATACCAAGGCAGTTTGAGGAAAAAGTGCCATTAATTGCTCAAAGGTGTCCTTTAAGAGCATTTCCAGACCTACCCCAATCAAAGTGCCCAAATCATTTCCTCCACAGTGCACTATTATGAGGTCAGGGTTTGGCAAATGCAAAAAGGTTTTCACCAATGGTATCAATTGGTGACATCTCAATCCTCTTTGCCCAATCCATTTGATATCCACATTTTGTAAATTGAGGTTGTGTAAATTTCTGTTATCAGCATACCTGTGAGCCCAGTGGATGTAGCTATGTCCAAGAATCCAGACAGAAAACATGGTGAGAGGAGGTTCTGCTGCAGTCAGATGAAGTGTGGGAATGAAATGGCAGTTGAAACAGTAGGAGTTTGTAAAGAAAAAAAACTGTGGAGTTTCAGTGCTAATGGTTCATTGGCAGTGATTGGTGGATTTCCATTGCTGAAAACAGAAAGTTAGGGTGCATGGATGTGTTCTTTGAAAGATGTAATTTGAATGGTTAAGAAAAAATGATTTTAAGGAAGATTGCAGTGGATTAGCAGGTGTACTGAGAGTTCAGAGTTCATTTGAAACATTGTTGTGTGAACTTGTAAACATGAGAGGTCTGTCAGGAGGTAGTTGCTATGGAAAAAGGGCAGAAAGGGCAGAGGGGGGAAGGGTGTTGATTTGAAAAAAGTGAGGGAAGAGTTTTGATTGGGTGACAGGAGAGATATGTGTGATGGATATCAGCATTTCTGTGCCTTTCTTGGTTGCAGCTCTGCTAAAGAAAAATTGGTGTGTTTCTGAGACTGTTTTGAAATTCAAAAAGCATTTGCTAAGGTGAGATATGGTTCCTTTATTTTAGAAAGAGACTAGTATGCTTTTTGGAGAAAATAAGGAAGCCAGCTGTGCATTTAAAATGATGTTTTGTGTCAAGTGTTTGCATTATGTTTTCCAATAAAGCTTTTGCATTCTTTTACAAATTGTAATTGTAGATAATGTGAAGTATTAGTACTGACAAGGTGTGCTTCTACATAGGAGCTGTGCTGTGTTTTCAAATTATGATCAGAAAATCGTTTTTAAGGAAAAGGAATGCTTTTTAAATTTATAAGAATTTATTTACTTGCGATGTGACTCCTGCAATGCGTCGCTTTTGTTGAATAGATACATGATACATCTGTGCTGTTTTTACCCCATGGTGCTCTACATTATAAATGTTAAAAGCGATGCATAAGTGGTGCAAGGGCCTTGTAAATACACCCCTGTGTGTGCTTGGCCATTTTAAGTCACTTACCCCTGGTGCAAGGGCCTTCTAAATACCAACTTGGTCTATTTAATAACATGTCCCTGTAAACTAAATTACGTGGGGATGACCACCAGAAAGGTAAAGTTCAGAATTTCTGAACATAAAAGTTCTATCCGGTGCTGTAAACAAGCTACCAAACTGACAATCCATTTTCTGCAGGTGGGTCATCAGCCCACCGACATCATGTGGACAGTTTTGGACCAACCATGGATTCCACCGTCAGTTACTGATACGGCGAAATTTCTGTTTAAATGTGAACAAAAGTGGGTCTATCGCCTTCGTAGTGATGAACGTGGGCTGAATGATGCCATCCCGTGGATGTCCCTTTAGGCAGAAGGGGTGTCTTCGTAATGGACCTTAATTCCCTTGATAGTACACAGCCCTTGGGAATGACACACCGGCACTTTTGTGAATACAGAAGATGACATCTTTGTTGGGGTAACAACATTACCCACATAGTACGTAGGAGTGGCTGTAATATAAAGCGATGGCACCATGAAATTCTGTTAGGTTCTGGTGCACAGGATCAGTTTGGTTTTCTGTTGGTAATTTTCTGGGTAATTTTCTGCCTAATTGTCCAAGTAGTGAGATGATCATGCTGCTTTCTCACTACTTGATTATGGATTCCTCTGAATCTGATAGAAGGATACATCTTCTCCATAATGCAAATAGTTTTGCATTGTCAATGCTTAATTCCGCATTTTCACCGAACTATCATTAATATGATTTTGCAATCGTATAAACTGTTGTTCACGCAGCGCACTCATTATGAAAACGCGTTCCCTGTTATTGACTGTAGATACAAGATAATTAGCGAACAAAATCACGCTAATTTGGCGGGGCGTCTCGGCATACTCTGTCACGGGACAGAGAGTATTCGGGAACTACATTTCCCAACAGCAAGAGCGCATGAAGCAGCGAGTAGGCGCATGATGTCATCACGCGCAGGGGGCGTCGGACATTGGCGCGCTTTGAATGCGGAAGCGAGAAAGGTTTATCTGCCTCGCCGGTGCACCGAGTCGGTTCCTCCCTACGATAGAGCTTAGAGGGACGACCGGTGCACCGACGGAGAGGTAAGACGGCGGGCATGTATGTGCATGAGTGAGATAGGCTATGTTCCGTTTTTCACATGCAATATTGCCTGCGTTACATTCTGGCATTGTAGTTAAGTGCGGATGCATGCTTACACTTGCTGGAAACAGTGATGACTTTAGATAGCGCTGTCATCAACTCATAACTACCCTTCATTAACTGTGGCTTACTAACCAGGTGCTGTTCCACGGCACTGGTAGGAATGTGATGCTTGATGTGGAGCATGCTAAGATCGATTAGTTTAGGAATACATTTAGATGTGGATACATCTTCTGATTTGTTGTTTATTTTTAGTGCGGTGCATCCATTTACCTGAGCTCGTGCCAGGTGAGGTGGAGTGGTTCCTTCTCATCAAGTGGGTGAGTGAACCGTAATCTACAAATTTGCTAAATTGGTGATTTGTGACTAAGTTTGTTAGTCTGAGTGCTGGGCAATAGTAGCCTATGTCTAGCACATAATAATGGCACGCTAAGTGCACGTTATGTTTCGAATGCAATCATGACTTTGTACCCTTATACTATAATTTCTCCCCTACTTCTAGGATGAGAGGATGTTGATACATACACTTTCAGGTGATATGGTTCTTGTTATTTTTTATTATTTTCTCTAGCAGTAGCATTAATGGTCCCGAGGAAGCAGCAGGAGATCACTAGACTCCGGGTGCTGCAGAAACATGTCGACCTTTCATCTTTAGTGGCTATTTGTTAAACCACTATTGCACTGTTTTTATTGATTTAGGAGTGTGAGGGTGTTTATTAAATTGTTTTCCCGACCACTACCTAATTTTAGAGCATCTTTCTTTCACTTTCACAAACACACTTTTTTCTCACGCACTGCTATTTTTTAGTTCCCATCTAGACACGCTTTTTCTGATTCACATCTGTAAATATCGTTGTGGTTTTTCCTGTGCCTGGTTTAGTCATCCACCAGCAGAGGTTTTTCAACCGCTAATGTGACAGAAATTATGCACCAGAGATCCCAGATGATGAAGGGCGGTCTCGATGGTGGACTGATGGGAACTCGCATAGTTTAGTAACTATTTCCTGCATATTTGTATTTGGGTACATTGGTTGCTTGTTTTCTGACTCTCTGTTAACTTTAGGTTGGTGTCACTTCAATACAGGGGGCTTAACAGTAGGGTCTATAAACTTTCCCCTGGGACCTTCTTTGTGTGTAAATTGTTCTTGTGCAGCCGCGGCTGTAGGTCCTGTTTTGAAACTTGCACTGTAACTGATTCATACAGTATTCACATTGTATTTAAACAACTATCCTAGTCCTTTTTGGTTAGGCGTGCGCCTAAATCAGGTGTTCTCCTCCAGTGACCATGGCTACTAATCCTGGTTTAGCATTTGATGATGCTGAAATTGACTCCATTCTGGCAGATAATCCAAGCATATTGGACACGATACAACTGGCCCCAGTAACGAGTGATGATGGATGGGCGAAAGTCCTCGTACTGAAAAAGAATCAGGCAAGGATCAGCGTCCATGGCATCATCATGGCCGAGTATCTCAGGGGCAATTGCGCACCCAGTGGGTTAATTGTTGCAAACGCCCCCGCTTGTTTCTGGACAATAAAGATTTTTGCAGGGACTGGTACCTCATAGCGTGGAAATGCACGCGCGACTGGCTTGTATTGATCATCAAAACTGCCAAAAAGAAAGCCGACGAAATAATGGTCGAGATTCAAACTCTAGAGGGCCAGATTAGGACAACTCTCACGAGCAAAATCTTTGGAAAGGGACAGGAGGAAGGAAATAAAGTCAGTAAAGAACTGAGGGACTCCATCCTAGTGAAAAAGCTTGAAAAATTCAAAAAGGATTTAGCTAAGTTTTCAGCTGAGACCATATATCCTTATACGGCGGACAATTATGTTCCTGTGGTATCTACCACCAGTAGCCGGTTAGGATCGACTTATGGCACGTCAAATTCTGACGAGGCATCCACTGACTCTGATTCCTCGAATCAAGGAAATACCAAGGCGGCTGCAAGGGGTCGAGGTAATAGTAATAGAAGGAACCGAAGAGGTTATAATCCCTATTATGCCCAACCACCTATTCCGCCTTGGTGGCAACCATCACCTTGGGGTGTACCATCCTTTCCTCCACCTGGTCCCTTCGGACCACAGCAACAATACCCAGATTACAACCAGCAGCCTTTTTTAGGACAGGGCTCTGGGCGCCCCAGAGGCAGGCGGAGAAGTCAACAACAAGGCCAAGTGCGGTGGAACCTGACTCCATCGACCATGGACCTGAGAGACGGCAAGAAGATCCCGAGGGAACAGGCAGGAACATCAGCCTCGTGATCAATCTAAGCAAACATGTTCTTACCGATACGGAAGAACTGGTCCTTAATAAAGGATTAGGTTTTGTTAAAACCAACAAAGGCGACCCTTTCCTGATACAAACGGAAATGGGCAAGTTCTTCCGCAAAATAAGGCTTCATTACCTATTTGCGAACAAAACAACGGTAACAGAAGTGGAGGACGTATCTAACACAGGCCTCAAGCGACCATCTACTTTTAACCCCAGTGTAGTAGGGTTGCCTGCAAAAGTTCAGGCATTTGAGGAAGCTGTGGATCATGATTTAAGACAACTGTACCTCCAACCTAATAATGGCTTTATCAATCTAACTAAAGGTGAACAAGATGCTGTCACGACTTTGGCTAATTTGGAATCGGTGGTAATCAAACCAGCCGACAAGGGTGGGGCGACTGTACTAATGGATGCAGAAATGTATCATGAGGAATGCATGCGCCAGCTGAATGACGATAGGGCATATCGCAAACTGGACAATGACCCAACCGACAGGTTGACTGTGGCCATCGGCCATATTGTCGAAGAAGGTCTTGCAGAGGGATGGATTACTGACAAAGAATCTCAATATTTATGCACTGTCCATCCTAGGATGCCCTATTTCTACATCCTTCCCAAGGTACACAAGCCACAACGCCCCCCTCCCGGTAGACCCATCATATCGGGAATCGGTTCACTATTGGAACCTTTATCTACATTCGTAGATTTCTTCCTTCAACCAATAGTGCGGGAGATGCCTACCTACTTGAAGGACACTAAGGATGTCCTTAGGATTTTGCCTGATATTGATTTTAATATGGACCTTGACTTTCTAGTGTCCTTTGATGTGGAGAGCCTATATACCTCTATTCCACAGACTGAGACACTGGAAGCTATTGAAGCTCTTTTAACAGCTAGAGACTTAAATTCCATCACGCCAGTCAGTTTCATCATGAGTTTGGCAACCATCGCCATGACCGAGAATTTCTTCGCTTACGAAGAATCGATCTACCTACAGGTTAGCGGGACAAGCATGGGAAGTGTTTTTGCTCCTAGTCTCGCTAACCTGTATGTACATACCTTCGAACAAACACACGTACTCGCAGACACTAATCCCCATCTTCGGTGTCTGCGAGTATGGAAAAGGTATATAGATGATATTTTTGTCGTGTGGCGGGGGACGGAAGAGGAACTCCGTCAGTTTCACACTTGGTTAAACGAAAGAAACTTATTTCTGAAGTTTACCATGGAGTTGGACAGACATAAACTAGCATTCCTGGATTTGTTAATCTCTGCATCAGGAGGGGGGTTACAGTCGGAGCTATACCGAAAGCCAATGGCTAGGAATTCCCTGTTAAGCTACGACAGCTTTCATCCGAAGGCGCTGAGGGATAATCTGCCCTTTGGGCAATTCCTCCGCATTCAGAGGAATTGTTCCACCAAAACGGCCTTCGTCTTACACTCCCAAGCTTTGGAAATAAATCTGCATGAGAAGAAATACCCTAAACATCTTATAAAAAAATCCAAAAAACGTGCAGCTAACAACAACAGGCAATGTCTTTTGGAACCTACACCTCCAAAGAGCTCACAAGAAAGAATGACTTGTGTGAATACATTTAGTACACTCTCAAACCAAGTCCAAAAAATTGTGAGGAGGAATTGGAAAATCCTTAGGACTGGGAGTGATCCTATACCTCCCCCTTTGTTTGCCTTTCGGAGAGGCCAAAATCTGAGGGACCAATTGGTCCATACAAGGCCCAAAACCATGATTCCTCGAGCTGTCGGCACCCTCTGGGACATGCCTGCAGTCACCGGACACCATCCCTGCGGTGGCTGTGCGGCATGTCCACAAACGACAAGAACACTATCCATAGACATAGGCACAGATAGACCTTGGCAATTAAAACGGTTTACCAACTGTAACAGCTCCAACTTGGTCTATTTAATAACATGTCCCTGTAAACTAAATTACGTGGGGATGACCACCAGAAAGGTAAAGTTCAGAATTTCTGAACATAAAAGTTCTATCCGGTGCTGTAAACAAGCTACCAAACTGACAAACCATTTTCTGCAGGTGGGTCATCAGCCCACCGACATCATGTGGACAGTTTTGGACCAACCATGGATTCCACCGCCAGTTACTGATACGGCGAAATTTCTGTTTAAATGTGAACAAAAGTGGGTCTATCGCCTTCGTAGTGATGAACGTGGGCTGAATGATGCCATCCCGTGGATGTCCCTTTAGGCAGAAGGGGTGTCTTCGTAATGGACCTTAATTCCCTTGATAGTACACAGCCCTTGGGAATGACACACCGGCACTTTTGTGAATACAGAAGATGACATCTTTGTTGGGGTAACAACATTACCCACATAGTACGTAGGAGTGGCTGTAATATAAAGCGATGGCACCATGAAATTCTGTTAGGTTCTGGTGCACAGGATCAGTTTGGTTTTCTGTTGGTAATTTTCTGGGTAATTTTCTGCCTAATTGTCCAAGTAGTGAGATAATCATGCTGCTTTCTCACTACTTGATTATGGATTCCTCTGAATCTGATAGAAGGATACATCTTCTCCATAATGCAAATAGTTTTGCATTGTCAATGCTTAATTCCGCATTTTCACCGAACTATCATTAATATGATTTTGCAATCGTATAAACTGTTGTTCACGCAGCGCACTCATTATGAAAACGCGTTCCCTGTTATTGACTGTAGATACAAGATAATTAGCGAACAAAATCACGCTAATTTGGCGGGGCGTCTCGGCATACTCTGTCACGGGACAGAGAGTATTCGGGAACTACATTTCCCAACAGCAAGAGCGCATGAAGCAGCGAGTAGGCGCATGATGTCATCACGCGCAGGGGGCGTCGGACATTGGCGCGCTTTGAATGCGGAAGCGAGAAAGGTTTATCTGCCTCGCCGGTGCACCGAGTCGGTTCCTCCCTACGATAGAGCTTAGAGGGACGACCGGTGCACCGACGGAGAGGTAAGACGGCGGGCATGTATGTGCATGAGTGAGATAGGCTATGTTCCGTTTTTCACATGCAATATTGCCTGCGTTACATTCTGGCATTGTAGTTAAGTGCGGATGCATGCTTACACTTGCTGGAAACAGTGATGACTTTAGATAGCGCTGTCATCAACTCATAACTACCCTTCATTAACTGTGGCTTACTAATCAGGTGCTGTTCCACGGCACTGGTAGGAATGTGATGCTTGATGTGGAGCATGCTAAGATCGATTAGTTTAGGAATACATTTAGATGTGGATACATCTTCTGATTTGTTGTTTATTTTTAGTGCGGTGCATCCATTTACCTGAGCTCGTGCCAGGTGAGGTGGAGTGGTTCCTTCTCATCAAGTGGGTGAGTGAACCGTAATCTACAAATTTGCTAAATTGGTGATTTGTGACTAAGTTTGTTAGTCTGAGTGCTGGGCAATAGTAGCCTATGTCTAGCACATAATAATGGCACGCTAAGTGCACGTTATGTTTCGAATGCAATCATGACTTTGTACCCTTATACTATAATTTCTCCCCTACTTCTAGGATGAGAGGATGTTGATACATACACTTTCAGGTGATATGGTTCTTGTTATTTTTTATTATTTTCTCTAGCAGTAGCATTAATGGTCCAGAGGAAGCAGCAGGAGATCACTAGACTCCGGGTGTCTGCAGAAACATGTCGACCTTTCATCTTTAGTGGCTATTTGTTAAACCACTATTGCACTGTTTTTATTGATTTAGGAGTGTGAGGGTGTTTATTAAATTGTTTTCCCGACCACTACCTAATTTTAGAGCATCTTTCTTTCACTTTCACAAACACACTTTTTTCTCACGCACTGCTATTTTTTAGTTCCCATCTAGACACGCTTTTTCTGATTCACATCTGTAAATATTGTTGTGGTTTTTCCTGTGCCTGGTTTAGTCATCCACCAGCAGAGGTTTTTCAACCGCTAATGTGACAGAAATTATGCACCAGAGATCCCAGATGATGAAGGGCGGTCTCGATGGTGGACTGATGGGAACTCGCATAGTTTAGTAACTATTTCCTGCATATTTGTATTTGGGTACATTGGTTGCTTGTTTTCTGACTCTCTGTTAACTTTAGGTTGGTGTCACTTCAATACAGGGGGCTTAACAGTAGGGTCTATAAACTTTCCCCTGGGACCTTCTTTGTGTGTAAATCCTTCTAAATATGCCCTCATGTGTGCTTGGCATTTTTAAATCACTTACCCCTGGTGCAAGTTCCTTGTAAATACGCCGTCATGTGTGCTTGCACATTTCAAATCACTTCCCCCTGGTGCAAGGGCTTTGTAAATACACCCCCATGTGTGGTTGGCCATTTCAAGTCCCTTCCCCCTGGTGCAAGGGCCTTGTAAATACGCCCCCCATGTGTGCTTGGCCATTCCAAGTCACTACCCCCTGGTGCAAGGGCCTTGTAAATATGCCCTCATGTGTCATTGGCTGTCATTTTCCCCTGGTGCATGTGCCTAGTAAATACGCCCCTATGTGTGCTAGACAATTTTAAGTCACTTCTCCCATGAATCTGGGAGACTAATTTGGTAGAGACTAGTATGCTTTTTGGAGAAAATAAGGAAGCCAGCTGTGCATTTAAAATGTTTTTTTGTGTCAAGTGTTTGCATTATGTTTTCAAAGAAGATTTTGCATTCTTTTACAAATTGTAGTTGTAGATAATGTGAAGTATTAGTACGGACAAGGTGTGCTTGTACATAGGAGCTGTGCTGTGTTTTCAAATTATGATCAGAAAATCGTTTTTAAGGAAAAGGAATGCTTTCTAAATTTATAAGAATTTATTTACTTGCGATGTGACTCCTGCTATGCGTCGCTTTTGTGGAATAGATGCATGATGCATCTGTGCTGTTTTTGCCCCATGGTGCTCCACAGTGTGAATGTTAAAAATGATGCATAAGTGGTGCAAGGGCCTTCTAAATACGCCTCCATGTGTGCTTGGCAATTTTAAGTCACTTCCCCCTGGTGCAAGGGACTTGTAAATACGCCCCCATGTGTGCTTGGCCATTTCAAGTCACTTCCCCCTGGTGCAAGGGCCTTGTAAATACGCCCATATGTGTGCTTGGCCATTTCAAGTCACTTCCCCCTGGTGCAAGGGACTTGTAAATACGCCCCCATGTGTGCTTGGCAATTTTAAGTCATTTCCCCCTGGTGCAAGTTCCTTGTAAATACGCCGTCATGTGTGCTTGACCATTTCAAGTCACTTTCCCCTGGTGCAAGGGCTTTGTAAATACGCCCTCATATGTGCTTGGCCATTTCAAGTCACTTCCCCCTGGTGCAAGGGCCTTGTAAATACGCCCCCATGTGGGCTTGGCCATTTCAAGTAACTTCCCCCTGGTGCAAGGGCCTTGTAAATACGCCCTCATGTGTGCTTGGCAAGTTTAAGTCACTTCACCCTGGTGCAAGGGTCTAGTAAATATGCCTTCATGTGTGCTTGGCAATTTTAAGTCAATAACAATAACATCAACAATGTCTGTTCTGGAACAATCTCTAAATAGAAATAGAGTCTCGAAAGTAGTTGAGATTAACATATAACAGAGCACAGGTCATATGTATAAGCATTCCATTCCATTGCTATTTTCTACCATCAAGTATGTTGCAAAATCCTTCCATTCAATTGTTTGCTTACTGTTATTGATTTACTGTTTGGTAATAGTATTTAATAACATTTTTTTAATACATTTTCCACAGATTCAACTCAGGATATTCTTAAAAATTCAAACATGCCCTCAAGGCAAAGAAAAAAAAAAAAGAAGCAAAGCGACTTACACCCCACCTTGGTAAAAATGGAGATAATGGACCTTTGCAGCAGTCCTCTAGAATTAAAAGTTGTGAAGTCACCAAAAAAATTCCGGGTAAGACAACAAAATCTTTTTTAAGAAACATTTGCAGACGAAAAAGTATCACTAGAGAACATGTTTTAGTTCAGAAGAAGAGAGCCAATTTAAACGGGAAGGAAAGGCCCCTCAAAAATGTAACTGCTAGAGCAGGAGATAACTCTGTGCATGGTAGTAGAAGGAAAAATCTGTTTAGAGACATTCGCAGACGAATGTTCCGCAATAGGATAATTGGCAATTTGTCAAAAAATTTTAAGAAAGGTCAACAGAAAGTGGCTTTTTATAAGAGAAAGAAAAATGTAGAGAAAATTATTGATCAGGCTTTCGAAATTAAGCGAAAGTTACTTATTTTGGTAATCAATAGAATTAGGAAACTAAACAAGGTAATTTATGATTTCAAATCAAATAGTAGATGGAAGAGAGTAGTTAATCGTAGTAATTTTTGTGAAGTTTTCTCAGGAGAATGGATGCATAGTTCAAGTTGTGAGGCATTTTTCAATGAGGAGAGTTACTTCCAGGACAATGATTTGGTGCATGCAGTTGACACCAGTGGTCGAGCATATAGGTAAAAGATGGTTGTCCGGTTGAAAAAGAAAAACTTGTGTCTGCAGATGCAGAAGAGGTGTTAAGTGATGAAGTTTTAGGGAGACGTCCTAAGGGACCAGTGTACACCTGGAAGTGTAGTTCTATTTGCAGTGTGCGACAGGATTCCATCAATTTGCTTTGTGATTTTGTACGGACATTTAATAAGAAAAGTTTAAAACAAAAAATAAAGTTGTTGCAAGAATTAGATCCTTGCAGAGTGAGAGAAGTGACAGGTTTGCGTGGTCATTCACTGGCTTGTCTTTCCAGGAGAGTATGCCAGAGTGTTTTTCATCATTTCAGGATGCTAGCAGTGCATCATAATAAAGTGAGGAAATTAGTGAGAATGTTGTATTATGCTAAGAGTCCAGCAATTATGCTTAAACAATTGAGCAGTGCTCTTTTGCATGGTTCTGAAGTAGATGTGAAGAATATTTGTGAAGAAATTGAGTTCTGTTACTTTGCTGGTGAAGAGAACAATGTTGAAATTGACCCAGTAGAAGAAGGTAATGTGGAAGAGAGTGTACTGATTTCTAATATAGATAAGTTTAACAAGGAAATTTTCAACTTTCAGGTGAAATCAAGTGAGAGGCCTAATTTCACTTGTGTGTGTTGTCGACGGACTTATTATAAGAATCAGACTAAGTTAGTGGATTTATATGCAAAAAGTGAAATGGAAAACAATAGTGAATGGAAGGATTTTGCCACATACTTGACGGTAGAAAATTGTTTTGATTTGGGATCGGACCAACGTATGTGTACTTATTGTTTTAACAAATTAAACCAAAACCGGATGCCTGCTAGAGCGGTTCATAATAATCTGGAATTGGTTGACATTCCTTCTGAATTGAAGGCTTTAAATACTTATGAATCTATTTTGATTCAAAGTGTCCATCCCTTTCAGGCTATTGTACGAATGGAGCCAAAGACAGGGAAATTGCCTCCATCAGATTTACAGAGAGGATTAAAGGGAAGAGTTGTTTCTTTGCCTTTAGATTTGAAGAAAAACATTAATACAATTGGAGTAGAGAAAGTGGAAGAGGAAACTCTAGTTATCCTAGTTAATGGGGTTCCGATAAAGAGTAAGAAAATCTGTCAAGATTTAGTGGATGTTAGGAAAGTCAAAAAGGCAACATTGTATTTGATAAAAAATAATGAGTACTACAAGAATGTATGTGCTGCAGAAGAGGAAGTAAGTGAAGAAGAAGACAGCGAATTGTGTGCTGGACAAATTGAGAAAGTAGAAGCCTCTAAAAATGAAGAAATATATGAACATTATAGTGTTCATCCTTTGCATTCCAAGGAAGTCATGGGGAATGCTATTGAGTTGTTTCAAATGAAACAAGCCAAAGGGAGTCCCATTAGTGTTTGGGAGGAAAGTTTGGAAGCTCTGTGTTTCCCACAGTTATTTCCCACAGGTCGAGGAGGACGATATGATGAGCGACCTGATCAAATTCCTGCTTCAGAATACCGGACTTTACGATTGTATGCAGAAGATCCTAGGTTTCGTCAATGCATTCCCTATTTATTTCATCTACTGTTTGAAAGTGATCTGTCTGGACTGTCTTATGCAGTGAACCACATCTTGAAAAGTGGTGTACAACTGCGAAATATCTCGGCAAGGGACTTTATGGATAAAGTCAATGTGCAAGAGAGTATTTTGGATTCTCACCTGATTAATCTCATGTCATGTCAGCGTGGTACTAATGAGTATTGGTATCGTCGTCATGGTGACTTAAAATGTATGCTGAGGAACTTAGGAACTCCTACTTGGTTCCTCACTCTCAGCTGTGCTGAGTATGGCTGGGAAGACTTACTTGAATTTCTACGAGAGGCAAATGGAAACATTGAAAATATTGAATTCAAGACACCCGGAGAACTGTGCTCTTTGGATCCAGTCAATGTATGCAGGTACTTCAATCATAGATTTGAAGCTATGATGTCTTTCATCAGGAACAAGAAAAATCCACCTCTTGGAGAGGTGTTGGATTTCTTCTGGAGAAAGGAATATCAAGCAAGAGGTGCTCCTCATATACATATGCTGCTATGGATCAAAGATGCACCCAAATTTGGAACAGATCCGGATGACTTAGTGATGAGTTTCATAGAACAGTATTCTACATGTGCTGTTCCAAAGACAAAGGAAGATAAAAGTCTAAGAGAACAAGTTTTACTGTTTCAAAGCCATTGTTGTGGAAAGTACTGTCGTCGTAAATTCAGAAACAAGGACAAGTACTACACCAAATGTCGTTTTGCATTTCCACGATCGTTGATATCTAAAGGAAGAGTGAACAATTTGATGTCTTCGCTGCGACATAATGTGACGAGGAAATCACCCAAAAACACATACAATTTGAAAAGAAATGAAGAGTCCAAGTACATTAACAACTACAACCCAGTGATTTTGTCCATGTGGAATGCTAACATGGATATACAGTTTGTGGCTGACAACTGTATGGCTGTGGCTCGGTATGTGACGTCTTACATCACAAAAAAAGAAAAGACAGAACTGAAGGATATGTGGGAGGATATTTCCCATGAAAAGAGCCTCAGTAAGAAGTTGTACAGTTTCAGTCTGAAGATGTTGTCGCATCGAGAAATCGTAGCTTACGAATGTTCTGACCAGTTATCTTCAGCAAGTCTCTATGCCAAATCTAGGAGTATCATTTGGGCGAGTCTTGGTCTTGCTGCAACGCGTAATCGAGTTCTGAAACCTGTACGGGAAATTGAGTATTTGGCGGAGAAGGAGCCAAGCAGTACAGATATTTTGAAGACCAACATGTTGGATACATATTATCCAAATAGAAGCAGTCACCTGGAGAATGTTTGACTGTATGAGGTTCTACAAAATTACATTTTCAAGAGGAACATCAAAGAAGATATTGATAAAGGAGTGTATGCTGTAATTGGAAGTGAGGGATGTCTGGTCAAGCAAAGAAAATGTCAATTGGTAAATCATCGAAAATTGAATTGCGAATCTCCAGAAAGAAAAGAGTTTTTCTATTTAGCTCTTTTGCAACTTTTCAAGCCTTGGCGTGCAGAAGAGGAACTGCTTGGAGATTTCCTCTGTTACGAAGACTCTTTCAATGCAGCCAAGGAGTCCATAGAATGTCCTGTTTTTCCAATATATCTAGAAATGTTGAATGCAGAAATCGAGCAGGAAGCAACAATTGCAGCTGAGATTGCTAGAGACAGTTCTCAGGACAGTCAGAGTTCTGTTTCATTGAGTCAGGATCCACTAGGAGAACCAGTTATCGAAAATGAAGCTGCCACTGCCATGATTGAAGTGGAAAGAGCCATGGCACATGCTCAGGAGGATGCGGTTAACTTAGAAGATTTGGAAAGACAACTCAGCGTTGAGCAGAGGAAAATATATGACGAAGTTACCAAACAAATTGAGCATGGATTAAGTCATGAGAAGAAAGAGTGCTCATGTACGTCGTTGAAGCCTGTCAGACTGTACGTGAGTGGAGAAGCAGGAACTGGAAAAAGTTTCCTCGTTAAAACAATTTCATGTTATCTGCAGAAAAGGACTGAGTCATCGCTGTCTTGTGTTGTCACCGCTCCAACTGGACTGGCAGCACATAACATTAAAGGTATTACTTTGCATCGGCTACTGATACTGCCAGTGGAGCATGATAACAAATTACAATACCACAAGTTATCTGGAGATGCTTGTTGTGAAGTATCTAGAGTCCTGAAGAAGATGAAACTTCTTATCATTGACGAAGTAAGCATGGTTTCCAATGTCATGCTTGCCTTTGTGCATTTGAGAATGCAGGAAGTTCTTAAAACAGAGTATGATGTGTTATTTGGTGGCAAACACATCATTGTTTTCGGTGATCTTCTGCAGCTGACACCAGTGAAAGGACAACCAGTGTTTAAACTCCTTACGCATGAAGATACCAGGAAGTGCCTAGGGAGCATTGGCAACGTTAACATATGGTTAAACTTCAATTATGCTGAGCTGTGTGAAAATATGCGTCAGGCGAAGGATGAAGATTACAAGAATATTCTACAAGATGTTAGAATTGGGAAAGTGACCGAGCGTGGGAAAGAAGCTTTACATGCACTATTACTGTCAAATTTGTATCCAGAAGAAGACGTTCTGCCAGAGGATATTTTTCAGAAAATTACTGAGAAGAAATCTGGAATATGTTTGATGCCAACTCTTGCAGAATGTTCCATCTTCAACAACAAAATGTTGAATTTAGAAAACCAAGAGATTGTGAAACTGGAAGCTATTGACAGAATAGAGCATATGGGAGCAACAATTATTTTGTCTGAGAATTTGAAATCTAAATTGGCTTCATTAGAGAAGACTATATCTAAAACTGCTGGTTTTGAAAAGACTCTGAATGTGTGCTTAAATTGCCGTATCATTTTGAGAAGGAATTTACATGTTGAAAGAGGTGTGGTTAATGGATCAATGGGTAATGTTGTTGATTTTGAGAAATACAGAAATAGAGATGGAATTGAATTTTTAAAAATTAAATTTGATGGCATTGAGGAAGTACAGCTAATTGGTCGTTGCACAGCTAGGTTTTTGCTTGTAAAAGACTTATATGTTCGCCGTAAGCAGTTTCCTGTTTGCTTGGCATATGCGGTGACAATCCAAAAAATCGCAAGGTTTAAGTGTAGACACTGCTTTAGTGAATATTGGCAGTTCTGTGTTCAAAGAGGGTATGGCTTATGTAGCATTGTCACGAGTCAGAACTTTATCGGGATTGTACTTGATTGACTGTGATGTCACAAACATTTGTGCGGATCTAGATTGTGTTAAGGAATACAATAGGTTAAGAAGAGAGTATGCGCCACATTTGCCTCAATATCCTTTGTTTGAGAAACGTGTGGTAGGCCGGAAACGAAGAAATATCAGTAATAGTAGGGAGGTTGTAGCAAAAAGACCAAAAGTCAATGAACCGAAAATTGTAAGCAGAAAGAAAATGAATTCTGTTGAAGATGTTGTTGGTTTTCAATTTGAAAATAGTTCTGGTGTCAACTGCTATGCTAATGTAGTGGTTAATGTTGTCTTTTCACTAGACACTTTAAAAGAACAGATTGTGATCAATTCGGAACAAAGTTTATGCTGTTTGTTGAATTCTGTGTTAGAGAAATGTAGCGCTGATAGAACAAGAGTAGAAAGTGTGTCTGAAATTCGTAATCTGTTAGACAAATGTTCAGGTCAAACGCAATTCTCTCAAAATATTCAGCAGGATTGTCAGGAGTTTTTAATGTATATGCTTGATGTATTGCAAGATGAAGGTGTAGATGTAGATTATCTGTTTGGCCTTTCTTATCAATGGCAGAATGATTGCGAGAACTGTAGGCTATCAAGTACTACTAGTGTAGACTCAGAAAGATTTATATATTTAACTTTGCCTGACAGTAAATCAGTATCCTTCAATAAGCTAGTAAAAGCAGCCGATCAAAACATGGAGTGTAGCCAATATAAGTCTGCAATGCTGTCCACGTTAATTATACGAAGTTATGGCCAGTATGTAATTTTAATGTTCCAACGATGTAGGTCTGATGGAACTAAATTGACAACTTTAATAAAAAAGATTTGTGGCTTCGCAGTTGTCAATATCAGGAAGGACTTTTGTAACTACAGCAATTATATATCATGACGGTCCTTCAACAACTTCAGGACATTACACAGCTTATTTAAAATCTGGAAACGGCTGGTCATTCTGCAATGATTCTGTTTTAACTTAAAAAAAAGATTGCCTTTCCACCTTCAAAATTCTTACCTGGTGTTCTTACAACCAAAATTTTAGGGAAGGAATCTCGGGATTTGTTCAGAGGAATTTCAAGAGGTTCTAATGGCTCCTACTCTATATGGCCTTGCGGATAAGTGTAGTACAGAGCGAAAACTCTTTGTGTTTATAAGCTAATTCAAGCAGCAGATCAAAACAAGGAGTAGAGGAAATGTAAGTCTGCAATGCTGTCCACATTTTTTATAGAAACTTATGAGTGAAATATCATTTTACAATTTCAACTACATAAACTGGATGAAAATAAGTTGTCAAGTCTAATTAAAAATGTTTTGGCTACACAGTCATCGATTTCAGGAAGAACATTTGTAACTGCAGCTATTATATGTTATGATGGTCCTTTGACAACATCAGGATATTACACAGCTTTTTTGAAATATAAAAAAGGCTGGTCTTTTGGCAATGATTACCATTTGAGTATGAAGCAATGTTGCCTTTTCTCTTATTTTCAGAAGTGAGAATTTAGGGTAGGTAACTGGACTATAATGATTCTAGGTGTTGTTGTAATTTAGTGTGCTGTTTTAAATTGCTTTGTATGTCTCATTTTTCTTAAAACGATGGAGCTTATCTTTCAGAAAGTGGCGGGCAGAAAATAATAACAGCACAACAGAGTATAAGCTGTTCATAGGAGATCCTTTGACGTCATAGAAAGTAAGTTACTTTTGAGGAGTTTTGATTTCTGATTGATTATATTATATGGGTTTTTTAAACACAATCATTTTGATTGTGGTTTTTTTCCCCCGCTGTTATATGATGAATACCTTCAACTCACTGTTTTCAGTGAAATTTGATATATTCTGAGAACAGCAAAAATAAACCATTAAATATGTATAATTAATTTTGTACTTTGAATTGTGATCGAGTGCTAAACATTCTAGCAATTTCTTATAAAGGGGAGGTAGTTCTGAAAAGAACTTTTTTTAATTATTTTTGTTGTTTTATATTTTTTTATTATTTTTTTGAATTCTTTTTAGTTTTTTTGTATTTTTTGAACGGTTTTATATTTTTTTGGGGTTTTTTTTGGGGGGGGGAACGAAAATGATTCATTATAAAGGGCTCAACAGGAGCAACAAAAAAAAAGATAATTAATTTTCTGGGGCGTTTTGTACATTGATGATTTTCAAAAGCTGTATTGATTAGAGTTATACTCCTCTCTCCATAGGCAATTAATTTGCCGTAAAAAATACAGGTAAATCTCATGTTCCCAAAGTTCATCTGTATATTTGGGACCGTCTCCCTCGCCTCTGGTCCCGTCACTGCCTCTTGATTAGATGTACTGGCCACAGGTGGGGGGTTATTCTGCAGGTCACGTACTTGTGCAGCACTATATTTTATAGGGTGCCATCTTTCCATATGTCGATGCATGGTATAATTCCCATAGCTATATTTCTTTTCTGTTCCTCTGGACAGTTCATTTTGGCAGATCAGGCAGGTAACGTACCGGGCATTTACCTTTTTTTGTCCTTGGGGAAATTAAAAAAATTGCCAAATATAACTTTCTTTGGCATGGGACCTCCTTGGCTGTTCAGGTAAAAACCTATTGGTCACTTGCTCTTCTTCCTCTTCTTCCTCCTGTTGCTCAAGGATAACCTGAGGAGGTGGTCCTCTCTTCCTAGGAGGTGGTGGTGGTGGTGGGGGTGCACCAGCTGCAGCAATCAATGAAGCCATTTCTAAGCAATGAAAGTAGGTCTTTCTCTCATAAAAATGAAAGTCAGAGTGAGGAAAAAAGGTGGGGCTTTCATCATTTGGGAAAAAAAAATCGCCTAAAGCAATGAAAAGTGTTATTTTTAGGTCATATGACCAAGCCTTACATCATTAGAAAACTAAAAGTAAAATGAACCAATGAAAAGTTTTATGAGCAAGTCACATGACCTGTTATACTTACGTTACGCGTCCGTCTACGCACCCGGAGCGCTTCCGGGGCGCTGCGCTTCGCGCCTCGGTTCGCGTTCCGGAGCGCTTCCGGGTGCGCTAACGCAGCGCGTCACAAGACGCATTACGCGGTAACGCGATACGCGCGCTTACGCGACGCGTCACGATGTTGCTTTCTAACGCGATAGTTGCGCTAACGGAACGTTTACTGGTTCGCGGACCGGGTCGCGGAACGAAATGAAGCTAACGGGAAGCTGCCCGGTTCGCGGACCGGTAGTGAAACAAAAAAAATATATATATAAATAAAAAAATTATATTACAAAAATATAAAATATATTTTTGCATTAGAATAAGAAAACATTTTCCAGCTTTTGATATTTGCTATTAAAAAACCATTGAAATTCACTGAAAAAACCATAGGTTATAGACCATATATAGTTAGGAATTAGCATTCACAAAACCTTGAAAATTCACTGAAAAAACCATAGGTTATAGACCATATATAGTTAGGGATTAGCATTTACAAAACCTTATTTTACTCGCACAAAACCATTGAAATTCGCATATATAGTTAGTTGCACTAACTATATATCGCGCACCCGCAATCCACTGCTGATCATGTCACATATTACATCATTCATGACATGGTCAGTGACATCACTGATGACATCACTGATGACATCTCAAATGACATCACTGATGACATCACTGATGACATCTCAAATGACATCACTGATGACATCACTGATGACATCTCATTTGACATTACTGATCACATCACTGATGACATCATTCATGTGATAATACGATGAACCTCTTCAGACTCTAATATAACCTTAGATACACTCAGTTTAAACAGACACTCACAGACTGTCACTCATCCATGGAGTTACTCACACACCTAGTCAGTCATGCAAAGAATCAATCACACCTCCATTTCCTCAACTATACAGTTATACACACCTTACTCATTAAACATACACTAACACATATTTACTCTCTTATACAATCCCTGATACAAGTTCACAATGATCCATACAGCCACTCACACATTCACTGGCTCTTATGCACAGTTATTTATATATGTCAACTCTCACATGTACTGTGTTTTACATATGTACTTACTTTGACATGTAGTACTGAGATATCCATTCACTCACCAATACACTCATGCACACAGTTAACCGCCCATACAGCTGGTTCCACATGCACTTTTGAACCCATACATCTAGTGAATCAACTGCTCACACATCTATGCACAGAGTCATACACCTCCCAGCCACCCACACACACACTCAGTCTCCCATACAAATACTTGGGCAACCAATCAATAACCCATATAGTTACTCATATAGCTACTGATCAACACATGCAGCAGATTACAGAACAACAGACATAATGATGCACAAATTAAGACAGTTTAGTCACTAACCCATGCACTCAGTGAGACACATTTAATCACTCACTCATACAGTCAGTCATGCACCTACTAAATCCTTCATCCAGACATTTATACATCCACTCATTCTTCAATATGTAAGACATATTTTAACTTTACAGAAACATACAGTCACTGGATGTTGTCATCAGTGATGTCATCAGTGATGTCATTTGAGATGTCATCAGTGATGTCATCAGTGATGTCACTGACCATGTCATGAATGATGTAATATGTGACATGATCAGCAGTGGATTGCGGGTGCGCGATATATAGTTAGTGCAACTAACTATATAAGTGAATTTTCAATGGTTTTGTGCGAGTAAAATAAGGTTTTGTAAATGCTAATCCCTAACTATATATGGTCTATAACCTATGGTTTTTTCAGTAAATTTTCAAGGTTTTGTAAATGCTAATTCCTAACTATATATGGTCTATAACCTATGGTTTTTTCAGTGAATATATATATATATATATATATATATATATATATATATATATATATATATATATATATATATATATATATATATATATATATATATATATATATATATATCCACAAGACAGGAAACCCAAATTGAGGAAAGCCACTGGAGGCATCGTTTTGTCACCTGATTTAATGGCCACATACTGACAAAGTTCAAAACGAAAATCACATCAGATCATTAACTCGCCAGACGCGTTTCAAGAATCAAAGTTCTCTTCCTCAGTGGCGTTGTCTGTAAGTGAGTGAAAGCGCTGATAGTCCCACCCAGATTTCTTAAACCATCTGTCGACCAGGGCGTGGCCGGGAGCACGGCCTTCTGGATATGATAGTCCTTGAATGTTCATCACCAGTGGGAGCGCCTTTAAACAAAATAAACACAGTTTTATTCCAAGTGGTAGGTGTGAAAAAACGTTAGTTCAATGTCCCGTTTTACTGCAGCCATCGTGATTAAGCAAGTGCTACCCTGTATAGCCGCCTGCTCGCCTCCTTTCCGTTTAGCCAGTCTCTCGGTTTAGAGCTAGCATGGACTCCGCATTATGGCAGCTGGCTTTCCTCCCGACCGGGAACAGCCGGTAAACATCCACAAGACAGGAAACCCAAATTGAGGAAAGCCACTGGAGGCATCGTTTTGTCACCTGATTTAATGGCCACATACTGACAAAGTTCAAAACGAAAATCACATCAGATCATTAACTCGCCAGACGCGTTTCAAGAATCAAAGTTCTCTTCCTCAGTGGCGTTGTCTGTAAGTGAGTGAAAGCGCTGATAGTCCTACCCAGATTTCTTAAACCATCTGTCGACCAGGGCGTGGCCGGCAGCACGGCCTTCTGGATATGATAGTCCTTGAATGTTCATCACCAGTGGGAGCGCCTTTAAACAAAATAAACACAGTTTTATTCCAAGTGGTAGGTGTGAAAAAACGTTAGTTCAATGTCCCGTTTTACTGCAGCCATCGTGATTAAGCAAGTGCTACCCTGTATAGCCGCCTGCTCGCCTCCTTTCCGTTTAGCCAGTCTCTCGGTTTAGAGCTAGCATGGACTCCGCATTATGGCAGCTGGCTTTCCTCCCGACCGGGAACAGCCGGTAAACATCCACAAGACAGGAAACCCAAATTGAGGAAAGCCACTGGAGGCATCGTTTTGTCACCTGATTTAATGGCCACATACTGACAAAGTTCAAAACGAAAATCACATCAGATCATTAACTCGCCAGACGCGTTTCAAGAATCAAAGTTCTCTTCCTCAGTGGCGTTGTCTGTAAGTGAGTGAAAGCGCTGATAGCCGCCTGCTCGCCTCCTTTCCGTTTAGCCAGTCTCTCGGTTTAGAGCTAGCATGGACTCCGCATTATGGCAGCTGGCTTTCCTCCCGACCGGGAACAGCCGGTAAACATCCACAAGACAGGAAACCCAAATTGAGGAAAGCCACTGGAGGCATCGTTTTGTCACCTGATTTAATGGCCACATACTGACAAAGTTCAAAACGAAAATCACATCAGATCATTAACTCGCCAGACGTGTTTCAAGAATCAAAGTTCTCTTCCTCAGTGGCGTTGTCTGTAAGTGAGTGAAAGCGCTGATAGTCCCACCCAGATTTCTTAAACCATCTGTCGACCAGGGCGTGGCCGGCAGCACGGCCTTCTGGATATGATAGTCCTTGAATGTTCATCACCAGTGGGAGCGCCTTTAAACAAAATAAACACAGTTTTATTCCAAGTGGTAGGTGTGAAAAAACGTTAGTTCAATGTCCCGTTTTACTGCAGCCATCGTGATTAAGCAAGTGCTACCCTGTATAGCCGCCTGCTCGCCTCCTTTCCGTTTAGCCAGTCTCTCGGTTTAGAGCTAGCATGGACTCCGCATTATGGCAGCTGGCTTTCCTCCCGACCGGGAACAGCCGGTAAACATCCACAAGACAGGAAACCCAAATTGAGGAAAGACACTGGAGGCATCGTTTTGTCACCTGATTTAATGGCCACATACTGACAAAGTTCAAAACGAAAATCACATCAGATCATTAACTCGGCACACGCGTTTCAAGAATCAAAGTTCTCTTCCTCAGTGGCGTTGTCTGTAAGTGAGTGAAAGCGCTGATAGTCCCACCCAGATTTCTTAAACAATCTGTCGACCAGGGCGTGGCCGGCAGCACGGCCTTCTGGATATGATAGTCCTTGAATGTTCATCACCAGTGGGAGCGCCTTTAAACAAAATAAACACAGTTTTATTCCAAGTGGTAGGTGTGAAAAAACGTTAGTTCAATGTCCCGTTTTACTGCAGCCATCGTGATTAAGCAAGTGCTACCCTGTATAGCCGCCTGCTCGCCTCCTTTCCGTTTAGCCAGTCTCTCGGTTTAGAGCTAGCATGGACACCGCATTATGGCAGCTGGCTTTCCTCCCGACCGGGAACAGCCGGTAAACATCCACAAGACAGGAAACCCAAATTGAGGAAAGACACTGGAGGCATCGTTTTGTCACCTGATTTAATGGCCACATACTGACAAAGTTCAAAACGAAAATCACATCAGATCATTAACTCGCCAGACGCGTTTCAAGAATCAAAGTTCTCTTCCTCAGTGGCGTTGTCTGTAAGTGAGTGAAAGCGCTGATAGTCCCACCCAGATTTCTTAAACCATCTGTCGACCAGGGCGTGGCCGGCAGCACGGCCTTCTGGATATGATAGTCCTTGAATGTTCATCACCAGTGGGAGCGCCTTTAAACAAAATAAACACAGTTTTATTCCAAGTGGTAGGTGTGAAAAAACGTTAGTTCAATGTCCCGTTTTACTGCAGCCATCGTGATTAAGCAAGTGCTACCCTGTATAGCCGCCTGCTCGCCTCCTTTCCGTTTAGCCAGTCTCTCGGTTTAGAGCTAGCATGGACTCCGCATTATGGCAGCTGGCTTTCCTCCCGACCGGGAACAGCCGGTAAACATCCACAAGACAGGAAACCCAAATTGAGGAAAGCCACTGGAGGCATCGTTTTGTCACCTGATTTAATGGCCACATACTGACAAAGTTCAAAACGAAAATCACATCAGATCATTAACTCGCCAGACGCGTTTCAAGAATCAAAGTTCTCTTCCTCAGTGGCGTTGTCTGTAAGTGAGTGAAAGCGCTGATAGTCCCACCCAGATTTCTTAAACCATCTGTCGACCAGGGCGTGGCCGGCAGCACGGCCTTCTGGATATGATAGTCCTTGAATGTTCATCACCAGTGGGAGCGCCTTTAAACAAAATAAACACAGTTTTATTCCAAGTGGTAGGTGTGAAAAAACGTTAGTTCAATGTCCCGTTTTACTGCAGCCATCGTGATTAAGCAAGTGCTACCCTGTATAGCCGCCTGCTCGCCTCCTTTCCGTTTAGCCAGTCTCTCGGTTTAGAGCTAGCATGGACTCCGCATTATGGCAGCTGGCTTTCCTCCCGACCGGGAACAGCCGGTAAACATCCACAAGACAGGAAACCCAAATTGAGGAAAGCCACTGGAGGCATCGTTTTGTCACCTGATTTAATGGCCACATACTGACAAAGTTCAAAACGAAAATCACATCAGATCATTAACTCGCCAGACGTGTTTCAAGAATCAAAGTTCTCTTCCTCAGTGGCGTTGTCTGTAAGTGAGTGAAAGCGCTGATAGTCCCACCCAGATTTCTTAAACCATCTGTCGACCAGGGCGTGGCCGGCAGCACGGCCTTCTGGATATGATAGTCCTTGAATGTTCATCACCAGTGGGAGCGCCTTTAAACAAAATAAACACAGTTTTATTCCAAGTGGTAGGTGTGAAAAAACGTTAGTTCAATGTCCCGTTTTACTGCAGCCATCGTGATTAAGCAAGTGCTACCCTGTATAGCCGCCTGCTCGCCTCCTTTCCGTTTAGCCAGTCTCTCGGTTTAGAGCTAGCATGGACTCCGCATTATGGCAGCTGGCTTTCCTCCCGACCGGGAACAGCCGGTAAACATCCACAAGACAGGAAACCCAAATTGAGGAAAGACACTGGAGGCATCGTTTTGTCACCTGATTTAATGGCCACATACTGACAAAGTTCAAAACGAAAATCACATCAGATCATTAACTCGCCACACGCGTTTCAAGAATCAAAGTTCTCTTCCTCAGTGGCGTTGTCTGTAAGTGAGTGAAAGCGCTGATAGTCCCACCCAGATTTCTTAAACAATCTGTCGACCAGGGCGTGGCCGGCAGCACGGCCTTCTGGATATGATAGTCCTTGAATGTTCATCACCAGTGGGAGCGCCTTTAAACAAAATAAACACAGTTTTATTCCAAGTGGTAGGTGTGAAAAAACGTTAGTTCAATGTCCCGTTTTACTGCAGCCATCGTGATTAAGCAAGTGCTACCCTGTATAGCCGCCTGCTCGCCTCCTTTCCGTTTAGCCAGTCTCTCGGTTTAGAGCTAGCATGGACACCGCATTATGGCAGCTGGCTTTCCTCCCGACCGGGAACAGCCGGTAAACATCCACAAGACAGGAAACCCAAATTGAGGAAAGACACTGGAGGCATCGTTTTGTCACCTGATTTAATGGCCACATACTGACAAAGTTCAAAACGAAAATCACATCAGATCATTAACTCGCCAGACGCGTTTCAAGAATCAAAGTTCTCTTCCTCAGTGGCGTTGTCTGTAAGTGAGTGAAAGCGCTGATAGTCCCACCCAGATTTCTTAAACCATCTGTCGACCAGGGCGTGGCCGGCAGCACGGCCTTCTGGATATGATAGTCCTTGAATGTTCATCACCAGTGGGAGCGCCTTTAAACAAAATAAACACAGTTTTATTCCAAGTGGTAGGTGTGAAAAAACGTTAGTTCAATGTCCCGTTTTACTGCAGCCATCGTGATTAAGCAAGTGCTACCCTGTATAGCCGCCTGATCGCCTCCTTTCCGTTTAGCCAGTCTCTCGGTTTAGAGCTAGCATGGACTCCGCATTATGGCAGCTGGCTTTCCTCCCGACCGGGAACAGCCGGTAAACATCCACAAGACAGGAAACCCAAATTGAGGAAAGCCACTGGAGGCATCGTTTTGTCACCTGATTTAATGGCCACATACTGACAAAGTTCAAAACGAAAATCACATCAGATCATTAACTCGCCACACGCGTTTCAAGAATCAAAGTTCTCTTCCTCAGTGGCGTTGTCTGTAAGTGAGTGAAAGCGCTGATAGTCCCACCCAGATTTCTTAAACCATTTTAGGACTACAGATCCCAGAAATGCGAGTGATTGCAGACGCCCAGAAGGGCGGGGACTGAATACATATGGGCAGCACTCCAGCACCTGATGACACTTGGCCACTGACGAAGAGAGCTTTTCGCTCTTGAAATGCATTTGGCAGCTTTACTAGTTGGAGAGCGTCACCTTGAAACCCTGCTGGCAAGGTTTTGGAAATAAAAGGAGTTCAATATCGAGTTCGTGTGTGGCTGATTCCAAAAGGGTTCCTGTGGTGTTTTGATGTTTAAGACGGCCGTCCCGGTCGTGGAATCAGCCCGCTGCTGAGGTGGAGCCAGCCCTCTCACACTGGGAGGACAATGGACACGAACGTTAGGGGGCTTTGCAGGGATAGCCTCTTTAACACTCCTTCCTGATCTACAAAGCAAGGCAGGCTGACGAGGGAGATTAGCCTTCATACCCACTGGGGAAAATATTTGCTTCCATTTCGCTGTGAACGCTCCTACCTGTCAATTAAGGACTACAGATCCCAGAAATGCGAGTGATTGCAGATGCCCAGAAGGGCGGGGACTGAATACATATGGGCAGCACTCCAGCACCTGATGACACTTGGCCACTGACGAAGAGAGCTTTTCGCTCTTGAAATGCATTTGGCAGCTTTACTAGTTGGAGAGCGTCACCTTGAAACCCTGCTGGCAAGGTTTTGGAAATAAAAGGAGTTCAATATCGAGTTCGTGTGTGGCTGATTCCAAAAGGGTTCCTGTGGTGTTTTGATGTTTAAGACGGCCGTCCCGGTCGTGGAATCAGCCCGCTGCTGAGGTGGAGCCAGCCCTCTCACACTGGGAGGACAATGGACACGAACGTTAGGGGGCTTTGCAGGGATAGCCTCTTTAACACTCCTTCCTGATCTACAAAGCAAGGCAGGCTGACGAGGGAGATTAGCCTTCATACCCACTGGGGAAAATATTTGCATCCATTTCGCTGTGAACGCTCCTACCTGTCAATTAAGGACTACAGATCCCAGAAATGCGAGTGATTGCAGACGCCCAGAAGGGCGGGGACTGAATACATATGGGCAGCACTCCAGCACCTGATGACACTTGGCCACTGACGAAGAGAGCTTTTCGCTCTTGAAATGCATTTGGCAGCTTTACTAGTTGGAGAGCGTCACCTTGAAACCCTGCTGGCAAGGTTTTGGAAATAAAAGGAGTTCAATATCGAGTTCGTGTGTGGCTGATTCCAAAAGGGTTCCTGTGGTGTTTTGATGTTTAAGACGGCCGTCCCGGTCGTGAAATCAGCCCGCTGCTGAGGTGGAGCCAGCCCTCTCACACTGGGAGGACAAATGACACGAACGTTAGGGGGCTTTGCAGGGATAGCCTCTTTAACACTCCTTCCTGATCTACAAAGCAAGGCAGGCTGACGAGGGAGATTAGCCTTCATACCCACTGGGGAAAATATTTGCATCCATTTCGCTGTGAACGCTCCTACCTGTCAATTAAGGACTACAGATCCCAGAAATGCGAGTGATTGCAGACGCCCAGAAGGGCGGGGACTGAATACATATGGGCAGCACTCCAGCACCTGATGACACTTGGCCACTGACGAAGAGAGCTTTTCGCTCTTGAAATGCATTTGGCAGCTTTACTAGTTGGAGAGCGTCACCTTGAAACCCTGCTGGCAAGGTTTTGGAAATAAAAGGAGTTCAATATCGAGTTCGTGTGTGGCTGATTCCAAAAGGGTTCCTGTGGTGTTTTGATGTTTAAGACGGCCGTCCCGGTCAAGGAATCAGCCCGCTGCTGAGGTGGAGCCAGCCCTCTCACACTGGGAGGACAATGGACACGAACGTTAGGGGGCTTTGCAGGGATAGCCTCTTTAACACTCCTTCCTGATCTACAAAGCAAGGCAGGCTGACGAGGGAGATTAGCCTTCATACCCACTGGGGAAAATATTTGCATCCATTTCGCTGTGAACGCTCCTACCTGTCAATTAAGGACTACAGATCCCAGAAATGCGAGTGATTGCAGACGCCCAGAAGGGCGGGGACTGAATACATATGGGCAGCACTCCAGCACCTGATGAAACTTGGCCACTGACGAAGAGAGCTTTTCGCTCTTGAAATGCATTTGGCAGCTTTACTAGTTGGAGAGCGTCACCTTGAAACCCTGCTGGCAAGGTTTTGGAAATAAAAGGAGTTCAATATCGAGTTCGTGTGTGGCTGATTCCAAAAGGGTTCCTGTGGTGTTTTGATATATATATATATATATATATATATATATATATATATATATATATATATATATATATATATATATATATATATATTTTAGAAATTCACTGAAAAAATCATAGGTTTCAGGGGTGTTATAGTTAGCTGGACATTTCACTCGTACAAAACCATTGGAATTCCCCCGTTATAGTTAGTTCAGCTAACTATAACTTGTGCGCCCGCAATGCACTGCTGATGACGTCACATATTACATCACTCATTTTTTTAATTTTTTTTTTATTGAAGTCCTTTAGTGACTTTGCTAATTAATAATACAAAAAACAAAATTCATCTTATAACATATCCAGCCAGCGGATACAATCATCAATTACAGTTTACTTTCATCTGCGATATCCTAAATACAGATTAATCAAAGTAAAATCCCCAGATTTTATCAAATTTTATTACCCCCCTACCGTTAATGCATACATTTGTTCGCTTTTCCTGACTCTCCTCATTTTCTGTAGCCATTCCTGCATGGATGGGATCTGTTCTGACCGCCAATTCTGCAAAAGCAAAGATCTGGCCACTGCCATTGCGATATACACTCATTTAGCCAGCGGGTCAGAGAGCTTGAGATCCGGGTAGAAACCATAAAGCATCAATTTTACATTTAAAGAAATCATAATATGTTAATAAGTTTGCAAGAAAGCAAAAATTTCGTCCCAGAATACCCTAATTTTAGTACAGTGGACTATTACATGGGACCAGTTGGCCAGGGCAAGTTTTAGACATCTGAAACAGTTAGATGACTGATTAATATACATTTTAGAAATGGACGCAGGTGTACGGTACAATAGCCATTTGCCAAAAAATAACATTCTACGCCAATTGGCACCGCTTAATGTACTAAAATTAAATTTATTAATAGTCCTCCAGGTATTCAAGGACAATACATGATTTTCTTGTTCATGCCATTTTTTATTTTTTTTTGGAAGACCTTTATTGCACATTATACATATACACAGCGGTGTGCCTACAACCCACTGGCAGGGCCGGCCACAATCAGTGTACCATACAAGAAAGACAAGCTTGAAATCATACGTCATTGGCACAAGTGCATGAGTTGGAAAGGCACAGCTCACGAAGGCACCACAGATGATCTAAATGCAATGTTCAAAGCACACCTGCAGACTGTGGCCGTGTTGCCCTTATGTGATCTCGGTCTCATTTTCAAGTTTTGCAGAAACAAAGTCAAGCAACAACAAACCCCAACTCCCCCCCAACCCTTCCGATCCTGGTCCTAGTGAGCATTCCAAGTTCGATAGGCACAGTGTCCAAGAGTCACTCGACCTCAAAAATGGCAAGAAGGTCATTAACAGGGTAGGCAACCTTTAATTGGTCTCTCCAACCGGGCACAGACCTCAGCGGGGCACTGTAAGGCAGCTAGGCCACGCCAACCTTTCATAGCGCATGTGAAACCCCCAATTAACTCCATAGCGCAGACACACTACACAGGACAGTCGTCCCTCCCGCACTCGGGTATCACTCAAGCAGATTCGCCGTCTCCCTCTGACAAGTCGGCGTTCTCACTCCTCTCGCTATCAGTGTCAGCTAGGGACAGCATATAGAGCGTAAACGGAGCCCATACATCCCGTGGACGTGACTTCGCTGGCAGTCCCTCATAGTAACAGTGCAGTTGGTCCCTGCAGTAAGCCATGTCATTCAGCCACAGCTGCACATCAGGCGCTCTCCTCCCTCCCCATCCCATAGCAACTCTCCTTTTAGCCAATTGAAGCGCCAGCACCACAAACCGTCGCGATTGCGCTGACACACCAGAAGCTATTCCCAAAAGGCAGAGGCGCACATCCAACGTAACTTCAGTCGATGTCATGACAGTCAGCTTCTCATTCACCGCCTTCCAGAAGTCATATACACGCGGGCATCCCCAGGCCAGGTGCACAAAGTCAGCGTCATCAGCACCGCACCGGACACACTGAGCAGTAGCCCGAAAGCCAAACCGAACCAGCTGAACCAGCGTGTAGTACCACTGATGTAGAAACTTATAATGCAGAAGGCGGAAATTGCCATTAATCACATACCCCCCGGTCATAGTACAACATTCGGTCCATTTGTCATCACTCAGCGGTTCTGGGAGGCTCCTATCCCATCGTGCCCTAGCCAGGACTGCACCCCCTCCCTCGTCTTCCTGCGCAGCTTTATATAGTTTAGATACCAATTTAGTCCTGTCCTTAGCCGTGTAAAGCAGTTGTAAAGCCCCGAGTGCTAACGGCTCCCCTGGGTATGTTGGATATAGATCACGCACAGCAGCCCGAAGCCTAACGTAGACAAAGGTAGACATACCAGCATTAGTCGAGCGGGCTGTCACGGCCTGTAAGGAGAGAAACGATGCATCGAGAAAGAGGTCCCCCATTGTTTGTAGTCCAGCTTCCCGCAGAACCTGTAATCCTCCGATCTCACCCGATACTGAAATACCTGAGTGATAAAGTAGCGGCATAGCCGGCGCATATAACGCAACCTGGCAGCCCGTCTACCCAGGTCCTCCCAGGCGGTCGCTGTGATTCGCACCGTATCAATCTCCCCCTTCTCAAACACCGAATGTTCGTTAACAATCATGGCCCTCAGGGGATACGGCAGAACAGCACTTGCCTCAAGTGCCACATGCGGGGTATACGGCGGAGCATTCAACCAGTAAATCGCGAAATGCGCTTGCTCGCAGAGATAATAAAGCTTCATGTCTGGTATGGCGAACCCTCCCAGTTCATATGGCTTGATCAGTACCTCCCATGTTACACGTGGCTTCTTGCCGGCCCAGGTGAGAGATATCAAAAGGGACCGCATCCTTGCAAAGAAATGCGATTTCAGCGGGACAGGAATGTTCACAAAAATATAAAGAAATTTCGGCAGCACTACCATTTTAATCAAGGACACTCGATCCGCCAGGGTCAGTGGAAGACGAGTCCATCGCGCTACCTGATCTTCCAACTTAGAGACGGCAACGCCATAGTTAGCCCATATGACTTCTTGACAGTCCCTATGTACCCAGATGCCTAGATATCGAACCGACTCTGTTGCCCATTCCAGCGGGAATTCCAAGGGAATTTGGTGAGTTGCGTCCGTGAGAGGTAACACTACAGATTTGTCCCAGTTGATGGTCAGTCCGGTGTGGCGACCAAACTTAATGAATTCACGGAGTATGTTTTCTAGATGGAGCACCGGGTCCCTAACATATAGGACCATGTCGTCAGCATACATTGACACAGCCAAAGATCTAAGAGGGAACTTTAACGCCGCTTCCGCATACCTCTGCCGCAAGATACAGGCCAATGGTTCCATCGTGATGGCAAAAAGCAAGGGTGAGAGAGGGCAACCCTGCCTCGTCCCCCTCTGAATCGGAAATGAGGAAGAAACATGTCCGTTGACCCTAACTCTTGCCGTGGGCGCAGTATACAAGAGGGCAATCAGCGATGTAAAAAAGAAAGGCACCCCCATCCGGTGTAGGACAGCCAACATATACTTCCACGCCACTGAATCAAAGGCCTTGGCAGCGTCAAGCATGACTGCCACCGCAGACAGTTCCGGTTTAAGCAGGTGTAGCACAGCAAACAACGCCCTCAGATTGTGAGTAGTGGACCTGAGGGGAACAAATCCCGACTGATCCGGCAGTGCCATGACTGGCAGAAGTAAACGCAATCTTGTGGCTAAAACTTGGCAATTATCTTAACATTGGTGTTCATGAGTGAAAGGGGACGATACGAATCGCACTTGTTCGGGGGTTTCCCTGGTTTAGGCAGTGCTACCAACAGCGCCTCTCTCATAGTCGCCGGGTGCCGTCCGCACTCAAACGCCTCCTCCAAGACCATTGCCAAGTGTGGGATCAGCAAATCGGCATACGCTTTATAGAATTCGGAGGGCAAACCATCCGTGCCAGCCGCCTTCCCATTCGGGAGCGCGGCTATTGCGTCCCTAAACTCCACCTCAGTGATATGATGCATTAGGAATTCCTGCTGACCCCTGGATAACCATACCAAGGCGATGTCCTCTAAGTACCGATTCACGTCCTCCTCATCCGCCGTGTCCCTGTGCTCATAGAGCTGCGCATAATGTTTCGTAAAGCAGGCGAGAATACCGTCCGTGCTAGTCACCACGTCCCCCTGATCTTCAATCTCCTGTACCGTGCAGTGCCGTGCCCAGGGGTCCCTGACCCGATCCGCGAGCCCCTTTCCTGGCCTACCCCCTTCGCCATAATACCTAGCTGTAGCATGTTTGGACAGGAATTTCACCTCCTGCTCTGCCAAGTCGTTATATTCAGTGACTTTTGATCTAATGTCAGCCAGTAATGTGACCTCCGCACCCTCCTCCAGTCGCCGCTCCAGAACCAACAACTCTCTTTCCAGCCTGGTCATAGAGTCCCTGATAGATGTGAGCACCCCTGACCTTAGTCCAATACACGCCCCTCTCACCGTCACCTTGAAGGCCTCCCACACTGTACTCATATTGTCAACAGACCCCACATTGTTCACGAAAAACTCCTCAATTATCTGTCTCAGACGCTCACACAACACCTGATCAGTCAACACCCCAGGGGAGAGTCGCCAAGTGAAAGGAGCGGGAGCATGCGTTGGCAGCTGCAGCACCAGTGTAACAGGCGCATGGTCAGAGATAGTACGAGGTAAATGTTCAACACCCCCACGGGCATAGGAGGAGTATGCCGTAGCCAGTCGCACCCCTGCCCACTGTTTGCCCACCATTTCAGCCGCCTTACCCCTAAGGTGTGTTTCTCGAAGAAACACCACCTGTGCACCATGTCTATTCAGAAAAGCAAGCACTTGTCGTGTCTTTTGCGGCCTATTGAGTCCCCGCACATTCCAAGTGACACATGTGAGTTTACCCCCCCTATCCATATCGCCAAACCTTCAAGCAACCCAGTAGCCAATAGACCCCCACCAGCTCCCACCCGATAACCCAACACTCCGTACCCAGCGACCTGGAATTGACATGAGCTCCTCTGTAACGAACACCGTTCACCCACCAGAAGCTCTGAACACAGCCCACAGGTATCTCAGATCCCCCATCTTTGACCAGGAAAAGAACGACCCCCCAACAAACCCCAAAAACCCTTCCCCCATCCCACCACCCACTTCAGCAGTCCCAATTTGCCAAAGCCATCCCGTATCCCCCCCCTTGCAACCCCCAACAATGCAAACAACTGTGTGTGGGGATCTCCCATATCCGGGGGCGTAGCGGCACACAACTCCCGCCAGTAACTGACGAGAGTGCAGACCATTCTCAATAACAGCATCCCCAACCCTTCAACCCCAGCCTCGTGGTCATGGCAACAAATAATCAGCAGTCAAATATTATCACATTGCATAGGGCACCACATGATGCGTTCTCAGCCAATAGAAGCATTAACTGCAGTGGATAATGCCAGGAGTGATCAGCGCGGCAGGCGCACAAGCCTCCCCCGGTCGAAATACATCTAGCCAGGTCCCCCACTGAGCCCACAGGAGGTATGGCCCAGACAATAGCAATACATCATCATCTGTAGAGTCACCACGGGCCAGAGCGTCCGTCCCCCCTCAGCAGTTATGGCAGCAGTAGAAGGCAGTCCAGGCACTGGAGCGCCGTGGGGGCTGGCAACGACCATCAAGTGTAGAACAGTGAAGGAGACCTAGTGCTGTACCCCGCAGTTGCGCCCTTGCCGCAGCTAATTGCACATAACAGTTCAGGCAACCTCATCCTGCCGCTCATCCTCGCCATCTCGACGTCCATTCGGCTCTTTAGTACGTTTTTTCAGTTTTTTGGCGTAGTCCATGGCCGCCTTGGGGGACGAAAAAATCGTATTATCCGAAGGGGGCCCAATCCGAAGGCGTGCGGGATACAACATGGCATATGCAATGTCTTCAGCTCTCAGTAGCTGTTTTACTGTGGCAAATTCTTTGCGGGCTGTTTGCACTGCCATGGTGAAGTCAGGATAGAACTCAAGTTTGTTACCCTGGTATTCTATGGAGCCCTTTTCCCTTGCAAGACGCAGAATAGTATCCCGGTCCCTATAGTTCAGGATCCTGGCCACGATTGGTCGCGGCGGCGCCCCGGGCGGAGGCCGTTTAGCCAGAGAGCGATGGGCACGTTCCACTATAAAGACACAAGACAGCTGGTCAGCCCCAAAGATGTCGATGAGCATGTGCTCCATGTAGTCCTCCATTCGTCCAACATTCGTGGATTCTGGCAGGCCCGTGACGCGAATATTGTTCCTTCTGGACCTCCCTTCCAACTCCTCGTTCTTCGCCTGTATGACCGCCAACACCCTGTCCATACTGAAAACTTTAGACGAGACCGTGGCTAGTCCATCTTCCGTGGCGGACACTCTTTGTTCCACCTCCCCCATCCGCTCGTTTTGGCGGGGGAATTGCGTTGCCATTTGGTCAAGGCGGTGATTAACTGACTCCATGGTGCCTTCAATGGATTGGAGGGTCTTCTGCATAGCCACCAGCGTAGACTCCAAATTCGGGGCACCCCCAACAGCTCCCCCCTGGTCAGAGTCAATGGGCGCCTGGGAAGACATGAGCGCCGTTTTTTTTGCCTCAAACGTGATTTTCGGTTGATTCCTCTCCGGCCTGCCCATGGCGGCGAGTAATACAGCCCAGGCGAAGGTGCGGAAATGTAGGGCAGATATACCAGGCGAGGCGCCCCAATCAGTCTCAGAGCATATACCAGCTGACTCACACCAAGGCGCAGGCCCAGGCCTCCGCAGTTGCCCACAACTCAGGACAGGCAGGTCCACCGATCCCGGCGGCAAAAGCGCGCCAAGGCGATCCTGAAGTAGCCTCCCAGCTCTCTCGTGGAATAGTGATCTGATAGTCCCCAAAGCAAGCAAGTGGCTATGTCGCCAGGACCACAACCCGGGTATTCTCCTCCGGCCAGCACCCGCGTCTGAGACTGTGATCACTAGGTAGTTGCCACCTACTAGAGATCGTTCTCCAAGTGATACGGGGATCAGAGTCACAAAATGGCGGGTGCACTGCAGGCCCACAGTCACCCAGTGTAGAAAGGCACCTCAGCAGAATGTCCGCATCAAGGATATTGCACCCATGCAGCTCAGCCCGACTCTCCGCTCGGTTCAGAGCCACAGCGCCGCCACTCCGCCTCGCTGCAGGCCTCCTCCCCTTGCCCCCGCCAGCCTCAGCGGCGCGGCCTAGCGCGGCCCGGCGCCACCTCCGCAGCCCCGGGCTTGCGTAGCGCCCCGCCCCACTCACCGCAACCAGCAGGGCCGGGTTCAGGCCGTCCGATGTCTTGGCGCCACTCCGGGGAGATTTCACCGGTACCGCCGCCGCACCGCCACCGCAGGGACCAGGCGCCGCGTCTACAGGGCCACACCCGCAGGCGGCAGCGGAGTTTCCAGCCCAGGATGCAGCGGGACGGCTCTTCCTCGAGGGGCGAAGGTTCCGTCAGCGGGATCCCGGCTCAGGGCAGTCCGGCTCCGGGTGCACTCTGCACAGCCGCCGTCCAAGAGAAAAGCGCCTCAGCGAACCCCCAATGGTAGCGGGGTTCGCTCAGCTGAAGTACAGGGCGTAGGTGTTGGAAATTACAGGATAAATGGGCGAATTTTAGATGGTCTCGGCAGAGCCTCACTCACGTGCGGCCATCTTGCCCGGCGCCCTCTAGCGCCCCCGTTCATGCCATTTTTTAATTGCTTTTAGGCTTAAATCCACCTCCCTACTCTGACCTAAACAGCGTTTCTAATCCCCGGGTTTCCTTAACCCTTCGTTCACAAAAAGGTAATTGGTCAATTGGGATGGCTGATTGAACTGTGTAGGATCTAATTGCCCCAGAGTTTTATAAATCATATTATAAGACCCGACCAACAAAAAGTTCCTGTGAATTAAACGTGCCATCTCTATCGGAGTTATCCACAATCCATTTTTTTAAAAATGGGTTACTTTAATAAATCCTGCCCTAGCCCAATTTTCAGCTATCTCTGACCCTACTTTAATCCCTAGAAACGGAAGTGTGTTAGACAACAGGATTATTGAATTAAAGAGGAGAAGAGAATATCTGTTAAGCATAGCGCTACATTTCTTAAAGAACCATACCAGTGTCTTATAACGGACTAGTTTGGGAGATTTAAGTACCTGCAGGGGGGGAGGTATCTGAATTTCAAGGCAAATTAAATCGAAGAAGAAATTTATGAATACGTTTTGGTCTTGAGTTCTGAAACTTAAATGTTAAAAAGTGCAGGGTTAAAACTAGTGACCGTCTGCTGCTTGCGCTGTGATTGAGGTACTTTTTTACATCACTCATGACATGGTCAGTGACATCACTCATGACATCTCCGATGACAACTCAAATGACATCACTGATTACATCATCCAGTGAATGTGTGTTTTTCTGAAAATTAAATATGTTTTATATATGTACTAGCAGCCCGCCCCAGCGTTGCCTGGGGCAGAAGGGGGCTGGGGACTGTATTTTTACCCTGGGGCAGAAGGTGGCTGGGGCAGCATGTTCTCGAGCGGTGCACCCGCCGACTGAGGATTCGTTGCGAGAGTTGTCATCAATTTTAAGATACTGTTACCTGTCATACACGTACATATGATAGATATAATAACTAAGGCTCTTTGAAAAAGGAAACCTGTAAATATTGAAAAGTGTTAGCGATAACACAGAGCTGTACGGGACACTGCACGTGATGCCAATTGACCTGGCTACGAAAGGGGGCCACTTGGACTTAGTAGTAGTGAATAGATAGGAAAGAGGTGAAACGGGCGCGTTCAGATCCACTGTTGACTGCACAAAGTTGAAGTTGTTTTAGAAAGATAGATTGTTGGATGGTGCTGAATGCTGCTGAGAAGTTAGAGTATTAGGCATACAGATAGTGACAGTCCACAGAACTGAGCATCTCTTTTCAGATATTTTTGAACATGGTTTCAATATACGGTTGTGAACGTTAACGAAAGGTAAATGTTTCCAGCACCTTGGCAACACTGGGTAGTCCCGAGGTGGATTATAGTTTGCAAAATTCTGTGGGTCAGTAGTAAGGTTATAAAGGATGGGTGTGATGATAGCAGATTAAGAGACTGAGGAATTATGAGTCTGCTGGTGAGCAATAAATTAATTACCTGTGTGATGAGTGGCAGCAATACTTGGATGTCCTATTCTAATCACTTTAGTGATGTAAAGAAAAGTTCCACAGCGGATCTTGCAGTAAGCACCTCTATTTTCCAATGTCCCTCTTATGTCCAACTGGAGCTGTTGTGCTGAATGCTGTGCTGATAACCTCCAGGACCTGCTGCGGTTTTGGTCCTACTGGAAATCCAGACAGAGATTTATGAAACAGAACGGAGGCAGCACCAAGGATAAAGTAGCCAGGACAATGTAGTATCAAAAATAAGTTTTTATTCTCATATAAAGGACAGCCAACGCGTTTCGCTCCCCAACCATGGGAGCTTCGTCAGGGCGAGAGTATAGATCAGAACTTGAATTGATGCGGAATAACGTCAATGGGATCGTTAGGCCAGTAAAGATGCCTATATCAAAAAATCCGTTATCCGGATAGTATTATATCCACGTCAATGTATTTATATTTAACAGACACAAGTGATCCAAGAAATTGAAGTTCCAAAGTTTAGTATACGGGTTATGGCATCCAAAGAACAGTATATGTGCAGACCATAATAAGCTGCCAAAACAATTGCTCTAGAGCCTCCTAACAGTACAATGTCCCCATGACGGATTCGATCGGCCGATCGAATCCGTCATGGGGACATTGTACTGTTAGGAGGCTCTAGAGCAATTGTTTTGGCAGCTTATTATGGTCTGCACATATACTGTTCTTTGGATGCCATAACCCGTATACTAAACTTTGGAACTTCAATTTCTTGGATCACTTGTGTCTGTTAAATATAAATACATTGACGTGGATATAATACTATCCGGATAACGGATTTTTTGATATAGGCATCTTTACTGGCCTAACGATCCCATTGACGTTATTCCGCATCAATTCAAGTTCTGATCTATACTCTCGCCCTGACGAAGCTCCCATGGTTGGGGAGCGAAACGCGTTGGCTGTCCTTTATATGAGAATAAAAACTTATTTTTGATACTACATTGTCCTGGCTACTTTATCCTTGGTGCTGCCTCCGTTCTGTTTCATAAAACACTTTAGTGATGTAGGTTGACCAAGTGGAGAAGGATTTATTAAAGGACTGCGGTATATTACTCATTTCCACCTCCAATTCTGGAGTGAACAATGACACTCTGAGTGGGTAGCAGAAAGTTTTCGGCAAATCTGTTGGGACGGAGATGCTATCTCTAAAGCAGAGATTTAATTGGTGAAATAGGAAATTAAACTATTGCAACTTTTTTTTTAAAAAGGCACTAAGGGGTTTAGCAAAATGCTGGGAGTCTGCCTCCTTTTGAAGATGCAAAATAACTCTTTGGTTGAAAGGTCACTCAAGCAAGATTGAAACTGTGCCATTTTGGTTAAATGCAGGCTAACTTGTACCTCCTTGATTTTACTCTGCATCCGTCCAATCTGCAGGGAAGTTTTAATGTATCCCATCATCTTCCTAGAGGCCTCCCTCTACTACGTTTCCATGTAAGAGACAGACTGTCACGAGATTCAGACTTCATGTAAACCCCTTCCGTGTGGAGACTGTGGCGTGACCTACAGTGCAAGGTTTACTCTCAGTGAGATCGCATAACAGTGTCTTGTAAATGCAGTTTTGGAGCCTGTATCCGTTTGTTGCAAAGAGCATACATTTTCCCCGAGAGCTGCGATTGTTTTCAGGATAGCATCAGCCCACGTGGAAAACTCTGAAGTTAAACGAGGCCCAGATTACTGGAACTGTATTAACGAGGCCAGGGGATGGCTCTCCAGGAAGCGCCGAGTTCTGCTGAAAAGCAGAAATCTGAAACGGGGCCAGCAGAAAGAAATTCCCATTGGATAAGAAGCATGACGTGCTCTTCCAGAACTTGCTTTTTTAGGCACCAGCTCTTGGCGCTCTCTTATTCTAGAGCCCGCACTTGCAGGATTTAACTTGAAACGTCAAGTCCTACAATGCATCGGGCTGATGGCATACAGGCGGAAGGCAATGCTCAACACTTCAGACACTTTGGCGGCTGTGCTGGCTCAATGTCGAAAAACAGTCACGGCCACGTTTTTCCGGCATCAACCTTTAGAGCACACATCGAGGTGAATATACCCTCAGCGTAATTTCATATTCAAAATTGGAACAGGGCGGTCGTCTTCCGTGGTCATGTTTTGTGCTCTGTGTGCAGCCCGAGGATAATGCAGCGCATTGAGGGGACGTAGTGCTACAGGTTAAATACAATAATTAGGATGGGCATGCGCATACGACAATCCTGTGCCTGCCTGGCACGAGACCATGCTAGGGGCATGAATTTGCATTTGTGTAAGGCACGGGAGGCTAAACATTGCCTTTCTTGTCCATGAACGGCGCGTGGTGCTGTGCGCTGTTGTCCTCCGCTCTTCCTGGTTCTGGTGAACGCTGCTCCTCCCCTCACGCAGACGTCGCGGCCGGCGCTAGTTGCAAGGGACTACTTTTTTTAATTTATTAATATTTTAAACAACGTTTTATTTTTATTTTTATGTAGCCTATCTCCTTCTGCTTGCCCTGAGGTTTTCTAAGATGTCTTGGGTGTTCAGATTGGTGGTGTAGTTATCGAGTTTACCTTGCCAAAAGGTGCAAGTTCTCTCTTTATAATAGTAGTGTAGATATCTCAAGGTTGGTGGAAGAATAAGTGGCTATATATGTGTCTAAATGGATTATTTTTTTGTCAAACTGATTTTATAACAGACTTATTAAGTGTATCTTGTTGAATACATGGGTTAGTGAGTAATGTTCAAATATGTAAATATATGTATTAGTCTCTCACTTTGTGTATAAGTGACTGCATGGGTTGGTGAGTAACTACACGAGTGTCTATATAGGTTATTATTTGTTTTTTTGAGTATCAGTATGAGTGTCTGTATGGTTTGTTGGGGTGTCTTACGTAGTGCATAGATCGATGAATGAGTGACTCACTGCTTGTATGTGTTAAAGACAGCATGTGTGCAGGACTGTATAGATGGATGAGTGTGTATGGGTGTGTTAGTGAGTGAATGACTGTCTCAGCAGTGTCTTTATGAGTAACTACATATGTTTTAAACTAGTATATGTGAGTATTGGTGTATTTAAGTGAGTATATGTGAGAGTGAGAGTTTGGAAGAGTTCATGTATAAATTAGTATGTGTTTCTATAAGGGATTGCTTAAGAGAGTAAGTATGTGTAAGTTTCTGTAGCAATAAGTGTGGTGGTGTGTGTATAACTGTATATGCAATTTAATGGATGGTTGGTACTTTGTTTGCATGTGTGACTATGTGTGTGAGTAACTCTATGGGCGAGTGTTACTGTGTAACAGGATGTATGAGTACATATGACGAGTGAGTACATGTATGAGTGGCTCCATAGGACTTTTGGTAAATGAGTGGATGTGTTTGTAGTTCTTGGAATTACTGAATAAGTGTGTTGTAAGTGGTATTGGTATGTCCATTGTTTTGAAAATATTAGTTTCTATTTTTGAGTGCATGTATATCAAAGGTTATATAAGGGTGAGAGGAGGTCTGTCACTCTATCACAAGGATGATGGTATCAGTGATGTCATTTGAGATGTCTTCAGTGATGTCATGAGTGATGTCACTGACCATGTCATGAGTGATTGAATATGTGACGTCATCAGCAGTGCATTGCGGGCGCGCGAGTTATAGTTAGCTGAACTAACTATAATGGGGGAATTTCAATGGTTTTGTACGAGTGAAATGTCCAACTAACTATAACGCCCCTGAAACCTAAGTTTTTTTCAGTTAATTTCTAAGGTTTTTTATATGCTAGTTCTGTCAGGATCTGGCTGATGCACCTGCCTAGACTGGAATCTAATGCCGGAAGAACTAGGGACTACAAGTCCCAGAAGGCTTAGGGGCATAGGAGGAGATTATTTAGGTAAAACGCGCGCACGTAGGCGTGCGCGTAATTTTGTGACTGGAGTTCTCGGCGGTCCAGGTGGAAGACGCCGACTTGGAGAAGACTGCCGTTCGTTTCTTCGATGTTCATGAGAGCGAGGATCCGCTCTATTTCCAGGGACGACGAACTCGACGGAAAGGCGGCAGCAGGTAAGAGAGAGGAGTGGCTGCTCTTTCTCTCGAGACGCGGAAAATCGCCGCGCTAACAGCGGAATTGTTGGGGACTGCTTTGTGAAGTCAACGGAGGGTCCGTGTGCTTTAATGTCAATTAAGCCGCGCTAACAGCGGAATTGTTGGGGACTGCTTCGTGAAGTCAACGGAGGGTCCGTGTGCTTTAATGACACTCAATGATTGTATATCAGAGAATTTCCATAGTGGAAGCGTGTTGATCTCCCGGAGAAGAGGAGCGCTTTTGGATTAGGTTTGATTTGTTCTACAGGCTCATGGAATGCGTGTTGATTCCCTCAGAGGAGGAGCGCCAACTTTTGGTTATTTAACAAGCGATTGTTCCACCGTGGAAAAACTAAGTACTCTGGCATATGCCTAAGGAGAAGTTCCACCTTGAGAACTTAAGTACACTGGTTAGTGACTAGGACATTACAATTGCTCTGAACTTGTATTTACAAGATAGGATAAAGAAGGGAAAAACATTGCCTACACTGATGAAGTAATCAGGGAGTATACTGTGCAGGTTATAGCTTGAATCACTGGAAGTGATCCTGTTTTGGTGGCTGTTTTGTTTGGCAGAGGATCTGCAGATAAGGTACTTCCTTTTAGTGAGATCTATTGAGAGTAGCCTTTGGGGGGGAATGAGAGGTGTGTGCTAATCTTGTTCTGCTTGTGTTTTACAGATCCTTTGTCCCTGCCCGTCCTTTGTCCCCTGCCCGATCTGACCTGAACTCAGTGTAATTCAGATTGAGTTCGGAACGATCTGGAAGCGGAACCCTTATAGCATCACATCGATCCTGAGGAGCCAGAGGAGCATAACAAGTTCCTAACTATAATGTGCCTGAAACCTTTGGGTTTTTTTGGGTTTTTTTTTGGAAAACCTTTATTGATACTTCAACCAGTTACAAGTATGGGCCTACAACCACCAGGGCTGGCCGCTAATCAATATAACTTCAATCAAGCAATTAGAACCAGACTCGGCCTTCCGGTAGGCGAATACAGCACGACTTCAATTAAAACTGGCAGCATAGCATACTATACGAACAGCAGGATAATAAAGGTTCCATTTTATAATATAAGATAGAAGGATCAGGTGCCATACAATATCACAAAGGTGCATAAAGGGCGGGCAAAACAGTAGGAAGTCCACAGTTAGGTCGATATCATTCAAAACAGTTGCGCTGAGGCATACGATTCAGGAGCAACAAGCATACAATTAATTTCGCACCAGTAGAGCACCCGCCCAATGGTACTGAAGTACCGTGAAAGTATAGGCACAGATAGAAAGTCGACAATTGACAAAGGAATAGACCCACTACGCTGACCCGAAAAAGAAGAAACAAAAGAAAAGGCGAAGAAAGATAAGAAGAAAAAAGGCCATAGAAACAAATAGTAAAAACAAAATTCCCCCCCTCCAACCCCCCACCCTGTACCCCTGCAGATGACTACGGCCTACCCCCCTAGCAGCGTGCCTGTCGCCCCGTAAATGAACCCAAAATATAGAAGAACAAAGGGAAAAAAAAGAAAGAAGGGACTAAAACCCTGCCCAAAAAGGGGAAATGGAGGCGGGCTGTGTCATACGCATTCCCGGACTCTCCCCCCCGTCTTAACGAAGAATCCCCTGCAATGTTAACACAATCAAGCGGACCACAATAAAACAGTACATCAGAGGAAAGCAGAAATCCCGCCCCGGACTCCGGTAACCAAATAAAGCTGTCCCGTTACCGATAAATCAATATTGTGAAACCTCAAACAACAGTCTCAGCCTTGGCCCCGTCGATCAAATTTGCTGATCCCCTCCGATAAAGAGCGCCCCACCGTAAAATTGTCAAAGGTCAAACAGAAGTTGTCGAGACATAGTCTATTAGTCGAAGAAAGGATGGCAAGTCCCAAAGTAGACGCTCGAGTCCAACGATGCCCCTTCCCGACTCTAAGACCAGGCACTATCCCATCCGCCATCTTGATGGACCAGCTGGGAAGGGGGTGCGACACAGTCCCACACAGATCACAATTACGAGCAAACATCTCCAAATCGGGAAAAGCAGTGAAATGTTCCGCCAATTGCAGTTCCAAAGATTCCGACTTTGTAGGTGCATCGCCAATCTCCACATGTTCGAACCGTTCCACTTCTGTAGGGGCATAGAAAGCTCCAAGCACCGGGTCAAATGGCATCGCTGGGGTAGCAATAGCGAAAGTAACAGGCCACCGGGTCTCGGGCAGCAAGACAGAGTCCGGTCCAGATCCTCTAAGTCCGTCCACCGCCAACATCAGATTCCAGGCCTGGGTCTCCATAGTAGCCTGAAGTGCCTCAAGGGCCGCCATCACTGACCGCAATGACGGGCCGCTTTGGACCCGCCCCGCCGGGTTTCGCATAGCATCAAGCATATTGACCCCCACGGAGAGGCGCCTTCCCCGGGGTAAGATTAGGCGGAGCAGGAATGAACCGTGAGGGACCGATCGTCAGTAGGCGTTAGTGCGCACCAAGTCTCCGATCCAACGGCACCGGCGCTACGAACGCCAGGCCCCCGGGTCTCGGACCCCCATACACACCACCTCGGGCATCACTCGTCTCCGCATCTCTGGTACAGTTCCAGGCAGCAGATCGGCAGCAAAGCAATCATAAAGATGTCGGAAGTTCCGTGGACCGGACCCTGCCGCTCTCTCCGGTCCGCTGTTGTTCAACTAGGACCCGGCTAGACCAAAACTAGAGACCCCGGCTTCCAGACTGGGCTAGGCCTCAAATTAAACCTCGACATAACTCCACTCCACCATGTCGGAAAATCCTCGGGATTGCGCCATCAGTTCGCAGAGTAGTTCATGCACCCGGGTATGGGCCGAGAAACCAGGATATACGACAGGATCTTCGAGCGAGAGACGGGGGTCAGCGGAGCCGGGAAGCTATGTGGCCATCTTGCTTGCTGTCGTAGCTCCTCCTCCAACCTTTGGTTTTTTAAGTGAATTTCAAAGGTTTTTTAAATGCTAGTTTCTAACTATGCCTACAGAGGTAGGTCATGTGAAGAAAGAAGAAAAAACATACAGAAAGAAAAAAAAGAAATGCTGAAAGAAGCAACAGAAGTCATCAAAGACGAAGAAAAGTGTAGGAAGAAGGAAGACGTGCAGAAAGAACAAACAGAGGAGCAGAAAGAGGCCTTGTTGAAAAATCATCCTGTACCCTCAACTTTTTCAGAAGGGTACTGGTGGTAACTGACTCTGACTAACCAGACCTAGAGCCAGTGCTTTGCTAAAAGACACTTAGAATACAGTTAAAACACCTACATATACTAGGGAACACTATACGTTGGGGTACCCCTGTGATTAGCATGACCTCCTCTGTAAGCCCCTAGTATATAATAGGGCAGGGGGATTGAAACTATCTCTTAAAACGCACCACGGGGCGCGTTTGCACTCTGGTGAAGGGAAGGGGGGGCCTGAGGTGACAAGTGTGCAAACACGCCCTGTGGCACGTTTCAAGTTGGGGGATTAAGTCCCCTTGAATCCTGAGGGTCCCTGGGGTCTAACTAGCCCACTAGGTACCTCCAGTAAGCACCGCAAAGCTGTGTTGCACAGAGGTGTAAAAAGGGGCATGGCCTGGACTCCTTCTCTGCAACACAGCGCAGTGGCATTTACTGGAAGCACCTGGTGGGCTAGTTGGCCCCCAGGGGCCCTCAAAATTGAAGGGGAATTATTTCCCCAACTTAAAACGCGCCACAGTGCGTCTTTGCACATGTCACCTCGGGCCCCATCCCCTCCCTTCCCCACTGTGTAAACATACACTGCGTAAACAAGTCCCCTTGAATCCTGAGGGTCCCTAGGGTCAAATTAGCCTACTGGGTACCTCCAGTAAGCGCCATTGCAGAGAGGTGTAAAGAGGGGCACAGCAAGCACCAGAAGATCCTCAAATTGCAAGGGAGAATAAGCAGTTTTATATGGGTCTCAGAGGGAATTAGAATCTCCTGGAAGAAACACAGTAAAGCAGGAGAAAGGTGGGCTTACACTCCCAGATTTCCACAGCTACTGTTCGTCATTTCAATTTACAAAAAAGTAGGGTGCTAACATGAGTACCAGATTCCTCAATAATAGTAAACATTTTGTGCCTACTATTGGGTGAGGAATGGGGAGAAAGGGCTTTCTTTATATAAGTTTGTCGCCCCGGAGTACTTTAAGAAAGTCCGCCTGAATATGTTACAAGCAGCCGTCAGACTTTGGTACGATATAAGACTAAAATTGGAGATCCCGTATTATAGTTGGCCTTCTCCTGCGTGGGACTCCCAAGGCACGCTAAAGTTCATAAAAAAATTAGTGGGACCCCAAAAAGATGCAATTATCCACAACTGGGGACATTTGATGGACAGCCAGGGGCTCTTGCCATAGGGATAGTTTGACAGAAATAATGTGTGGTATGCTGTGTAGATTTAAAATGTCATCAACTAAATCACGGAGTTATTACAAATCAAGAGGTATTGACGGAGTTTACACCAAGAGAAGAAGGACAGGTGATGATACGGTACTGGATGCAGACACATCTCAAGAACTGCCAGCAAAGATATGGGATACAAACTTGATAAGGAGTGAAGAAGAAGAATTATGGCAAGTATCCTTCACTATTTTATATACAACCATAAATTCTGCACCTCTAGGAGTTATCACTTGTTTACTCCTCATAGAGTCTTTTGGAGTACCGCAAGTTTGGGAGGCTTGACACAGATGGCTGCCCTAGGTGTGGAAATAATATGGCAATGATATGCATATGTGTATAACATGTAAGGTGCTGCAACCATTTTGGCACAAGATGACCACATCAAGTCAAGCAAGGAAGCAAGAACGCCCCATGGTTCAATGATGACCTTAAGAAATCAAAAAAACTCTGCCGCTCCCTTGAAAAAACTTGGAAAAAAGACCCAAACACTATCACCCAAGCCGCATTCAAAAACGCCACTCGCAAACACCACCAACTAATCCGGACAGCCAAGAAAGTAGCACTCAAAGACCGACTAGACTACAACGCCCACAACAGCAAGGAACTTTTCAATATCATCAAAGAATTCACCAACCCCACCGCCAGCTCCAACGACATCACCCCCTCTCAAGCCCTCTGCGACTCCCTCGCCTCTTTCTTCCATGATAAAATCGCCGTCATTCATAACAGCTTTGACAACCAACCCGTAATCCAGCCTTCCCCTCTCTCCCCCGAACCAGCACCCCCTCCGAATAACCTTCTCAACTGGAACCCAATCACCACAGAAGACACCATTCGCCTAATGAACTCCATTCACTCTGGATCCCCCACAGACCCTTGCCCCCATCACATCTTCAACAAAGCAGACTCCATTATCGCACCCCATCTCCGAGACGTCATCAACTGCTCCCTCAACTCAGGCACATTCCCAGAAAAATGGAAACACGCCGAACTCAGCGCCCTTCTGAAGAAACCCACAGCTGACCCCACCGAACTCAAAAATTACCGCCCCATCTCGCTCCTCCCATTCCCCGCCAAAGTCATTGAGAAAGCAGTCAACAATCAGCTCGCTTCCTTCCTCGAATCCAACAAATCACTCGATTCCTCACAGTCTGGCTTCCGAGCCAAACACAGCACCGAGACCGCCCTCATCGCAGCAACAGACGACATTCGAACACTACTGGACAACGGAGACACAGTCGCCCTCATCCTCCTTGACCTCTCCGCAGCCTTCGACACAGTCTGCCACAATACCCTAATACAACGCCTCAGCAACATCGGAATACAAGGAAAAGCATTGGACTGGATCATCTCATTCCTCGCAGGAAGAACTCAAAGAGTCCGCCTCCCCCCTTTTAAGTCAGAGGCCACCGAAGTCATTTGCGGCGTTCCGCAAGGATCTTCTCTCAGCCCTACACTCTTCAATGTCTACATGAGCCCCCTCGCAACCATCGCACGTCAGCACAACCTCAACATCATCTCCTACGCTGATGACACTCAGCTGATCCTCTCACTCACCAAAGACCCAACCACCGCCAAAAACAACCTTCACGTAGGAATGAAAGAAGTAGCTGAGTGGATGAAGCACAGCCGTCTGAAACTGAACTCGGACAAAACGGAAGTCCTCATCCTAGGTGCATCCCCTTCGGCCTGGGACGACTCTTGGTGGCCAACTTCCCTAGGAAAAGCTCCCATACCGACGGACCACGCACGAAACCTGGGCATCATCCTGGACTCCACTCTTTCAATGACCAGACAAGTCAACGCCGTCTCATCATCTTGCTTCAACATCCTACGCATGCTCAAAAAAACATTTCGCTGGATCCCCACCGAAACAAGAAAAACGGTCACCCACGCACTGGTTACAAGCCGTCTGGACTACAGAAACACCCTTTACGCCGGCACCACCGCAACACTGCTGAAAAAACTCCAACGCATTCAAAATGCCTCAGCCAGACTCGTACTAGACATCCCCCGCACAGACCACATCTCCGGCCACCTGAAAGACCTTCACTGGCTCCCCGTCAACAAAAGGATTACGTTCCGTCTCCTCACCCACGCACACAAAGCCCTCTACGAACTGGGACCTCACTGCCTCAATACGCGCCTCTCCTTCTACACTCCCACCCGCCATCTGCGCTCGTCCAACCAAGCCCTCTCCGCTGTTCCGCGCATCCACAAAGCCACCATGGGGGGAAGATCCTTCTCCTACTTAGCGGCCAAAACCTGGAATTCCCTCCCCATCCACCTCCGCCTTACCCAAAACCACCTAGCCTTCAGAAAACAGCTTAAAACCTGGATATTCGATAAGTAAACCCCCCCCCCCCCCCCCCCACCCCCCCCCCCCATCAAGCACCTTGAGACCCTCTGGGTATGTAGTGCGCTATATACATTTCTTGACTTGACTAGAGCTGTAATATCAACTGATGCTTGTAAGCTTCTGTTTTATGTGGTATTATTGGCAAGAAGAGACATCTGTAAATATTGGGTCAAGTCAACACTGCCCCAATATACAGGCTGGCTAAGCTATATGAAATATGTAAGTGCCTTAGATTTGTGTTATTTGAATCAGAAGAAGTCCCAGATGGAGGAACTATTTACAAAGTGGAGAAACACCAACTCTCATGAAAGTCAAATGATTACACCCGGCTGAGGATTCAGCAGAGGTACCCACAATAAGGCTGGTACCGGTTCGATATATTACATTTTAAATGGGTAAAACTGGATTAGATACATAGGAAGCAGTGGGATATATCTGCCATAAGACATTAAAGGTGATATAAAGACTAAAATAAAATTGAAAAAAAGAGAAACTCTCAAAGTTGTAAATCAATTGTGTACTCTGTGTCAAGCAGTATTGTTGTTCCATACAGGAGAATCAAGGTCATACAGAGCGAGCACCACACTACAAACACTGGAGACCTAAAGCAAGACTACAGCCTAGAAGGTTTAACATGGCAGTGGGCTCCATTCTCACTATGCCGAAAGACTCAAGTTATACCACTACAAGGCTTAAGTAGGCAAATACTTGTCTAGGTTTGCTTGAGTTGCTGTTTGTACCCCCTTTTGTACCACGTTTGGAGAAGATCTGACCTGGCAGTTTGGGTTGGACTGTTCCACTTTGAGCAGAACCGAGATTGATTTGCATATGCCTGCCCCCTGGCATAGTAGGCAAAAAACAATGAATGAAGGACGAGTACCTGTGGCGGAGATACAATTATGCATTCACCCTTCACTTTTTTGTTTTTCTAAGTAAGACGCCCTAACTGCAACGGGTATGCCAAACAAGCTTGATTGACCTTACTGCAGCAGGATCTGATTTGTTTATGAATGATCTGTGCCTGCAGTAGCATAATGGGCAAAAACAATTGAAAAAAATGTGTGTGAAATCCAACTTTTCTGCATCGTTACCCCAGATTTTTCATCTTTTTCTGGACACTATGTTTGTTGGGTTTAGAACTCTGTGCACTTTACCCCTGCTAACCAGGGGTAAAGTACCTGTGCTCCCCCATTAAACATGGTTAAATAGTTAATTCCTGACTACCATCCTTAACCTGCCTGTAACCCCGAGTATATGATATACAAAATCCGCCTAGCGCCTGGAACTTAAATGCCACTTATGGACTCTCTGTGTGATGAGATATATACGGCTCTGTTCTTTCTTAATCGGTAATGTATCTACTGGCCGGTTTAACAATATGTTCAATGATAGGCTTCATATTTAGCCATAATTTTGATAAGAGAGGAGTTCCTTGTGGAGTGTAGTGTAGATTATAACCGTCTTTTTGTGTGACCAAGTTAGATAGGTTGGTGATTGAGTATACAAGTAAACTTTTTAGGATGTGACTCAGGTTATGGATATGGGGATCCATATCATCATGGCTACACCTTGTCTCATATTGATTACTTCTAGATGACTGCTGTTTTCCCTGAATAAACCTGTGACCCGGGGTGAGTAGCCTGCAAGACAATTGTGATTTCCATGTCTACAAATGGGAACTAATTTTCCTGTATCTACCATTAGCTGATAGACATTGATATTGAGTACCAGTCTACTACCATACTCCTTAGAATGGATAATTTTGTATATGAAGTCTGGGTGTTGTTTTACACCTGAGTAATTTCAAGATGGCCTTAATTTCAAGATGGCCGCAATGTATCTGGAACGCTCATGTGATCTGCCATGGGCGTGCTCTTAAGACGCGCATCTTCTCCTCGTCTTAGCGTGGCAAACAGGTTAGCCGGATCGAAGAAGTGGATATCTTGATACGGAGTACTAGTAAGTATCGTACCACATAAGGATTGATACATCTTATTATTGAATGCATTGAGAGCGTTACTGAAAGGGTTTTAACTATAGGCTGTGTGTTCTATCACTTGTTTTATAGAGAAAATGGACCCACATTCTAACTGGATGTTGGTAAGGACCTTTAGCAGTCCCGAGGCATTTTCTTAGACTATTTTGGTTGTTGCTTGATGATTAATTATATGTTTAGTTCTTGGCTTTGTAGCATGACTCAATGCTGGTTTGTGCATCAGTTGCAGAGCAAAATTACTTAGGAATCAAGGTATTTAATTAGAGATAACATTGACAGTGGTGCACCGTTCAGGAATTGGATGTTGTGTACCTCACTATTTTTTAATTTGTTTTACTGGTATATCACTGGGATTTTGATCTTAGGTTATGGCTTCACCTGGTGGATGCACAGAATTTTTCAGTTGCTTGGTCACTGGAAGGATTTTTGATTTGTTGTGGGCAGGCGATGAACAAACTGACTGGATATATTGGTCTGATTACATTTGACTTATTGGTATGTTCTACGTCAGTGCTTACAGGATTTATTACATTTCATTGTTGAGTCGTGAGGATGGTCTTGTGGACCTAGCTGGCCACTAGAGACTGAAACATCGACAACTCGTCTTGCTTAACATTATCAATTACATTTTTGTTATATTTAGTTCCATCTGATTACTTGAACGTTGAATATTGATTCTGATGCGACTTTTGTTTTTGTGAAAACGACTTTAAGAAGATTTACTGTGCTTCCTTTAATCCCTATATTGAATATACATTGATGAAAAGGAGGGATTTTATGGCGGCACCATTGTTAACATTTGAATTTGTATATGTACTGCTGCAAATTTTGATGTTTGTAACATAGCTTGAACATTGGTATAGATATCTGAAGCAATGAAATACAGATTGAGTTAAAATATACTCTTCTTGAAAACAATACATCTTCTGTGACCATTTAAAGTGATGAATATTGGAGTAACGATTCCTCAGGGAGCAATTTCTCTGAATTGACTTATGTACTGCAGCACCTCTTGTGTCATCACTACAGTAACAGTGAAAACATGTGTGACATATTAAAATAACCCTTTTTGGTAGGTAAAGAACACCCTTTTGAATATTAATAAGTCACCTCTATTAATACCTGGTAGCCCACAAAGCCTGCATGGTATTTAAAAGTGGGACAGATAGACAATTAATATTATCACGTCCGTACAGTTACAAGGTTGAAAAGGCTATTTCACTGTGGCAGGCTTAGCTGTCCTATGCAGTAAACCAGACTACAGATTAAAATACTAATTATTCCAACTCTGGAATGGGACCAGCTAAAAACATAATTAGACCACTATTTTTAATTATTTAAAAAAAACTATTTTAATGTGAAGTTAGATTTTTAAACGCTATTAAGGAAATTGAACTTTTAGAAAGTTACTGTTTGCCAGTCTGAGCTTTCAGAAGGCTACTTAGCATTAGTCTCTGCCAACCCCTAGCCTGTCTTCAGCCCTAAATAAGATGTGAGTAAGGTGTGAAATTCTTCCCAGGAGCTACACAATAAGGTGAATTGAATGAGGAGTGATGACTTGTCTGAGTTCAGCAGAATATTCAGGGTGGGGGTGGTCGGTGTCCTGATGGAACAACAGTGTCAAATTCTGCCGACAGGTCTGTCTGAGCCACATCTAACACTCTGACACACTTGAAAGGAAGAAAACTGGATGCTAGGACAATTCTCTTATAGCCACTGTCTAGGTGCTGTAGGACGCAGCCTTTGCCTGACCAGACATCTGGATCCTAGTTTGTTGTAGGTACAGGGCCTACTTCAAACTGGAATTAGGCTCAGACATGGAAAGACACTAGTAATTACCATAGTGCACTACCTTCCACACCCACAGCCCTTAGAGCTTGTGGCCGGAGACCTTTGACATCTTGAAAATGCCCTGGCACATGGCATTTTGGGCCTGTCTGCAGTAAGACAAACAGGAACTATTGAAAAGGTGGGTATGGTGCCCTTAAGAACTGATACCAACTTAGTTAGGAAGCTCCTTGGAGTTTCTCCCACCCACTAGCTAGTGCTAGGCAGAAATTAGGTACCCGAGGGGCCTCCTTAGAACACTTTCTGGTCCTGCTGAAGAACAGAAGAACTCTCTACCTGTTGTCTGTGATCTTAGAGCAGCTCTGAAGGACTGAGCATGCTCCCCCTTGTACCCAGGAAAAAGAGGTGGACTTCAAGGCTTCATTGGCTGACCTTCTGCGTGGATACAGAGCCAGAACAAGCTACTAGAGTCCTTTTTCCTAAAGTGCCCAGCTGACCAGTGGGAACTGGACTTTGCTTTTGGCCTCTGCCTGGTGTACTGAGGGTCTCCAAGTGGCCTACCCTGAGTTTCTCTGGCCTTAGTACTGATCTCCAGAGCCTCAGAGGTAACCGCCTGGAAAAGTATTCAGCTGGAGCTCCACAGCATCGGTTTGAATTTCAGCCTTGTCACGCCCAGAGATCTCCGCAGCTCTGAAAGAAATCCAAATTCCCATTCTGCGTTGGGATTTAGTAGATTTTTTCAGCCAAAAATTAAAAAGCTCCAGAGTGTTTGTGAGACCACCCTGCTTCCATTCTCCAACCTGTGGCTCCTCAGCAGTGATACAGTTTCAACTTTGACCTGCACAGAGAGTATTTTCAACCCACAAAAAGTGACAAAGTCCCTTAGTGAATTAGAAAAATACACAGTGGTTCTGTGACTCAAATTTGTACCAAAGATCAACCACCACACTGACACCTAATCCACTATGGTTGTGGTAGTGTATCAACTAATGTATCAACTAATGTAATATAGACTAAAAATACAATAACACATATATATATATATATCTCATCATGATTATATACACATCTAGAGTTTTGTAGGCAGGATAACCACGGAGTATGTCAATGTTTCGACCCAAAAGTAACTAAACCAGTGGTCTAATCAGGACAGATATGTCTGACAGATCTTACAAATTGAAAATATGGCCAGTACATTAGTTGTACAGTACATTATTTATCTGGTGTGATAGATAGTGGCGTTGACCGCACTAAAATCACAATATTATGGAAATTACTGTATGCTTTCCCCTATTAAATTTCGGCAGGTTTGACACGCCAGAATTTAAATGAAGGTTTAGATATTTAATGCATCTGATAATTATTGGATGCAATAAATAACTCTCAAGTCGTAATTCCAACACCTGTGCAAACACCCACTTGCAATCCGGCCTACAGTATTCTACCAATAACCCACAGTAATACATGCTCATACAAAAAGTTAATTCACAGCATGGGAATTTGTCGCTCACTCACGTGATCTCCTCATAAGAAACTAAACAAAGTGAAAAATCATAGCGTCTCCCGAAAAGCCAAGTTCAAACATCCTGTAAAAGACCCTTGTGGACTAGTGCATCATGTGCATTATAACATGTGGGGAGTATCATTGCCATGATTCTAAAGCCAACTCTGTTCAAAACGGTACGTGTCGAGTGGAACAGGAAGAATTCTGAACGGTGAGCACTGTAAAAGAATGCCCAGTGTAAGGATCAAAGCATGCGTCCGAGGGACAAATCCTTGTATTATAATAACGAGCAATATGCAAATAGCATAACCAAAATCAAGTTAAACGTTCTCATATCATGATTAGAACAATTCTCATTGTAAATCGAAGACCGTTGTATATGTCATTACATGCCTCAGTGGAAAAATGTACATTGGGCAAAGTAGCCAAGTGATCAATCAGAGGATTAGTCTACACTGATGTAGAATAGAAGGGGCTCCTCTGGTGAACCATTACCTGGACAAGTATTGGACAAGATGTAGTGGCAGGTGGTCGAAGTAGCCAAACTGGATCCATAGGGAGGTCATATGACTACATTGTTGACAGGGATAGAGTGCAATTAGACAGATCATTTGATGATATTTTAACTTGAACTCAACAATGGGAATAAACAATGATGTCATGATGCTGGGAAATAATACATCAAGTTGGCAATGTATTTTGGGCCTCTAGTTGCTTTTAGTGATATACTACCACAACCGTAGTAGATCATGTACCAGTAGGGTGTTAGATGTTTAGTACAAATTTGACCCAAAAGACCATTGTGTATTTTCTAGAAAGCTGCCCCGGATTCCGGTGTATGGGTCGGTCCTTGTTTTGGTGTATACCTTTGTGAATGAGGACTTAGATATGATTTCAAACTTGAACTTCCAGACTTTTCTGCAGGACCAATTCACTTGACTAGGTCTCCATCGTGGTTGACCTTCTATCACGACTAGGTCCCATTCTACCATGACGGTTGTCTATCATTGATGCTTTGAGCCTTTTGTTGCTATTTCTACTTAAGACTTTAGAAAGTTATATATGTGAATCCCTTATTGTATTTTTGTCATTTCAGTTTCATTTTTCTCACTAGATTGTACTCTGCTGTTCTAATTTGGTTTGGGGCTTTTGTTTCTAGGTGTTTTGACTTTATTACTGTTTTGGTACTGCATAAATACATTAAATATTGCCCTAGGTAAGGGCTGGGCGCTTCCTCTGAAGCAGCTGCAAGCTTTAGAAATCCTATTGTATTGCTTTGTATTAAGTGTTCTGTGCCATAGCTACTAGGAAGACTCAGCTCAGGTTAATTTAGTAACTTCGAGGTTTCAGCCTGACAAGAGTTGTGATTATTCCTTAAGGTAGGAAGGTGTTCACTCTACACGATAATTCAACTTCTTACAAAATACGTCCCAACAAATTGCTAGCAGCTGAGGTTACTTTAAGCATTCCACCCATCAAATTCTGGTTTTTATAAGCATTCAGGTGGAAGGTGCTGTTGGCTGCCATTCCTATCAAGCCAGTAAAGGTCTAACCTAAATGACACTCTAAGCATTAACAAGGAACACAAAGGAACATTAATGAATTCACACCCCTTAGAGTGGTATTGCATCCTAACAAAGGCACATTAAGTGTCAAGAACAAGTAGAAAGACATTAGCCTACCTTTTTACATTTCAACTCAAAGGCTATGAAACACAAAAAGTTCCTCTAGATTACAAATTTATGGGCATCTGTTATTGTCAATGCCGCCATACACCCTTTGTGAAGTATAAACAAAACAAAATGCCAATACTGCTAAATTAATCAATCTATTTCTAATGTGCAACGACATTAAACTATTGCCATACATAAAGGACACACAAATGTCAGAGTTAATCCATTTTAATTTTTGATTTTTTTATATATTGTAGAATTTTTTTTTCCATTTATAACAGGGTTGTCAATGTTCATATAAGCAAAGGGAGGGAAAGGGTTTTTTTTATTATAAAAACCTTCTATAAGTGCAGTGAAGAGCTGCAGAGGATTAAAGGTACAGTGAATCAGTGATGTCTGAATGAAAAAGGTCAATCACACAAAACAACTTCACAGTCATCCAACAAACGTACCGTGAAACAATCAAAAGAATTCAAAAAAATCAGACTGCTTTCATACTGTGTAAAACAAACCAGTGCAAAAAGGTTTTGGGAAGAAAGGCAGGGGAAAAAAGAGAATAAGAAAGAAGTTTTTTGTATACCCTCACCAAAAATCAAGAAAATTATTAATGGTTTAAGGGGTGGGGTATTAGTGCAATTATTTCAACAGTTTTTTGAAAAACACGTTTCAATCAAAGTACCAGGCCATCAGCATATTTTTATATTCTACAAAAGATCACCAATATTATTTTCATTCGATTGGCCTGAACAACAAAACAAGGGTCGACGCGTTTCGAGGCCCCTTACACATAGGGGTTCTCCTCAGGACCTTAAGGGACTGAATCCTGTGAAAACATAAGAATAACACTCCTTACTAGCAAAACTCCTAGGGTCAACCTTCAACTTCAAAAGAACCAGCACTTGGCTTAGTGAAGTTACCTTAATATCTTCGGTGTGTTATGGCAGTTAGGTAAACTTCTGGTTCCAAAATGACACACATTGTGGATGCCGTTATCCTAAATGCTGCTGCACCAATATACTGCTGTTAAAACCAAAACAAGACTGGATTGTAATCTCCAAATCAAACAAAAAATTGCACTACTACGTTGGAATGATCAAACGGGCGTTTACCTTACATCTGCCATCAAAAGTGTCCTTTTCTCGTTAAACGCAAAACATTGCTTGCCGGTTATCCAGTCTCACCCGGAACCTGTATAAACAACACGGAACGCGGAGTCCGACATTAGCCGTGTGCGGATATATTAAGTGCAGGGTGTCCTGCCGAGAGTTCCCTTAGTTAACGGATTCTAAATGTACTGGCACATACCTTAGTCCCGCCGGGTCTCCTCTCCTACGCAGCGTCTCTTGATCGGCCGTCGCTAGTCAAAGCTCGTCAGTGTCGACTATTAACAGAGTGACGCGGCTGCCTGCGTGGTGTCGGGAATTGTAGTTCAAAGCAAGTTTTGGGGATAAATTCATGGAAAACCTTTTTGAGGATGCATACATATGATTAAACAGTTTCAAGTTCTCCTGCTCATAGCAGGGAATCGGTGTCAGTAATTAAACTTGTTTATTTTTATACAAATGTTTGTTGCAGTAAATATCCATGGGGTAACATTTAAAAGCTCGAAAAATGGATAAATGCTGGAGAGTTTGTGGCTCGTGGAGCCCGACCCAAGTTCAATACTTTCACTGTCGTCTGAGTGGTCTTGGTGGGGTAACCGGCAGTCTATGCGATGGAAGATAATCAGTCAGGTGTCTGCATATGGTGCAGGAAATGTTAGGCATGTTCTAAGGCGATGATTTTTGGAGTCTAGCTAAATAGTCTTCATAGATGGTATAGTTCCGACATCTCATTCAGTCCTGTGACTGATGAGTTGTATTTCAAAATCAGAGTCGCTTCTCTAGATGATAATTTTGCCTCCCGGTCACCTCCTCTAGTGTCGGGTTCCACCTTAGAGATCACTGTCCATTTTAAATCGGTATCAGTATGTGCATGGTCTATCCAATGTTGCACCAAAGGAGCAGTGAGTATAGTTTTTTAATCCGAGATCTATGTTGGTTGATTCGTTGTCTGACTTCTTGGCTCGTTTTTCCTATGTAGAGCCTATTGCATGGGCACAAAATTCCATAAATCACAAATTTTGTTTTGCAATTAGTGAACTTTGAATGTCTCCAACTAATCCCATTATGTTGGAACAGATCTCCTTCGATCGTCAAAGCGCAGGATATGCATGTCCCGCATTGGTGATGACCTGTGATGGGAGGGAGGTTTAGATATTCCCTAAGGGATTGGGGTTGATGTTTTGGCATTGCCGCTCTAACAATGTGATTTGCCACTGACTTATCCTTTTTAAAGGCAAAAAGTGGAGTTTCTGATAGACGTTCATCTAAGTCTTTGACTAAGTGCCAGTTTTTTTGGATTTCTCTTTTCAACCAATTGGAGGTTGGACAGAATGTAGACACATACACTATTCTGTTTTGATCGTTCTTAGTTTTTCTTTCCAAAAGGGATTCCCTCGGTGTCCACCACGCTCTTTTTAAAGCGCGTTTCAATAGTTTTGCTGGATATCCTCTTGATAGTAACCTTTCTCTCAAGGTGTTGGCATGCAACATGTATTCGTCCTTAAAAGTGCAGTTCCTGCGTATACGCAGAAATTGACCCAATGGAAGATTTTCTTTAAGACTTCTTGGATGGTAGCTTGAGAAGTGTAAAGCTTTATTTCTGTCCGTTTCCTTTCTGTATAAAGTTGTAACCAAGACTCCATCTGTACAGTATATTTCCACATCAAGGAAAGATAGCCGATGTTTTGAGTACTGAATACTGAATTTGATGTTTTCAGGCTTGTTATTGAGCCATTGGTGGAACGCCATAAGTTGTTCCTCAGTTCCTGACCAAGTAAAGAAGACGTTGTCTATGTATCGGAGCCAACCTCCGATCCATAGGGCAAAAGGATTGTTTTCATAAATGAATTTGTCTTCGAATTTACTCATAAAAAGGACAGCCAGCTCTGGGGCGAAAGGGCAACCCATCGCCACTCCGCGAGTCTGGAAATAGAAATCTTCCTGGAATTTGAAGAAATTCTTTTTAAGGGCAAGTTTAGCCAGTTCAAGGATGAATTCTGTTGGCACTCTCATTGGTCTTGTTCTCCTATTTAGGAAAAATCTAAGTACTTCCAGCCCTTCCTCCTGAGGGATCTGGGTATATAAAGATGTGATATCCATACTCACTAGATAGTCATTATTTTCATCAAAGGGTAGGTCACACAACTTGTTGATAACATCAGTGGTGTCCTGTATGAAAGATCTTACTTCTGTCAAAAAAGGCTTCAGGAAAAAATCTATAAATTTAGAGACGGGCTCAAAGAGTGACTCGCATCCAGAGACAATAGGTCTCCCCGGTGGGTGTTTTTCATCTTTATGTATCTTAGGTAACGCGTAAAAAAGAGGAACGCGTGGGTATTTATTTTTAAGATACTCCGTTTCTTTTTTGCCTAAGAAGCCTTGTTCGAATGCTTAGTCGACAATCGAAAATAGTTCGCTTTGTAGCTCTTGAGTGGGGTCCTTATCAATTTTTCTATAGCAGCCATTATCGGATCGTTGTTTATTGATCTCCATTAGATAGGCGTCGACTCCCCAGATCACAATGGAGCCGCCCTTATCTGCTTGCTTAATTATTATATTTTTATTGTTGGCAAGTGATTGAAGAGCGTCTTTTTGTCCTTTTGAAAGATTGTGTTTGATGAAACCAGATTTTTTCTTTTCTTCATACAAGATGGCAGATAGCATCGTTTTTTCGAAGGTTAGGACCTCTTTTGGTACCTTGCTAGTCGGGGGACAGAACTTAGATTTTTTCTTGAGACCTGTATTCTCTAAGTCCACTGATTGAGTTTGATCTGAGAAAAATGTTGTCAATCTTATTTTGCGGCAGAATTCAATAAATTCCATAAATTGCTGATGGCCTGGTACTTTGATTGAAACGTGTTTTTCAAAAAACTGTTGAAATAATTGCACTAATACCCCACCCCTTAAACCATTAATAATTTTCTTGATTTTTGGTGAGGGTATACAAAAAACTTCTTTCTTATTCTCTTTTTTCCCCTGTCTTTCTTCACAAAACCTTTTTGCACTGGTTTGTTTGACACAGTATGAAAGCAGTCTGATTTTTTTTAATTTTTTTGATTGTTTCACAGTACGTTTGTTGGATGACTGTGAAGTTTTTTTGTGTGATTGACCTTTTACATTCAGACATCACTGATTCGCTGTACCTTTAATCCTCTGCAGCTCTTCACTGCACTTAGAGAAGGTTTTTATATAAAAAAACCCTTTCCCTCCCTTTGCTTATATGAACATTGACAACCCTGTTATAAATGAAAAAAAAAATTCTACAATATATAAAAAAAACAAAAATTAAAATGGATTAACTCTGACATTTGTGTGTCCTTTATGTATGGCAATAGTTTATTGTCGTTGCACATTAGAAATAGATTGATTAATTGAGCAGTATTGGCATTTTGTTTTGTTTATACTTCTAGTGGCGCAGCCTTACTGCGCTTGAGCCAAACCCTTTCCTTTGTTTCCTAGTCATACACCCTTTTGTTCATTCTTTGTGTGAAAATGGCAAAAAAGCTTATCTCGCAGGACTTAATCTCACCTTATAGCAATATGCTGTGCGTGTTCTCTATGAGTCTGTTAAAGTGAGTGTGTGCCCTGGTGTGCCCTGGGTTTCACACTGATTGACCTACTTAATAAGTTCCTTGACTGATTTAATTTATAGAGCGATGGGGTGAAGTCCATAAGGTCTGACTCCATTCTGGGTAGACACCCAATTCCATTTTGGACAACACTTTTGTTTTCAACCGAATCACTACCACGTCTGGTATGAACACTAATAAAACTAATGTTGTCCACCCTTATCATTCTTATCATTCCTAGAACTGAGAAAGTGTCAAGTCCTTCAAATAATGACCTAGATATAACACGTGATGCAATACCCAGACGGGGACAAGTGTTTTCTTATCATAATGTCAAGGACATCAAAGGAACATGCATAGATAAATCATGACAATGATGATGATAGCAATTTATGATGTGCACAGCTACTCCAAGGTGTGTCCCAGCATGAAGCAGCGAGATTGAACTACGAAAAAGGTTTAGGTCTGCACAAAAGCCATATTTTAGGTATCTTCTTGAACAATGCCACATCACTTATAGTTTGCAGCTCCAGAGGAAGCTGATTCCACGCTATTGATCAAATGGTATGCTAGAGACCTTCCTCTTGTTCTAGCATGCTAAATCCTGGGGATCTCTGCCAACAACTTATTGGTTGATCACAGCTGTCTTGTGGGGTTATAAAAGTCAAATCTGGCTCTAAGGTAGGAAGGCCCAATTGATATAAGGCTTCATGTACTTCAAGAGCCTTAAATTTGACTCTTTCCCTGATGGGCAGCCAATGGAGTGCCCGCAAATGTGGCAAAATTCATGTTCTCATAGGGACATTTAGCAGGAGATGGCCCACCCCATTCTGGATCACTTGGAGTTTGTCCTTCAGGAAGTCTGGTAAGCCAAAATGTAGTGCATTGCTGTAATCGATTCTGGATGTTATCAACGTCTGAATGACTGTTTTCATAACTGAAAAGGATAAGAGAGGAAGACATTTCTTTAAGGACTTCATAATCCCAAAACAAGTGCTAACTAGCTCTTCTTCTTGAGGTCCGAAGGACAGCCCGTTAGTAAATTTAATACCCAGAATTTTACCTGAATCTTTCTGGGGTTCTGGGGAGAAGCATCATCTGTACAAAAGGTTTGCCACCTGTAACCTGGTGGGATCTTCCCAAAGAAAAATATTTCTGTTTTCTCGTCATTGCATTTAAGTTGAGCAGTAGCTAACCAATGAAAGACAGCAGTCAAACAAGTTTTAATCTGTCCAACCTTCAACTTATTCCCTTATCCCAAAAGAAAAGCAGTTGAATATCATCCACTTAGGAGATCACTTTAACTCCCAAATCTTCTGTTAGTTGCGCCAGAGGGGTAAGATATAAATGAAAAGGTTTGGGGCTCAGGGCAGAGCAGTGAGAGACTCCCACCAATACATCAGATGGGTTAGAAGAGCATGGAGGAATCCAGACTTATTGGCTTCTCTTAGCTAAAAATGATGTTATGCAGTCCAAGGACAGCCCTTTTACTCCAATTACCTGAAGACGGTCCAGCAAGATCGGGTGGGGGACTGTATCGAATGACGCCGATAGGTCGAGGATAATCAATACCGCCACTCCCCTGGCATCCAGAGTTCCTCTAATATATTCTGATGTTTTGACCAGTGCCATCGCTGCACTATATTTGGCTTGAAAGCCTGACTGGCTAGGATAACGCTAATTATTTGCTTACAAAAAGCTGGCAAGCTGCTTATTCATCTGTTTCTCTAAAATTTTAGATAGGGACGGCAGTGGGGAGATTGACCTATGGTTAACAAGAATGGCCGGATGTGCTGTAGGCTTTTTTTTTATCAGCGGAATATTTTTTGCCTGCTTCCACACACTGGATACTTCGCCCCAAAATCATCAAAACGGTGTAGTCCAAATTGATGTCCCTTCATCTCCCATTCCTTAAAGATGTGTGTAAGACACCTCTTCTGGCACCTGTTATATGTATCCAACATTCATAACACTATGTTGGCTTTTATCCCTGATTCTAATTTAGTATTTAAGGACCACCACTCACCCCCTTAAGTAGAAAGACACTTGACCCAGGCCATAGATGCAGATAAGCACAGCACCAGATTCCATCTTGACAGAAGAAGCCTCCAACAAAACTACCCAATGCTCTGCAAAGCATTCCATTCTGCCTTCATCAAGTGATGCCAGGATTGTGTTCGTGCACGTACGCAATCTCCTAGCTCTTGGCTTTGTGCTCCAAATAGCTGACAACAAACCCGGTTGTACAGGTATGCGCACCACCTCCGAAACACAGAACTATTATTTATTCATCTGCCTGAACTAGCATTGCACTTAGAGATAGCACATTGAGTGTGTAAGGGATGCAAATTTGGATGTTACGATTTTTCCCTGTTTTCATTGTTAACGAAAAGCTTAGCTGTTTATTATTATCTTCTATGATTTTAACAATAATATGTACACTAGCTCTCTGTATTTTAAAATAACTATTTTTAAATAAATAGGTGGAAATACATATTCTGTTTCCAATAATCTTGAGTGTGCAAATCATCAATGAACAATTGTTTGGCTTACCTGTTAGTAACCCAAAGCATTAACATAACCTCACTTATGTATTGGGTGGGGTTCTGCCGCACATTCAGCGCTGGTCCATTGAACTAACTTCATTCGAGCCACTCGCAGGTATGAAAACAAACCTTGCAGAGCTCAGCTAAAACACTTGATTTTGACAGTAAGGTACCTGAGTTTGAAAGGACTAGTAATCTCATGGTTTAAAACCGAGATGAGCATGATAATTCTTGATCTATAACTTTTCATGAGACCTTTCTATGACATGTCTGCCTTCATGATATTCGTGATCCAATGGCACTTGCCATAAAGAATGCAACCATATTGTGGACACCCCACTAACCGAGGCCAAACTAAATTGCACCAATGTGAATTGAACTGAAGTAACTCTTAATTCAAGAACTCCTTTACTTGAAGGTGTTCATTAGATATCACTAGGGATTATGAATGGGGCTGATCATTAGACGAACAGGATTGACTGAGCACACCCCTCAATAAAGAATTATGCAATAATGCAAAAGCCTGTAACCAAGAGGATGCCACAATTATAAATTCACCTGCATCGCTCCATGTTAAAACAGCTGTTCCAGAAATTATATTGTCGGATAGTATTCCGGCCATTTCAAACAGACCAACTATCTATGATAATGGGAATACTAGGTGCACATTTATTAACCAGGGGTTCAAACACGGCCTATCAATTCTAAGCTGGAATGTCGCAGGTTTAGAATCTAAGCTCTCTGACCCTGCTTGGACCGAACTAATTAATGACATAGACATACTTATGTTCCAAGAGACTTGGGCTGTTGATAACCTGTATTTTGAAGGCTACCACTGCTTCAGCCTGACATCTCCAAAACCTAGTTTTGGCCGAGCGGTGGGTGGACTCTTCACGGGGATTAGAATTTTGGCAGGCGGTACAATTAATGTTTTGAAGTTAGACAACCTTGCCAATTCCAACATTCAAATTCTGGAATATAAATTGAAATCAAAGACCACAATTTATTTAATCAATTTTTACAACAATGATTTTAATGGTGTACCGAACAAAAATTTTGTTGCTTTATCTAAGGTTTTAAACATGATAGATTGTTCCTTGTCAGTAGACACTAAGACTAGTATTCTGATCGGGGGAGATTTTAATGTGAAACTTATAGACAACTATGGATCCACTAATTTTGATCACTGTAATGACCGCAGGGGTTTGGAACTGATTAGCATACTCTCTGATTTTAATCTTGTTGATGTAATGAGTGTAGGGTATGATATGAATTTTCCCTATGCCCCTACGTGTAAGGGCAGGGATAACGGTTCAATTATCGATTACATTTTTACATCACCTGTGCTAACGGACTGTCTAATCAAATCTTCTGTGGTGCAAACGTCCTTCAGCGATCATAATCCTCTGTTTGCTATTTTTAACCTCGCACCCAGTCCGATTTTTATGAATTTAAATGGAGCAAGGGATATCACACCCTCAATTGATGGCCTTCGCCTTAAATGGAGAGGAATTGATTGTGGGGCCATTATAGATACGATTCGGGAGGCACATCCGGATTTATTGAAATGCCTCTCCTCCCCAAGTACAAATAATGAAGAACTGATTATTGATTTTGAAGCTTTATGCACCAATATAAAAAATCTCCTGTCAGTCCCACTCTATACTGACCATAAAGAGCCACGGTGGTTTGATACATCTTGCTCCGTGGCCAATAGAGAGTTAAGAAAGGCCCTTTCTGCCAATCCCAGGTGTAAGGACGTTGTTCGAGCTGCCAGGAAAAACTATAAAGATAAAACATCGAAAAGGAAGGCAAATTTGCTCTCCGATCACTGGGATAAGCTGGTTATCAGCGCCAATCTGGGTGGCAGCGGCCCATTTTGGACGGCAGTCAGGAGAACGAGGGAAATGGGCAAAGACCTTACAAAAATTAGCTGCAACATAACCAGTACAGCCTGGGAGACCCATTTTTCTAATATTTATGCCGCCCCCTCTGATGAGCAACCTCTCCCTAACCTGAACCAAACAGCAGGCTTAGAGATCTCTGACTTAGAAGTCAGGAAAGCTATCAAAGAGAGCCTAGGTAACAAGGCGCCCGGGCCGGACGGCCTCCCTATTGATATCATCAAATTTAACGTTGATCTTTGGACACCAATACTTTTAAACATTTTTAACAGTCTTCCACATGTAGCCATGCCTGCCACCTGGGCTACTAGTATTATTGTCCCCATCTACAAAAAGGGAGACAGATCTGACCCAGTAAACTATCGTCCCATCTCCCTCCTGGATAATACTTTAAAAATACTAGGACGAATAATTTATAACAGGGTACTGGAATGGGCGTCTGATTCTGACTTTTTAGACCCCTGCCAGATGGGGTTTAGGAGTGGGGTAGGAACAGTTGAGCAATGCCTAAACTTAAAATTGATAATAGATAAATACTGCATTGCTCGCTCATCCCCCGTTTACCTAGCTTTTATGGATCTTTCATCCGCATTCGATCTTGTGAATAGATCCAAGCTATGGTTAACCCTCCTGTCAAACGGTCTCGATGCCACTCTTGTTAGATTCTTAGCCTACCTCCATACTGACTTGAAAGCTCGGGTACGTATTGGGATGGGCGGAGAGGTATCGGGAGCCGTCAAGATAGGGAGGGGGGTGAGACAGGGGTGCGTTTTAGCACCCCTGCTGTTTATCATCTATATTAATGGCCTGTCCAACTGTTTAAAGAAAGCTACCCCTGATGTTCCAATCATTTTAGGAAATCCCTTGCCCGTACTTTTATATGCAGACGACGCTGTCCTTATGGCACGTACACCTAACGCCTTACGTCTGCTTGTACATAGTTTTGTAAATTTTATGGAGGGACTGGATTTGAAAGTTAATTTTAAAAAGTCTTTTATTATGCCTTGTGGGCCGGGCAAAAGGAAACTCGGCACTATTCAAATTGGAACAGATAAACTTGAATCTGTCCATAAGTTCCCTTATCTGGGGTTGGTTTTCGCTGCGAACGGCTCCTGGAGTGGGCATGTGGCCCACGCCACGAGCAAGTTCTCGAAAGCCAACAACTCTGTCCTGAGTCTCCCCCGCCCTAAGAAAATCGGTGCCACTAAAGCTATTGTTAAAATTTTTAAACTACAGTGTTCCCCTGTTGCCACGTATGGAGCCGAAGTCTGGGGATCGGCCAGCAGCATTGGTATTCAAAGAGAGGAAAACCGTTTTTGCAGGAAGTTGCTGGGAGCACCAATTTCCTCTTCCAATTTCATTTGTCATAACGAACTCAACCTCCCTTTCATAAACGACTTTATTAAAGTAAGACCAGCACTCTTCTGGATCAGAATCTGGAGGAATGAGGCTGCTGCCCTTACGCAAAACATCATTAGGGACTGCCTTAATAGTGAAAATGGCATGCAGATCCCCTGGCTTAAAGAAGTTTTTAAAATATTTAATGAAATTGGTAGAGGCATTTTGTTTACTGAGCCAACGGCTATTGAACCAAAGGACAAATATGAGGTCCAAAAGGCACTCTATGCACTTTACCGTAATGAACGGCTTGGAATTGAACTACAGAAATCAGGGGTCAAAAAATACATTGGTAATGGTCTTTGTATGCAAACCATGCCACCCTACCTATCACTGCCTATGTCAAATTGGGAACGATCGTTACTGTTTCGTCTAAGGGCAGGAACTGTGAAATTTTTGCTTTCTTTTCCTCTGGGGTATCAACACCATACTGACCTTACCCCCTGCCCCTGTGACGGTACAAGCACTCAAGACGATTTGCACTTTCTGTTTTTCTGTAAATTTTATGTGAGATATACCAAATGGCTTTTAACCCCATATTTTAGAAAACTTAGACCTCTTGCACTTCAGGAATCCTATATGCTGCTGCTCACCCTGGACAATGATGAACTGACATTTCGCACTAGCACTTTTCTAAGACTAGCCATACGCGCACGCAAGACTATGGAAAGTCCTTGAAATCAGATTCAGTCAAAAAATACTACTGCTAAAACCTTATTAGTTAATGAAATTTATTGTTTAACCTCTGTATGAATTGCTTTGTCACTATGAAATGTAAATTATTTAACTGTTTTGTATTATGTGAATGTATATGTTCTTTGATGTGTTCGGTACTTTTATGAATTTTAACAAATTCGAATAAAGGTCTTTTGAAACTTGAAACTTGAAACTGAATGGGGCTGATATGAATTAATTTGAATTTCTTTGCAGGCAGTTTGCATATAAAAAATGTTGTAAATTTGTAGTTGATTGTTTTGCAACTAATTCATCATTACCTTTTTGTGAGATTCTAAAAAACTTCAATTTTCTTAAAAAACATATAAATGTGGGTTAACAAACGAAGGAGTTCCTCACAAAAGTATAAGAATGTGAAAACAAAGGTTTCTGTTAGGTTGAAAGTTTGGACAGTGAATACAATATACCGTCCTTACCTGTCATTATCTGTGATTTATTTTATTTGGTTTATATATATAACCGTTACAACTTCCCATCTGCAACTGACTTCTAGGGGACGGCCTGACAGATTACGGGCCCTCAGTGGAAGGGGATTACACTAACCGCACTATTTAAGTGGACAGTATGATTTGTTTTTTCAGCTGCGGCTGTGAGGGACAGAAAAAAAATTATATTGACTCTTCGGCCCAGGGAAAACCTGCCTGAGTGTGGTGTTCATTTGTTTTTTCCCCAGAGTGGAAGTTTGTTAGTGGAAAACAAACACTTCATAATGGTTTAAGGACAGCTACAAAAACTTGTGAAGGCCATCCACCAAACATTTTGTACCTTGACAGGAACAACCATGACAGAGGTTCTTGTTAAGGTACAGAACTCACTGCTGGGTCAGCAGTGATCTCTACGCTTTGCAGATGGTAGTCCATCTGGGTGGTGGATATAATGTCCTGTGCCACCATGATGGATTGTGGTGGGGTTCAACAGGGTCTATGCACAAAAGCTTCTAATTACATGGTAAGGTTCAAACTTTACATATTTTTAGATGGTGACTTTTATCATTCTTTGCATGTACATGATAACGTTCTCAGAATGTGTTATGCTTGCAACGCACATTTTTTCATAAGCATTTTATAACAACATTGTACATTTTGCTCAAGGTTAAAGTACAATTAGCATGTTGCCCTTGTATTTTTTTGTCCGTTTAAAGACTGCTCAGAATCAGTAAGACAAATAATAACATTAACAAAGGACCTCAGAGAAGGTGCGAATGGAATCGGTTTTCATGGGCTTCTGGGCTTTGGATTGTTAGAGGAGCACTTCCATGGATTATCCTGGATGCTCACCTGTGACTGATTGCCAGCCCTGCTGACTTCCATCCCTATCCCGTAGAGGACATCAGACTGTTCTACATCAGACTGGCTACAGGATGCATCACATATAGAGGTAAATGGGGAGATAGGCTGCTCCTTAAGATCTGGCAGAACGCACCTCTTACTACGCTCTCTACAGTATAGTCAGTGTTAGGTAGGGTTATCATTATGATATGTATTTATATCATCACTGCAATGTTATAATGGTTGACTTATTCATCTTTTTCACCATTCTTGTATAGCTGGTAACTATGCTTTGTTTCCTTCTACTGATAATTGCAGCTCATATATTTTACACAAGAATCAAACTGCTTCAATAAATATTTGAAATCCCAATTTGCTTATTTCTTGTGTCTACCTTTTAGCATGCCTATGGTCACCACGAAAGGATAGATCTGTTTCTATGATTTCCTTGGGGAAGTCAGAGTGGTCATGTTCTGAGGTTGCCAACACCATCTGGTACCCTGTCAGGTTTAGGGGTCTAGACGGCGCTCAGTGAGCTATCCAGGAATTGGACCAACATATTCTGATTATATGCATGTACTCAGTCCCCATATTTTGACACATATGTTGATCAAACACAGTCTTATTTGATTAGTAGAAACCGTACAACAGTATGGAGTACTGTCCACCAACCTTTAGATCTGTCCCTATCTATGTTCATGTTCATTTATGTGGTACAAATACTGCCTTGATGCGTTAAATGAGTTGCAGACTTCCAATGGCATTCAGAATATCTTGATAATGGGGGGCGCTAGAGGGCGCACTTGCAACATGGCCGCACTTATGTGAGGCTCTTGCTGCCTGGAGAAGATATCCTCAATTTATCCTACTTATCTGCCGTCTGCGCCACCAATGTCCGTGTGGTCTGCTTGAGGGGGACTTAGTGCACCTTCGTCTCAAGTTTAGTGGAGATCCGCCGCTCCTGTCCAGAGCTACGGGCGACTGGAGTTCCGCCCGTGTGGGAGCCTGGGAACGTCCGGACCTGCTGGCCGGCTTGCTGTATCACTGGGGGCCGTGGCGCACCACGAGTCGTGTAGGCCCTCTTGTGCACTCTGCCGCGGAGCTGCCGAGAGCCCTCTTGCATCGGATGTCTCAGCTCATTTCAGCGATATGGGGCAGCCGTCGGACCAACGTGACGACTGATTGGGACCCTTGTATCGTATTTGAGGACGTGCTGGCCTGCGCTGCTGATACGGGATCCTGTGTCGCCCTTTTTACCGCCGGCGGACCCGGCGGCCATGGAAGCTGCGGCCGGTGTGAGTTCCAGGTGAGGCGGGGTGGTTTCACTGCCTGCTCGTGCCCCTGGTTGCTGTGGCCATCTGTGGACACCCCCCCCCCCTGGTGCTTGGCTATCCTATGGGTGTCGGACTTCCCTGCTCTGTGCTCCTCCGAGGTGCCGGCCGTACTTAGCTCCGGGTGCGGACCCTACCTGTTGTGCTGCGGCACCATTGGCGCATTGTGTGGGGCTGCGGAGACTGATGTTGTGGGGAGCTCGCACTTGCTTCGTATGCTGCTGACTCAAGGGGTCACTACTGACTGCAGGCGACCTGCTCCTGGCGTCACTTACCAGGCTTCTCACAGATTGGCGGCTGGTACTGTGGCGGTGCTGCGAGTCCCTTTCACGATTGAGGAGCCCACTGTATGAGACGTTACTGCCTGCTGTGTGCCTCCCATGCTGCAATGATCTAGCTGCCGCCTCCCTGGTGAGTGAACTGCGACGAGAGGCTGCGCTTCTTGTATTCGGCTGCACCTTCGCAAATCTGACGTACTGCTTACTGAAGCTGGGTATGGGTCCCCGGAGTGTGCTACTGGCTTAATTTTTTCGCGTTCTTACCCTTTGCTACCCCTGCTATTACACGTGGACTGAGTGTCATAGCCCTGCTGTGGTGGAACGCTCCGGCTGCCTCCTCCTGTTGACCATCCCGCAGAGGGTGCACGCTGCGCAGCTGAGAGGGGAGCTCTTACCCTGGTTGGTTTGGAGCCTGACGACCACTTTTGGACTACATCGTCATATTAGACCTTGTGTTGGATTGCTCCCGATATCTGGCCATGGGTAAACCTGACAACAAACAACCCAAGTTGTCTTTTGACTCTCTGGCGGCCAAGAGAAGTTCCCGGGTTGCGCAGGATACGGGGGGCTCCCGCTCTCCCTCTACTGTTCCTGACGCTGTTCCTCAACCTGCTGCCCCTGACTTTCAGCAAATGATGCAGGAAATGCGACAAGGGTTCGCGACCATAGTGGATAAAGTTGATAAGCTATCATCACAAATGGGTGCAGTGGTACAAAAATTGGATGTTCACGAGGAGCGAATCACAGAGGTGGAACAGCGCGTTTCTGACCACGACGATACGGCGGCTACCCACACTACACAACTGGCGCGTATGGACAATGTACTCCGGGTTATTGCTGCTAAGAATGAGGAGTTGGAGGCCAGAAGTAGGCGCAATAACATACGTGTGATTGGCGTGCCAGAGACGACCAATGTGGGTAGGATGGAAACTTATGTGGAGAAGCTACTGCTTGGCACGATTGGTGCGGAGGCCTTCTCTAAGCAATTCATCGTGGAGAGGGCGCATCGATCCCTTGGACCGCGTCCGGCCACTGGGACTCCGCCACGGCCGATAATTGCCCGTCTCCTCAATTATCGTGATCGGGACACAGCCTTACGTGCGGCCCGCACCGCCCACACACTCTCTTACGATGGAGTCAACTTTACCATCTTCCCGGACTTCACGCCTGTGGTGCAGGAACTGAGGCGTAAGTTTCTAGATGTAAAGAAGAAACTCAGGGACCTCCAGGTGGATTATGCCCTATTGTACCCTGCCAAATTGCGAGTGACACATCAGGCGAAACAACATTTTTTTACCAATCCACAGCAGGCAGAGGACTTCGTGAAGCGGCTTAAGCGGGAGCGAGCTGCTGACCGACGCGGTGGAGATGATGGACAGGAGGGATTCCACTCCGCCAACGAAGATGAGTGATATTGCATACTGTTTGGTCGTGGTGCATATTGTGTACACATGGGGGTCTGCCGTGAGTTGTCTTACTATCCTGTAGCCTTCTGTTTTGCTACCCCCTCACAATGGAGAACTGTGTATTGGATTTTGTCACATACTACTTGAGGACGCTGGATGAGCGACAGATTATGGTGGTAATTTACTCCAGGCACCCCCCCCCCCCACTACCTGGGCCGTGCCTACTTGAGCTATGCGGGTCAATGGCGAGGTGTGGGGGGTGGTTATGTGCGCCTCTAGACTGCACCCTGAAGGGTATTCCCCATTGACTTTGTTATTTCTGATGCTACTGTTATGTTTGGGAGTGTTTGCTATGGGAGGGGGGTGGGCATGGGGTCCTGGCAGGTTGGGGTAGCTCAGGTGGGTGGCGGGTGGGAGTGCCGGTACTCGTGTGCGTTGGGCCCATGGGGCCACTTTCGTGCCATTTGCTGCTGATCTTCCTGTTGTGATTATGTTTATGTTCCTGACTCAAGGGTTTGGATTTCCTAGCGTGCCTTCGGGCCCCATTTGGTGTGTTGCACTGTGGCATGATCATATGCTTTTCACGCAGATCCGACTCTACCACCAGGGTGTAGTGGGATGTTGTTGGCTGGCTAATGTGAGTTGCGATGTTGGTATTTGCATGGGATACTGTACGGTACTTGCACTATCTTTGGGTGAGGCCTTATGTTCTGGACTAGTGTGGGCTTGTGTTGTACTGGGTTGGGGTTACCGGGCTGGGGTTGGGGGGGGTTTACGGTGTGTTTGTGGCACGGATTGGTTGCGGATAGGACTGCATGGTGTGCGCTCATTATACTGTTCTTTGCCTGATAGGTGGCTTTGGTATGTGTGTGGCTCAGTGTTGATGGTCGAATGTATGGAGAATGGCTGATGGCACGCTGGATACCTTAGCGATCCTGTCCTGGAATGTGCGGGGCCTTAATGATGCCAGAAAATGTAGGAATGTGCTGGCGTACTTGGATAGGCATCGGGTGCAGATTGCCTTCTTACAAGAGACGCATCTGCGTCCAAAGATTGATCCTAAGTTTGCTGCTCGCTGGGCCTCCACTCGAAAATTTTCATCATATTCCTCCTATGCTCGTGGGACTGCTGTTTTGATTAAGAAAACGCTCGCATTTCGGGAACTGGGGGTGAGGCTGGATTCTGAAGGGCGCTATGTGATTGTGTGGGGTAGGCTGGGTTCAGACACTGTTGTACTTGTGAACTGTTATGCACCGAACACTGATTCCCCTGAATTTTTTCTCACCCTTTGGGGTCATGTTGCTGCCATTGACGCCACACACGTTATTTGGTGCGGGGATTTTAACATTGCACTGTGGCCTGGGGCAGACCGATCTGATGGGAGCAGCCAATATAACACGCAGGCGAGGGACGTTCTACGGGGCATACTAGATGAGGCTGGATTGGTGGATAGTTGGAGGTTTACACATCCTGACAGTAGGGAGGGCACCCACTTCACCGCGCATGCGCGCACTTGGGCACGCTTGGACTATTGTTTCTTGTCGCGAGGGCTTAGCGTAGGCTTACACAGGGCACAACATCTCCCCAGAACTTATTCAGATCACTGCCCGGTCAGGGTGGTTGTGACGATGCCGGGTCTTCACAGGCCGCTTCACCTTGGAGGCTATTTCCCTCAGTGCTGCTGGATCCCATCTTCAAGACAGAACTCGGGGAGGAGATAGAGGCTTTTTTTCCACGGAATAAGGGGACGGTGGATAGTGAGGAGCTGATTTGGGAGGCTTTTAAGGTAACAGTTCGTGAGATTGCGTTGGCCAAGAGTTGTGGGGTGCTTAAAACTATTGTCAAATCCATAACGGCACTGGAAGCGGACCTTAAAGACTTAGAGGACAGGATGACTACTGACCCGGACCCGGAACTTCGTCATACGTTTAGGGGGAAGCTATCGGACTATGAAGAGGAAGCTGCTCGGGAAGTCAAATATAGAGGAAAACATTGGACAGCTAGGAAGTACTGTGAGGGTGAGAGGCCTGGTAAGGTGCTTGCCTCGATCACGAGACACCCACGTTTTAGCACTGGGGTCTTGGAACTAGTGCTGAGGGATAGCACCCGCTGTAGGGATGCGTTGGGGATCCAGAGAGCCTTCATGCATCACTATGAACAACTGTACACTTCACAACAGACGGGGGAGGTCCGTTATGGTAGATTCCTCGATGATCTTGCATTGTGTTGGCTTTCTGATGGTCGTAGAGCATTTCTTGGAGGCCCGCTGGAAGTGGAGGAAATACGAGACGCCATAATGTCACTCAGTATGGGAAGGCGACGGGGTTGGATGGACTCCCCGCCGAGTTCTATAAGTGTTACGTTGATATTATGGCCCCGGTGCTTAAGGAGGTTTTCGAGGAGTCGCTGGAGGTGGGCATCCTACCCGGGTCGATGAGAGAGGTGGCCATTACGTCACTATTAAAACCTGGCAAGGATCCGTTAGACACGGACTCTTATCGTCCCCTGTCGCTACTTAATTGTGACGCAAAAATCTTAGCAAAGGTACTAGCGGCACGGCTATCCCTGCTTAGGCCTACTATAGTGCTCCCGGACCAATCAGGATTTGTGCCCGGGCGTGCAACCTCCCATAATCTTCGCACACTGTTCTCTTTGCTTCCGACTATTGCTCCTGAACTCCCTGTTGCTGCGGTTTTCCTCGACGCTACAAAAGCATTTGATTCGGTTGAATGGAATTACCTGATTGACATTTTGTGTAGAATGGGTTTTCCCAAAATATTTATTGCATGGGTGAAACTACTGTACACCCAACCCGTGGCCAGAGTGGTGGTGAATGGAGTTCTTTCCCCTCAATTGCCTATCTCGAGAGGCACGAGGCAGGACTGTCCCCTTTCCCCGTTGTTGTTTGCTATCGCCATTGAACCGCTGGCGTGCCGTATCCGGCAACTACATAAGCATAGTGCATTCAACTGTTTCCAGCGCCAGGTAGGTGTATCACTATATGCGGACGATATTACATTATATGTGAAGGACCCGCAGTTGAATCTTAATCCGATCCTGCGGGAGCTTATTGTCTTTGGCGGCATTTCCGGTATTCATATAAATTGGAAGAAATAACAATTCTTTCCGCTGACTCCGTCTGTCGAGAGGTTCCAACTGGACTGCCCACTAGAGTGGTGCGATGCGGACCTTCGCTATTTGGGCATAGTGATCTCTCTGGATAGGGAAGAGACGATCAGGCTCAATTATGGAGTTGCTATCTCTAAACTGGCTGATAACATTACGCGGTGGATGTCTTTGCCACTTTCTATGGCGGGTAGGGCTTCCTTAGTGAAAATGGTTGTGCTTCCACGCTTCCTTTATTTGTTTCAGAATATCCCCTACTACCCCGGTGCCTATTTTTTTAAACGCCTACGGTCGGAGCTCCTTAGACTGTTTTGGGGGGGCAAACAGCCGAGAGTGCAGTGGTCCACCTTGACACTGCCGTACGAGAGGGGGGGGGTTTGATGTCCCGGATTTTGAGATCTACTATTTTAGCGCTCAGGCACACTATGCCTATCATTGGATGCGTCCCACCCCCTTTATGCCGCAGATAGCAACTGAAGAATGGATAGTGCATCCCCTTCCACTGGAGGGCATGGTACTGGGAAGATCTCGTGATGTGGATGCCCGATCCACCACGGTGCACTGCACTATGGATGCGTGGTCTCGTATTGCGACCACGCTGGGGCTCGCGCTGCTTTATTCTCCGGCATTGCCTCTCGCATACCATCCGAAATTGTCCTTGCTACAGGAGACTGGGTTTCGGCCTATGTGCAAGCGAAACGGGGTGCTCACATGGGGCGACCTCTTTCTTGAGGGCACTCTTCGTACGAAGGATCATTTCTTCCGTAGAGAGCCACCCTCTCCCCTGGAGGTTTGCTATTATGTACGGCTTCGGCAGGGTCTACGTGCTATACTCCCACAATTTCCGAATGAGCCTGGGGTCGCCTTGCCACTGCATGCACTGCTAGTGTCTGATGGTAGACATCTGGTCTCTAAATTGTACAACACCATTAGGAAGCAGCGAGATACTCTGCCTAGTCATGCGAGAGGACAGTGGGCTCTTGAGTTGGGTGTAGATATCACTGATGAACAATGGGCATATTGCTGTGGCGTTACTGCTAATATCTCCTCGAGCTGTAGATTGAAGATAATACATTATAAATTTGTGCAGAGGTTTTATTATACTCCGGTTAGGAAATTCAGGTTCCGCCTGGCGGACGATGATAAATGTGCTCGCTGTCGGGCGGAGGGGGCTGGTTTTCTTCATTTGGCCTGGGAATGCGATGCGATCCATGCCTACTGGCTCCAAGTCCATGGGGCATTGGATGTTATGACTGAAAAGGTTGTACCGTTTGATCTCCTAATTATGCTGTTAGGGTACACGAAGGACATACCTCTTCCCTACCGCAGGTTTACAGATGTGGCCATGCTACTGGCCAAGCGCAGGATAGCCTGTAGATGGGGTAGAGGCAGGGCTCCGAAATTCAAGGACTGGCTAGACGACATGGTGTATTGTCAGGACCAATATAATATATATGCTGACTTGATGCCTGTACGGTGCAGGCCTAAAGATTTCTGGAGCCCACTGCAAGTTTACTGGCTGACCAGGCCCGCCCACAGTGAGGACTCTGATGATGCTGGCCGGGAAGAGCTGCCGTAGAGGGTTTCATCCTTGCTGCCTTTACAGCACTAATCTTTCAGGTTATCCATTAATGACCCGTGTATTGTATGCTCTGGTGGGTGGAGATGGGCATGTCATGGCTGTTACCCATAGTCTCTGATGCGGCACTGTTTACTACTGCTCACCTTGTCATGGTCTTCCCATGTCTACTTTCGGCACCTGCTATCGGCTGGGGATTGTTATTATATCTTAATGTTCTGCTTTATGCCTTGTGTTGTGTGGGGCCTTGCTGGCTGTGCTGTTCTCCCTCTCCAGGGTGACATGTTCCTACTGTGCACTGCCATCTCTGTTTCATGCTGACCTGTGCCACCAAGTACAATATGTAATGTGTGATTTGGATCTACCCACATTCCAATTTCCTTACTGTCTTTATTATGTAGCTGACATTGTGCCTGCTTCTCCTGTAATCAATCTGTGTATGTGCCACTGTGTGGTTTCTTGTTCCTAATAAAGGTTTAAAAAAAAAAAAAAGAATATCTTGATATGCCCACAGACTGATTGGCCATTAACCTATTCAGAAGCATGTCAAGTAGGCCTGCAGCATCAAAGCCTCCAGGGCTGGTGTCCTGTTGGCTTTGACCTGCTTAACCAAATACGATGACTCGCGTCCCCCACACCCCACCTCCTCACTCTGTCACCAAGTCATGGGCTACCCAGCAGAGGGCAATATTCTTAGTAGTATGTCTTAAGGTCAATGTATTGAAAACGTTCAGATGTAGGTGACACGTGTGTTGCAAAACTCCCTTCCAAAACTCAATCAAGCACATAAATGAAGGGCTCCTCACATTTCACTTCTACACAAGCCCTCATGACAGATGAACGTTTAACTTAGGTTCAGTGATTGCAGGGCTGCATAGCACTACCTCTGCTGCAAAGCTCTGCTACTGTGTTGAGTTGGCAAAAGTACAAGGTGAAACACTTAAATCAAAAAATCCATAATAGACAAAACTCATTGCAAGGTGCCACTGATCCACCTTAGCACAGTGACAACCAAAGTAGTTTTTGTGGAGGCATATGCCATATGATTTGAAACTAGGTACATTCATATGAAGCTTGAGTTGCTGGTTGCACATCCTAGTTGTCCCCTGCTAGTGGCATGACTAAGGAGGCCACTGTGTGCAACATTAACTTTGTATTCAAGGTCTCCAATATTGAGCTCAACCGGATCACCCATAATAATAAATAAACTCTCCAAAAGAACACTTTAGTAATAATAGTGCACATTAATTCAATACAGCTTAGACATACTTTGCAGTTGGGCCTTCATAAAGCTCAAAACATCACTACTCTCCAAAAACCAATATAAATATCCAATGCAGCACATAACACAATAAACTAGCACCCATTCAACACCCCACAGCAAGACTGATTCAAAGGAATATTGTTCAATTACCTCATACACACCCCTCAAGTCAGGCAGTGCACATACGAATTCTTCAGGTGACATATATCCAAATTGGTAACAATCACCACCTACACACACACCAAGCAAAACTACATCCACACATATACATGCAAAATGAACTACACCTATCCTACCGATAATGTTACTCAAAAAGAAAACAGACTCAAGTCTGTGACTGAATCTCATAGACAATTGCCTGAAGGTACCTAACCTGACAGCATTTCTAGGTCATACTAATGGTAGCACTACACTATTCAAATCACAGTTCCCCTAACATAACTAAAGGATTTAATAGAAGATACAGTCACTTACTCCAGCTGGGTCAGGTCTTCCAGTGCATCTTCTTCAACATGTTCGCGGTGCCCCATGGACGGCAAGTTGCGGATGGAGTGCATCTAAAGAGGGAAAAGCAATGAGCAAAGCGGAACCGTGAGCATGCAGCATCACATCAGACACACTTACCACAAATAGACTAAGGTCTTAAGAAACAAGCAAGCCATTAAAAAGTATAAACATGTTTCCAAAGGGATACAGTCATCAGTACTTTGTTTACATGTCATTTAGTTTCAGCACTCTTTGGGTCTTCAGGGTTGCCACTAGGTAAATAAGTTAACAGAGGTAGAGGTATGCAACATATACAAAAAAACATTGTGTACGTACTTTAACCTAATCCACATCTATGACTAATGCAACACAGACACTGAGGAACTAAAGTACTATATCTTGAGGTACAGAGATTTATCAATGTGTCATCTATGGTAAAGCGTCTGTTACCTGGCCATAAGCTTTAGCAGCTAATGCTCTTCATGGTCACAATTTAACATGCTCTCCTATTACATGCACAATGGATGATGTACCTTCTTTATCCCAGACATCCAACGCACTTTCTTACCCTCACTGGTTTACCATTCCGTGTACTATACGGCTAGAGAGGGGCTAAAATACAATTTCTTTGTTGTGGACTGAAGTTACTATTAGTGACGTATGATGCACCAACGTAAACATAACACGCTTGATTCTAATAGCTACAATATAAGTCTATACCTGCAACTGTTCATTGAATGTATATCATTACTGGACCATTCATACGTACACTACTTTATGCATTGGTTGTCCAAGGAAGTAAATGCATGTATTAGTTACCAAATTCTTTGAATATGTTGCAGCATATATTAAAGTTTATTCAATAACCAGGCCATCAATAAAAACACTAACTGCATGTTACTAACTCTCTCTCCTGAACAAGATCAAGCCATGTGACTCTCACAGAAACATTTTACACCTCTGGCAATCAAAAAAATTATTTTATTCTATTTTTGTGGTTTTATAGAGAAAAATATAAGGTCCCGAGGCCATCAACGTGCTTCATGTGGCAAATATGATGACGTATTAGGATTAACAGTTCTCTGCAAAGAATAAATGAACCCATATAGGGTGTAGTGAGATACAATCCAAAATAACAAGGAGAATATATAGAACATTTCCAAGAATAAAACATAGAGGGCCATATTATCAAGAATGGCGATAACATGATCGCCGCTTTAGCGGCAGGGAACTGCTGCTAAAACGGCGATAAGGGGCTTGATAATATGCCCCCTTGTGAATTCCCATAGAAGCCCAGGTTCACACCAGAACCTGGTGCACTACATGTGCCAAGGGCTTGTAAATCAAGCACTACTAGTGGGCCTGCAGCACTGATTGTGCCACCCACATGAGTAGCCCTTCAACTGCCTGAGGCCTGCCACTGCAGAACCAGTGAGCGCAGTTTTAAACTGCCATGTCGACCTGGCAGGGTAATCCCGGAGTCCAACCCATTTTAATGTGTACATCACACTTCTCATTAATTTGATAAGCTCACATGGGTTCTCAGTATGCTCATATGCGAATGACACCCAACTTGTAGTTTCAGTATCTTCAGATCCAAATAAGGTACCATCAAAGTTTTAGTGCATGTGTGTCCGATATTGCTTAATAGATTGGCCAGAATGCTTCAAAACTAAACTCTGACAAAACAGAGGTGTTGCAGTCGGTAACAGCAACACCCTAAGGAACAATTCCTGGTGGCCGCAAAGTATAGGATCTCTGCCAATTCCAGTTCAGAAGGTAAAAACTGTGGGTGTGGTATTCGACAACAAACAAACTTACTTTTTTCGATCACTCCAATCAAGTAACATCTTCTTACTTCTAACGCTAAAGATTTTTATTAAATCTTACCATATCTGGCTCTTAAGCTCAGGAAAACAGGGATCTCAGAACTGGTCATCTTGAAGACTGACTATTGCAATGCCCTACTGGTGGAAGCCCAATCTCAAGCCTTGAAAAAACGACACACTCTTCAAAATAAAGCTGCCAGAGTTTTCTTAAATCGCCCTAAATGTTGTTTGGTATCAAAATCTATCAGAGAACTCCACTGGCTCCCTGTTAGGGCACACATTCAATTCAGACGTGTATGTTGGACCCATAAGGGACTTCACCAAAAAAGTCCACACTTTCTTCAAGGTACTTTCAAATGGTACCAACCCAAAATAACTTTACGGTCAATCGCAACCAACAAAGTGGAAGTGCAGAGAATAAGAAAAGTAAACTGGGGGGAAAGAAAATGTTCCTTCTCAGCTTCTAAATGGTGGAATGTATTACCGGACCATCTTAGGTCTCAGCGCAACCTTTTAAGATTCAGGAAGGAGCTGAAAAACAGCTTATTTTAATGTAGGTCAGGTCTTTCAGGAAATTGGATTCACATCACTTTATGTTGTTCAGGTAGTTTTCTGGATACTAGCGCCAAGTCACCAATTGGTATTAGCTGACTTTACAAGACCCTATAACATAACATAGCATCTTCGCCGAGCATTGACACATCCACTGTACTGTCACAGCTTGTCTGTGTGACACCTGTCTCTGGTCCATGCTCCATTGCGGTTGGACTGAACTCTGGTATTTGCTCGAGTCAAGCACGACCAGATAGCTCCAGTTGGAGCTATTGAATTCTAAGCACTGCATTATTTATGTAATCTTGCAAAATTCATATCTTGACCTGTGCATGTTGGATTTTTAACGTTTTAGTCATGTTTTACTCAGATAAATATTGGCTATTTTGCTAAACTGGGGTAGAGTACTGTGTGGTACTTTACACATTGCCTCTTTAAGTTAGCCTCACTTCTGTGGCAAGCTACCACACAGTGAGCACAGTAAACGTTTAGTGTGTACTACACTTACCCTGACTAGAGTGCGGGTCCCTACTTGGACAGGCTGCATACCTCTACCAACTAGAGAACCCATTTCTAACACAAAATATACACAGAATTTATATATAGCAGTTAAAGTGTTCACAGTAGAGAAAGAAATACAAAGACTGCCCTGTGAGAGAAGGAGAGGAAGGGTAAATATATAGATAAATGGTTGTCAAGGTCAACCATACATGATATATGGGAAGGTTATGGTGAATGTTGGTTGAACAGTAGGCCATGGTCAAGGAAAAGAAGAACTGTAAAAAAAAAGATAAAACCTAGACAGAAACCTCATTTTTTCAGCCAAAATATGGAATAATAGTTTCTTATACCTCAAACTTTTCCCTCTTCTGCTGTAGTCAATGAAAGATCTAAAGACAAATCTCTTCAAGAGGCTTCTAATCAACCAATAAAGGCCATCAGTAACCTTGTCCCATAGGTGAATAAGAACGTCCCTACCGAGTCCCCCTCCATTTGTCTGCTAGGTTTACAATGTACACCTACCTCAGGAGTCGGTCTGAGACCCAATGTCTGGGAAGGCTGCCCCCACCCGATATTTTTAGACCATTGTTCCACGGTGCCTAGTGTGGTTTCCACCCAATCTGCCCCTTAGGGGACAGGACGACTGCTGGGCCCATTCTGGGGTGGTGGCTTGACCCGATGCCTTGACGGGCCTCTCAAATCCCTTTTATTTTTTCAACCCTGTTCTCTTGTGACTAGTGGGCATACCTCCCCCCTCCCCCTACCCATCACCAGCCGTTGGGTGACAAAGTAAGGGTAAATCACCATTATCCCTTGTGTCCCTTGAGCTTTCTGCCTGCCTTGGTGGGGAACAAATAGGCATAATCCCTCAAAATAGCACTCTAAGGGGGCAAAATTACTATATTTGGGGGGGGGGGGGGGGTGGGAGCCCCTGTGTTGGGAGGGTATTCCCAGTGTCTAGTTGGTGGATCCCTGCCTGGGGATCGGGATAACAGTGTGATCCCCAAGCGAGCATTCATTTCAGAGAAGTACTGCTGAAAAGGGGACTGTCCAGTTTCCAATGGTATCCCTCCCATCTTGATCAGTGCTAGGGGAGCAGAGTTATAGTTGTGCAGTTAAGCCACACATAAAAAGTTCAGCTCTTGCAGCCACTGTCTGTGAGTTTTAATAGGTGTGCAAGTTGTTCATTGAATGTGGGAAGCTGTGGACTGGCATTAACAATTCGCCTGGTTAGTCATTCGGATGACATTATGTAATATGGCTATCTTACAGACTTTTGAACCACATGACCAATGTAGAGATCGTGGCTTCCACAGTTCAGCAAACTGTATGTTCTTTAGTAAGTTACTTTGGGACAGATGCACTAAACGGTTTTGCAATTGCAAACCCTGCTATTCACAAAATGACTATGTCTGCAACTGAATAATTTCTTTTTGTAATGTCCAAACCCCATTTTACTAGTTGGATAAATGTTTCTGACTTATAAATGGGTAAGAAGGAGCGTAAAAGGTGAAATCCTTCCAAACTGCAATTTTGTGAGCAGTGTATCAATGGATTGCCCTCCCAGTTCTGTTCGCAAACCATTGTATACTTACGGAACCTCAAAGGAGGTGATAACTGATTTGCAAAGGAGATGTGATCCCGTGGCCTGAGTAGTGCAAGCAGTCCTGTAAATTTTCTTTGCTTTATGGGGCTGTATCCTGATGGCTCTGTGCAGAACAGAACACCTGTTTATATGTGCTTAAGGCGTCTAAAGTTCAAACACATTACTTTAAATTTCACCAAGTTAATGCATGAACTTTAAACAGAACAAGTCGGAAATAGTGACCAGAGATCGGCTCTGTGTTTCCAGCTTGTTCGGTTTAAAGTTTATGCATTAAAATCAGATACATTCAAAGTTATGTGTTAGAACTACAGATTTTCTTCATTATAAATTTAGTACTACAAGTACCAAAATGCAAAGAAAATAACAAGGTGAGCTGATCATTCCCGACTTATGATATCTTCAGAGCGCTGAGCAACCCAATTCTTCACGGCAAGAATTTCTCTTTCTCCCTCACAGTGACTACCACTCATTCCAAACTGTAAACTCTGTGAGAAAGTTGGCATGAAAGGCTAATGCCCTCATTTAGACCTTGTCGGGCAGCCCCCAGCTTGCCAGGACATTGGATGCCATGGACTTTGCTGCTCTGTTGGAGGTTGCTTGTTAAATTTAGAGATCCCCAGCAAGGCAGGTGAGGTATCTCTGCTTGAATGGGGCCACTGATGTGACAGCCCCAATGAACTTTGGGTACCTGTGCCGGCTTGCCAAAGTATTTTGTTCTCCCAAAGCTGGAGATGGTTCTTGAAGAATAAAATAACAATTCCCCAGTGTATTTCGGACCAATAAGTCCTCCATCAGGTGGTACACGCATCATATAGAGTACATCAATTGTAAATAGATCAGAAAACCCCCTACATTATTCAACAGATGAATCAAGGAGCTCATATTTCAAGTCTAAAAGTTTAATTAAAGCTGTACACAAAACATTTAAAAGTAGTTACTGTGTGATTCAATTTGTGTACAACAGTCATCCGGTCTCAATTGCAAAAAACTCACAGTGCCCACTGTATACAATGCACACCATGTTCATGCCATCATGTTCCCACAAGCGCTGGAGTCACCCAGAGCTTCTGACTGACAAGCTAAACACACGGGAGAGTCAAGAAGACTTCAAATAATGGACTAATGTAAGCAGGTGGAATCACCGTGTATTGAGAAAAATAGCTAACGGTATAAAAGGTGTACTCCAGTTTTCTGTTAAGTGTGCAATATCTTCAGAAAATACCTTTTCCAGTTGATGGGTGCACAGAACCAAGTGGGCAGTGGGAGGGCTTTCGTCCCGTAATTCAGAATGCGGTTTAATCCACAAACCATAGTGCAAGGATCTAGACAAGTTTTTAAAACCTAATTTACAAAACATAAGATCATATATCAGGTGTACTGATGTGAAATTACGAAACAGAAGAAAGTTGGTTGATACCATTGCTATGAATGATATCTACGCCCCATCCCCCACTCAAAAGGGACAGAAGCTGAGGAATGGACATTATAATAATCTGAACAAATAACATATTTTTGAGTGAATTGTTGCATTTTACTCTCTTGCGCAGCTATTTCACCAGGAATGAAAATCATTTCCTACATAAGAATAGACAGACCTTCAGTAGATTTTTCAGGGGGCCCAAGTTATTCCAATATTATCATGGACAAATTAGACGAAGAATACATCTATAAAGATGCCAAATAGACAGTCTGGCTGATCATGTATTTGAGATACATAGACTAAATCTTCATAATCTGGTGAGGGGCATATCAAGCATTGGTGGAAAACATCAATAAATCGGAAAAAAACATATAATTCATCTGTTATATGCATCCCACCCCGATCGTGTTTTTTGGATGTTTTGATCTAGTTGGAGGTTGGTGGCATTCAAACAAGTGTGTTTTGCAAACCAAGAGACCAGAACTATTTGTTGCATTTCAACAATTTTCACCCAGATTCTTTATGAAAACACCTTCAATATTCAAAATTCACAAGTTTGAAAAGGATCACCTCTGAAAATATGGTGTTCAAAGATGTGGAAAACGAATTAACTACCAGGTTCTTGAAGAGAGAATACCCAAAGGCATTATAGCAGAAGCCATAAAATGAATTATTGAAATATTCTGAAATCAGAGCCAAAACACGATCCACCTTTGTTTAAAAATATTCCACAACTTAAAATGGCTATCAATTAAATTATCAACAAATGACGGGAAATTTTGAAAGCAAAAAGGATTTTTTAGATCTATACAAAGAGCGAACAATCTGTGCATTTCAACGTTTGATGAACATTAATGAAATAGCAACAACAAAAGGGCAATGGCATCCATTTGAACAATCACTAATGGGGACTTTTCCTTGCAGACATTATGTGGATTGTAATAATGTCATTGTGGGCAACTGCGCCCTACACCAACACAATTGCAATAGAATTGTACATAAATTACATGGGAACTGTGACGGTGGTAATTGTATTGATTCCCTTAAATATCCAGGTAGATTGTTGTATGTGGGCAAACTTAATTTCCGAGTGTTGAAGATGTCATTCTATCCCCAAGTGATAACGTCAGAAAGAGATTTCTTCAAAGGGAAATCACATGGATGGAATTGGTAGGTGCAATCCAAACAAGAAATACTGTTTAAACGATGTAGTGATGATGTCGTGTTTTTTGTAATGCCTTCATATGATGGACACTTGTGTTTGTTATCAGGACAAAAGTTTGTATGCAATCTGTCTTAAAGCATCTGTTTTATGACATGCCTTCCACAGAACATGAGGATTGCCTTTCATAAGAGTGCAGTGCAGTTGTATATACTATGCATAATTGGTGGTATCACTGTATCTAGTTCAGACCTGTTTTCACTTGTTTATGCATTCTTCCATAATAGTGTGATTGTGCTCTACTGTTTTTCGTTATCATGACACTGGTTTGTGTAGGTTTTTGGTCATCACAATGTAGCCACCTCAGTTTATTGGATCATGACTGTCACTTCAGCAGCGGGTGCGGGAACTGCCATCAGTCCGCTATCACGAGAATATTGGCAAGCAACGTCCTTCTGAACACCATTCACAAACAGAGCTTTTATACTCGTGTTTACCGCATTCCCATTTTATGAGAGTTTGTACACAAGATTCTGTTTAACTGGTCATGACAGAAACATCTTCTAGTCTGCTAAATATAGAGGACCTGAGTACAAAGAAAACAGCAATCTGAAGATAGCGATATTTTGTCACTTCAAGGTGGCAGCCGTAATCTAAGCTTCCAAAGGAATTCAGAAAGAGAATGAGATACCTGAGGCAGATATGGTCTGAAGGCATAACTTGATAGGACAAATTACTTACTAAAAATGATCTTAGTCCTAGTGCAAAAGATTAAGGCAACTCACTGATGGCAAATGCAAAGGTTAATACTCACACACAGCGCTCTTTTCACCAAGAAGAAGGCCATGTGGCCCACAATTTATCTTTTAAGTCAAGAATTGGGCATTGCCACAAACAATCTGAATAATGACATGTCAGTTGCTCTCAGCCTAGTGGAAATATGGGGGGGACTCAGATGACCACATGGACTCTGCTGGTGAATCTAAAAGCATGCTCAAATTGGATAATTTTCTCATCCTATTCAAACTTGGGATAGTGAGATGAATAGTCCCTGGGTGAAATGAGAAATGACATACCCTCGGGCCCAGTTTAGAGAGATAGTAAAGCCCTTACATAACATCAATTCATGCAAGGACTAGATGGTTACTGTGGCCTAGTATGATCTGTCACCGACTGTTCTGGTTGGATTTCTTAATTGGCCTCTCCATACTTTGGAATTAAATATGCTCTATGATATCCTAGTTTTTCTGACTTGTGCAACAAGCACGTGAACACAAGGTATCCATATTTTCTGGGGTATACAATAGGGCTGGCTGCTCTCTCCCCATATTGTTGCTCTTTATCGGGACCTTTATTTTAGACCAATCCTGTTAGTTGACAATTTTATGGAATATCAGTTAAGGTCTTGGTTTATGGTGAGCATGTGATGACCTGTGCCACTGCTATTGATTGTTTGGGTTACTGTCTAAATCAGGATAGATTTCAAGTTGTAGTATCCGAGGTTGTGCAGACACTGTGGTCTACACAACAGTGGTGTAATCCTAAAAGCAGAATATGTGGGTTTTTAAATTCCAAGCGACATAGACAATAATTAGAATGAATTATTGATAGGTAAGTTTTAAAATAAGTACTTCACTCATGAGGAGATGATTAGGATTTCCATTTCTCTCATCAGATGATGAAATGTAGAAAAGATTGCTTTATAACCAAAATGCATATATCTTTTTCACTCACTACTTTTATGAGCTCCTGAAGAGTGTTTGTAGTCGCTTAGATTCAGCCATCAGAACTTTTGTCTAAGGATACTTAGAGCCATTCAGGACTTTGTTTTTCGAAAAGTTTTATTTATGGATATCGCCACGTACAACAGTGAGCATAGTCAATGATTTTGTTGGAGAACAGTGAGGTACACGGGTCCACTGGTATCTTAGTACAACATAGTATTAAGGGAAGATTAAGCTACATTAGTATTTAGGTTGCTTTGAACATACCATGCTATTGTTACAATGCTAAAAAGATTCACCTCTACATATGAGTTATATACTTAAATGCAAAACATAAGTAAACATGATGTATATTAGTATATGGTATTATTTATATAAAGTCACATTTTATAAAATGTAATTACAACTATTGATATTGAAATGTATTTGTAGAGCGCTCGTTCGCCCGGAGGCTTCATGGCGCAACTATGATGTAATTCAAAGAGCGCTACTAGCTGTGAGTACACACATAATCTAGTTTACATCATAGAGTGCCCTATAGAATGTTGTCTGCAGATTCATGATCTACTTTGCGTAATACCACAAATGATTACTGGGACATAGACAGCATGTGACTGACAAACTCAAGACATGAGATATTGGGATCTCGGCGGCCCCCCAATATACTGCCACAAGCCTCTATAATGCATAAAGGTCAACATGACCCTGGGCACTACAGACCCCCCTGCCATCACTTTGGGGCCTTACCTGTTGGTTTCCTGGCCTGAGCGATATCCAACGATGGTTCCCATAATAACTGGCTGCGTCTGTGCCACAGCTATTGGACTGCATTGTGGGGGCCCTCTTTGGATCTGCTTGGCATAGAGCGCAACAGCAGATTATGGTGGCCCTCCCCCGACTCATGGGTCCACTGGGTACCCAGGTTTTTCCCCAGGAAGACCCCCACACCTCCACATAACCTCTGATGCTGCAGATTCAGGGGAGCAGTGAGGATTGTGTTACTGGGACTCCTGGTGGCACTGGTTTTGGCCAAATGTACCGACTTGGGGGAAGCCTTTCCCTGCACCAGACATGGGTTGTACACAGAGAACCAGAGAAGACACCCTGCTGAGCACCCTCCAAGAGCAGGGGACGGGACGCCTCCAACATGGACTCCAAACTTGATAGATTTCTGGCAGCGATCAATTCTACTGGTGAGTGCCAGGAGGGTAAAATTGACTGTATTGCTGTGGAGAGTGGCCTTTTTCGAAGGTGGCTGGGAGGGTGATGGCCTTAGAAGCGCCAGTTAAGAGAGCGCTCCACCTCAAGGAATTGATGATCAGGAAGGGAGGGCCCGCTGCAACAATATCAGGGTCATTGGCCTGCTGGAGGGAGTGGAGGGCGACACAATGCCCAATTTTCTGGAAGACTCGCTCCAGGATGTTGTGGCCCCTGAGGGACTATCTAAATTCTACCTCTTGGACCAAGCACACTGCTCCCCGCTCCAATGCCTCAGGCCCCACCCCGTTCAGTGGTGGCCTGCCTCATCCATTTTCAGGACAGAATTTTTTTTCTTAAGCTTGCCACTCTCAATGGCCCCTTCATGGTTGAGAATGCTACAGTCTTATTTATCCAGATTACCCCCTCCTGGTGCATACTCAGCACACCTCGTTCCTCCCCATTAAGAGACAGCTCTGTGAGTTGGGGTTGCCTTACTCTCTGCTCCACCACATACGATGAGCTGGTAGTCTGCCACTGGAACTGACATGGGAAAATGGAGTAGAGAACTGACTAGATGGACAGATTGTGAGATTGAGGCTTAGGACGGGAGGAGGCCAGAGTAGTGTGGAGGGTCTCGATTGTATCCGACTGGGATGCAATACTGGTGACTTGCCAGAAACTGAACGTTGAGGGGAGGTTTTTGTCTGGGGAGGCACACTTGTTGGCGCCCCGACCAGAGTCAGGCAGACATTACAATCCCCTCATGTTATTGCTGTCACTGAGGCAGAAGAACCCCATTCTGAGTGACTGATGATAGGCTAGTACCAGAGTGTTTGTGGGATGAGCCCTACTGTGGCTTCTTTTTGAGACATGGGGTCCATATATTGCCCCCAGGCTGGGACAGCACCGAGAGATGCCTTATTGGTGTTCAACAGAATGCCCAGTTCATGTGTTTCCTGTATCATTTTACACAGCATGTCATTTATATTGACTGGGTTTGGGCATATCTGTTGATCTATGTTACTCTGTGTCAACACACCTGCCCTTTCTATCTTTTCATTTTTTTTCTCTTTCTCCCTTCTTTTGCTCACATGTAACAAACTGTTTTCTTTGAAAATAACAATAAAAATATTTATTAAAAAATAATTATATGGACTCAGGAATATTTAAGGGGCTACATCACATTGTCTATAGTCTGTCTTTCAGTAGGTTTAGGAACATCAGTTAAGACGTTTAACATCTGCACGATAAGCAGATGTTCACAGATATGGTAGACGCAATAACACAGTGTGATTTCGGATTTCCTGTGCTTTTTGGTGACGGGAGTTGCATATGTATGCAATGTGCATACTGGTATTTAACAAGGATTTATTGTGCATTATATGTATTTCCCTCGCCCAGAAGAAGTCACTGAATACATCCGAATGATGAAACACCTGTTGGCTGGGAGTGGGAAACTGAAATTGACAGAAGTTCTTTAGAAATAAATAGAAGTTCCAGAAGAATGCATTTGTGAACTAGTTTAAAGGACATTTAACACTTGAAATAGTGTCAACATTAGCTTGTAAAGGTTTTGGAACTTCAGTTTCAGCTTGGAGAATAAAAGAGTAGCTGTTCTACCTAATTGCTGGGCACTAAGTAAAGGACAATACACAGAATGGATATCATAAAGAAACTTTTTTTTAATTACTGAAAAGTAAGGAAAGCTACCGATCTCCCCAGTTCACCGGTCAAACAAACAGATGGCACGTCTGCGCCCCCAGGCTAAATAAATAAGTGCCTAGACGAGGACTAGACCGCCAACCCCGTTAAAAGAAAGATGGCGTAACTCACCACACTCCAGGCACTGAACATGGCTGATAAAATGTGTGTGCAAGTTTGCAAGTAGAAAATAAAGCAGCCTAGCAATCACAGTGGTCTAAAACATTAAAAAGGCTTGTAGGTGCAGGACAGGAAAGCCAGATACCTTAAACCATATGTGCAAGGCAAGAGCATGCATCCCTTACCACAGATTCTTGATAAGTTGAAAAAATACCTCAGCAATCTAAAGGTGCAGGACAGCTATTCAAAGCTTCCTTAAGCCATATGTCAAGGAAAAGTAAGGTAAGCTTCCATTTTCCAAATCAAGCTTATCTAAACCACTGGTGAAGGACAAGTCGAGCAAGCTCCCCTTAACCACAGGTTCAGGAGAGACAGAGCAATATTCTCTAAACCATGGCGGCAGGGTGGGATGAGGAGTTTTCAATAAACAATAGGTGCAGGAAGGGTAGTTTTAGGGTCCCTTAGCCATAAGTGCAAGGCAGGCTAAGCAAGCTTAGTTAAATCATGGGGAGTGGGGGCATTGCTGTCTTCTTTAAATCATATACGCAGAGAAAGAAGAGCAAGCTTATGTATATCACAGGTATGTTGTAAGAAATGAAAATGTCTTGAATCACAGACACAGATCAAATGTTCTTGTATGGTCGATAGAAGGCAGGTCAGACAAAGCAAGCATTATTAGATCAGTTAAATCAGAGGAACAGGTCAGACTCTGAAAAACCACAAGTGCAGGGTAGTTAAAAAAAAGTTTTCTCCAAATCACTAACCAGCATTTTTCTCCAGATTCTGATGGCTGGAATGATTCACCTACCAGTGCAAAGAGTAAAGCAGAGATGCAAATTCTCTCTAACAGCTTGAATTCAGGATAGTATATTTGTAATTGTTACTAAAGAATAGTAAAGGCAGAAGCCGAGGTAAGGGGCGAGCATCTGCGGGTGTCCTAATTCTTATATCTACCAAGATCGTCAAGAGATCATTGGAGATTATAAATGTATCAAGTAGCCTCCAATTTTCAGTGGTAGAAATGGGTCCGAGGAACAGCATTATCAGATACTTTCTACTTATAAAAGTTTATATTCACAAAGGACCATTGGCAAATGCATTCCTGGCTCGAATTATTTGAATCTTCCTTCCAGCGCCTGGTAGCAAAATATCCAGAAGCAGTGATAATAATGGCCAGGGATGTTAATGCTCGTCTCTTCCCTGCACAGCAGGACCTGCAGCTGGAGGAAGTGTTGGATTTTTATAACATCTCCCCAGCACAGTTCACTCCTGGTGTCATTAAAAAGGAGGCCAAAATGTTGAATCAATGGCTGGCGAATCATGGCTTGATTTATTTAAATGGAAGTTATAAAAATGATTCGCCAGCTGCAGTAACTATCCGGCAGGGCCAGTCTTTAGGCCCTATTGACTACATATTTACGTCTCTTTGGCATTTCAACCTTTTTAAGGATATTTAGGTGGCAAAATATGAGGGTAGTGACCACTGGGCAATTATAGCAGTCCTTGACCTGTGTGAGCCAGTGTCCCCGAGAAGGGTTTTGCCCTTAGAAATGTTCTTCCCACATAGGCTCTCAATATTCCTGGAACCCATACAATTCCACCAGTTAGTAAACCTTTAATTAGAGGAGAAGATTGGTATCCCCCCTATTTACTTAGGTGCTATTATTGTATGGTACAATAAAATAGTACAACAAGTTTAGGGCTGTCTCACAGTAAATATATGTGGGAAAGGTGTGCGAGCATACCCTTGTATGAAGGGGGTGTGGGGGCTGGTTTGATTCTGACTGCCGAGAGTTGAAGCGATTGGTGAGCCAAAGTATTAGGAGGGTAAGGTACCATCCAAGCTCCTCGGCTTCCCAGGAATTGCTCAAGCTTAAACAACAGTACAAATCTCTTGTGCAGTCAAAAAAAGCCTCCTTCTATCATAGTAAGTGGGATGAGATCCAGGAAATTATCCTCCTCAATGATCAGCAGAAGTTCTGGGCAAAGGTCAATGAGTTAAGAGGTTAAAGTAGATGTACTCTCGTTTGTAGGATCCCAGAAGCCCAGTGGACTATTTATTTGAGAGACCTATATAAGGGACCCACTGGCCCAGATAGGCCCCATAGAACTCTCGATCAAAAACTTCCTAAAGTTTGGTTCTCAATAAGGGAAGTAAAAGCTGTCATCGAAAGAGTAAAGCTCTCCCGTTCTGCTGGCCCTGGTAACACCCCAGCAGTAGTAATTAAAATGAATAGTGTTTGGGCCACGGTCTACTCTTCCCTGTTTAGCTGGATTGCCACATCTGGTCTTTATCTCCTCTCCTGGAAAGGCGCAATAGCGAAACCGATTTGGAAAAGAGGAGTGGTATAGACCCCATACATTATAGGTTGATCAGCCTTCTCGATATTTCACCAAAGATTTTTTCAAAGATTATTTTATCAAAACTTGAAGACTGGGCGAGCAAAACTATGAGAATTTCAATAGAGCAGGGGGCTTTCGGGAGGGTCATTCCACTATAGATCATTGTTTTGCATTATGGGCCAATATTCGGAAGGGCCAGGAGGAAAATCAAAGGCTGTGCTGCTGTTTTGTAGACTTCAGGACAGCCTTCGACTCTGTGGATAGGGATATCCTATGGGGGAAACTTGCTGCCCGGGAGCTCCCGTTAAACCTCCTTAGTGTACTCTAAGCAGGAGAAGCCGGAGTGTGCCTCGGAGCCCCGCGGCCCTGATCCTGAGGTCTACCCTGGTAGGGGGGGCGCCCATTGCCATCGGGGGCCTTCCATCTGTTGGAGCGACCTGCGAGCTGCGGGGGGCCTGGTGACGGACCCGGACGCCGTGGCGGGTGAGCCCGGTAAGTGGGCGGCGAGAGCGCCCGCTGCCCCCCCCCGAATTGCGGCGACGGAGCGGTGATTGTCGGCGAGGGCAGTCTTCAAAGGCATCCACCAGCCCGGACAGTCGGGGGCTTAGATTGACCCACGTTGGGGTTGTACATGGACCGGGAGGCGGAGGCGGTGGCCCGGGACCCGCAGAGGCGGGGCCCGCATAACTCGAGGCCGGAGTCAGCTGCCTGGTCCTGCTGGACGGAGGCAGTCTGCAGCTGCTGAGCCCACTGTAACCGGGATCGCCCGGGACGTGGGGGCCTTCAACATTGCTGCGGGGCCTGCTGGCAGCCGGGGCCCCTGTGTGTGACCTGAGCCCTGTCCCCCGACTGGCCAACCTTGGGGGAGCCGGGGCTAGCGAGGGCGCCAGCCTTTGCGGGGCCTGAGGTGCCGGGGGTGCGGACTCCTTGCCCAGCGGGCCTACCCTTGCAGAAGTGACTGGCCTCTGGAGGCGCCCACTGTCATCGGGGACCTCCCCACCTGTGTTGGAGCTCTGCTGACGAGGAGGGGCCGGGTGCCGGGCCCGAGTGCCGAAAAAGGTGAGCCTGGAGGATTGGCGGTGGGGGCGTCCTATGGCCCTCCTGCGCTGCGGCGGGGGAGCGGAGATCGGGAGTGCCCTGGTGCCTGGCTTCCTGTGTGTCCGGCTTCGGGTCAGCACTCCGGGCGGCCTGGACTGGGGCTACTATTGCGGCTGAAGAGGCGGGGACGGCCCTGGGAGTCAGGAGCGATTGGGGATCGGCCAGAGGACTGCGGAATTGGTGAAGGATCGTCTGTGGACATCTGGGGACCACCGTGGGGTCTGCTGGGCCCTGACGGCCTGACGTGCTTTCGGTGGGGCGTTATTCTCCTGAGGGACATTGGAGTTGAGGCTGCTGGTTCGGGCCCAGGGTTCTGCAGCTGGGCTACGTCGTGTGTCTCCTGTGGAGCCCTCGTAGAGACGCGAGGGGCTGCCCTCGCGGCCTGCATTTTAGAGACCCCTTCAGCCGCGCCCAGCTCTGCTGACGAGGAGGGGCCGGGTGCCGGGCCCGAGTGCCGAAAAAGGTGAGCCTGGAGGATTGGCGGTGGGGGCGTCCTATGGCCCTCCTGCGCTGCGGCGGGGGAGCGGAGATCGGGAGTGCCCTGGCGCCTGGCTTCCTGTGTGTCCGGCTTCGGGTCAGCACTCCGGGCGGCCTGGACTGGGGCTACTATTGCGGCTGAAGAGGCGGGGACGGCCCTGGGAGTCAGGAGCGATTGGGGATCGGCCAGAGGACTGCGGAATTGGTGAAGGATCGTCTGTGGACATCTGGGGACCACCGTGGGGTCTGCTGGGCCCTGACGGCCTGACGTGCTTTCGGTGGGGCGTTATTCTCCTGAGGGACATTGGAGTTGAGGCTGCTGGTTCGGGCCCAGGGTTCTGCAGCTGGGCTACGTCGTGTGTCTCCTGTGGAGCCCTCGTAGAGACGCGAGGGGCTGCCCTCGCGGCCTGCATTTTAGAGACCCCTTCAGTCGCGCCCAGGCTGGTGGGTGTTGCGGGGAAAAGTCGGTGGCCCTGACATTGGTCGACCGCCCTGGCGTGCCTGGCCTGGGTAGTGGCCACGGCTCCTGCCCGCCTGTGGGACCTCCGTGAGTGCGCTGGACCTGGCCCCGGACGTGGCATGTTTATTGGGCTCCGGCATGAGGTGCTCGCCAGGATGGGCTCATGTAGTCTGAGAGAAATGCTGTGGTGAGTTGCTGTGGACTGGGAGTGGGTCAGTGTCTGGAGAGTAGATTGTACGTCACCTTCATCCACGCAGGCCTTGGCGTGGGTCTACTGGGCGATTGCCAACTAGGGGTCCTGGAGTGACTCCGTTCGATGTCTGGAAAGCGTAAAGATAAAACACCCCGGGCCTCACAGCCAAACACTATGACTCAATATACTACCCAGAGGCTCCCCTCGCAGAGGATCATGCGCCAGTCGGGGCAGGACGATGGGGATGCGACTACCGGCGAGCCCTCCTGAGCGGAGTTGTTAAAGGCGTTCCAGGGTTCTCATTTTGTCCTGGAGCGCCAAATTGAAACGGTATCCATTGATGTGAATTTATTACGGACAGACCTGCGGAAAGTGGGCAACGAGGTGTCGGATGCGGTGGGGAATATTGTCCAGTTGCAAGGAGAGGTGGCGTCCCTCAAACAGACAGTCTCACACCTTACTGCCACGACGGGGGCACTGGAGCGGAGGACGCGGAAGGGAGAGAAAGCCGCAGTAACATCAGGGTCCTTGGAGTTCCGGAACGTGCGGAGGCAGGCGACGCAGAACGCTTCCTATAAACACTGGATTCGTACTACGCTGTGCCCTATGGGTTTCTAAGAAGTCTTTGTGATTGAACGGGCCCATAGAGCATTGGTGCCGCCGAGACCCAGGGCTCCACCATGGGCCCTCATTGCCAAGATCCTTAACTATTGCGACAGGGACTGCATCCTTAGAGCGGCGAGGGAAACTGCGAATTAAACGTATGAGAATGCAAAGGTCTCCATCTATCCGGATTGCACCCAACTGGTCCAAGAACAGCGGAAGTCCTTCCTGACAGTTAAACAGAAGCCTCGGGAGTTAAATCTACAGTATATGTTGCTCTACCCGGCTAAGCTTAAGGTCATTTCCCAGGCGAAAGCAGACTTTTTCGAGGCCCCGGGGAAGGTCTGGAAGTGGCTTGAGATCAGGGGGGATGCCCTTCCTCCAGGAGAGAGGGGAGGGACCCGAAGTACATGGGGGACACGACCGCAGAGGAGACACATGGGCAGGAGACGACATCGTTCGGACACAGCTGAGCAAGAGGAGGGACACCGATTCACGGTGGGCGAGGATGGTGCCCTCCGCTTGGATCTGACGGGGTCTGAGGTCTTGCTGATGACAATGTTAACAAAAAGGGTAGCTGAACTGTTCCTGATAGAGAAAAAGGTGTGTGTTTAGGCGTGACCATGGGTGTAGATGTGACACCCTTGGGCATTCATTTTGTTGGAAATATTTGCCTCACACACCCGAATGGTGATCGCTGAAAATTCCTAGTGCGAGAAACATGTTGACCATGTCAATATCCAATTTCACCGAGTCCCACCACACTTAACTCAGTGGTACTTAGGAAGTTGGTTTCACGTTTTTAACTGTAGAGGGAGACCCCCAGAATAAAGTAACACTTTTCGGTACCCCCTACTACATTTTAAATCACCTTTTCCCTTACTCCATTGCCCACATACCCACACTTCACCATAAGGCTGTTGGAAGAAAAGATCTCCGTTAAAGAGCCCCTCTTGGAGGTGAGCCCGTCGGGGATTGCACCGCCTCCCCGACGAGGAGCAGCGCCGATGATGAAGCATGACACCCATTCGGGTGTGTGAGGCAAATATTTCCAACAAAATGGATGCCCAAGGGTGTCACATCTACACCCATGGTCACGCCTAAACACACACCTTTTTCTCTATCAGGAACAGTTCAGCTACCCTTTTTGTTAACATTGACTTGGTGGGGGCACAGGCTGAAACTGGACCTTCCACTTTCTTGAGTGGTAACGAGTGCCCTTCGGATCTATTTGATCATCCTCTCCCCTTCTTGATAACTACGTCTTGCTGATGACGTCAAGGACTCCCCCGCCGGGAGAGGTACTGGTTCCAGATACGCTGCAGCCCACCACAGATATTATTTCGCCTACTAGTGCTACGATTCCAGAGACGACGGGGGCTCAGGGTCCGCCATTGGAGGCCCTCTCATGAGGAGCAGATGTGGTCCTAGATGGATTGCTGGATTTCGGGCCTTCTGACCGGCCGTGAGGGGGCCACTACCTAAAGGGAGACTATACTCAGTCTAATGTTTAAGGGGTCGGGGTGGCTTGTTATAGAGCGAAGGGTTGGACACAAGATGGAATCCTTCACTGTAATGGCCCGAGTCCTGCATTCATGAACTGATAGTGGCCTTGCTGGAAGCTGGGTGGGTGGGGGGGGGAGATTTGTTTCTTTTTCTCTGTTGGGAGGTTAAGCCAGGTTTGCGCGGATGGGGTGGCTGTGCACGTCCTGGCACCAGCATCGGAAGGGCATATCGACTGGTTGTGTTGTTGCTAGTATATTGCTCGCGGGTGGGGGGAGGGTCGGGTAGGGGTTGTTGAAGGGGAATTTTTTAGGCATCGCATGTATTACACTTCAGGCACGGGGTTGGAGGGACACCGAGGGTAGCGTTCTGTGGGGCAGAAGGATACAACATCAAACATGGGGTACAAGTTTATGAGCTGGAATGTGAGAGGACTAGGCACATGCATTAAAAGATATAGAGTCCTTTCTTTGCTTCGTAGGCACGGGGTCTCAATTGCATGCCTCCAGGAGTCTCATCTTACAGACGAGGGGGCACAAAAGTTGGGTAAAAAGTGGCGGGGTCAGGTATTCCACTCCTCCTATTCCACATATGCTAGAGGGGTGTTGATTTGGGTGGCGCCTGGGGTCCCATTCGCAGTCCAAAATGTGGAAGCGGACATTCATGGCAGATACCTGCTTCTCAGGGCAAAATTAGATGGTATGAACATTGTCCTTTGAATACATATGCACCTAACGTGGCTGATCCTGGCTTTTTTCGAGCTCTTCAGGACGTCCTGATTTACGATTTGGGGGCTCCAATCCTTTGGATGGGGTATTTCAATTGTGTTCTTGACCCAGTCCTAGATAGGTCACTGCCACGGGAGGGCACGCAGCCCCGTATGACTGCCGAGCTTCAGGAGGTTATGGAGAATATAGGGGCAGTGGATGTTTGGCGTCAGACGAACCCGACACAGCAAGCTTACACCTGTTTTTTCCGTACTAACAACACGTATAGTCGCCTCGATAGGGTTTTAGTTGCAAATGCTGAGATTAATATGTGCATAGTGGTGACACATCAGGCGCGCTTTTTATCCGATCATTCCCCGGTGGCATGCCTGGTATATTGGGGAACCCCGGTTTCCCGCCCTCGGACTTGGAGACTTCTGGTGGTTATCCTCCGTGTCCAAGTGGGAAGGGCACATGTGGAGACGGCTCTCGAAGACTATGTGGACCTTAATTGGGAGGAGGAGGGCGTATCGCTGGCCACCAAATGGGAGGCCCTAAAGGCAGTGGTGAAAGGAGCCTGCATGGGACTCACGTATTGAGTCCGGAAGCAGCTTCTGCAGGATCTACAGGCGGCAGAGGAAGCCCTTTTAAATGTCCAAGCCACGGTGTCTCCCAACGACCTGCAGAGGGAGGAGGAACAATCGGCCCGTGTGAGGGTCTATGATATTCTGGACCGACTTGACAAGTATACTCTGGGCCAATATAGGCAGCGTCTCCATAGGGAAGGGGGCAAGTTGGGCGGCTTTTGGCTTGGATTTTTCGGAAAGAGCAGACGAGCAGACCCCGGAACGTATAGTAGCTCTCCGAGACTCAAATGGAGACGTGGTACATTCGGAGCGTGCCATCCTCGAGGCCCTCAGATCCCACCTCCAACAGGTATACACTGCAGACCCAGACATATCCGCAGCTTCTTATCTCCCTTATCTGCAGGGACTGACCATGCCATCCCTCTCCACAGTGGACCAGGAGGAACTAGATTTGGCACTAACGTTGGTTGAGGTGCGGGCAGCTCTGGCCCGCCTGCCACGCGCGAAGTCACCGGGGAGTGATGGATTCCCACCGGAGTTTTATCACGAGTTCGGCGACATATTGTCGCGTCTCCTCTTACAGGTCTTTGCCGAGGCATTTAAGAACAGGTATCTCCCGCAGAGCATATCAAGTGGGGAGATTTGCATGATCCTTAAACCAGGGGGGGACAAACTCGACCCTTCCGCGTATCGCCCGATCACTATGATCAATACAAATGTGAAAATTTTGACCACCCGTCTGGCACCGCATATGGCACATTTGGTCCAGCCGGACCAATGCGGCTTTGTTCCTGGACGTAACACTGCCATGAACCTACGGCGCTTAAATCACATCACACACAAGGTCAAGGGGTCAGTAGAACAGACTGTACTGGTATCCGTTGACCTCGCCAAGGAGTTCGATATGGTGGACTGGGGTTACTTGCAAGAAGTCCTCCGAGTGATGGGTTTGGGCCCAAAATTTTCCCGTTGGGTCCGTATCCTATATAAATCCCCCCGGGCTAGGGTACGACTGGGAACGGCGCGTTCGGAGGGGTGGCAATTGGACGGGGTACACGACAGGGGTGTTCCCTCTCACCACTACTCTTCGCCCTGGCTATAGAGCCTTTTGCCATTCTGATCCGTTCTGAGTTGTTGCAGTGGGGCATACGAGTGGGAGACACTTGTAATATTATCTCCCTATATGCCGATGATGCCTTGTTTTATCTGAGTGGTACAAAAGGGGTGGTGATGGAAGGAGCATCTGAACCAATCAAACACTCACACCCAGTCAACAGATCTGGGTTTAATCCATCACCGTTCTTTGGCCCACTCTGCCACCCCAGTTCAGACATGGCCATATGCAAACCAGTCTGACCCTGTGCCTCATGGGAACAGTCCAGCCTGAACTGTCCATCACCACCCCCTTTTGTACCGCTTTGTTTTATCTGAGGGCCCCGAGAGAGGCGCTTCCAGTGTTGCTCCATCAGCTGGATAGGTTCGGCGATGCGTCGGGACTGAGACTCAATAGGCACAAATCCCTGATTTATCCATTGTCGGGGATTGAGTTGGGACCCCGGGAGGACTTGCCGGAGCTCGGGCTGTGATGGGAAAGAGATAGCTGTAGCTATTTGGGTATTCATGTGGCCTCAACGGAAGCGCAATCACTGGCCTGCAATACTGACAGGGTGCTGTCCCTGCAGCACTCTGTGTCCTTCTGGAACACCCTCCGTTATCTCTCATGGGTCGGCTGGCCGTCGCTAAGATGGTGATACTGCCTAGGACACTTTATATCCTTCAGAACACGCTATGTCCTCTTCCCCCTAGGGTCTTTAGGACCCTGAACATGCTGCTTACGTCCCTACTCTGGGCGTACCGGCGTAGTAGAGTGGTCCTTCATACAGTGGTACGCTCCTATGAGGAAGGAGGCCAAGAGGCCCTGCGCTTTGATTTATATTATTATGCTGTGCAGCTGCTACCGGCTGCCAGGTGGTTTGCGGATGCAGACGTTTGGGAGATGCAACTATTGGCGGGTAGAGCAGCGGTGCAGGATCTACTGGTGGCTTTGATGCAGGGCAGGGGGCAAGTGAGACTTTGCCCTACGCCGTGAGGCACATGGCGAGCGTTTGGCACTGATTCATAGAAAGAATGTTGCGCACAGCGCCCTTCCACAGGGACCTGCCGAACTGGATCCTGGCGCCCATGGTGACAATGGAACAACATATGTCCTTCCGGGCCTGGCGAGAGGGGGGCTGTGAATCCCTGGCTGACCTATACCCCACCGAGACCTGTCTATCCTATGAACAAGTGGAAGAGGCCTTCGGTCTTCGAAGAGGGCAGTACCTGCATTATCAGGGGCTGCGCGATGTAGTGAGGTCGCTTTGGGCTCAGTATCCAGAGGCGTCCCCAATGACTCACACCTTGAAAATTATTCTGTCCTGTGGCAAAGGACGCAGACTTATTTCCCTACTATATGCAGCCATGCGTCTGAACACGGCCCCGCCGGTGCGACCGGCGTGGGCGGCCTGAGAAGCGGACTTAGGTACACCACTGGACCAGGGGCAGCGTAACCGAATAGGGGCCCCAACTCAGAAGGTGTCTTGTAACGCACGCTTTAAGTTCATACATTTTAATTTCCTGCACCGCACCTACCTCTCTCCGATTTTATTGAAGGGTTATTTCCCAGAGAGGGGAGATAATTTTCCCAGATGTGGCGCAAAAGGGGCCGGGTTCTTGCATTTGGCTTGGGAATGCCCGTTAATCCGGAGGTTTTGGGCAAACGCTGTAGAGCACATATCTGCCACTACGGGACTCCGTATCACACTGACACCGGTGCACTGCCTGCTGGCGCTGGTCCCTAGACCAAAGAAACGAAAGTTGTCCTATAGATTGATGCAATTGATGTTGGTGCTGGCCAGACGCACCGTGGCTATTACTTGGATGGGACAGAAGGCCCCAGAGATACCCACGTGGATCAGGGATGTGCGAGAATGGTCCCTAGCAGAAGAAACACATATGAAGAGCTGCAGGAGGGATGAGAAATTACAAGAAGACCTACTGGCCTGGCGAGCCATGTGTGCTACAGGATTGGGAGTACGGGGACACACTTCCCAAAGTGATTCAGAAGGGACGAGTGGCGAGCTATTCTCGCCGCAGGGATCGGGATCGGAGGAGGAGACCGGGGGGGTCGCCTAAGTTATCGCTAATAGACTGTATAGTGTAGGGTCTGGTTATGTACTCACAATGATGTTTGTTTATATGTATGTTATTCTGCTATGCCTTTTGAGAGTTTGTGTATCTCGGTGAAGCCTCAAGTCAGCAAAAGTACCTTAATGAGTCAGTCGATGTGTATACGTGCTGTTCTGATGCCAATTGGGGGGGGTGTTGTATGACTGTAACAATATAAAACTGAAAATAAAGTTTTTTGTTTTTTTTAAATGTACTTAGTATTCAGATTTAGAGGAGGTGGAGCAAGTCGACCAATATAAATATTTGGTATTAACCTTCAAGAGAAACTTGAACTGGGTTATGCATTGAGATGTCATCAAGCAGAAAGCCTTATTGTAGGCCAGCTTTTTATCAAGTTTTAATAGCAGATTTAGGGGACCTTCTCATCTTCCATTACTAAGAGCCTATGAGGGGAACACACCTCCACTGGGTCTACACGGGCAAGAGGTTTTTTCGCTTGACCTGGCATATGAATGGGACAGATTAGAGGGGGCAGTGCTTATAAGGCTTCTTTCCCTCCCCCAGGAAACTATGGGTCAGACCATAAGGAGAGAGTGCAATCTGGTCTCTTGGGGCCTGTTGGCCTTTACTCAGGCTCTAAGATATTTCAATACATTTGTGGAGGACGATGGGGTGTCTAAATTTTCCAAATTGTGCTGGGAAGAGATTCAATGCATTAAAAGAATTTGGGCAAAGGCTGTAAGAAATAGATTAATTACTCTTAGGAACCTCCATTTAGATAGTGGTACAAATACATCTTGGTCCCCCTTCCCAGGCAAGCATGCGTTGAAAGAATCTGTTGCTTTGGTGTCCAAATTGAATGGCCTATCTTATCTGTGCAACAAACCATCTATCAGTTTCTCAATCCCTACACTGGGTCAGGACACTGTTTTTCCTTATTTATCGTAGCTACCAGACTCAGGGTTGCAAAATGAAATATTGTGGGTCAGGGTGGGTTGCAATCCAATGTTTTCATCCCACCTAAACTGGACCAGAGTCCAGAATAACTGTGGTCTCTGTCCCTGCCCCCTGAAAGTTAAATGTTCCCTGCTGCATATACTGATGGACTAGGTCTTTTATCTTGTAAATAGAATCAAGTTTCCATAGGAGGGAAACTGTGAAGCTGTTGACAGAAATGCGTTACTTAGATGTAGCTGTTGGAATTGCTCAGTTTTTACGGTCTGTTAAACAGAGTTTTAATGATAAACTGTAGTGTGTTGGAGGTGTTTGGTAGTTAAGATGAGACGTTTTTTATGATCTTAATTCTCATTTGAGTTTTAGAATGTTTTATGGACAATTGTCTAAATAAAATAAATTTACTTATTTACTTTAACCACTTGGATGCTAGGCGTTTTCCCCCCCAGTGCTGGAAAATGCCATTTTAGTGGCACCATGACGAGCTCAGCTCGTCATCAGCACACGACCCCCGTGGGTGATGACGAGCTGAGCTCGTCATCAGCATCGAAGGGGTTAAAGACTTTCTGAGTTACTCTGCTATCCAGTTGTAGAAATGGGCAAGCTGTCAAGGACAAATACAAGGAAGGTGCTGTGAACATTGGTATCAAATACACTACAATACACATTTTCACAGTCAACAGAAGTCAAAGTTCAATCTGAGGTTTTATGTTTGCCAATATTATGCCTTTAATAGGCACATAAACTAACATAGCAGTTAAGATAGAGTTTTATTAGAGGAAATTCGCAGCTACATGCCTGAATACCATCTAAGTACATACTGTGACTTCAGTTTTACCATAACAAAGCAGAGAAGAGCAAAAATGAAACTACTGGCTATGAGACGAGCTTTGCGAACCCTGTCAAATTCTCTGGTCCACAATTTCTGTGAAGCATTCAGACCTAGATCTTGAAGGACAGTCACATGCCAGTGTAAGGATGGTGGAATACAAACAAGCTCAATTCTTGGTGACAGACTGCCTCTGTGGTTGGAACACTGGCCAAATCTTAGTTTCATAAAGTCCGCAGAAAGATGCAGAAAAAAGCTATGCCCTTTATATTAATACAAGATCTAGACAATTTGTTCAGCATTTTGACTTCAAGGGGGGAAGGATTTTGAGGACTGTGGTCTAGTAACTAATTTGATTGCTAGCAATCGGAGACTTGCAACTAAATCTCTAAGTACAATATTCACAAACAAAAGCGATCTAGGAAAATTAGCTTTTTTTCACTTTAGAACTGCCTACATGCACTTCATGTTGCAGTGTGTGCTTCATAAAATATTCAGAAAGAATGCACAGGAGCACACACAGAGTATAAATCCGTGGACATGCTGCTTTCCTCTGCCCCATACCTGTGCAGCAGCGAGGCTGCAAGGGAAGACGATCATTAAATAATGATATGATGAGACTTGACAAAGGCAACGCTGCTGACAGGTTTAACACACTCCAATGATCTCTCGCCACCGGTCTCTACTTATTTGACAACTGTGATGCACAGCTAGCAGCAGGAGGATGGTACAGACGCTCTGCTTCAATGAAATCTTCTATTCGGCTATAACATAAACATAACGTGTATTTGTAAAGCACACTTATTACCCATGGGTCTCAAGGCGCTGAATAACAGATGTTTATTGTTACCCAACTCAATGGTACTCATTTTATCAACCTCAGATTGATGAAAGGCTGACTGGACCCGCCTTTGAACCTGTGACCATGAGCTCAAACACAGGCCCCAGCAGTGGATGCATTAGTCCACTAAGCCACCAGACCCGGGTTTGCTAGGAGGTACACATACCAGGGAGAAATTGTCAGTAGCCAGCGGCTTGGTGGCTCACTTGCCACAAAGGTCAACTGGCACATAAGCAGTAAGAGTGAGTGTAGGAATTCCAACGAGACCATAAACAACTGCTCAAGAAGAGTAATTATACGTTTAGTTCTATTTCTTAGTTAAAAAAAACTCTCCTTGTTTACAAAATTGGTGCTAAAATGCATTTTGTGGTATGAAATAGCACAAAATGAAACAGAACACAAATAGCGAGTAGTTGCATGCGCTCGCTATATGTGCTCTTGGGGTAGGATTTTCCCCAACTTAATCCTAGCATTTTGCGCATTGTTAAGTGCAAAATGCATTGTTGAGTCCAAAATGGATGCAAGGATATATTTTGCATTAAGAAACAGAGCTAAATGCAGTAGAACATGAACAGCGAGCACTTAGCAGGCACTCACACTCGCTAAATGTGCTCACAAATTAGAATTTCCCTCAAATTACTCTTAATTATGCAAGCAAGACTAATTGAGTAATTATCAGAATTATTCCACTTACTCAATTATGTAATCGAAATTCTGCCCAGGCCTAATAAGTAGTGCTAGACTACCAGTATGGAACTGAATTCTGGAACAGTTTAGGCAGCTCACTGGTGGCTTTTTATGGATTACGCATGAGATTGCTAGCAAGCCTGTCTGGTCTGGGACTGGTTAAGGACATCAGTTGCCAGTCACTTGTCTAGCCCTTTCCGGTGCACACTGACCAGTGATCACTAGAAGCACACATGTGGTCTGGCTATGGCTGGCAAAGCTTCCGGCTCCTTGGTGCTTGTCAGAGCTGCTTTGTCACTGGACACATGACGCTGAAGTTATCCAATTATAAAAGAGATTATAAATCAGCCCATGTGAAGTCAAACCTGCTCTATACGATGAGCTTCTGAAAACATTACTATTGTAGCGTTCACCCCTCTCTCCTTTGATCTCTGTGAACAAGGCATCTGACCTCCCCAAACTTCCCTCAAGGAAAAGCAACAAAATCAAAGCCCTAAGCTGGCACCCTCAAATACATTCAGAACGGATGGACAAGGTCTAAATTAAGCAATACTAAAGGTGATGATGGACAGAGCGTTTAGAGCAAATCAAACACTCACCCAGGTCAACTGATCTGGGGTTAATCCATCATCATTCTTTAGCTCACTTCACCACCCCAGTTCATACATGGCCATATGCAAATCAGTCTGACCCTGTGCCTCATGGGAACAGTCCAGTCCGAACTGCCACGCCATGTCTTCCCTGTTCCGGAAACAAGCATCCTGGGACCGGTTTTGGGTTCATAACCCTCATCAGCCAGGCTAACATGAATCCAGTGGCAAAGTGAGCAAGGGACCCACGTCTGGGCATACCCTGCCAGCTTAGGGCGAACAAAGCGATACCAAAGGGGGTGATGAACGGAGCGTTTGAGCAGATCAAACACTCACCCCAAGTCAACTGATCTGGGTTTAATCCATCATCATTCTTTAGCTCACTCCACCACCCCAGTTCAGACATGGCCATATGCAAATCAGTCTGTCCCAGGGCCTCATGGGAACAGTGCAGCCTGAACTGCTGGACTCTGTCCATCATCCCCTTTGGTTTTGCTAAGGTCTCAATTAAGCCAGAGCAGGGTTTGGATGGAGCTCTTCTCCCCTCTGAGGGAAACGGTCGGAGCAACACGGCCTCAGCCACGCGTGCCCAAACCACGCAAGCGCATCTGTGCTTGTCTTAACCACGCATATATGTCCGGAATGGGCAGGGCCAGGAAGATGAAGGGTCGGGAGAGGACGCAGTGAGGTAAGTGAGGCTGGGGGTGGGGGGTAACTTTTAAGGACAGGGGGTAGTTTTCAGGACTGGGGGTCAGGGGAAGGTTTTAGGGCTCGGAGGGGTAGGGGAAGTTTCAGGAGGGGGTGTGATTTTAGGTCTCAGAGCGGGGAGGAAGGGGTCGTTTTTTGGTCAGGGGTCCATTTTAGGGCACAGGGCAGGGTCCAGGAATCAGGTTCATTTTTTGGGCTTAGGGGGCTGTTTTAGGGCTCAAGGTGGGGGGCCTGGGGTAGGGGTGGATTTTTGCTCAGGGGGCATTTTAGGGCTCAGGATAGGGTCGGGGCGGGGGTCAGTGGGGGCTAGGTTCAGAGTAAATTTTTGCCCTGGTGGCGTTTTAGGGCTTAGGGGTGGGGAGCAGGGGTTGGGTATATGGGTACGTTTTAACCACACAAAGGTCTTTGCCATGCATGACTTAACAATGCATATTTCATTGTAAAGGCATGCGTCGTAAAGGCATAAGCATGGTTGAGACTTGTGTGGTTAAGACTGCATTGAACCTGCATGCATGGTACTGACATGTGTGGTTCCATCACACAACCTCCTCTGAGCCTTGGTGGCCCAGCTGATGATAGCCACATCCCTAGACTCCTCACCTATTATCAGTATAAGTTGGCTTGGAATTCAGAAGAATACATTTATATTTTCCTATGTTTGCATACTTTTATGAAATGTTGGTAGTGGATATTACAGACACAATATATGTTCAGGTTGATATTCTTGATCTCTATATTGTGACATGCAACTCACATCAATATTACAGGATTGTTTCATTGCATTCCCTTTTGACCTTCGCCAAGGTCTTCTGCGTTGTGTTTTTTGCCAAAGTCATATATGGCAGGATGATGTTCAATATACCTGTGTCCTCCTGTAAAGATAAGGGCACCCGTCACTAGTTAGTATAAAATCGGGGTGTGTCAATCTGGCCTTTTGCTAAGTTTGTGAAGCTTTTTTAAACTTCTCCAACTTTATGAGAGCCAGGGGCCCATATTACATAACTGATGCACAGTGCCTGTTTGCGCCAAGGCACACGTTTAAACAGTTGCACGGCAGGGGCACTGTTTGTAGCATGGACCTATGATGTTGCCAGAATTTAAAAACAAAATGTGCAAAAAACATTTCTGAAGAAAATCTCAGCAAATTCTCCTTCTGAGGTTGCGTGATAAAGGGCATAGATTTCACTTTGAACAACGGCACAGTTCTAGAGCAGTAAATGATGCCTCACGTGACAGTCCAGATCTTTAGGCAGAAGAGTGGGAGACATGACACTTCTCAAGGTCTGGCTATACCTTCAAGACATCTTAGTCATCCAAAAGACGCTGGAGGAGCCAGGGGAAAGGCTGATAAAAGTTGTCAACCTGAGCATGCATGGCCTTTCTTTGAGAAGTGCACGGTTAAAAATGAAAATGAAGACAGTATGGCAGTGTCCCCTAAGAATTCCTGTGCCTCGTGGAAGTACCATGCCTCCCAAAGGAGAAAACCTTTGTTCCCTATCTGCACCTAAAATCTACTCTAATGGTTCCAACCTGACCTCGGCTATTCAGTGATCTGCCAAATGCTTGGTGAACCCCATCATTTGCCCACTGGTTACTGCTGCAACTGATTCTAGTTTTTGCAGGACTGTACTTTAGTTGTTTCATTTTTCCTGCATTCACTTTTGAGAATGGCAGGACCATTAATCTGTTGAGACTTCACATTGGGAGTACAAATCTTTTTTGCACGCGCCTTCAAGCAGCCTCTGGTGGCAGAGCCTACCATGCTGCTTTGAGTCTGAAAGGAAATAAGTAGCTTAGAATAAACATATGGGTCAGATACAGTGACTGAGAACAGAGGGTAGGGTAGAGAGATTGTGCTCAGCTCTTAAATCTAAGAGCATGTGCCTTTTTAGGTCTCGCTGGTGTTAGCAGCCTGAAGCCGCTGCACCAGCGAAAGACCTATTGTTGTCGACTTGCCGGGAATGGTGGACAGGGGATGGGCACGCGCTTTCCCTCTGCGATTTCATCGCCTGTACGTGCACGTCCATCCCGGCGCCGTGCACATCCCCTGTCCCACATTCAGGGCAAGTCAGCCTTTCGCAATTGCGCGCACACGCACACAGAGACACAAACACACACATACACACACACAGCCACACTAACGCATGCGCACACACACATACACACAGGCACACACGCAGCCAGCCCCCCCCTTGAACACACACACAGACACGCACACATACACGCACGCACACACACACGCACACACACACCCCCCTCTACAACTAAGCCCCACTCACCTCATCGGCGGCCTCAGTCGCCACTCCTGACTTCTGCAGCTCAGTCGCCAATCCTGACTTCTGCAGCCACAGCGCGACAGCCGTGACGCTCCCAAACTTCCGGTTTCGGGATGTGAACGCTCGCGGCTTGTCTCCATTGCTGCCATGCTTCGCCTCTCTGAAACGAGGAAGTGACGTCAGGTCTTGTATTCAACAGCAGCAGCCCCAACTTTCTATCCGCCCAAGGCGCTATCCGGCTCTGTTCAAGGCTTGTATTCAACAGCAGCAGCCCCAACTTTCTATCCGCCCAAGGCGCTATCCGGCTCTGTTCAAGGCTTGTCTCGCCCAGAAAATGTCTTGGCTGGTCTAGCTGTACTTATAACTTGTCCTGTACGTGCTGATGAAGCCTCTCTAGGGGAGCTCAGAAGCGAGTAGAAGTTGTTCGCAAGTTCTTGTCTGTTGCTGGTTGCCTAACCTGTTTTCCCCTCAGGCTTGCTGGCTGGTTTAGCTGTCTATGCCGTAACGCCGATAGGCTTAATATCTCCCCACTATGAGGTGGAGTGGGTTTCTATGTGACTTTTCTGGCGATTGAACGATTGTGGTTGTTTTGCTTTCGTCAGGTACAGCTCCTTCCTTTCACCTGTCCTGCCAAGCCACGACGTCAGAGCTGTGCTTTGACCTTTCAGTATCGAGCGTTTGGATTGGTTGTGGAAGGCTGGTCCAAGTGTGGCAGCCAATGGCTTGTTTCCTGGTGTCCGGATCCAGGATGGCGTCGCCGGAGCCTGGGCCCTGTGGGTGAAGAGGAACAGACGAAGGGGGGCAGCAGCGGGGCTCCCTTAGCAGCCGGCCCGGGCTCCGCGACATGGCAGCCGACGGCAGTAGGCAGTTTTGGATGGAGTGCCAAGCTGCCCGGGAGGTGAGAGAGACAGCGCGATGGGGGCCTAGATTGAGAAATATGACCAGAGGGGTCGGAAGAGAGAGGCTCAGATTTTTTTTTTGGAGTGGCGAGAGTGACACCAACGAGAAATTGCCAGTGTGTTATATGGTTTCGGGAAGAGATCCTGGATCGTAAGCTTTGTGTTGTATTCTGGGAGAGGGAAACTAACTAACTCATTTAAGGAGTGCTGGACACCGGAAATTATTCTTAAGTTGGTGGGGGAACGAATCATGTGGCGAGAGACAATATTGAGGAGCACTTGGTGGTGGCGAGGGTTACACAAGTTATGCATTGGGGCTACTATTATATAGGCACGGCCAATCTAATTATGCGACAGGGGAGGACCAAATTATGTGTCAGGGTTGGCAAAAACATGCAAATGATTTGGTGTAATGTGGCACCGTTTGTGACAGTATCACAACATTATTTTGTCGTTTTTTTAAATACATGTTAACGCTGTCGTTTTCTATTATTACAGTTTTTTTCTTTTGACGCTGACCTTCCTTTTGATAAGCCACCTCTAATAGTCTGTTCTCTTAGCCATCACCATTTCTCACAGGCCGCGCCGCCCGGGGAACAGGTCATCTAGCAAAACAGGCTCTGACACGGCTGCACCGCAGGTCACTCAGTGGAATGCGGATTCCATAAGCAGTCTCTGACACGGCCGCACCGCAGGTCACTCAGTGGAATGCGGATTCCTTAAGCACTCCATTTGTTTCCCTGTGCCGTCCCTTTTACATTTTCACCCTGCTCGTCACTTTATAAGTGACCTGCTCATGGCTGTTCAATCTGATTCTGCCATCGGAGGGAGGACGTCACAAGCACGGGTCTAAGGTAATAGATGCGTCTTGCAGTCGGCGGCTTTTCCTTATTGTTTGTAGCAAAATAGTTACAAATGTTCAATAAAAACAGTTTCTTCACTGATATCCTTAGGGCATTTCAAAATTCTGTAGCGCTTATAAAGTTGAAGTTGAAGTTATTTGTTAAGCACTCTGTTACCAAGCGGTTTCCTGGCGCTGGGGGGTAGACACAGCGGAGGGGAGACACCGGAGAGTTACTATGATGGGTAGGCTTGAGAGAAGAGGTGGGTTTTTAGGGCTTTACGAAAATCCAAATAGACAGTTATGGACCTAATAAGCAGGGGGAGGGTGTTCCAGAAACGGGGGGCCAAAGTGGAAAACCTCATGCCGCCCACCCTGGTCCTCCGAAACCGAGGGATGCTGAGGAGGGCCTGAGTGGAAGAGCGGAGGCTACGGCTGGGAACATAGGAGGTAATCATGGAGTTAACATAAGCTGGGGCCGTGCCAGCACGGGCCATGAAGACCATGCAGCCCATCTTAAATAGGGATCTCTGGAGAATGGGTAGCCAGTGAAGTGACTTAAGCAGGGAAGTAGTGCGATGGAACTTGGGAAGCCGGTAGATGAGACGGGCGGCTTGATTCTGTATGGACTGAAGGCGCCGCAGTTCATAGGCAGGAATGCCCACGTACAGACAGTTCCCATAGTCCATACGGGACATGATCATGGCCTGGATAATGAATTTGAGGGCTTTGAAAGAAAAAAACGGGGAATCTTACGAATAACTCTAAGGGACAAGAAGCAGGACGAGACAACAGAACTGATCTGGGGACGCATGGAAAGGTCCTGGCTTATTTTAATTCCCAGGGTTTTGACAGACACAGAATGTACCGGGGGGGAACCAAGGACGGAAGGCCAAAAGGCGGACGTCCAAGGGCTGGTGGAGCCGCCAGTCAAGACCAATGCTTGCAGGTGCTTCTGGTTTATTTCCGACTGTCCCCTAAGCCTGCCATGATGTCACTGTCAGCCCTCATGGCACTCGTGTTACCACATTTCAAGTTCTTTTGGAGCTTACGCTTGCATGTGATGCGGTTTTATCTCGGACGTTTCACTAAGGCTGTTGTGATTTTACTGTTAGTTCTTTGATTACATGTATTATCGGCCATTACATTTCTTACATTGATATTTATCTCATTCCTACTCATGTGTTCCGCTTTTAACATGCACTCTAGAGTTTTATATAGCACTAACTCGACCCGAAGGTATTGGAGCGCTTTACATGAGCACCGGTTATGTTACAAAATAACACGTTCATTTTTTGGGGATGACTGTCATGATTGCAATATGAAAGTATAGCGGCACACAGTTTTTTAGTTGCAGCTTTCCCCTCCTCGTTGTGCTCTTTGAAACTTCCATTTGCATTCCATATGGCTGCATTTTATTACTCTTTTCAGACATTATCTTTACATATTGCATTCAACTTCTGTTTTCGTCTCCATTAGGGACACACCGTTTGTCTGTACTATATTTGTCTTACAAGCCATCTTTTTCTCCCTCTTGCAATATATCACGTTGACTAGTCTGCTTGAGTGTAGGTGCGTATTTACTCCCTATTACGTATTCACTGTGTTAGTGTGCCATCACTTTATTGTCTTGTTGTTTTTCTTATTGAGATGCAGCAAGTCCAACATTTATACCAGATGAAGGCCCACAGCTCACTGTGCCCTCGACGTCAATCAGCACCACACTGATAAGTCCCTAGCATGCCTGCATTCTATTTGCAGTTGCTGCTGTTGGCTTCTGAGGGGCCATGTGCTAACGTTTTTGCTAGATTTTTCTATTACTGCAGGACCAAGGCTGGTTGCCACTACAGACCAGGATTGTCCATATGGAACAGTCCACCAAAGGACTGGAAACTACACCAGAATAACTAACCGTGGCAGAGAATACTTGAAGCATTTCACTTAATACTTTTTTCTCATGAAAGCAAAATATTCTGCAAGTTTTAAAACTTAGACATTTATCACACATGGCAGTGAAGTGACTACATTAAATGTTGAAGTTACAATCACTCACTCTATCTATCGACCTCACTCTATCTATCTATCTCTCTATCGCCCTCACTCTATCCATCGCCCTCACTCTATCTATCTATCTATCGCCCTCACTCTATCTATCTATCTATCGCCCTCACTCTATCTATCTATCTATCTATCACCCTCTATCTATCGCCCTCACTCTATTTATCTATCGCCCTCACGCTATCTATCGCCCTCACTCTATCTATCGCCCTCACTCTATCTATCTAACGCCCTCTCTATCTATCTATCGCCATCACTCTATCTATCTATCGCCCTCCCTCTATCGCCCTCCCTCTATCTATCACCCTCACTCTATCTATCTATCGCCCTCACTCTATCTATCTATCGCATCACCACAGCGTCACTCAGCACCACCACAGCATCACTCAGGGGCACCACAACATCACTATGCACTACCACAGCATCACTGAACGCGACAGCATCGCTCAGCGCCACCACAACATCACTCAGCGCCACCACAGCATCAATCTGCGCAACCATTGAACAATAACTGGTTCAAATATGTTCTCTCAATGTTTCAAGCTTTATTACAATTGTCACAAAAAGATGTTAATATTTCACTTCTGTTCTTGGATTTTCGTCACGATAAAATACACTGAACATAATCTTCACAAAAGTTATTCCCAAAATTTTAAGCTATTGCCGTTATAAATTACAATAACTTTTATTTAAGTATTAAATATTACAAAAATGAAAAGCCATTGTTATTTGTAATATCAATACATCTAAGTCACATAAATACAACACATATTGCATTACAAATGCTATAGGTGTCACATTTGCGAAAGTTAAAACTATTGGCATTGTAAATGACAAAGCTATTAATTTCACTATTTTCAAAACCAACACATAAATAACAAAATTGTCATTTACAATACCAATAGCTCAATCTTTCCTAATGCGAGACCTACTGCATTGCAAATGCTTGTTAATTATGCATGCACAGACAGGCTACACTGGGAACTCCTGGCCTACGGGTATTAGACCAATTTTCATAGGACTATGGGATGCAAACCACCATCACCAGCAAACCACCATCACCAGCAGAGGACGGCCCGGGACCAGGGTTCGATTCCCGGCGCGGCAGGTTTCTGGACCAGGGTCAGCGGACTCGATAATTCTCTCGCCTCGGTGCCCACTCTGATCAGCGGTCACACTCGGCAACTCTGGGCATTAGCTTGCCTCATCTTCACTAACGGCCCCCCAGACCGCCGGGGATGCCTGGTCGCACCCTGGAGATACCCATTAAGGGACCATCTCTCCGGGAAGCCAGGAAGGGTTTCGCAGCAGTCGAAGCGCCAGGACGCCTACGGGTAGCAGTGCGCTATATAAATGCCAACACATTTACACACACATCTCTTGTTGCACGGTGCCCTAGTGCATGTTTTCCTGGAGTAGGAAATGTCAGAACAGCAGCCTGTACCTTCCCACACACATCTGCAAGCAGCCATGTCTGATGATTTAGTGGGGCTGGGGCCAACATTTTTGTGGGGTCTCTTAGGTTTCTGACCTAAAAAGCAGCTAATAATTAGAAAGATATTGGGCCTATTCGCAGACTGTTTTTGTAGTGCATAAAGTAGTACTACAGTAGTACTACTCACTCACTACAAAATGATATTCACAAATGTATAGCCTCTCCTATCTTTTCAGTACGGAGATCTCCACCAAGGTGGTTGAGGTCGCCGCACACATAGGTATATGTTTGTGTATAAATGTAGAGTTACACCTAGATGTAGCTGTAAATATCCATAAGTAATTATACATGTGAATAATTACCTACATGAATAGGTCCCATGTACTCTGAGGAAATTAAAGCACAATTTTTGTCGCCATCTAGTGTTGCGGCTGCACTTGCTGCAATACAAAGGAACAGGTCAGCCCTTCTAATATTTAATAAAATATTGTTAACAAGAGAGAATCCCGATTATGAAGGCGCGGGGCAAAGATACCTGGCGGCACCCTCCTCCCTTGTCAGGGTCCTACCTGTAAATAACGAGGAGGGAAGCTGTCATGTAAGCAAAGGTGGTTGAAGTGATGGGCCATGAATAGTGAGAGGGGCAGAGTACTGGTCAGCAGACTGAGAAACACCGGAACTTATTATATTACAAATGATGCACTAGCGGCTGCAATGCAGAGATCCCCTCTGCCATAAAGGGCCGTTGACGCTATCCTCGCCTTCAAAACTACAGGCAGCTGTACACTCTGAGGAGCTTTTCAAAGTAAAACAAATCTGCAGACTTGCAAGCTATCAGGTTTGACAAATTTGCACAGAGATTGCAATGTGCCTAGACTCTATAAGAAAATATCTAAGGGAAGACAGAAAAATGAAATTGCTTGTTTGAAATGTAGATTTTTGGTGAGTGTTGTTGCAGCTGCCTTGAAAAACATATATAATCACAGAAAACAAACTACCGAAAGACAACTGACGAAATTGAACAACGCAGCCTGTTCAAATTACGCGTACACATAGAAAGCAGAAATCTGATTTTCTTTAAGAAGGGTGACATTGAAATGATTGTAGGATTGTGGCAGGGTCGGTCACAGGTGCTAAGTTTTTCACACAGTTCTTCAAAATGTGTCATTTGGGACAGATGAATCTTTACTTTTGAGTTAGTGCTAAAATAGTCTGTTAGTTACAATTATGTGTCAGAGGAGACCTAAAAAAAGTTTCCTATATTTTCTTGCTTCCCCTATAAAAGGCAAAGACGCCAGAGGGTCAATGCTGCCAGCAGACATGGGAACGTTTTGAATGAGCTCAGAGATCTGATCAGCCAATAGTGTTTGAACAATTTTCAGAGTGGTGTGTTGCCGTGAATGTTACATTACTGAACATATGGGGATTGTTAAAAATCCGATCATCACACAGAGCGATGTCATGTCGCTACGCCTGACCTCTGTCTCGAGACAGGGCAGGCGACCAGGAAAGGGCGGGACAGGAAACGGGAACCAGAACAAGAGGTAGTCTGTAAGCCAGTAGAGAGCTGGCAGGGAATAAAGAAAGACGTGCACCAAGAAGCTCTGACTCCAGTGTCTAATTGTTATGGGGCGAATGTGACAATGGCGACGAGGGTGGGATCGATGTGTTCCCATAAATGAAGTCACGCAGCCCAGCCGTCTACAGCCGGCCCGACCAGCGAGTCTGCAGTTATCCTACCGGCAGCGCAGGAAGAGCGCGAAACAGAGACCGGCGTCGGAACTGCTGAGAGCCAGCCTGCCAGAAAATCCCGCGCCACCTAATTGAATACCGCAGCGCAGACGAGAAGCGTGTGCCTCGCCGTGCAGACGACCGCGAGGAACCCAGACACTGAGTAGTGCCACTGTGGACGCGAGAGACCCGTCCACCCAAGGAGGCGCGAAGAACGTGGCGGAAAGCAGGGGTGAGTCCCGCCGCAGCTGCAGCAGAAAGAGAGTGTGACTGTGGCAGCCAGCCGGAGTGCAAGCAAGTGGGTAGTGAGCAGCCAAGGCCCCGAGATACAGCGTCCCACACGGCGGCCATTTTAAGGTCAGGCGCTGGCCATTGGATAACCCACGATCTAAAAACGGCGGCCATCTTAAAGTCAGTTTCTAATATGAATCACAAACTGTAGCAGAAAGAGCGGGAAAGCTCCTATTCAGCCAAAACTAAGTCCCCTGCAACAACTAAAGAGCGGGAAACCTCGCATACAGTCAAACCAAGACACAGCTCCCAAATGTCCGACATTGAACCCAACAGCACTTCTGGGGGAAACGTCGTAGCAGGCCCAGCGCCGGGCCCAGCGCCCCAGGCCACTGCAGCCATGTTGCCTCACGCGCCCATGGGGGCGCCCTTCATGCGACAACCACAGCCGTTGGCATTGACGCCAGGCAACAGCATGGGGCCTGCATGGAAAAAATGGAGCGAAGACTTGGAGGATTACATGGTTGGGTCTTTGGTACAAGACCCCAAACAAAAACTCGTAGCCTTAAGAAACTTAATAGGTCAAGAAATAGCACAAATCATCAAAGAACTGCCAAACGCAGAGACCGCCACATATGAGGAAGTAAAAGGTGCCGATTCCTCCACAAGCGTAACGTGGACTACGAACGATACACATTCAATCTGGCCACCCAAGAAAAGGAAGAGTGCATGAGTGATTTCATCATGCGTATCAAAAGGATGGCACGTCATTGCGAGTTTGACAACTTCAAGACGGAGGACGCCCTACGACTCCGCATTATTGATGGATGCCAATCTGAATCACTACGTCGGAGACTCCTGAAGAAACAATACACCCTGGAAGAAATCGAGGAACTGACAAGAATCAACGACCAGGCAGAAAACTATGCTAAACGGATGGAAACCCACTAGCCCGACCGGAAAGAACACGCTCTCTGGATGCAAGCACACAAAGCCACCAGATCCACGACCAGCTCACACAGATCGAACAAACCAACATACACCTCTCGGAAATCATCCTCCCGACGAGACTCGCGACATGACAAGTCTGCCAAATCAGCACTCGCATGCTATAGGTGTGGACAGGACTACCCGCACACAGGGCAATGCCCAGCAATTGGTCAGCGATGTCACCGCTGTGGGAGAGACAATCACTTTGAGGTGGCGTGTCAGGCCAAGCAGTCAACACGCAGGTCATCGATCTCGCGACGCGGCACACAACACCAGGCACGTGCCATAAAGGGGAGAGAAGGACGCTCATCCAGCTCTTCAAAATCCAGTCATCAATCAACAAGCCCATACCAATCACGAGGCCAATCCACGAGCACCTACCGCTTCCGACACCAAACAGTAGGCTCATACCGGTCACGCAGACCCGCGTCCAGTGACTCCTCGCCACACACGCCTGTGTCACAAGACAGCGACAAATACATCTGCATGGTATCAGACCCGGACCGTTTGAAACGATACCCCAAATTAGACATCATGATAGGAGACCATCCGGCGAAGTTTGTCCTGGACTCAGGAGCATCACTGAATTACATCTGCGCACTAGAATACTACAACATGAAGCAACGACCCAAATTGGAGCCAGCAGCAGTTCGCATATTTACATGGAAGTCACGAAAACCCCTTCCGTGCCTGGGTCGTTTCCACACAACTCTTGCATTCAAAGACAGGAAAATCCCAGCTTACATTCATGTAGTAGAAGGACCTGATGTGGCTGACTGCCTGCTCAGCCTACCGAAAGCAGAAAGACTGAAACTAGTGGAGCTCCTCTATATGACCGAAGATGCCCCCAACATCGTGGATAAATTCCTGAATCTCTTCAAGGGCCTTGGGAAGCTGAATCACTTCAAGGTGAAACTGCACATAGACGAACGCGTAACACCCATTGCTCAACACCACAGGAAAGTGCCCTTCCACCTACAGCAAGCCGTCGACGATGAGCTCCAAGATCTTCTACAAACTGATATCATCGAGCGCACGTCGGGACCCACCCCATGGGTATCACCGCTCGTGGTGGTCCCTAAAAAGGGGCAAGATAACAAAGTCAGACTGTGTGTAGACATGCGCGCACCCAACACCGCCATCGAGCGGGAGCGTCACCCAGGACCCCACATAAGTGATATGATCACGAGACTCAATGGCGCCACCGTATTCTCCAAACTCGACCTCAATAAAGGTTATCACCAGTTGGAGCTTCATGACAAATCAAGATATATCACAACATTTACCACGCACTAAGGCCTTTTCCGTTACAAGCGTCTAAACTTTGGTATTTCATCGGCCGCCGAGATTTTCCAGGAGGCTATCCGGCGAGTCATACAAGGTATTCCAAACGCATTCAACTATAGTGACGACTTGTTAGTCTTCGGAAAAGATCAAACTGACACGACACGGCCCTGGACAGGGTATGTCACGCCTTGCTGAATGCTAACCTGACGCTCAACGCTACCAAATGTGAGTTCCACAAGGACACCCTGAAGTTCTATGGACACATTTTCTCCAGGGAGGGGATGAAGCCTGACCCAGAAAAAGTAGCCGCACTTGCTGACACCCCGACACCCCGAGATGTGAGCGATCTCCGCTCGTTCCATGGAATGGCGAGCTACTGCGCGCGCTACATCCGCGACTACGCCACAATCAGCTACCCACTACGAGAACTCACACGCCAGGGTCAGCCCTTTGACTGGTCCAATGCATGCAAACAGGCATTCACGGTCATTAAACAAGCTGTTGGCTCAGCCATCAATCTCGCCTAATTCGACACAAACAAAAGGACTGAAATCACAGTTGACGCTAGCCCAGTAGGTCTGGGTGCTATCCTAGCTCAATACCGTGAAAACTCTGACCAGCGCCACATCATCGCATATGCGAGCCGCAGCCTCACAGACACTGAAAAAGCGTACTCCCAGCCGGAGAAGGAAAGCCTGGCTGTGGTGTGGGCGTGCGAACATTTCCACCTGTTCGTCTATGGCAAACATTTTACAATCGTCACGGACCACCAGGCACTCATCACAATCTTCGGCAACCCCAACGCCACGATGCCGCCGCGCATCGAACGGTGGGGACTACGTCTCCAAGACTACATATACACCATCGTCCACAAGCCAGGAGAGGCCGAAAATCCAGCTGACATCCTCTGGACAGTGCAAAAACTGCCCACTCCCTGGCCAATGACTACATTCACTTCGTTGTTGATGTAGCCTGTCCTCCCACAGTCCCTCTGGAAGCCATTCAAGAGGCATCAGCACATGACCCGCTTGTGCAAGCTGTCATGACCCGCATCTGCACGAACTCCTGGCGACATGTGAAGAACACGCCTAAGGAATCAGAACAACATCTTCGCGACCTTACAGCCTTCCAAAGCGTACACGACGAACTCTCCATCAGTGACGATGGACTTCTTTTGAGAGGGGGGAGGATTGTTATCCCACACAAGCTACGCCAAGGGGTCATCAATTTGGCCCATGAAGGCCATAGAGGCATAAATGCCACAAAGAAGACCTTGAGAGAGCGCGTCTGGTTCCCCACGCTGGATCAGATGGTAGAGTCAACTCTAAAAGACTGCATGACATGTCAGCTGGTCAGTCGAGAGGAGCCACCTGCCCCGCTCCAAATGTCGGAGCTGCCAGACGGGGTATGGCAACAAGTTGCGGTCAACTTCTTTGGACCACTGCAATCAGGACAATACATCATAGTTGTCATGGATGAGTACTCACGGTTCCCTTTTGCACATCTGATATCATCCACCAGAGCAACAGCGGTTATTCCAATATTGGATGAGATTTTTGCGGCATGGGGCATTCCTCTACGAGTCAAATCCGATAACGGGCCCCCATTCAATGGCCGCGAATTCACAGACTTTGCGACACACCTCAATTTCAAACATCAAAAAATCACTCCACTGTGGCCCCAGGCCAACGGCATGGTGGAACGGTTTATGGGGACACTCAAAAAAGCGATTCAGCAAGCTGAGTTAACACACCGAGACATCCAGCAGACCCTGAATGAGGTACTGAGGGCATACCGGACCACACCGCACAATACTACAAACCAGTGCCCGGCCACTATAATGCTAGGGAGGGCGCCCCGCACTCGACTACACATGATGAACACTACATCACAACCACGGACCATCACCGCTGATCACAACACCCTAGTCAAGATGGATCACGAGAAGAAACTCAAAATGAAAACATACGCCGATCGGCGCAGACACGCTAAGGACGTCGACATCCAGGAAGGAGACTGGGTGATAGTCCGGAGCGACAGGCGAGCAAAAGCAGACAGCCAATATCTTGACATTCCTTTACAAGTCAGCAGAAGGAAAGGAACCATGATCACGGCAAAGGCTGACCACAAGCAGATAACAAGGAACATATCGTATTTCAAGAAATGCAATCCCCGCAACCACCATAGAGCCTCCTCAAGCCAAACTTCAAGCGACTCAGCAAGCCAAAGCGACAGCAATGACCAAAACCGTCACAGCCCCTTAAGAATCATCAGTGACGCAGATCACCACATCCAAACACCAGAACGAGAGAGCCGTCCGAGGCGCCAGATAAGAAAACCCAGAAGACTCGGTGAAGAAATGTGAGGTACGGTGAGACTTTGTACAAAAGGGGGAGATGTCATGCCGCTACACCTGACCTCTGTCTCGAGACAGGGCAGGCGACCAGGAAAGGGCGGGACAGGAAACGGGAACCGGAACAAGAGGTAGTCTGTAAGCCAGTAGAGAGCTGGCAGGGAATAAAAAAAGACATGCACCAAGAAGCTCTGACTCCAGTGTCTAATTGTTATGGGGCGAATGTGACAAGCGAGAACGAGTGTAGCAAATGAGCTAAGCCCTTTCGGCAAGAGAGTGGTGAAGGTGCAGTATGTAGCTGGTGGTCTATTTGAAGCACACTCTTGTAAATATATTACTAAAGCATGGTGTAATAGCGCTCTGTCATTTACAGACAGCACATTCTCCTTTGAAAAAGTCACTAAATTTGCAAACAAGTACAACTTTACTGACAAAACTATATAGCGCACAAACACTAATCAGTGGGAATCGAGTTTCAGTGAAAATTTGTCATTTGCACATCACCAAGTAAAGACTCTTGATTTGTTTTGATCCTATTAAAATCTGTATCTATCACACTTCAGAATTACAAATAAGCGCTTCGTTTCTGTTTTCCTAACCACTGATGTATTATGAAATGTTTGTATAGTTCATTTATATTTATTTATATTTTGTTGTGTTAGAGAAATGAAATCTTGCAGCCTTTCCTTTCCCACCAGAAAGATTGTCAAATAGTTAATTTAACAAAATCCTTTCACTGTGCGGTCAGAGAAAGAAGTGTAAACACAATCTCCATGCTAACCCCTTCGCTGCTTCTGTCGGCCAACGGCCGTTGCGAGCACTACCTCCGTAGTGCTGCGCACGTCCGTTGGCCAACGCGGCCCCGCCCACTTGATCAAAGTGCCGCACTGCAGCAGAATTTTCGTCGCGGTTAAAAGAATAAGCAGCAATTTGTCAGAAGGAATAGCCTGAAATTTGACCTATGTTTTTTTCAGTGTAACAAGATGAAACCCAAATTTCAAGGCTTGTTTATTGCTCATTCACTTTCGGAGCTCCAGCATGGTTATTTTGGAGGTGCTGCAGAAGCCCTCGCACCCTTACCTCCGGCACCTATTGGCAGAGTATTGGATCTAACTGTTCTCCAGTGTAGCTCCCTGGTAGGTAGAAGAAATACATGAGGGAGAGGCCCGGGTCAAGGCTAGGGGTCAATAAAGAGAAGCACTGGCCAGAGAAGGCGAGGGGGCAGTCAGTGTGCGAGGTCCTTGATCTCAGGCTGCCCATCGCCATCACAAGAAAGAGCCAGCACCCTCCATCTAGGTGTAGTTAGCTCCTCCAGATGGGCGCCAACCTCAAAAGACAAAGAAGCACAGTTTCCTTGCGAACTGGTTGTCACTGGTGACAGATACCCTAGGGAGAGGACGATATATAAGATGCTGGAGCAAAGCATTCACGCTGTACCTGTGCAACAAAGGATGGAGGCAGGTATGCTGCCCTTCCTCTGTAGCCTCAGGGTACAGATCCTGAAGCCTGAATGTTAGATGGGGAGGGCTGGACCCTCCCGGACATGCAGTGGGATCACTATCACTGCAGCCCCTTCATCGGAGACACTGAAAGTCCACTGCCGCTGTGCCTTACAAACCCACCCTGCATCTGGCGCAAATCGCTACACACTATGCTGCAAAACTTCCCTCTGCTTTGAAAACGAGGGACCAGACCTAATGGATGCCAGGCCATCTGGTTTGCAAATTATCCAAAGAGATATTTAGACTGGTGCTTCTCCTTGATGCCCCAGTTTATCACTTTTTATACCATCCCCAACAAAAGCTTTACCCTCTTTGTTGAGATGATGGTTTCTGGCTGGGGCTGGGCACCGCTGGGGCGGAAGGGGAAAGGAACCAAGCCCTATTCCTAGGTGGTGGGGGCCTTGGCGGAAGCGTACTTTCTGCTCCTTACTGATCCTTCTTGTGCTGGGTTTTAGAAAGCTTCTTCAGGTGCTGGGGGAGGGTGAAGCGCAGGGGGCGCTGTTGCCTCTTCTGGCAACAACCTCGCTGGCTCTTCAGGCATGGCGATCTGGAGAAGAGGTATATGAGCTCCTAAGAGGTGGATTCTGCCCTTCTTTTGCTCTAAGAATTAAGGACTAAGAATTAACGTCTGATGTCAGAAAAAGATGCCCATCTAGTGGCTGAATCGCACAGTATGAAACTGGAAAATCTGGGATCAATCCCAGCTTCCCTGCTTGACCAGATTCTGTGATCCTAGGCAAATCCTTTATTTTATCGATTCTCCTTTTTGCTCATTATCACATATGAAAGCACCTCCAGGGTGTGCGTGCACAACCCCTGCCCTGTTTGTTAATGGCCTATATTGTTACACCATCTACAACAGCAATCTAGGCCACATACAGTGTAAACATGATAACTGACTTGCTTCTTGGTACACTAATAGCATTGCCCTCGGGGCGAGGACAGTACTCTTTCTCAGTACATGTTTAAAAACTTTCATTTAAAAAAATAATAGTCTCAGTGCAGGGATGTAGTAAGTCGAAACGCTTCCGTGTGTTAAAGAAATACACTTTTTGGTGTTGGGTTTGGCCTCTCATGACCTGATTGTTACTATTGTCTGGGCCTGAACCCAGATCGGATATTGACAAAGAAATGAGCAAGTGCCTGGCTCTCTGTTAAAGTACAAAGCAGTGTTCAGTTCCTCAATATAATGATGCTTTGAGGAGGCGGAAGCAGCTGCCACCCTCTCGTGTTTCACCTTGCCTCGAGACAGAACCGGACACCGTGGTGGAGCGCGTGCGTGATTCTCAGCTCGTGCGCTACATTTCATCCTATGAGGAATTTTGTGTCAGTGGCGTGTCTCACTGTTAGAGCAAGAATTCCCCATGGTAGGACCATGGACAGCAGCCTGCTCCTGAGCCCGTTCTAATACTTAGGGCCTGATTGCAAGTGTAGGCAGGGCCGCTAGAATTATGCGGCAGAGGGCCAAATTATACAACAAGGTTGACTAAAGTATGCGGCACGGAGAGCATTATGTGGCATAAAGGGGCACATTTTGTGACAGTGTTACTTTATTATTTTGTGTCGTGTTTACGATTGGTAACAGTTTGAGAACCTTAATTAGTATCCATTTAACACCCAAATACAACAAATTAGCAACTGAAAAACGACAAATCAACCTTTGCAAAAAGCCTTCGGGCCGGCAGAAACCCGAGCCGCCATATTTTTCGTAACTTTTGATCCGTTTGAGCTAGAAACAATTTCTAGCCGAAATTTAACAACCTTAATGTCGAGATATTTAATGCATCCGATAAATATCGAATTTGTTAAATACTTTCAAACACGTAATTCCAGCACATGCGTAAAAAGGGGTTTACGCATGAGTCAGAAGTTAAACAGCAACTTGTAATCAGGGCCTTAGAGTAGCATTCAGCACCGAAACTTACACTGAGCAGCCTTGGCAACGCTGATCCGAAGGTTACCCACAGTATGATGGGCAAGGAGTGCCATAGACCAAGCTTTTATGGGACACGCTGGCAGCGAAAATGGAGTTGTAATGCAAGCAAGTAAATTGGACACTAGAACCTTGGTTGGGTATCCAAAGTCAGACTTTGAATACAGAAGCCCAATAGACAGCTTGGCCCTGGTGCCACTGCACCAGCTGCACTTTTCAGCCTGAGCAGCCTGAACCTTGCTTATCTTGTTCCCATTCCTATCTGGTAAGTTTAGTTAGACCATAAACAGATTTTATTTCCAAACGTAAATTTCCTTTTTGTAAGGAGTGGGCGCTGGATGGAGGGCCGTTACATGGGGTTTTGTTTTGTAGAGAAGTGGTTTTCTAACCATGAAGTGCCAACATAACGTATTTTAAACACAAACAACATATGTGCTGGTGGACAATGTAGTGCATCATGCAAGCTATCTATAACTGGAGGGATGCACAGATTATTTGTGTCATTCATAATAAAATACCGAAAACATATTTGCAGAAGGCCTGTGAGTGCATGTATTGTGTGTATTAGAACTAGATTGTGAAGGGCTTCCTGTTGTTAGCCCTTCACAATCTGGCTTCACTCTTTTGTTGTTTATTAAGTATTCCCCAGGGGGAGCAAGAGTGGCAGCTTTTCTTTGCCTCTCTCGCCTGTTGTTTACGTATATTTATATTAGAACTAAACACATTTACAGGGCAAACTAGTGAGACACACACAAACACAAGTTCTGTAAATTTACTACTGTTTATCTACTTTTTAATACAGCAAACGATAAAGACTTTGAAGTATTTTGCTTCCAGGTTTTTAATACTATATGTAAATTGCTGATTACTTAATATAGTTCTTGTGGTGTAGTACGGTATTTAATAATTTTCAATAAAGTCTTTTAAACACGTACTTCGCAATAAAGAGCTTCATAGCACATCAAAGAGGCAAATCTTTTCATAACAAGAGCTCCATAAACAAAAGCCACTCTTCCTAGTACCAAAGTGTGAAGACAGAACCTTCCTTCACTCTTATCCTGGCTGACTCCAGGAACTACCATCAGTCCAATGAGAACAGAGGTAAAGGAAGAGGCTGAAAGCCCACCAACAACTCTGCACAATGTGTAGGGCGCCCCCTCACCCTTCCTACTCTGTCTTTAGATGATGTGGTGCACGTTGGATCCTGTTTGACTTGGTTTACCCCGTTCCTTCTACATTGTAGGATGGGATGTGTCTTTTTTGAGGTAGAGACCGCACTACTTCTAGGTAGCAGCCAGTCTTGTATCAGAATAGGCACTAGTTTGTACCCAATTATGAGTCCCGTAAAACATTATGTAGGACCCATGGGACACCCAACATAGGACTGGCAAAACAAGCACAATTAAAGGGCACATGTTGAGTGAAGTACACTAAACTTTACGCAGCAAATTTCTCGGTATTCCATTTTGCAGCAAAATTTCAGTAATTTGAATGCGGACTGAGACATTTAATTTACTGTGTCTAATTCACTGCTGGGAGCTATGCAATGCAGTTCGTGGCACCACACTGCATTTTTATTATGTTTAAACTGGTCAATAGCGAATACTCTCTTTGGGTAAGAGAAAGCTGTTTTTGGAAACCACCTGTTGAAGTAAAATACTTTTTTCCCAACAGAGGCAGCCAGCCATTCATTTCCCATTAGCGTGCCAGAACCAGAAAAAAACATCCCTCTGACTTGCCCTTCGATCTTGCAGTTCAGGACCGAGGTCAAGGCTTGTACCTTTCATAAGAACCACTCACATACCCGGGCCCAATACAGAACAGACTTCATTTTTCCTTCCCACTTGATATATATGATCTCGAATCAACTCCCTAATCCTTTCCTACTCCACCAGTATACAGTCCTCTGTTGTCTGTCCCCTGTTAGGTTTGAGCTATGTAAATATTTTCACTTGTATACCATGCCCATAATTATATCTGGGTGAACAGCCCGCCGTTCGGCCATGGGGATGGAGTAAATTATTCTGTTAACATAGAGGAGGAGCCACCTGCCTAATTTATAAATGACTGCCAAGCAAGTGGTCATTATTAAAAGCTTGGCCAGGAACCACCATCATGATAGTTCCTGCCAATGCATTTTACTCTGTGCTATGGGGCTGCATCAGCAGGGAGTCTTCTTCCATGGTGGTGGGGGGGAGGGGGGGGGGGTAAATTATTATGATTTCACTGTTTCTCACTACTAGGTTTTGCACTGAAGTGAGAAACAATAAAATATTGCAACATGTCTTCCCATCTAAATTGGGTGGTGGACATATAGCCATTTCTCCAACCGCTCTTACTCCCCAGGGCCATCGAAGAAGTTTGGCCATGGTAGAGATGGAGTAGTCTTTGCCAATGCCAAACTGACGGTCCAACCGAAATTGAACTGGGTGCGTAGGCCACTATCTTGGTGAGGAGGGAACTCTGGTGCTGTGACGGAGTCCCCTTCCTACCAACATATAAATCTGGCCCAAAGTTCCAGTGGTGATGAAGAAACCATGCACATGTGCTTTCTTGCTGTCTTTAAAAGTTGTTCCCAAGGGAACAACACTGCCAAGCTCTGAAAAAGAAGAAAACACCTTTCTATCCATACATGCAATAAAGAGAAATTAATCATGCAGCCCATTTGATCCACTGTAAATTAAAAGTGTCCTTTAACCTGTCAGGATTATTTTGGTATACCCCAACTAAACATTGTGTGAAAACAAAGTAATGGGTTGGGTTTACCTTGTTATGCCAGGGCAACTGCTTTTGAGACTGAAGGTTGTCTTCCCACTCAGTTCCAAGTCTCCGTCTTCCATGAGTCAAGTAGCCACCTGCAGTTTCCCTTCTACGTGGTGGTCCTCTATTGAAATTCTCGGCAGAAGGGGCATGCAGTGATTTTTGGGAAGACCACGTACCATGCATTTCACGCACATTCACCGTATGATGTTGGGACCACTGATGTGGGCTCATGGCAGATGGTCCTCGGAAAGAGCCCAACTTTTGAACTTGAGGCATCACCACAGCGTATCTCCCAGAGTCATCTTCTAGCTCTGGGTCATATTGGTCAGCATGGAACTTTGAAGAAACTGATTGCATATTCCTCTCTCTCGGAGATGGAGATCTAGGAGGGATGAAACCTGGCCCTGCCATTGGATGTGATATTTTCAATGGAGAGCGTTGAAACTGTGGGCTTAGGTTTGGATTTCCTTTCAGTGTTCCAGGAGGACTGTTTTGTGGTAATTTTCCCCTAAATGAATTTCTCCCAAGATTTGGGGAAGGTGAACGTGACCGATTATCACCACCAGAAAATGATGCTTGCTTCATGGAAGGCTGAGGAGATGGAATTCTAGCACCTAATGGGCTTCTCTGCAGTCGCGGTGATGGTGGATTTTTTACTCCATTGTAGTTTCCATGCTCTCTAATTGATAAATTAGGAGACGCAGGTCTTTGTGGTGGGCCACCTGGTGGCTGGGAAAACTTTTTTAAAAATGTGGTTTTGCTTGGTTGTCCAGGGCCTGAGCTGGTCAGGTTTGTGGGGGATCCATCTCTCCTTATTGACTGTCCAGTTGATGGTCCTGTGTAGGCCATCCCAGCAAGTGGTTGGCCAATGTGTTTTAGAAAAGGCTTTTTAAGTTCTGTGGCTGGGTTTGGTGGAGGTGGTAATTTTGAAATCTCCCTGATGCTTTTTCGTCTTTCCATCTGAGGGGAGGATGCTTGCTGAGATGGTAATCCACGTCGTCTTCTCAGAAGACTAGCTGAATTACCCATTGAGTCAGCATCATCTTCTGGATATTGGTCCAAATCAGATTGAAAATATGGGGTTTCCCTGATACTAACACGCCGACTCCCTTGCCTTTTTAACATCTGAGGAGAAGAAGGTCCATTCATACTTCTGACAGGTGGCATACCTCTCAAGGATTGCCTTGGTGATGCTGGGTTAAATGATGGTGGCCCGCCTGGACGGCCTAAATGTCTCATGTAGGGGTTTCTGATCAAAGGTTTCACTGCTTCCGTTGGGGGCTCACTATTCCTGTTCCATGCCTGAGGGAGTCTTCCTTGTACTTCATTCATAGTATGGCCCATTTGTCTTGAAGCACGCGGTGAAGGTGGCCCCTGATTCACAGCATTTCTTGAAGGGGGATATGGTGAAGTTGGGGCACCAAATGTTCTCACTGATGGCTGAGGGGAAGAAGGCATTCTCATTCCACCATTCATAGAATGGTTCAACCTTTGCGGACCTGGGCTACCAGGAGGAGATGTTGGTGCTGCTCCTTTGGACTTTAAGTCAGAATTTTGAAACTTAGATGTGGAGGCGTTAGATCTAATGGATGGCTGTCGAGCTGGGGCTCTTAATTGCGGGTCATTTCTAATGCTATTACCACGCTTTCGTCCTGGCTGTGGAGAAGAGGGCGGGCTCCAATCATGAACAAGTGCTTGAGTAGGCATCGATTGGTGAAGGGAATTCCTTTCTGTACTAATGTTGGGTATATCGGATGTCATCATGTTTCGTCTGCTGGGCTGCGGTGTCTCCGTGGTGGGTGAACTAGGCCCCCAATATGGAGTGGTACTTTGTGGACTCTCTTTGGACATCGGAGAACCTACTCTTCGCATGGATGGCTGAGGGGAAGGAGGGGCTCTCAAGGATGGCTGAGGAGAAGGGGGAGCCCTGATTGAAGGCTGAGGAGAAGGAGGAGCCCTGGGGGATGGCCTAGGAGAAGGGGGAGCCCTAAGTGATGGCTGAGGAGAAGACGGAGCCCTGAGGAATGGCTGGGGAGAAGGCGGAGCCCGGAGAGATGGCTGAGGAGATGGGGGTGCCCTCATGGATGGCTGAGGGGAAGGAGGAGCCCCACGTCTCATAGATGCCCTCGGTGATGGAGGAGGCAGGTGCTCATTCATTGGATTTCCATACTGGTTGTAAGAATCATCAAATGGTGGGTTAAAAGCATGATTAGGTCTGGGAGAATGTGCCATTTGCCGTTCAGATACGTTGGAGGAAGGTGGCATGGGCAGTTCTTTATCACGTATGTTTCCCATTCGTCTCATAGGCTGTGGGGATGGGGTCATGCTTCTCCTTGAAGGCTGAGGTGATGGCACTCTTTGTGCATTATTGTTATTAGAACCTGGATGATCAAATTCTCTGAAAGAATTTGGAAAGGCAGAATCAGACGTGTCCATTCCAGTCAATTTGTGTCCAAACCTTTTGTACGCTGGCTGTACAGGTGGCAATTCGTCATCAGATTCATCCTCAAATGATTCAAAATGTCTCACAGATGGTTGGGGAGATGAATGATAAAAACTTTTTCTTTCGGGACTGCCATACTGCCTTCTAGGCTGCGGAGGGGAGGTTGAGTGTTGAAAATCACTGGACGGAGATGGCACCTGAAAGTGTCTCATTGATGGGTGTGGGGAGGAAGGTCTTGCTTGTCCACTGCCTCCAAACTGTTTCATTGAACGCCTGCCTGGGCCTGGTGACATGGGTCTTCCACTCATATCATAACTTTGAGGTTGTAATGCTGGCTCTGGAGCAAGAGATTCTTTCATGAATTGTCCCAAAGGACTTCCAAATTCTCTTGGTGAGAAGTCTTCAAATTCTTCCTGCTGGATCCCAACATCAAATGCTCTCCTTGTGGGCTTTGGAGAAAGAGTTCTTTGAAGTCTGCTTCCTTGAGGGAGACCAGGAGCCGGGCCTGCTTTTCCCTGAACACGTTTTGCCACTGGGGATCTTGCAGACCTTTGTTTTGGGTTGCTAAATTTCTCAGGAGGCAATAACAATGATTGATCTTCATAGTCATCATCTTCTTCATCATAATCAGTTAAAGATATGTGTGGAGATGGAGGGAGCGAAACATCAAGCTTTTCACGGCCGAACATTTTGACTTGGGGTCTGGGAAAAAGCCTATATTTTCTGTTCCTTGACAAAGTAGAAGGAACTTTTTCTTCCATTCCCTGCTGTTCGAAGAAATGATTCTGTGACCTGGAGTAGTTGTCATATTGCTCGTCAACCTGTTCAGCTTCATCTACTTCCATGATATCATCCATTGGGTAGGCATAGGGATTGTATGAAGATTCGCCATAAGGAGAAAAGCCATGATCTCCATAGTTATTTTCATCCTGTAGGTCAGCTTCATCATAATAATCCATTTCTTCTTCTCCAGTATTGTACTGTCCATTAGATGTGCCGTAGTCATCATATCGGTTTTCATAATAGGCATGTGTCTCTTCATCTTCATAGTGATCCATTTCATCACCATGGCCTTCATAGTCCTCGTATGGCGAATAATCATAACCTTCATTATATAACTCGTCATCATATTCCTCATCATAGTTGGCATACCGGCTTTGAGATGGATAATTGCCATCATTGTAATAGTCCATGTTCTCATTGTAGGGGTCTTCCATCTGGTATCCATGGTAATCATCATAACTCTCCATGCCACTTCCGTAGGCTCTAGATCTATTGTACCCATATTGTTGGTCATAATACTGGTCTTCGTTATAGCTGCTAGAATTTTCTTGAGGTGGGTAGCCATTAAAGTCTCTTTGATTGTGATAGGGATCATAATGTGCCTGAGGTCCTCTAGGTGGATAGCCACCAGGCTGTGGAACAAATCCCCCAGGAGGCATTCCTTGGTACATTTCATTTTGAATCCAAGGAGGAACGCCATACATGCTCGCCATGAATTCGAAATACCGCTGGCGGCCAGGGAAATTGTTCATGTTATTACGATACCAAAGGACTTCATCTTCAGTAGGAAATGGCATTTTTTTACCTCCCGTTCTAGACATCCAGGCTTCCCGCATTTCCCTCTCATCGCCGGGATATTTTGTCCGCCGGGATAAAAATTTTCTAGTCATCCAGTTAGCGGCAGCAGATACTTTGGTTAAAATCTTAGCTTTAGGTTTAAACTTCTCTTTGGCCTTTTTCCGGCTAAAAAAGCCACCAAAAAGTTTACCTTTTTTGCCTGCTTCTCCTTTCTCTCCGGATTTACCTCCAAGCCGTATTAACATAAAGGATGGTTTCTTTGCAGTACCACCGTCACCACCAGACGATGCTTTTGCAGCAGCCTCTTTCTTTTTCTTGCTCCGCCGTAAGCCCATCATGAGTTTTGATGTGTTTTTCAAAACGGCTGCAGATTTCTTCTTTTTGGCCAAAAGAGATGGCACACCAATTTTCTTTTTTAAGCCCAAGAACAATTTGGACGCAGTCTTAAATTGACCTTTTTTGGATCGCCTGCTGGGCCTGAGACCTCTAAACTTCATGAAAAGTCTGCCTGTGCTCTTCAAGCTTCTCTTAGACTTGGGTGGCGGCATTGGTTTCTTGGCCAAGCCCGCCATTGCCTTTGTTGCCCCTTTTAGCTGAGCCCTAGCCATGTCTTTCTTGACAGCCTTCCTCTTATTCTCATCTGTGGCGAGCCCTAAGAGCAGCTTGGATGTTCCTTTCAGGTTGCCACTTGTAGTTGCTTCTTCACCATCTTCCTCTTCCTCCTCAGAATGGACCCTCCTTCCTCGTCCCTTCGGCATGCCGGCCATGTTTTTTGTAGCCCCTTTTAAGGCTGCCATGAGTTTTGCCTTCTTGGCGTCCTCATCACTCTCATCATCCTCTGCCGCCTTCTCGCTCTCTCCCCCGCTGTCTTTCACCAGCTCTGCATCTGAGCCCTCCTCTGACTCACTGGCGACGGCTTTCTTTCCCTTTTTGGCATCTTTTCCTTTCTTTAGGTCTTCCTTTCCTTTGCCTTTTCCCCCTTTGGGATCAGCCTTGGCACCTTTCTTATCATCCTTGCCGGCTTTCTTGTCATCCTTACCGGCCTTGGCATCATCCTTCCCTTTCTTGCCCTTGTCTGCCCCTTTGGCATCAGGTGTTTTTTTCTTATCAGGTTCCTTGCCCCCACCTTTCTTTGCAGCCTGTTTTGTTTCACCCTTTTTGCCACCCATGATGAAAGGGATTTAAGTTCATTAGAATTTAGATGATGGGTTAACTCGAGTCTCTAGTTTGCCATAGACCCAGGCTGCACAGACCCAACCCTTTTGGGTTCAGTTCCTTGCCAATGACCTCACTCGACCTGCCAATGTTCTGGGAGGTTGTAAAATGACAACTTAGTTAAGCTGAGAAACAATTATGGTATGGACAACATATGCTTTAAGTATGATTTACAAATTAGGTGCAGTCATTTCTTATAGGTCATTTAAGTATGAAGGCTTTTGGGTAAATGATATAGGCTGTAAAAACTTCGTAGTAACAGCATATAAAGATTTTCAAAGCCTGTGATGTTCAGAATTGTGCATTTATATCAATTAAGGAAACTACTGCGATTCAGTTGTTGTAACAAGAATATGAGGTTCACTGATCCTGCCTATGAGGCCTCTTAAAATGCAGTGTGGGTGCAGGGAAAAACGCTGGTACAGTTTCCAAAAGAATGCTGGTGGTGCAGAGAAGTGGTGGTGTCCTCTATGGTAATATAGGTAGTTCTGCAAAGAAGTGTTGATGCATCCCTTTGAAATGTGTGGTGGTTCAGGGTGTGGTACCTAAAAGTAGGGCAGTCCTGCACAGAAGAGTTGAAGCTTCTTTGCAAGTAGCATTATTCTGCATAGTTGGTGCGGTCTCCTAATTTGCCGACTTATCCTGTAAAAAGTGGCTACTTCAGTCTCTACAATTGCAGGGTTATCCTGCATTTAAAAGAAGGATAATCCTCAGGAACGTGCTGTTGCAGTGCTTTTAAATACAGATATTTCCCATTAGAAAGAACAGTGCTTGTGCAGTCTCTTTAAATGTAGGCTGATCCTGAATGGAGGTAATGACTAATTTTTTTTAAATGCAGGGTTATCTTGGGAAGTGTCGGTGAAGTCACTTTAAATGCTGAGTGGTCCTTCCAATAAGTGCAGACAAGTGCAGGTGCATTTTCTAAAACTAGGGTGTTCCTGCAGAGAAGGGTTGGTGCAGTCTTTTAACGCTGGGTGATCAAGAGGAAAAATACTGGTTCCATCCAATGCTTTGTGCTGGCGTAATGAATGTAAATGCAGCGTGATAGTTCTTAGAGGTGTCGACTCTTCAACATCCGGGCTCTCCTGAAGATGATCCTGCTAATTAAATTACAGTGGTCCTGCAGGGAAGTGCTAATGTAAAAAAAATTGTAACAGAAAGACCTGAAATGTCGTTCTGGAGAAATGCCTATTGAGGTACTGGTGCTTTTAAGTATCTGTCAGCATTGCCAGTACTTTCAGCCGCTACTGCCGAAACTCTCAAAAAAGTTCCTCCCAGGAGCCTGCACAGCGAGTCGATGATGGTCGTTTGAAAAACCTCGAACGACGCATGTTTTGAGTAGTAGCCAGAGCTCCAAACATTGCCCTGACTGTCACCACGGCTGAGAGCCCTCCTTTCCAAGCTGCGTTCCTTCCCGCTGTGCTGTGAATGGACGTCGCGGCGGGCGCTTCCGGGATTCCTTCAGGGGAGTCCTCGCGCTGTCCACAACGAGGCTGCTGCTTTATGCAAGGCTCTGGCGGCGCGAGACCAAGATATAGTGACAGGGCTGCTGTTCTGTAACCGTATCTCCTTGGCTCAGTTCTGGATGAATAATGCAAGCAGGCGGTACCGTTTCTGTCCCAAGAGCCTTGGAGACTTCTCCGAAGATGGGGGAGGGGGATAAGAAGGTAGGGCACTCTAAATGTCCCATCACAGAGAGTCCCTGTCCCAAACACAATAATCCGTTAGCCAACCCGTAGTAAGTGGACAAAATGGAACTAAAGACAGAAAGGGGGAAATCCTTTCATGAACTCAAAACGACAGTAGCAATACATCGGTTAATGCCACGAGGGGCTAACTATGTCAGTCAGTATTTAAGTAAGGAACAAAAGCAACGCACAAAGGTGATGTCGCATCCAGGACAAGAATATAAAATAAATTGCAAACATATAAATTCCGTTGTCACTGAAAAACGTTGCATTCTACGCCAGTTGATTCATTCCTCAAAAGTAAGGAATAGCAATTGCAAAGGGAACATTTCAGGACGGTTCCTACGTAACAACAAACAAATAAATGTATAACAACATTAACAGCTTCGGCCCTGATTACAAGTCAGATAGAAAATTACGACCCACGTGCATTGGGTAGTATTGTGAGTATGCATCGAAATCTGCAAGCTGTGCCCCATTTTTGGGCATATTTAAGCTATTTATCGCACTTGTTAAATTCTGAACCCACGCTATCAGATTCCGTTGCTGCTAAAAATGCCAAATATCCCCCCATGAGACTCCTAATCAAGGCCTCAGGTAAGTTAAAGAGTGAGTTAGTCAGACTTGCACACTGTTTTCAAAGCTGCACAGGTATGGTAATAGAGGTTACAATTAGCATGGCTGCTATGTGGCCCGATACCTTGTGTGATACCATCAGCCGGTCCAAGCAGTTTCATCCGACTTTTAAAAACAAGCATTTGCAATGCAATAGGTCTCGCATTAGTAAAGTTTGAGCTATTAGTGTTGTAAATGACAATTTTTTTATTTATGTGTTGGTTTTGAAAATAGCGAAATTAATAGCTTTGTCATTTACAATGCCAATAGTTTTAACTTTCGCAAATGTGACACCTATAGCATTTGTAATGCAATATGTGTTGTATCTACGTGATTTAGATGTATTGATATTACAATTAACAATGGCTTTACATGTTTTTAAATAATTAATACTTAAATAGAAGTTATTGTAATTTATAATGGCAATAGCTTAAACTTTTGTAAATAACTTTTGTGAAGATTATGTTCAGTGTATTTTATTGTGGCGAAAATCCAAGAACAGAAGTGAAATATTAACTTCTTTTTGTGACATTTGTGATAAAGCTTGACACAATTAGAGCACATATTTGAACCAGTTGTTGTTGAATGGTTGCACAGATTGATGCTGTGGTGGCGCTGAGTGATGTTGTGGTGGCGACGAGTGATGCAGTGGCAACGAGTGATGCTGTTGCGTTCAGTGATGCTGTGGTAGCCCATAGTGATGTTGTGGTGCCCCTGAGTGATGCTGTGGTGGTGCTGAGTGATGCTGTGGTGATGCGATAGATAGAGTGAGTGCGATAGATGGATAGAGGGAGGGCGATAGATAGAGGGAGTGCGATAGATAGATAGAGGGAGGGCGATAGATAGAGGGAGGGTGATAGATAGAGGGAGGGCGATAGATAGACAGATAGATAGAGTAAGGGCGATAGACAGAGTGAGTGCGATATATAGACAGATAGAGTGAGGGCGATAGATAGATAGATAAAGTGAGTGTGATAGATAGATAGATAGATAGAGTGAGGGTGATAGATAGATAGATAAATAGATAGATAGATAGATAGATAGATAGATAGATAGATAGATAGAGTGAGGGCGATAGATAGAGTGTGGGCGATAGATAGAGTGTGGGCAATAGATCGATAGAAAGATAGATAGATAGATAGATAGATAGATAGATAGATAGATAGATAGATAGATAGATAGATAGATAGACAGATAGATAGACAGATAGATAGACAGATAGATAGAGGGCAATAGATAGAGTGAGGGAGATAGATAGATAGCACCAGAAGCCTTGCAGACACCCCTTTGGGGAACTGAACTATAATGTAAGAGAAGCTTAAACTATTTCATGCATCACTCAGTGCGATCTCCTGTGTCCCTTCCACAACGCATTGGGGTGTGCTGGAAGCGAACTCTGTGAATCCAACATGACAATCAAAGGCCGCAATGGCTTTACAATAACCACTTACTGTGACTTACGCTGTGGTTACTAAAGAGGTTTGGTAACTCTCTGCACCCATGTGTGTCCACCTCATAAAACAAGCAGTGGAAAACTATGAAAAACACATGAAAGCTTACGGCTGAGAGGAAGTGACAGACCCAAAGCCTCCACTTGCGTGTGTGAGCAGCTTTCTCAGGTGCAGCTTTAAATCACAGCTGGGCGGAACAGCCTTGCACCTTTTCAAGATTATCATTACCGTTCTGGGCTTCATTCAGAATGTCCCGGTTAGCAATCCAGTGAACGGTGCCACAAAAAGTTAACAATATCAGCGATACTAGTAACTGTGGTAGTAGTGTAGTAGCTGGTAGATTACAAGTGTGTCCCTGAGTGTCTCCCTAGAACTGAGGAATGTATGACGTTACAACGAATTCCGTTGCAACGCATGCCTTTACCACGCATGCGTTACAACGGAATTCGTTTTCCACGCTTAACCTTTACCTCGAATATTCCTTTACCACGCATACATTTACACAGTTTTTTGTTGTAAATGTATGCATGGTGAGGGCATACTCTTGATAAAGGTTAAAACTCTCCACTTACATTCCCCCAGCCTCACTCCTTATATTTACCCTTAACCCTTAATATATATATATATGTATTTTTCTAAAATACCCCTTACCTTTTAACTCGCCTTCCCTCCATCTTCTCTGGTTACGTCGGTCGTACGTCGTTAAGAGGAAGCGGAAGTTACTTTCCGTTTCCTCCCTAACGACGTTGATTGCTTCCGCTTCGGTTTCGGCTTTTTCTTCGGCTCCTCAGGTTAGTTTTGTTTTTTGGGGGGAAGACCCCCCCCCCCAGCCCAACTTTTTATCCCAGACCTTTATTTTTTTTTATGGGGGAGACCCCCCAAACGCCCCTTCGTTTTTCTTTTCATTTACCACACATGCCTTTACTACGTATTTCGTAGTAAAGGTATGCGTGGTAAACCCTTTTGTTGTAACCACGCATGCGTTGTAGTGCATGCGTGGTAAATGATTTCGTGGAAACGGCTTCGTTGTAGAGGCCGTTTCCCGAACTGAGGAGTTGTGCATCTGTAATTGCATTCCAGATTTGTTCGCTTGTTTTAGATCATTCCCTTAGCAGCACATGATATTATGTTATGCAACAATGCAGCGGAAGTCTTGGGTTAAACGTTAGTTGGTATGCATATTTATAGAAAGTTTTGCAGTTCTGATGGAGCAGATCACATATATTTCCTACACCACTAAGCAACCAGAAGCAGATGTGTGAGAAGTTGGCCTGATATATGATGTTTCCAATTCTGGAACCACCTTGTATCAGCCCAAACAATCCCTTATGGTGTCTGGTTGTAAGTCAACCTTATAGACAAGCTATCTTAATGGTAGCATAGACTAAGCAGCCTTAAAGGCTAAACTCAAGAGGTCGTGTTAAGCGAGCTGTTTTACCAATCACAGTCCTGTAATATCAAATGAAAGGACACCACACAAGTATATATTATAAAAATATATGTGTTTATTTCTAAAATAATCCCCAGTACTCTTTATGAGCAAAGGGCCACAAGCGTTAAATCAAAAGCACAGTATAACATACAAAGTTGCACAATTATGGATGAGGGCGGGTGGCCACTCAAACCATATATTAAGAAAGTGGTATAAGAGATACCAATCGAACAATGGTTAGGCCTAGGGCCTAGGGAATCGCTGGGAGCAGTCAGGACAAGCAATGCTGAAGTCGGGAAAAGCCTGCGGGATTCGGGTGCAGCGCTTAAAGCACACGCATGCACCAATGCAAAGTCAATGGTGCGTAAAAGTTACACAGTTAGAGTTTAAGGATACTTCCGCTGAACCTAGAGGGACAAAACTTTAGACACAGACCCTAGAGGTGTGTACCAGTGTGGGAACACCGGCGTTGCAATGTTACCTCACCCACAGGAAGCGGGTGCATAGGGTCGAAGTGGCGTCGGGTTTCGTCACGCAGGTTCTTGGTGCTTGAAGCTGAAGATGCTGCAGGTGATGTGAAGGAGAAGTGTCCGGTGTGATCCAAGGGTGGATCAGAGTCGTAAAGTACCTGAAAGCAGAGGGGACAGAGTCTGGGTCACTCAGCAGTGACCAGGGTGAAACCGGTGCACTCATTTATCGTCCACCTGGAGCAGCATCAAACTGGCTAAACAATATATCGGAACTTTTAGGCCCTTTCGCCATGAACACTGCTAATTTTACAGTCATAGGCGATTTAAACTTACATCTGGACAATGACCACTGCATTAAGGCCACTGAACTCATTGCCGACCTTGCGTCCCTCAATCTAAGGCTAAAGAACTCTGGCCCTACACATGCCGCGGGTCATCTATTGGACCCGATCTTTTCCAATATTCATAACTTGAACACCTTTCCGGCTCTGCCTATTCCCTGGTCAGATCACTTTCCTATTAAATTCTCATTTCAAACACAACCCTCTAATAAGGATTCTCCGATGGCCCAAACCCCCACTGTTAGGAAATGGAAAAAACTTGATATCAACATTCTAAATACTTTACTAGAAGATACGATACCGTGCACTAACTCAAGAGTGCAAAATCTATCAGCCTCTATCCAAACATGGCTTCTGACAGCCATCGACTCGTGCCTGCCCAAAACAAAGCTAAAGGGTATAAATCAACGTTTACCTGCCCCAAGGTTCAACGACTCCTTAAAGCTAGAAAAGACCAAATGCAAAAATGCTGAGCGTCAGTGGAGAAAGTCCTATTCCATGGAAGCCAAAAAAGATTATAAAATCCAATTAACACACTACCAAAAGATGTGTAGTAAAGCCAAAGCCGATTTTGTCTGCACTAAAATCACTGCAGCCTTAAATCAATCTAAAACTCTTTTCAAAACAGTTAAAGAGCTGGCCGGCTCAAATACCTCACCAACCCCACCTGACCTAAATAAAACACAATGCGATCAACTAGCTGCCTTTTTTGTAAACAAAGTTGATAAAATTTACCAGGCCATCGAACTCGATCAGAATAAACACGATGAAGCTCTCACTGATACTCGTAATTCCCCTCCTAACAGATCATGCATTCAAGAGGACACTTTAGATGCCAATATATGCAAAGCTCACACCTTCTCATTAAACAATTGGCCTATGCTTAATGTTGAAACTGTCACCGACCTCATAAATACGATTAAATCTGGCTCACCAAGAGACCCTTTACCATGTCCTATTTTAAAATTAACTGAGGGTTGCGCTGGCACTCTACAATGCCAGTGTCACATAGGGCACAGACTGTTGTGTGCTGAGCTTGTCAGCGAAGTTATGGACAATAACATTTTCAACAAAAGCTGTTTTTTGGTTCAACACTCTTTAGTATTTTATTCATACTTGTTGAAAGTTATTTATCAGTTTCATGGATTTTTTCAAACAGTCGGTATATTTGTTCAACAATTGTATTTATATCCAACTTATATTTCAAAAGAATACATTCCATCTATTCCAATGCATTTCGGCCTGCTTGGCCTTCATCGGGGAAGTCTGTGGAACAAAGATAGTATCTATCACTATACAATACGGGTAATTACATATACAGTATACAAACAGATGCAACACCAGTGGACATAATTTTGAACACAATACATTGTATACAGTGACTAAACACAATTTTCAGGAACATGATTTATGATGCCTGATTGCTTGGTACCCCTGAGTTTTACGCGCTAAGCTGGTTAGTTAATTACTGTTCTCTACATAGTTTCTAATCCCAAACATACTACCAATGTCATATTAACATACCCGCTACTACCGCATGTCCCGAAGGATTTGTATAAGATTTTAAGGAGCAGCGTTCGTGTAGTTAGCTATAAGCGTTCTAAATCGCTTTTTAGAGTGAATGCTTTACGCGCGATCAAAGGTCTTACCGGGAATGTACTAATGACTGGATTTCAAACCGCGCTGGGGGCGACTGCTCTCTTCGCGGGAAAAGTTGGCGTGTGACGTATGTAGGTGGGGCTTCGTTTATACTGATGCGCGCGCATTAGTTAAAGGGCCAGCTATAAATTGTATGGTTAGACACATGTTCAATGCGTTCGAGGTGTGCCAATATATCACAATGTATGATGATATCAAATCTTACAAGCATGCAGCACCATAATTACATGATTGCAAATTACAAATAGCAACCAAATTCAGTCCGTTCATTAATGCCAAATGGGCGTAGAGTCTGTAAATAGAATATCCAATGATTTTCACGTTTTAACAAGGCTTTTCTGTTGTCTGTTTCTTCATTCTTTTCTACAACTTCCAAAATGCATGCTTTGATTTGGTTAATCTGGTGGTTGTGCTCGATGAAATGTGTGGCAACGGCTGACTTTAACATTTTTGTCCTTATATTACTTGGTGTTCGGTTAACCTTGTCTTGAGTTTGCGCTCAGTCTGTCCAACATAGGCCTTGCCACATGGGCATTTCATCATGTATATAATGTTTTTTGTATCACAAGTACCATTAACACATAACTTGATCTTGTTTCCCCTCATGGGGTGGGTGATGGTGTTACCTTCCATAATGTTATTGCAATTACTGCAATTTCTGCATGGGATGGTTCCTTTGAATGTTGTTCGTGGTTTCATGGCCTTGGGTTTTTTGATGATTTCTCCTATGTTTTTAGCTCTTGAAAATGCGAACAATGGTTCCTCACCGAATATGTTGTTAAAGTCAGGTTCAGTTTGTAACATTCGCCAATTGGGTCTTGATGTCCTCTAATATTTTGTTCAATTCTTCAGGTGTCATCATTTTACTTAGATCTTCTTTCACGATGGTTATGTCTTTCTCTAATTCTTCACGTATTTGGGACAATTCTTCGATAATCAACAGGATAAGGACTACAGAACACTTATTTAAGATTGCGTACCATTTATCAGTGAATTTTTTGGAATTTTTACACAAGGATGGTTTTAATAATATTCTCAGTCCCCTTGGAATTCTAGACGCTTTGTGGTATCGAATCATAGTGCTGGCGTGTAGCCGTTGGTTGATGATTTTGCGTGATAGATACAAAAGTTGTTTCACTTGTTGATCTTTGGATTTAGTTGTAGTGTATTCAATAGTTTCTTCTTGAATAAGTGAATATATTTTGGAAGATTCTTCACTGGAGTATGCAAATGTGTCTGCTTTGGTTTCCGTAAGACTGGTGATCTCATCATATTGCATGTTTCTTGTTTTGCGTGCTACAGCTGCGGAGCAGGATTTGAGTACAACAATTTTGGATAGTAGCCATGCACTGCACTTAAGTTTATCCTTGGATTGAGGCGTGGGTCGTGCTCCTATGTATACCCCCCGCTCGGGAGTACGTAAATTAACTGAGGGTTGCGCTGGCACTCTACAATGCCAGTGTCACATTCACAACTCCTCCGCGTGAAAAGAATTGTCTCAGACCCTGAAGAATCAAAGACACAGATGCAAATCATGTTGAATAAATTCAAAAAAAGAGGATATCCTAACGAGGTACTACAAGGAGCTCTAGAAAGAGCGACATCAAAAGATAGAAAAACTTTACTTTCTTCACAAAAAAGCAAAAAGACTGACAGAATCACATGCGTAAGAAAATACTCCACAGCCAGCCCCCAATTCAAGAAAATTATCAAAAAACATTGGCGAATGTTACAAACTGAACCTGACTTTAACAACATAGTCGGTGAGGAACCATTGTTCGCATTTTCAAGAGCTAAAAACATAGGAGAAATCATCAAAAAACCCAAGGCCATGAAACCACAAACAACATTCAAAGGAACCATCCCATGCAGAAATTGCAGTAATTGCAATAACATTATGGAAGGTAACACCATCACCCACCCCATGAGGGGAAACAAGATCAAGTTATGTGCTAATGGTACTTGTGATACAAAAAACATTATATACATGATGAAATGCCCATGTGGCAAGGCCTATGTTGGACAGACTGAGCGCAAACTCAAGACCAGGTTAACCGAACACAAAAGTAATATAAGGACAAAAATGTTAAAGTCAGCCGTTGCCACACATTTCATCGAGCACAACCACCAGATTAACCAAATCAAAGCATGCATTTTGGAAGTTGTAGAAAAGAATGAAGAAACAGACATCAGAAAAGCCTTGTTAAAACGTGAAAATCATTGGATATTCTATTTACAGACTCTACGCCCATTTGGCATTAATGAACGGACAGAATTTAGTTGCTATTTGTAATTTGCAATCATGTAATTATGGTGCTGCATGCTTGTAAGATTTCATATCATCATACATTTTGATATATTGGCACACCTCGAACGCATTGAACATGTGTCTAACCATACAATTCATAGCCTGGCCCTTTAACTAATGCGCGCGCATCAGTATAAACGAAGCCCCACCTACATACGTCACACGCCAACTTTTCCCGCGAAGAGAGCAGTCGCCCCCAGCGCGGTTTGAAATCCAGTCATTAGTACATTCCCGGTAAAACCTTTGATCGCGCGTAAAGCATTCACTCTAAAAAGCGATTTAGAACGCTTATAGCTAACTACACGAACGCTGCTCCTTAAAATCTTATACAAATCCTTCGGGACATGCGGTAGTATGTTAATATGACATTGGTAGTATGTTTGGGATTAGAAACTATGTAGAGAACAGAAATTAACTAACAAGCTTAGCGCGTAAAACTCAAGGGTACCAAGCAATCAGGCATCATAAATCATGTTCCTGAAAATTGTGTTTAGTCACTGTATACAATGTATTGTGTTCAAAATTTGACCACTGGTGTTGCATCTGTTTGTATACTGTATATGCAATTACCCGTATTGTATAGTGATAGATACTATCTTTGTTCCACAGACTTCCCCGATGAAGGCCAAGCAGGCCGAAATGCATTGGAATAGATGGAATGTATTCTTTTGAAATATAAGTTGGATATAAATACAATTGTTGAACAAATATACCGACGGTTTGAAAAAATCCATGAAACTGATAAATAACAACTTTCAACAAGTATGAATAAAATACTAAAGAGTGTTGAACCAAAAAACAGTTTTTGTTGAAAATGTTATTGTCCATAACTTCGCTGACAAGCTCAGCACACAACAGTCTGTGCCCTATGTGACACTGGCATTGTAGAGTGCCAGCGAAACCCTCAGTTAATTTACGTACTCCCGAGCGGGGGGTATACATAGGAGCACGACCCACGCCTCAATCCAAGGATAAACTTAAGTGTAGTGCACGGCTACTATCCAAAACTATTTTAAAATTACTCAGTAAAAAAGCCTTATCTACTATCACGGATCTTTTAAACAGCTCCTTGCAGGAAGAATATGTGCCTCAGGACTGGAAATATGCAATTATTCATCCACTTCTGAAAAAAGCTGACGCAGACCCAAAGGTACCTTCGAACTTCCGGCCAATATCTCTTCTCCCTATTTTTGCCAAAATTCTGGAGAAACATGTCCATCGCTGTCTCACACATTTCATAACCACACATGATCTGCTACCTCCCCATCAGTCTGGCTTCCGGGCTGGTTTCTCAACTGAGACCACCTTACTAGGTGTGACAGAGAATATCCGTGCTATGATAGATAAGAGTGATACAGTGGCACTGGTGCTTCTTGACCTCAGTGCCGCATTTGACACTGTGTCACATGCGGTACTAATAAAGACTCTTCACTCATTTGGCATCTGTGGCTCTGCCTAAATTGGATTAAATCCCTACTTGAGAACAGAACGTTTCAAGTTTTTTCCCAATCTGCTTGTTCTGAAACCCGCACCTTCAAACACGGAGTTCCATAAGGCTCAATTTTAAGTCTGTTACTTTTTAATTTATATATGAGCCCGCTCGCAAAAATAGTTGAGGAGACCGGCTTAATGATGTTTTCCTACGCTGATGATTCTCAGCTTCTCTTTTCCCTTCCATCATCAGGCAACAATAATCCCTCCACATTAAATTCAGGATTAATGAAAATTGCAGGGTGGATGCAAAAAAACTTCCTGAAACTAAACGGTGAAAAAACCGAACTTATCATTTTGGAAAAAATAAAGAACTCTGGGGACCCCAGCATTGGCCTTCTGTAATGGGCTCTCCTCCAACTCCGACTACCCAGGCCCGTAATTTAGGCTTTATTGTCAATGACACACTCAGTATGCACCAGCAAGCTGTCAAAACATCGGCCACCTGCTTTGTCATCTTGAAGTGGTTAAAGAAAATTTGTTGGATGCTACTGGACCACACAAAAAAACTGTCATTAATGCCTTAATAACATCAAGGTTAGATTACGCTAATGCATTATATTTGGGGGCTAATAAAGCCACAGTCCGCAAACTGCAAACTGTGCAGAATGCAGCCGCAAGACTGTTACGTAAAATTCCTATCCATTCACCCACCACCAAACTTATACGTGAGCTGCACTGGCTAAAAATAGAGAACAGAAATAAATTCAAGTCCTTATGCTTCATGCACAAGATCTCTACAAACAAAGCCCCTAAGTACCTACAAAATCTGGTACAATGTTACCATCCATCTAGGACTCTGAGATCTGCAACAGCTAATAAGTTTGTTGTTTCTAAAATAAAACTATCACGTATGGGCGGCAAATCTTTCGCCTACCTTGGTCCCTCCTTGTGGAACACCATGACACAAGCTCTGCGCTCAGAGGCGAATTACATCAAATTCAGAAAGGCCTTAAAAACCTGGCTATTCAACATCTAAGTCAGTCGTCCGATCAACTACTACTGAATCACAGCGCTGGGAAACCCTTTGCTGGGGAGCTGTTTGCGCTATACAAGATAAAGAAATAAATACAAAATAAATAAAACCAGGCAATGTCGGGCGCAATCAGGTGGTTGTCGAGGAGCTTCTCTCCGCTGCCACGTGGGCTCTGGGGCATCTGCGACATCCAGGAGCGGGTCACGAGCTGTCCCACGCACGCTCTCACCGTCGGCGCTGTCGGCTTCAAGATCGGAGCCAACAACACTTGGCAAGAGCAATCCACGCAGGACTGGAAGATTGCTTCTTACTCGGACCAGGAAGGTCAGAGCGGGTGCTCCTTTTCAGAGGAGCTGGTGCAAGTCTGGAGCAACCAGAATCACAAGTCGGTTTTAGGTTTTCGCCGGCACAAGGGCCACAAGCCAGCTGGCAAGTGACCGGGCCAACGCGTCGAGCCAAAGAAAGCAGAAGGGCCCCACGCAGCACTCGTCGAGTGTAGAGGGGTGAGCTTCGGTGCAAGATTGGCTCAGGGTTGGGGCTTCTCAAACCCCGCTGTACAGCTTCGAGGGTCACTCGTGGGCTGCACGGTCAGCGTCTCGTGGTCTTTTCAAGATGGCGTGCCCCACGCTTCCGGTCGCCTCCACGGGTCTCAGCTCTGCAGGGACTGTGAATCGGGCTGTAAGAAGGCAGGCAAGCTTGATCTCGTCGATCTCTGTTGCTCGAGTTCCGGCGGGAACTGCAACAAAGCAGACGTCGAGGTGCTGGATGGTGCCTGTTTGCACAGGGTGGTCACTCCTTGACCACAAGGGAGATTCTTCAGTCTTCTACGTCGAGTAGGATGTTGAAGGGTCCAGAGTTTTGTTTCTTATGTTTCGTCAGGATAATCTGAGTGCGTTGGCACTGCTCCCATTCTTATACCAATCTAGGGGGCTGGATTACCTGCTAGGTCCCCTCCTATGGGTGGGACCCAGGAAGGGGGTGGATACACCCCTTTCCCTTTCATCCAGGCCGCGCTGGGCCAGGGGCTGGTGTGCCCCAGAACCGGTTTGGCCGGATTATGCAAGGGGCAGCCTTGTGCGCCCCAGGCAGTGTCTGGTTTCTTTCAAACCTCCCTGCTACAATCCACTATCTCCTGTCTGGGGTGGTGTGACACCTCCCTGTGACAGGAAACCCTTTGTCCAGGCCTCCTTGGCTGAGTTTTGGTCAGCTGCAGGAGGTCAGACTCGTGTCTGTGGCAGAAGCATCTATTTTGTGGATCTGAGGCTCTTTTAAAATCAACCGTGTTTTAGCAAATTAACATGTGGGCTCCCTCTAGAGGGGTGGAATGCTACCCCCGTCGCCAGGACTGGTGAGGGGGTAGTGTTCCAAATCGTATGACACCTTACACGACATGTTTTGATAAGGCCAAACCAAAGTTAACATATAACCGCGAGGATTATAATGCACTTAATAGTATATGGTATGGCATTATCCCGGAACAGCTTAGGGAATTGGTCCAGACAGCTGCAGACAGGCTCAGCTCATGCTAGAGCACCATCTCACATAAAACCAAGCACTCTACCTCCAGGATTGTTAAGGCCTGCCATAGGAGTGACTGATAGATATATATGTGTCCAGTTAGGTTTAGATATAGACATACTATATCTAAGCAAGGGGTGATTACACCACCTTGCCCCAGCTGAGTGATCAGCCAGTTGTGTCAATTTTAGATAGCCAGCCGGGGGTGGCAAAAGATATGCTGCAGCCCCTGGTAGGCCTTGGATGCACCTATGCCCTGGGCACCTATAGTGCTCTGTACAGGGGCTGATAAGGTGACCCAAGCCAATCTAGTTATGCACCTAGGGTACATGGAATCCATTTTACAGAGAGAGCAGATAGCCTGGGGCCCTGATTAGCAGGGAAACAGGCCAACTAAGTCGAAAACCAGCTAAACACAAGGCAAAAAATCTGGGGTAACCATAGTCAGGTAGCCACCTTCCTACAAGATGGTAGATGAAAGTCAATGTTTGTCGGATGGGCCTACTTAGCTGTAATCGCCTCTGTTACTTCATAGCTAACACATCAGTGCATTGTAAGATATGCGCGTATGGGGGCGGGGCACCCACGTCATCGGAAGTCTCGCAATGTGTTGAACTTTAACATGTAGGAGAGGGGAAGCAATAAGGGTTGACCATGGAGCACAGCAATTAATTAATTATATGGCGTGAACTGCAGTTGTGAGCACTGGTTTGAAGGGGGAGGGGGGAGGTTAGTGTGTCGGATGGGCCTACTTAGCTGTAATCGCCTCTGTTACTTCATAGCTAACACATCAGTGCATTGTAAGATATGCACGTATGGGGGCGGGGCACCCACGTCATCGGAAGTCTTGCAATGTGTTGAACTCTAACATGTAGGAGAGGGAAAGCAATAAGGGTTGACCGTAGAGCACAGAAATGAATTAATTATATGGTGTGAACTGCAGTTGTGAGCACTGGTTTGAAGGGGGAGGGGGAGGTTAGTGTGTGTGTTAGTGGAAGGTGTATTGATTGGTCCCGTGTAGCTCCGAGACATATGGGTCTGTGGTTTGGTTTCTTGAGTCCGCGCATGCTAGTGGTCCACATTGTTGTCATTTGAGTTGTGTACCATGTGCTTGCTTCGTGAAGTGGGCGCCGTCTGTGAGGCTCTTGATGGCGTTATTCAGTAGCAGGGGAGGCTCGCAGGTGGTGGACCCCAAGCTGTGCCCCACTTCTTCATTATAGAAGGGAGGGCACACCAGTTTGCCACCAGTTGAGGAAGTGACACATAACATACAGGCAGCCAGAACAAAGATTATTTCTCCGGCACGCACAGTCCCACGCAGTTTAACAGCGCGTGCTTAAAAGTCTATTTAAAGACCCATTCCCTCAGAGATCTTGTTTGTGAAAATGATCCCCTGCCTGCGAGTGAAACCGTGCATGCCATGCCGCTTGCCTGGGGCTTTATTTCCAGATACATCTGCGCTCCTGTGTGCACAACATTTCGCGTCATGAGACGCCGACGACCATGTTGTGGACATCCGTGTCCTTCACGTTGCCTCAAGCGACGTGATGCTAACGTGTTTTTAACAAGGGACTTTCCGTCAATAGACGTCCAAACGCCGCTAAGACCCCAGCTGAACTGTGGCAGGTCGGATTGGGTCCGAAAACGAGGTTTGAACCACAAGCGTCCTTTCATTGGCTCACAGAAAACATGACTTTCAGTCTGGGGAGAGAAGCGGAGGGGGCTCGAGGCACATTGCCAGTGCCTGCCCCCACCGCCTACCTAGCCCATGCAGCCGCCACCACCGCGGGACGAGAGGAGCCCGAGAGACCCATTGAGTGGGGTGGGGGTGTGTGCGTGTGTGTGTGTGCACGTGTGTGTGTGTGTGTGTGTGCACGCGTGAGCCCGTGAGTGTGGTGGGGGGGCTGTGTGTGTGCGCGCGAGCCCGTGAGTGGGGTGGGGGGGTGCATGCGCGCGCGTGTGTGTGTGTGTTATCTGCTTCCTGGCAATGTGTGACAGGAGACGTGCGCGCTCACATGGGGGAATCTCCTGCGTGTGCACATACCCTGTCTCAGATTCCCAGGAAGCGGACGACATTAGCTACTTCGCTGGACGCAATGCTTTGCATTGCTTTCTCCAACTCGACCTAAAAAGGATGTGCTTTACAAGGTTTAAAGTGTGGGAATGGTGCCCTGGCCTCAGTCCTGTGCTTTAAGTCACCATGTGCAAAGTTTACTGACCACCTTTTGACCCTTTCCTGATGTCGCTGGTATATTGCCCCTGTTAGAAATGGGAGTCTCTAGTTGGCAATAGTAATGGTTTACCACCTGTCCCGTAGGGACCCTTTCCTCTTGTCAGACTAAAAAGGATAACCCCTGCTCCCCTTCCCTGGTAGCTTGGCATGAGCAGTCAGACTTATCTCAGAGGCAATGTGTAAAGCATTTGTACCAAAACACTCACAGTAAAACAGTGAAAACACTCCAAAATGGACACCACACCAGTTTAAAAAATTAGCCAATATTTATGGACTGGGAACCACAACCGGCCATGGCAAAGTGCTCGGCTGCCCCCCCCACCCCCACTCTGGGGGGTTGAAGGTGCCGCAGAGCTCTTTGCCAGGGCTGGTTTTTGGCCAATTTTGGTATAGGGCCGATTTTGCAGCTATCCTGCAAAAACAGCCCTGTAACAAAAATGGCCCCCAGGAGCCCAAAACCGTCCTCCACCCGTGCCGCGCACCGGGGGATTGCCCGGTGCCCGCTATGGCCAGTCCGGTCCTGAACCACTGTTAACGCGGCTTCATGACCAACAAATCCCATGGTTCAGTCCGACCTCAATGGAGTTGAGGGAAGGCGTCAGGGAAGACACGCAAACAGTACCTGAGAGTTGAAAAGGCCTCAAGGACCTTGCTGTGAAGTGTAGCGGTGAGGCATTGTTTGAGTAGCGAGACGTGAGTGCTGCACGTCGACGTAGAAGCCATTGAGTCCTTGATGTCACATGATTTGCAGATCGCACTCCTTGAAGTTGAAGTCAGGAGCGCTGACTTCGGCAGTCGCGGGGCTGCAGTGTAATCGCGGGAGGTGCGTCATGCACTTCACGATGCGGTGCCCGTGGCTTCAGTGCAGGCAGTGGTGTGGCGTCTGTACGGCACTGTTGTGTGTCGACTCGGGGATGCAGTGTCGCTGCGGTTGGTGTGTCATGCTCTGCATGAGGTGGTGACCATAGCTTCGGTGCAAGGAGCTGTGTCGGGTGACAATGTCGGAGTCAATGGTGTTGTCATCGGCAGACCAGGGGCTGCGGTGTCGTAGAGGGCAGTGACCTCAGCTACGGTGCAGGCAGTGCAGTCGGTGACAGAGCAAAGCGGCATTGGTGAGACCAGGGCTGGGGTGTTATCGAAGTCTGTGTTCAAGGCCACAGTGCAGGCAGAAGTGTTTATGAAAACGTGAAGTGACGTCTTCGGTGAGACCAGGGCTGCGGTGTCATCGATGTCGGTGCTGTGCTTACTGTGCCCAGCGAGCGGTGACCAGGGCGTCGGTGCAGTCAGCGGTGTCGGTGATGGCTTCGGGAATCCTTTTCTTTCAGTTACTACCCACCAAACATCTTCAAGGGCCCAGAACTGGAATTGGCACCACTTGGCAGGTCAGAGCTCCGAGCAGTGCAGTTTAGGTGCTGGGAAGATGAGGGTGAAGTCTTTTGTATCCTTCAGACTTCTTAACAGGAGGCAAGCACACAAAAGCCCTTGGAGAAACTTCACAAGCAGTATACACAGCAACGTCCAGTCCTTTTCCTCTCCAAAAAGCAGAAGCAGCAACTTGAGACAAACTCAGCAAAGCAACATACAGCAAGTTTACAGGGCTACTACTGTGGGTGGCAGAACCAATGCTGCAGGCCCACTAGTAGCATTTGATTTACAGGCCCTGGGCACACCAAGTGCACTTTACTAGGGTCTTACCACTAAATAAAATATGCCAATCATGGAGAACCAAACAGATTCACAATTTACACAGGAAACACAGTCACTGTGTGGGTTGTACATCTCATACTCCTCCCAAAACCTGGGTATTCTGGTCCACCGCATGGCACTACAGAATTTTTCACCCCAGAGTTTGTCACCCAACAGTCCATTAACATGATACCTGGGCCCACACTTACACACTTAAGGTGGTACATTGAGGGATACACATGGTCACAGAGACTGCCCAATTTACATGAAAGACTGTTTACAATATTTCCTATGGATAAGCATGCCAGTGGATACACGGGGATGTTATACAGTATTTTACTTTCCCTTACTCGTATTTCTCTCCGGACATCTTCTGAGGACCACCTGACTGAGGGTATCCTTCCCTAAGAACAGTGCAGCAAACTTTCAGCCCACTACCACTGCTGGAACGAGTCCTTTTCTTTTTGCTGGCCGTTTGCGGCTAGGGCGTCAGGACTTGGGCGCCCATCTAGTGGCTGAGGAAGCGCATCTGTTGATTTGGACAGCCCTTTACTAATGGGGCTGTGTTGGAAAGCCCCTATGGCCATCTTGAATGCAGGGGCATTTAAACCCCACCCAGAAAGGGGCTTGATACTTTGCATTGAGCTTCTTGATGCTGAAGGAGTTGAAGGCCGGATATCTTTCTCCCGGTGGAACTCTTCTTTAGTGGTCCGGAGCCACAGAGGTACAGCTTCTTTGAGTCACAAGCTGCAGGCACTTCAAACCCTTGAGCCTTGAGGCAACCAGAATATAGTGGAACAGTGAGTACGACCATGGAGCATTGTTGACAATATTTGCAGGACCATTTCTTAACCCTTTAGTGCTCATTCTCTTGCGAATACTTACTTAGCAGTACTATCCAGCCTTCAGTGTGCCTAATTTGTTAAAGCTGGCTTTTATTTTTACCTGGTGCTCAGAGCTAAAGGGCTTTCCTAGAGCCTTACAAGACATCTTTTGGAACTTCGCCACCCAGTAAGAACACTGGGAACAGGCAGTGTGAATCATACTAAGAGTAAGAGTGAGGCAGTGTGTGTTCTAGTGTGTGCTGGATCAGGTCATTCTGGATTTGCATGTCATTCGGGTGGTTTTGGCATGATTGCCTAACTCTTGTGACTCTCGCTACTTTTCCTGTGCCTCTATAACAGGTAGCCTCTCCATTAATAGGCTGGACCATTTACGGGTGAGGATTCCGCATTATAGGTGTTCCAGATCCAATAGCATCACCAAGGTGTAGCACAGACACGAACAGTGAGTCATTCCTGACTCTAGGTTAAGGTCAGGTAACTGCTGTGTCTTACTTAATCGGTACTATTATATGCCTCATCTGTACCAGTATGCACATCATCAGTGTTTTTGAATTCCTCATTTGTCAATTTTAAACTGTGGCAAATTCATCTATCAGTTTATTTTTTAGTTTCTTTTTTTAGTTTATTGTTTGTTCCCAAATCCCCTTCCCTTGGGAGTATCAGTCGGCACACTGTTGACTCAATCCGCTGGCCATTGGATGCTTTCAGGGGATTGCGGGACCATGCTGCTTCTGTGACTGAAGCCAGGAAGAACGCGTTCCATTGAAACTTGGTTCTGACAACTTGCACTTTAGCACTGATCAGCAGTGGTACAGTGCCCAGAGTACCTAAACTAGCAAAACCTAAGTCCGGCATAACATTAAAATACAAGAGGTAGATGCAAAAAGTCAGGGGAAACCACCCTAAGGATGCCAGACAGTACAGATAAAACACCCCAAGGCCAGTGTGTTCCTTGCCAGCACTAAATTCTCTGTCACGCCTTCATGTGTTGGCTTCATGGTTGCACTGTGGTGTAGGAAACTAGGTGTTTCACCAGCATGCTCTGTACCAGTTAGAGGCAAGAATTGTATATGAATGGAAATATTAATATATATATGTGTATGGTTTGATTTAGTATTGTTCCTTTGCCCTCGTCCTGAGGAGGCAGAAAAGATTACAAAAGCAGAAACGCGTCCACATCGACGACATTCACTTTGGAGGAGTCCTCACTAAATTTAAAACGAGTGATAATTAAAAAACATTTTGTGACACAAGAGAGCTATATAAAGGGCACTTTTTGCCTCTGTGCACACATTCGACTACCTCCGAGTGGACCGCCCAAAATAAATGGGCAGACACTAACTATAGAAAAATATTTCAGGGTATTGGCAACATAAAGTTGTTTGTATCATTGTTTGTGTTGTATATATATTTATTTATGTACATTTGCATGTCTTTGTACAATTGAATGTTATTATTGTTTGAAGATCAGTCCCATTGTGTAGGTGTGCCTTACATTAATTTAGGTAATATATTTCTGTAGGATTCAAAGACTAAAGGGAGGGTAATTGAATGTTTTGTACACTAAAATAAAAGCAATATATTAATTCCTCCGTATCATTGTTCTTCTATACATGATTGCCTCTGTGACTGAAGGCAGGAAGCAGACCGCGTTCCATTGAAAATTGGTTCTGACGACTTGCACTTTACCACTGATCAGCAGTGGTAAAGAGCCCAAAGTACCTAAACCAGCAAAAACAAAGTCCAGCAAAACATCAAAAATACAAGAGGTAAAGGCAAAAAGACAGGGGAAACCAAGCCAAGGATGCCAGGCCTTACAGCTCCATGTACTGCCACACCTCCCGCTAGCTCAGCCACCCACATCATGCATTGTTCCACCACTGCCCCTAGCACCATACCCTTCGTCCACCCTCCTTGACACCTCTTTATTATGATCACAGTAGTGATCAGCTACATTTGCAGTTTCCTATGGCCTTATCATGTGCTTCCTCTTTTGAGGATTAAATGACAGTACCCATCATTTTTTGTGACCTCTTTTTGATCAGTAACTTCCTTTTGGATACCTATATGATTTACACATTCACTGTGATTTTGTAACTTACTGTGATCTCAAGAACTCAGGATATGCGAATTGCTTATTTACGAATGCCCCCTACACCAGTGATTATGTGTTACACCTTTGGAGGAAGTTGAGCGCCCTGGAAATCCCAGGGTGTTAGAAATGGGGGTCTCTAGTTGACAGAGGTAGGTAGCTTTGTCCAAATAGGGACCCCTGCTTCTAACCAGGGTAAGGGGGATTCGCATTTTAGATAACCCCTGTTCAACCCCTTGGTAGCTTGGCATGCGCAGACAGGCTTATCCCAAAGCAATGTGTAAAGTATTTGTACCAACACTCACAGTAACACAGTGATAACACCACAAATGGACACCACACCGGATTAGAAAAAGAAAGTATCTTTATCTAAACCTAACAAGACCAAAACGTCAAAAATCCAACGTACAAGTATTCCGAAAAATTACTTTCACAAGGTTTTAGCAACTGAGTCCATAGAAAACTATGGATGTGTGATTTCTTGCACAGAACCTGTTGTTGTGACAAAATACACCAAACCGAACATCCGCAGTGGTGAGAGGCATCTCAAAACAATGCAATGCATCGTTACTGTGACCTTCGTGGATGCGATGCGACAGTTCCGCTGTACACAGGGGTGCAATGCGTCGGGTCCAGTCTGTAGGGGGAAGCGATGCGTTGATTCTGAGACGACTCTGATCCGCAGGTGATGCGTCAGGAAAAAGTTGCAGAACAGGTTCGATGCTTGGAAATCCGGGATGCGGTGGCGAATGATGCGGTTGTGGCGAGCGGCACTGCGTCAACCTTTTCAGCAGAGATCCCTCGATGCGTCCATTCTTGCAGCGGTGACAGGTGCTGCATCGGTTTCAGCAGCGGTGCGGCGGTGTGAGGAGATTCTTCTCGCACCACAGCGTTACATTGGTAAAACTGGCAGAAGAAGAGCGATGCGTCGATTTCCTTTGGGTTGCGTTGCTTTCCAGCTCCCAGCAGCAGAACCAACCTCTAGAGGCCCCACACAGTCACAGGCATTTCTGGAAGGTCAGAACTCCCAGCAAGGAAGTTCAGGGGAGCTGGGGGTGAAGTCTTTGTGTTCCTGAGACTTCAAAGCAGGAGGCACGCTCTACTCAAGTTCTTGGAGACGTTCCTCAAGCAGGGGACACAGCACACAGCAAAATCCTTCTCCTTTCCTTAGCAGAAACAGCAACTGCAGGCCAAACCCAGACACACAGCAAGGTCAGTACTTCTCCTCAGTTTCTCTAGCTCTTCTCCTTGGCAAAGGTTCCTTTTGATTCCAGAAGTAGTCTAAAGTTCAGGGGTTTTGGGTCTGATACTTATACCCCAGAATGTCTGTGTTTTCTTTGTGCAAGGGGCTTTGAGCCCAGTTCAAACCAGTTCTGGGGGCACTCTGCAAGTGCACAACAACATCCATTGTCATTGTGAGCCTTGGCTCCAGACACACCACAAGGGGGTGGAGCCATCATTGTAGAAGGCAGACACAGCCCTCTTCAGGTGCAAGTGCTACTCCTCCCACCACTCCAAATGCAGATCAAGCCTATTCAGCCAAGCGCAGCCTCATCCAGACTCTCTGGAGCCACTGCACATCCACAGCCCCTTTCATTCCAAAGCCATACAATCAATACACATCCTAGCAGAAGCACACATGATGGCTAAGCAAGAAAATACCTACTTTCTAAAAGTGGAATTTTCAAACACAGAATGTAAAAATCACCTTTTCTAAAAGAAGCATCTTTAGATTCTCAGCTCAGGCATACTAAACTTTTTTTTCCTATCTGGTCCCAATGGTAAGTTATATTTATAAGAGGTTATAAATATACTCCCATGCTTTCCTTTGGGGACAGATAGCCTTACAATAGTAAAAAACTACATTGACAGTATTTCATCAGGGCATGTCCTACCTTTCACATACACCGCACCCTGCCCAGAGGGGTACCTTGGGCCTACCTTAGGGGTGACTGACATGTAAGAAAAGGGAACGTTAGTGCCTGGCAAGTGGGTGCACTTGCCAAGTTGACATGGCAGTTAACAACTGTGCACAGACACTGCGATGGCAGGTCTGAGTTACCTTTTCAGAGCTACTAATGTGGGTGGCACAATCAGTGCTGCAGGCCCACTAGTAGCATTTAATTTACCATCCCTGGCCCACTTAGTGCACTTTACTAGGGACTGACCAGTAAGTCAAATATGCCAATCATGGATACTCAGTCATGTTGACAATTTACTCAGAGAGCATATGCACTTTAGCACTGATTAGCAGTGGTAAAGTGCCCAGAGTCCTAAAACCAACAACAACAGGCCAGGAAAAAATAGGAGGAAGAAGCAAAATGTTTGGGGATAACCCTGCAAAAAGGGCCAAGTCCAACACAAGGGGTCTTTTGAAACCCATTATTGCCCTTCACACTGCTACGTGCTGTCAAGTTATGACAGGTGGTAGGGGGGTATGACTCCAAAAATCCCCATCAGAAATGGTTTGAAACAGGGATGCCTATTGGCCTCTTTTTTTCTCTCTATATTTGGCAGATCTGCCCGAAGTGATGAGTAGGACAGATGGTGATGCCCCAAACTAACTCCTAAAGGTCCCCAGAGACTTTTTGATACAATATCATTGCCCCCAATGCCCAGAGCCACCATTGATTGGCTGACCTGCATGGGCACCCCACCAGAACACAAAGATCAGATTAAAAGTCTTGGAATATGGCTCGACAACACCTTAGGCTTCAAACAGCAAGCCACCAAACTCTCTCCCACCTGCTTTGTCCGGATGAGGGTGCTGAGGAAAATTTTACTTCTCCTCCCTTTTCAGGCTCGGGGGATTATGGTGCAGGCAATCATCCTGTCCCGCCTCAACTACGGGAACGCCCTCTACCTGGGCGCTCCAGTGAGCTCCATCAAAAAACTTCAGGTCACCGAGAACGCGGCTGCACAACTCCTCCTGGGACTTCCCCGGAGACACTCGGGTCAGCCACTATGAGAAAACTCCACTGGCTGCCCATACAGGCCAGGATTAAATTCAAGGCGATGTGCATAGCCCATAAAGCTATGTGGCAGAAAGGCTCTGCAATGATCTGTTTCCTAGTCACCCATACCATCCCCCGAGGTCTCTACGCTCCAGTACTACCTTTCTGGCATCAACTAGGAAAATAAAACGAGCTAGATGGGGAGGCCGTTCCTTCTCCTGGAACGCTGCCTCTAACTGGAACTCCTTGCCCCTGACCTTGCATAGCGAACCAGATCTCCTCAAGTTTCGCAAACGTCTGAAAACATTCCTCTTTCAGTAACCCCTCAGGCTGACGGCATCCTCTGCACACCCGTCCTTAGCGCTACGAGGCCTCCGGGTAGAAGTGCGCTTTATAAAACCCCATCTCATTTCATTTCAGATACTCATTTCCTGAAGGCAAATGTAATTAAAAGTAAGGTTATGAGGTTTTGCCCAAAAGGGTGTCAGATAAACACAATGTATAAGTGCTTTCTTAATAATTCCGCCATAGTAGTAGTAAAATCTTACCTTTATCTCAGACGAATAATTTTGGGAAATCTTGCTGATAGTGAACATATCTCACATATATCAAATAAGGCGTTGCGCATGAAAATGTACTAAAGGCACTTAATGAAGCAACAGCTCATAGGCACTTTAATCATCTTTCAACAGTATATACAATGAATATTCCCCAAACACTTTTATATGCTATAGAGACAACAAAAAACAAATTAGTGGCAGTTTATGCTTAAAGTGGAGAGGAAGATTCTTCGTACTAGTTGCACTTTAAATACCATGGTGTCAATAGAAGACCTAAGGTTGGATTTTGTATTGGTAAGCAAGTTCATAAAAGGATTGGCAGCTATGTTACAGTGGTTCAAATGCCTTCTGCATGCTAAAGAAACCTCTTTGAGAAGTCTTATGGTATCGGATTGCCTTGTGCCCAATACTGAGGCTGGATCATTTTTAATTAGTATTTTAACTGCACTTCAGCACTTTTCTCTGACTAGATCAGTTATTCAGAATATGAGTTATGATTATCTTAAAAACTGTACAAGATATACTATGAAAATTACTCCATGGAAAATGATATAGAGATATGTAGAGCAAAACATTGTTTCCATTATATTATTCAATCTTGTCAGTGTGTTTGAACTGGAATTTGGAACATTGAGTGCAAAGATGCATGATGCTATAAAGACTGAAATGTTTACCATTATAAACTGTGATGAATGAATGGCAGAATATAATATGGGAGGAGAGAATATGTACTTTATGTTAAAAAAATTATGTACAGACCGTTGAACATGTTGTATTTGCTTGTGTTGCCTTAAACATTTATCAACAGAGATTTTTAAAACCACTTTTTAAAAAATTTCGTTTTACAACAGCAATAGCTGCAAGGGAGATGATAAACTGCCCAGTTAATGAACTAATGTGTTGTAAATGTTATTACATTTTAGCTCCTTTTTACAGCTATAGTAATGGATGTAATTCTGATTGTTTTTTGTAGATCTCTTTGTTAGATCTAAATCTAATAAAAACATGAAGTTTTTGTTACCGCAAGCATTCCTTTCATTGTGTCTAGCTTTGTGCTAGACCTGTCAGCCTTAGGGGGTCTTCCTTCAAACGTTTTACCTGCTTGGCTCCAATTTCGTTGCATTGGTTTTTGATGGCCTTAGGACTTAGTGCACTTTACTGCAACCTGAAGGCAGTGTCACACTACCATGTTGACTTGGCATTTAAAGCCCATTACCAAGCCTTAAACTCCTTTTATTACATATGCCACCTGGTAGCCCATAGGGCAGGGTGATGTGTAATTAAAAGGTAGGACATGTACTATTAAGTTTTACATGTCCTGGTAAAAAATGAACAACTCTTAAATTCTTTTTTTACTACTGTGAGGCCTACCCCTTGCATAGGATAACATTGGGGATTCCTTAGTACATTTAATAAGATGTAATTCCTATTTGAGAGAAGGTGGAGCTGTCATGTTCAGTACCTATGGAATTGTGTAATGAGAAATCCCCTTCAATGATAAAGTCGGATTTATTGTTACACTTTTAAAAATGCTACTTTCATAAAGTTGCAAAAACAACAATTGATGGAAAAAATGCTGCACAATGTAAAACATTCACCCCAGCACAGTGGTCTGGGCCTAAATCCATCATGTTTGTGCTCCCCATGCCATTCCAGTTCAGGCCCAGCCATATGCAAATCAGTCTTTACCCTGCTCCCCATGGGAACAGTCCAGCCTGGATTGCCAGGCAGGTCCTACCTGGATTGGAAACAAGCATCATGGGACCGGTTTCGGGGCATCACTCCTTATCAGCCAAGCTAGCTTGACGTTGCATGGAGAGCATATGACCCATGTCTGGGTATACCCTGCCAACTTAGGGCAATCATAGCAAGCACAAGGAGATGATGGACGGAGTGCTGAAACTTTTCAGACACTCACCCCCAGTCACAGATCTGGGTTGAATCCATAATCGTTCTTTAGCTCACATTGCCACCCCAGTTCAGACCTAGCCATAATTTGTTTTTTCTTGTCCTCATCTCACCAATAAGCAAATCAGTCTTGACCCTGTTCCTCATGGGAACAGTACAGCACAGACTGCCAGCCCAGGTCCTCCCTGGACTGGAAACAAGCATCCTGGGACCGGTTTCAGGGAAACACCCCTCATCAGCCAGGCTAGCTTGAATTCAGTGGCAAAGTGAGCAAGGGACCCACCAGCACCTGGTGACAGTACTTCTGCTGCTCTGGGATCAGGGTGGGAGAGAGGTTCACTCCATCCACTGACCCATCATGTTCCTTGGCTGACAGAAGGTCAGGAAGAGGCTCACTCTCCTCTTCCATTCCATCATTTGTAGCCAGGAGCATTGTTACTTCAGACCTCTTAAAGTGAAGATTGAGGTGGTTCACATGTAGGACCCTCAAAGAGTTCCTGGGAGTTTGCAAGTTGACCAAGTAGGTCACATCACTCTTGCACTCCACCACTTCAAATGGACCACTCCACTTGTCTGGGAGCACACTAGGCTCCACTGGTGCCATCACCCACACTTTTTGGCCAGGCTGAAACTCAACCAGAGTGGTATTCTGGTAGTTCCAATGTTTCATCTCCTCCTGGCTGGCTTCCAGGTTCACCTGAGTGCTTTTCCTAAAGCGCAGAGTCTGGTTTCTGAAGGCCTGCATGTAGCGAGCCCATTTTGGGGGGTCTTACCAGGAGTTTTCTCCAAGCCCTCCTTCACCAGACTCAGATGTCCTCTCAGAGGTTGCCCATACAGCAATTCAAAGGTACTGAACCGTAAGGATTTCTGAGGTACTTCCCTGTAAGCAAACAACAGGCATGGTAGGAAGATGTCCCACTTACATCTCATAGGTTCTTCAAGACCCTTTATCACGCCTTTCAGCGTTCAGTTGAATCTTTCAACCAACTCAATCCCTTGGGGATGGCAAGGAGTGGTGAATTATACATTGCACCGCACTCCTCCAACAGTGACTTCAAATACCTGGAAAACAAGTTTGTACCACGGTCAGAGACCACCTCTCTGGGAAACCCCTCATGGGAAAAGATCCCCATCAATGCACGGCTCACCACAGGGCCATGATTGTCCTGAGAGGGACAGCTTCCCAGTAAGGGGTGGCATGATCTACCAAGACCAAGATAAACTTGTTGCCTAAGGCTGTCATGGGTTCCAGTGGCCCCACATTGTCGATGCCCACCCGCTTGAAAGGGGTGCTCACCAGAGGAAAGGGTTGGAGGGGAGCCTTATGCTTCCCTCCAGTCTTGCCACTTGCCTGGCAAGTCTGACAACACCTACAATATGCGCCAGTGTGCCTCTGCATTTGGGGCCAGTTAAAGTGGATGACAAGCCTGTGATAGGTCATGTCACACTCCAAATGTCCTGCAAAAGGTATGTCATGAGCCAGACCCAGTAGTAAGGTCCTGTAGCATGTAGGTCCCCCCAACATCGAGCTGCCCCGGGGTGAGCAACCTTAGGCTCACTGTAAAGGAGACCATTTACCCAATAAATCAAATGTGATCAAGAGAGACCACCTGCTGCCTGGTCTCCAGCCTGCTGCCGCAAACCAACAAGACTGGGGCATTCCATCTGTGCTGTGTAGAACTCCTCCCTGGAGGGACCTCCTTCCTGCTGCCAATGGGTCAGCTCAAGCATATCTCCATGTTTGGCCACATGTTCTCCTGTAGGTTCAAGGGCACCCCCCTCAGGTTCTGCCTCCACCTGGACCATGGGAACTTTAGGGGCTGGATTCCCATGCCCTCTGCCTTTCCTATTTCTGGCAGACACCTGGTCTATTGTTTCAGACTCCAGGTCCTCTTGATCATCCCTACTGGATGCCATTGACCGAGTGGTCACACAGGCCCGCCTAGGCAGTCCCAACATCTTTAAATGAACTTGGCGCTCCACCTGAGCTCTCCAGGTCATTGCCAAGCAGACAGTGAACCGGCATGGGTGGAATTACAACAACTTTCAAGGTGTTGTAAACGTATATAGGGCTCTAGTGTAATTTTCCCAATTCATGCCCTTATATAGGTATATCTTATCATATCCTTATATAGGCATAAGAATCATAACCATATTTAGGCACAGCCAATGAAGTCCAAATACGGCATGGCTACTTCCACTAAGCTCCTAGAGTACAACGAGTTCTTGAAGACAACCAGCCTTCAGCAGTACAGGACTTCCCCCTGCTTCAGTATTGATTTGTCCCAGAACTCCTGGAGCATGTAAAGAACTTCGAGTTCTTAGTGACGTTATTATGTCCACCCTTACTTCAAACTGGGCACCTTCCAGGTATAAATATACCCACATCTGCCCTAGCAAAGACACGGTGGTTTGGAGCAGATCAACTAACTACTTGCCCGACGCCCTGCTGTAGCGAGTGCCGAAGGAAGCCGACCCTCCAGCTGACGCACTGAGAGAGACGCTGTCTTTTCTCCTGGCGAGAAATCCAGCTCCAGTGTTTCCCTGCTACCCTTGCGGGTTACTGGAAGATCGAGTCCTGAGAGAGAGATACAAGTACTCCTTCATTCTATAACCAAGGTACGGAGCTGATTAGACCCTTAGAGAATTCTTGGATAGATTCTTGGCAGAAACTATTTAACTCAAGCTACACCTCATTTACTTCTTCCCTTGTACTAGACTAAAGTTAGGTACACCGGGGTAGGAGTATTTTAGATGCACCATTTGAGTACTTTTAGTCATTTATCATTGTATGCATTTTATCTATTTTAAGTATTTTATGGCTTAGAAACCATATCATGCTTTTACACTATTATTTCATAATACTCTTTTTACTGTACGCATTTTACTTCATAGTAAGTATTACGAATGTTGCAATTAACTTCTCTTGCATGAGAAAGAAGACTGCTCAATAAATAACCTTTTTATTGAAAACGCCGTCTCTCTATTTTCACTTCAAAAACCCTGGTGAAACGAAGCATGCACAATTGACTGAGTGAATTAGCCATCTATTGTTTCCGCGACTCTGAAGATATATTTCTTATTCTTGGGGAACAAAGTTGTCATGTTATATGGTTGTCAGAAACGAATCCCTTCTTGTTTATTCGAGAAAGTTTCTAGTGATCTCTGAGCTAGCTGGCATTCACAATTAAGTCTAACATACTCAATAGAGACCTAGTTGACTTCAGTGCTACGTCGAAACTATCGTTTATGTTATTCCAAAGCGCAGAGCCTATTGGGAATATAGGAACTACACTACATGGCGCCCAACGTTTGGTAAAGCGATAATTTAACGCTTGATACTAGAGTAACTCAGTCGTGCTTTTCACACAGACCCATTTTTCCGTAAAAACTCCAATAGACGTCTGGAGTGGGTAAAAGGTTAGTATCCACCAGAACTAAATAGGACGAGAATCCTATGTATTCGTTTTTTGGTTTATTCAACGTTGAAGGATACAGTGTTCCAAAATATTGTGCACCTAATCTTTGTTTCTTTGAAACTTGCTCTGCAAACTTTCTGTCAGCAAAATGGCGGAGAGTGACGAGAAAAGGGAGAGAGCTAGAATAGCAACTCAACTATTAGCAGAGGACACAAGTCTTCAGCAAAATGACCGGATGCAGTAATCCTCCCAGTAAATATAAGAAAGAGTGTATCTTACAAACTTATAAATAATGGAGTATCATCGAGAGGTGGTACAGTCTTATTTGTGGTAGAGGCACATGAATATCGGCAGACAGAGGTATTCTATTCATGGATAACTTTTCCAGCAGCAAATGCTGTGACACGCGAGTTCCACTACTACAAAGCAGAGGAACCTCCAGCGGAATACGTTCCTTTTGAGGACGTCGAAATTCCACTAACTTACCAGGAGCATCAGCTCTGGTTTAATGGCGCCCTAAAACTTCAAAATGACATTACCAGACTCGGTCCACTAGGTATACCAGGAGCTACCTGGCCGCTATTACCTGGTTATACACCACATCCAGACATTGAAGAAATGTCAGACAGAGAACTGTTAGTTCAACTAAAACAATTAATTAAAATACATAGACAATTAGTCCAATATGTCATGCAGACTTTAACAGTCCAATCAGCAATAACAATTCCACAGCAAACCCCTCACCAGGGGAATACAAGCAAAATTACACCACAGACTATACAATCAGTCATTGGTAAATTACCCGCAAAACAGGAACAAATTCTCTTCTGGTTGGCTCAAAAGATTACTCAAATAGAGGCAGTATTCCCTGATAGTACACCTCATGAAAAACACAGAATTCTGACAATCTATTTACCAATGGGGATCGCACCACATGTGGAAGACTGTGACACTTGGGGAACAGTCTTTGCTTCAATCTACACAAAAACACATGGTGTTCCGTCTATGGCGGTTATACCAGACGTACTAAGACAGATTCAAAATGAATACGGTCCAGAGCCTGCTTTAAATCTAGGTTTGAAATGACTGAAAGATTTTAAACAAGTCTCGGCTATACTACTAGCCAACATAAAAGGAGTAGCAGCATCAGTGGCGATCCGCCAAAAATTAAAAGAAACAGATATAGCAGAACAACCTTTTGAACTTGCCAGAATAATTGAAAAATCCTATGAAGAATTAGGTAGAGATAGTTTGGGTGGGAAACCACTAAAACCACAACTAACAGAAAATCCTGAAAAAACTTTCATTAAAAATAGTTTAATTACTCCTAAAAAGAAATGGGAATCTTCCAGACAGACTCTTCCCAAAGAGAAACAGTTTCAGTCCAGAGGAAGGTCTCCCCAACGGAGAGATAGATCTCCAGAACGGGGGGGGGGGTAGGTCTTCACAACGGGAGCCCACTGAGATAATATATAACCTCAGAAATAGGGATAATTTGAAAAAACCTGACAGATATCAAGATAATGATACACGTCCCTCTCGATCTTTTCAGACTTCCTTACAGAAATCGGAAAGAAGAGGACGGTCAGAACATAAAGAAGAGCGCGTCAAGTCCAAAGACAAGGAACCCGCTCACCAAAGTAAAAAATCTCAATTTTCCAAAAAGAAGGTAGCAATCATAAAGATAAAACATGCCGAGGATCCTGAGGACACAACTCAAGAATGGAGAGTGGGCCCAAACAATGCTAGACAGCGCAGCAGAAGTGACCGTATCTCGCAAGATCGTGATGAATCTTCTGGAGACAGTGGACACGAATGATTACATTCAGGTGGAAACTGCAGACACCAGAGTTAGTGTCCCCCATAAATTATATGAAATAACATTGCGTATAGAAGGGGACATAACTAGGAAAGTAAGAACTCTCTTTTGGGAGAAGCTAGATAGCTTCTCCCAAAAGACTATGATATTCTTCTAGCTGAGAAAGACTGGCCACCAGAATTTGTTAGGGAGTGCCCACATGGCGAAGAAATGATTATGCCTGCCTTCTCAAATCATATTCCAATTCATAAAAAATATACATATGCAAGAAAATGGGCAGTGGCCCAAGCCCCTGCATTATATAAAAAATCATGTAGGATGGGATGAGGAATCCCCTCACCATAAAATCCAGTTAAAAAAATCAACCTACTGCACAAAGGCAGTATCCTGTTAAGCAAAAAGCTAAAAAACAAGTCAGGGAGATCTTAGATCAACTTGAGTACCAGGGGGTGATTGAAACATGCACCTCACAAATGAACAATCTTTTGTTTCCTGTCTCAAAACCAGACAATTCATATTGTCTAGTATTGGACTACAGGCACTTAAACTCTTGTTGCAAAACATTTGTAATACAAAATTCACACAGTGCAGCACTGATAAATAACATCGTGCGCAAAAAATATAAAACAACATTAGATATTTCAAATGGTTTCTTCTGTCAAAACATTGCACCAGAAAGCAGGTATTTGACCGCTTTCTCAAGTATGGGGGCCCAGAGACAATTTTGCCGTCTCCCCCAGGGATTCAAGAATAGCCCAGAATTATTTTCAGCTAGAGTAACAGAGTTACTACAAATGTATGATGATGAGGCATTATCTTATGTCGATGATATCTATCTAACAGACGATGATTTGGACAGGCACTTGAAAAGAGTGAACACCATTATACTTGGGTTCGCATCTGAAGGGTACAAATTCAACTTTAAAAAATCACGGATTGCCTACCTCACTGTCCTATTTCTAGGATATGAGTTATCAAGTGAAGGGAAAAGCCTGGCAGCCAATTTCTTAGAGAAATTTGCACTGCTCCAAGCACTAAAAACGCTGAAAAACTTTCAATCAATTCTAGGTTTCCTAAATTTTGGAAGAACTTACGTTCTGCATTACGCAGAGAGGGTTAAACCTCTCTACGAATTAATAAAACCTGATTGCAAACCAACTAATTGGACTCAGAAACACACAGAAATTTTACGTTCAATACAAACAGACATGTTAGCTAAAACAAAGCTGCAAACACGCGTAAACGTACGCAACCTTGTAATCCGAGTCATCCCAGGAAGATGCGGATGCACATACCTGACCTATAACGAAGGTGAAACAGTACCAATAGCTTACAAATCACACTTGTACACACAAGCTGAAATACAATTCACTTCAACTGAGAAAATTCTGACAGCGGTCTAAACTGCTATAGCAAAAGTAAGAGCCCTCGCACAGGGAAAACGCATATCGGTCGTTACACCTGTACCAGCCTTAGAGGCAGTGATAAGAGCGAGCATTCCAAATGCTAAAGCTTTACATCCAAGATGGATACAATGGGTTAATTCTCTTGCTGCAACAGACAGTGAATACATTTTTGACCCTAGTTTGAAAACACAAGAATTTCTCCAATACGAGTACGAATGTCCTCTGCCGACCGAAATTCTGCCTCTTAAATATTACGGCTGTATAATATATACAGACGGATCAGCACAGCCCGCAATTGGGGGTAAACAAGCATATGGTGCTGCATGCGCGATTGTTAAAGGTCGTTGGCGGAAAGGTAAATTCTGACCTATGGTCACAAAAACTCAATCACTCGGAGACTGTACAGCTCAGCGAGCTGAGCCACAGGCTTTCAAGATGGCGCTTGAGAATACCGATCGCGAATTCCCCACACTAATAGTGTGCGATTCGTATTACTGCGTCTAGTCTTACAATGAATACTTGCAGAACTGGGTTCAAAACAGCTTCAAAGATGCGAAAGGTGGCACAATAAAGCATAAAATGCTTTGGGAACAAGTAGTTCTTTTACAGAAAGAACTACCAAAGACTCACAGGATCCATACACTGAGTCATCAACGTGATGGCGTTCACGTTGCAGGGAATTAATTGGCTGATGAAGCCGCAAAGGCAGCCGCCCACACGGCTTCCGTAGCTGCAATCACTCGTTCAAAAACGAAAATAGACAGCGAAATAATGCAAGCTGTCACTGCTTCAGTAAAAAACAGTGGTAAGACACTCCAGAAAGGCTTTCCAGTAAAGTACTCATATAAAACTGATGCAAACAATGTTCCTTTTGCTGAAACCCCAGGAGTGGGGGATAGGGCAATCCCAAACATGGAACATAGGTTAGGACCGCATATTAACGGTGCGGTCGGATGAGGATCGAGCAGGTAATCCCGAGCGGTTTCGCTGATAAGGAACAATGTTTCCACGAGGTGATCCCGCCCTCGCCTGGGACCATGAAGTGCAAATTAGCACCAATACATATACACCAATGATATACAAGTTCGTATGTATAAAAACCCATGTTTATAATTAACAGCTCAATAGTTTAATCAATCCTATTTATTTAAATATAGGAGTGGAATATACAGGGCTGGACCCTGTATGGTCCTGATGAAAAGCTTGGGGAGCTTGAAAAATGTTGACCACAAGACACTGATCTAGCCCAATTTAAGGTTAGATAACAGTGTTACCCCATTTTAGCACATACCAAACTAGGAGCAGAATAAATTGTTGAGCCCACTAGCACGGTATTTTTATCACACAACCACTCCACCACCACAACACTTTACACCACACATAGCCTTTCACAAATACAGTGCTCCTGCGCAGTTCGCTAGTCGCAGCACGCCCCTTTTCGTAAAGAACTGGGATGGCCCCAATTTTTTTTTTTTTTTTTTTTTTGAAATATATTTTTATTGCAGGAATCAGTAAACTGTTACAATTATGACCAGCATCAAAAATACACTGAAATCAATCGACTGCATCCCGTCCACCCCCCGCAGCACGTTTGTATACACTAGACTCCAGCCCACATTTCCAAAGTCGGGCGATAAAATCCAGTGGGGGTTCAGCAGGAGCGAAAGGCTGGTCCGGATAATCCACTGTCCGTCATCTGCTTTTCTAAACAAGCCCCCAAACCCAAAAGAAAGTCCCACCCACAAAACACTAACTTGCAAAGAAACCCCTCCCCCACCCAACCCCGCCATCAGTGTATGGTAGCTACCGCAATAGGATTCGTGAGAGGACCCAAGATGTGCGTATCAGTAACAGTAAACACCATCGCCTATCGGGACTCAGGGCGCGCTGCTATCTCACTATCAGAGTCGCTGGGGGCGCAATAGTCTCTGAGGGCCTGCACTAGTGTCTCCCATTCCAGCGCTGTCTCCTGTGCTCGTTCGTTACGTTGTCTCCCAGCCAGTTGGTATCTCAGCGTGCTCTCCCCCGCCGCCCACTTCAATAGTTCGCTATGCCATCTGCTCCCAGTCGGACCAGCTCGTGCCTTCCAGTTCCTGGTCACCTCTCGTTTGGCTAAGAGAAGCCCTAAATCTATAAATTTACTGGAAATTTTGTTTTTGGGGGTATGTGGAAACCAATGCAACAGACCCACCGCCGCATCAACCGATAGAGGTCTCCCCGTCACCTCCGTCAGGGTCTTCTCCACTTCCACCCAGTAGGAGGATAGACCCGGGCAGGCCCACAACATATGGAGGAGGTCTGCCTCTGGCGCCGGGCATCTGGGGCAGGCTGCCGAGCCCGTAGCGAAATACTGTTGGATTTTCGCCGGGGTCAGGTAAGCCCGATGGAGTACATAATAGTGGACCAACTGAAAACGTGCGTGACGCGTCCCCTTCCAAGCCCGCCGCACGAGCTGAGACCAGGTCGCTTCCGGGATTTCCTTGCCTATGTCCGCCTCCCACCGGGTCTTGAGGGTCGTAAGGGGGGTCAACCCTTCATTGATCAATCTACCGTAGAGGCAGGTGACCGCCTTTACCGTGCCCGCAGACATCATGACGTATTGACACACCGGAGACGTAGGAGGTTCCTCCTGTCCGCCTTTCCAATGCGCCTGGATCGCACGGACCAGGGCCGAGTGCAACAGGAAGTCCCCTGGGGGAATCTCGAAGCGGTCAATGAGCTCCTGGAAAGGCAAGAGTACCCCGGCCTCATAAAGATCCCCCACCAACTGCAGCCCCGCGTCCTCCCAGTCCGCCAACCGTGACCAATCCCCGCCATGGGGCAACGCCGTCAGCATCCCCAATGGTATTTCCGGCGCATACGGTATCCGGAGTTGGCCCCTGGCGTGAGCTCGGTTCCAACACAGGCGAATGGTCTTTTCCTCCAACGTCAGGTCCTGTAAGGTCAAACGTTGGCGTAGAGCTATGAAAGATAGGACATGCCTGGCCATCCCTGTACCTCTCCTGTCCTCCGGGCCTCGGAACTCCCTGGCAACCTCCTGGGTGAGAGTCTGGAGCTGCGCCGCCAGATAGTATTTCTCGAAGTCCGGCACTGCAAGTCCCCCTTCGGCTTTCGGCCTCATCAGGGTCTTAAGGGCCACTCTACGGCGGCCCGAGCCCCAAAGGAATCCAGTCACCGTCGACCGTAAGAGCCTAAACGTGGCTGGCGGGATCCAAACTGGCAGCGCCCGGAAATAGTATAGCAGTCGGGGGAGAGCCACCATTTTGAGGAGGGCGACCCGCCCCGCCAACGAAAGCGGCAGTGTAGCCCAGAAGTCCATGTTCCCCCGTAGAGCTCGACTACATCTGGCTATGTTTCCGTCCAGGAGGTCAGATGGATCATGATAAATGTACACCCCCAGGTATCTGAAACAGTCAGGTTCCCATCTAAGTCCTCCAATGAGGACTGGACTAGGGGTGCCTCTACGGACCGGGAAGAGGCATGTCTTGCTCCAATTTACCCGTAGGCCCGAGACCGCCCCGAACGCCGTGAGCGCCGTCTTAGCGCCTAGTAGGGCCTCGACTGGGTCCTCAAGGAAGAGTAATAGGTCGTCGGCATATAACGAAACATGGTGCGGGCCCGAGGGGGTCCGGAAACCACTGTAATGCGCCCCCGACCGGAGTAACACTGCGAGGGGCTCCACCGCCAGCGCAAAGAGAAGTGGGGATAACGAACAGCCCTGTCTCGTGCCCCTTTCTACCGGGTACTGTGAGGAAATTAATGGGCCCGCCCGCACCCTGGCCGACACGGAGGCGTACAGGACCGCGGTCCATCTGATGAAACCCTCACCGAGGCCAAACCGTCGCAGCACCGTGTGTAGGTAGTCCCATTCCAAGCTATCAAACGCCTTCTCTAAGTCCACCGACAGGACCACTGGGCACGGAGCATCTATTAGCGGCTCACCTAGTAAGCGGAACAACCTACGGATGTTCATTGTTGTATTGCGCTTGGGGATGAACCCGGCCTGGTCCTCATGCACTAGGGAGGCCATGTGGCCGACTAGTCTCGAGGCCAGGATGCTGCTCAGAATCTTATAATCGACCGTCAGCATCGATAAAGGCCGGTAGGACGCCGGATCGGTTGAGTCTCGCCCCGGCTTGAGGAGGGGAACCACCAGGGCCTCACGCATTGAGCCAGGCAGTCGGCCAAGCCTCTTCGCTTCTCTATAAACAATCACCAGTCTCGGAGCCAGGAGGTCGGCATAGGTCGCGTAAAACTCCACAGGAAGACCGTCTAGTCCTGGGGTCTTGTTCCGCGCCATCCTTTTGATGGCGCCGCGGATCTCCCCCAGTTCGATATCGGAACCTAGGGCTTTCGCCACGTCAGGCTCCACCACCGGGAGCACTAGGGGTCGCAAATAATCCTCAAGAAGGTCGGGGTCTTTGGCAGCGCGACTGCGATACAACTGATCGTAGTAGTGCCGGTAGCAGCCTAGAATCTCCGGTTGAGTGTGCACCATGGCCCCGTTCGCCATACGCATGGATGTCGTCAGTGAGGTCTGGCGCGTAGGGTTTGCCAACCATGCCAGCAGTGCACTCGATTTATCCCCTTCTGCAAGGGACCGAACTGTATAGGCCTTGTAGTCGAAGCAGCGCAGCCGCTCGACCTCAGCCGCTACCGCCTCCTTCGCCTCCGCCGTGCGTCCCTGGAGTTCAGGGTGCCCGGGGCGGCGGAGTTCCAACTCCCGAAGCTTCCGGTCGGCCGCCTCCAAGTCATCGAGGATAACCCGCCTCATACCTACCTTCTTGGTGATGCAATAACCCCTCACCACCACCTTAAAAGCGTCCCATTCCAGCGCCCTCGAGCTCGCAGAGCCCCCGTTGGACGCGAAATACTCCTCAATCTTATCACCTAAGTCCGCTCTGAAGACAATGTCCTCGAGCATCTCAGGGCGTAACTTCCAGGTGGGCACCGCCGGCGCCCCCGGGAACCAGCGAAGGGCCAGCAGGAGGGGGTTATGGTCCGAGATGGTCCTAGTCAAGTATTCGGAACTGATGGCCGCCGAAACCAGTTCTGTCGAGCCAAGAAACCCGTCCAGCCGAACGTGCAGCTCGTGGAGGCCCGAAAAGTAGGAGTAATCTCTAGTGTCGGGGTGCTGCGCTCTCCAAATATCCGTCAAACCCCACCGTGTCTGCCAGTCTCTACGGCCCTTGGCCACGCGGCGAACCGGAGAATCAGGGAGGGGCGGGTGCGAGCGATCGGTCTCCACATCCACCACTGAATTAAAGTCCCCACCGAGCAGAAGGGGCCCCGTGAAAAAGTGGGCTAACGAGCCCGATAACCTAGAAAGGAAGGCAATCTGGTCCATGTTAGGTGCGTAAACACAGCAAACGTTCAGGTCCCTCCCCCCCAGAGTACCAGAGATGGCCACGTAACGCCCCTCGGGATCTACCACTGAGTTTGTGACCTGAAAGGGAACCCCAGCCCGGATCCAGATTAGCGCCCCCCTGGCATACGCTGAGTACGACGTGTAGAAGACCTGTCCCCTCCATCTACGCTGTAGCGCCGCCCCTTCCGCCTTGGTCAGATGGGTCTCCTGCAGTAGCGCCATTTGTATTCCCCTACGCACTAAATAAGCGTGGACTTTGTGCCGCCTAGACATGGTGTGAAGCCCCCGCACGTTCCAAGTAATACACTTCACATTAGCAGCGTCAGCCATTGTCCCATACTGTGCGTGCAAAGTCTCTCCATCTGGGTCTCAGCAATAGGCAAACAACAATCCCTCCAACACTGATGGCGGCCATTTTCCCCAACCAAAACTCAACAAGTCTTACGTTACCCAAACCCCTGCCCACCCCCCCCAGAACAGGACCCAAATAACTCCATCTAGTTCCCATCCAAACCATGCCCTCAAGAAATCCCCTCATCCCAAACTAATCCTACAGTCGCCACCGTAGGAAGGCCTTAAGGGCCAGGTGCGGGCTGGGCGGTGGCAGTGGGCCCTCGACGCCCTGGCTGCCAGGACTTAAGCAAGCCCTAAACAGTAACGGAAACCCTCGGGGCAAAGGCAGGGCACCCCACCCCCCCGCTTCTCCCGTAATCATGCTGAACCATCGGCACCCTCCACCCCCGCTACGGGCCCCCACCCAAAAGGATACAGCTCACCCCGTCAACCCTGTCCATCAAGAAGGTCCTCCACCGATTTTGGTGTAATCACCGGTGTGCCGGTACTATCTGTCACCGAGTTCTCCGAGTCCGTCGATGCCCCCTCGTCACCAGGGTTCTCTTCTTCTGCAATAGCGTCCTCTCGTGACCCAGACAGGGCAGACAACACCTCCAATACACCTTTCCGCTCCGTCGATGTCTCTGCAGTAGTAGGGCCGCCTGAACGGCCCCGGCGACTCCGCACCCTCGTGGATCGCCGTCGCTGTCCCGGCTCCGCCGTTGTCTGAGATGTGGAGGCAAAGCCATCTTTCCCAGCCCTATAAAGTTCAAGCCAGTTACAGGCCTCCTCCGGGGTATCAAAAAATTGAGTCTTGTCGTCAACAATGACGCGGAGCCTTGCAGGAAATAGGAGCGAGTATTGAATACCCTCGCTCCGGAGCTCACGCTTGATCGCCAAGAATGAGTACCGCCTACGTTGGGTTTCATAGGTGTAGTCCGGGAAGATGTTTACCTGGCTGTTCTCCACCTTGAAAGGGCCATTATGTCTAGCGGCATTGAGGATGAGGTCCCTGTCGCGAAAATGTAGGAGGCGCGCCACCACCGGGCGCGGCGCCCGGCCCAGTTGCGGTGGCCGTGCTGGGACTCTATGAGCCCGTTCAAGGGTGTAGAAAGAGGATAGGCCCTCCGGGGCTACCGTGTCTCGGAGCCAGGCCTCCAAGTAGGCCACCATGTCGCCATCCTCGATCTTCTCCGGCAGGCCTACCACTCGGATGTTGTTGCGCCTGTTACGGCCTTCCGCATCCTCCGCTCGCTGTTCCAGGGCAGAAATCCGGGTTAGAGCATCTTTCATTGCCGCGGCCAGGGTTCGCTGCGCCGGCTCCAAGGTTTTCACCGAGCCTTCTACTTCTTTGACCCTGTCCGATAGCTTGCCATGATCCGCCCTGAGGAGGCCCAGACTCGTCGCCACCTGAGCAATGTCCTGCTGGAGGGCCGAGCGTGTGGTCGCAATCGCTTCCAGGACGCGGTCAAACTGTTGCTGCAGCGGAGCGCCACCAGCGTTCCCCGGGTTGCCGCTGCCTTCCTTGTCTGGGGTCTCCGAGTCAGAGGCGGCCGGGGTGGGCCCCTTGGCCCCTCTCGGCTTCCCCATAACGCGGGAAGCGCACAGTGTGGGCTCAGATAAAGGTGCCACCGAGTGCGGACGCCGACTATGACTCTCCTGAATGGAGGTCCTCGGGGTGAAGGCCGGTGATCCTCTTCTCCAGGGCCAGGTGGAACTCCACAGGTTCGGCTCGCGCCACCACCGTGTCGTCTGAGAGCGCTGAGGAGGAGGCGGAGACACTCGGCGCCAGGCCGGGCAGGTCCGTCTGGTTGACGAGGATCCGGAACGAGGGCCTGGGATGGCCCCAATGATGAAGCATGTCACCGTGGGGAAACCCCGGTGAGTGAGGGGACTCTAGAAAGAAATTTTTCTTTCTCATGGTAAATACTGACAGAATTACGCAGTACACCATACACACAAACTAGGTCTCTTGACCCATTACAACTGAAAGTTCTACATCGAGTCTACTATACTAGGGTCACACTACATAGGATAGGAAGAATTGCACATCAGTATTATTTGAGAAGCTGTGGGGTGGAAGGGACCGTCTTCCATACCATTTGGGACTGCCCCCTGATTGTTTGTTTTTGGTCCAAGGTTATGCGGACTATATCACAAGTTGTTAAGGTCTAATTGGTCCCCGAACCGCGTTGCTGTCTGCTGAACATTTGGGAGCCTAATGATCTTAGTCACCCCCTACAAGACTGGGCCACGCTCGGCAATATGTCTGCTAAACGAAATGTGGCTAAAACCTGGGGGTCCCCCTTGGTACCGACGCTCAGGGATTGGTGTGCTGATCTGGACTCAGCGATGTTTGCCGAAAATGCGGTATATCTGAATCGGAAATGTCTGCGAAAATGGGCCAAGATTTCGGGAGCGTGGAATGAATATAGAGGGTGTTTTTGTGAACCACCTCAGTTGGACAGTGATACTGATTCTAAATAGAGGGGGGAGGGGATGGGGGGTCCTGGGAGCAGGGTGAAGATACTAAAACGCTGCCACAACTGCACTGGTGTTTCCTCTTTGAAATGCTCTGATGTATCTATTTTGATTTTCTTTTTTAATTTTGTCCTATTACTGTATGCACTGAATGTCTTTGAAATGCCCATTGTTTACCTTTGTATCAATAAAATTGTTTAAAAAAAAAAATGTTTTATATACGCAGGTATATATGCTGCTTACAACAAAGCTTGAAAAGTAATGCAAATTGAAACTGGTAAAAAATACGAGAAATTGATCGTATTAATTTGGACAAATCACTGTCTGTAGTGGACAATGGGTTAACGAATCTCCTCCAGAATGTATTCTTTGGACAGCATTGTATCATCTGCTATTGATATAATAGAACAGGATATGCTAATGTTACAATATGGCCAGTCCCAATTACGTTCTATTGTACAGTTAGGCTGGACGTTACAAAATCTGCGTTCAGGCTACGTGCCTTGGCGTCTAATCAAAACAACGTCATTATTTTCTATCTTTAACCTTACAGATAAACAAATCTCTTTGGCACAAAAAGAAGCAGACTATACGTTGCTGAGCTTTGAAAAACTAGAAAGATTACCATTAACAGTTTCCGAGAGGCCTGTCATTGAATGGATAATACATGGTACCATAACAATACCAATAACGACATTCCAGTTTCAATATTGCCTACAGCATATACCAGCGGGCCTGTATGAAAGGTTGGGTAAAGGATACATTAAGTCGACCTGGAATTTACCTTACACACATAGATGTTGGAGTGGGCGTAACAAAGAAGTATTTCTTAGTGGGAAAAATTGTGAAAACTCGCTAAGTGGTACACTTCTGTGTCAAGAAATTTATTTACATGGAGCCTGCGAGTGTTCATCTAATGACCTTTCTTGCCACTTGCACGGCACCCCAGCCACACAAATAGAACCTGTTGTCAGGCAGCTTTCCAACGGCAGCTACGTTATGTTAAGTGACCACAGCTGTTGTGGCATGTTGCCAGGAACGGCCTATCTCGTCAGTGTTACATCCAGGGTCACTTGTTGTATGCAAGTATTGTATCCAAACAGCAAGCCAGACAAGGCGGCAACTATTTGGCCTTCATTGAATATTTCTTCTATTTGAATTGATACATTAAGCAGAATGAAAGCCATTCTTTTACAAAAAAACTGTGCCTTTAACCTCGTCTAGAGAAACGTATGATCTGCAAGTTGCAAGGACGTCAGCAGAGATACATACATTATTATCAACAAACTGCCCCGTGCACTTCGTAGAAATGTCAGATCAAATTTTAAACATGTCAGATACCAGTGGCATCGCACATGTATTTAAGACACATTTTTCTGGACTGTTAGCACCCTTTGAAGCAGTTCTGAGCATTTTCCCGAATTTCGTGCACTCTGTGTTCGGCGGCCTGCCTCTCATTTTGGGACTCGTAGCAGGAATTCTATTTTTATTTCATTTGCTCCGATATGGCAAGTCCGGCCACCAGCGATTACCATGGAACAAACGATCCAGGCAATGTGGTACCGAAATAAGATAGCACAGGTCCTCAGCTTGGCTCGTCTAAGAGATCTGAATAACACTAGAGCCCGATTCACAAAACTAACTTAAGACAAAATCCTAAACTTACTACTTTTGGTATTCACAGAAGTTAGGATTTTGTCTTAAGTTTGTCTTAAGACAAACTTAAGACAGACTTATGACAGGATTTTGTCTTAAGTCTGTCTTAAGTAAGTCTTAAGTTTGTCTTAAGACAAACTTAAGATAAAATCCTAACTTCTGTGAATACCGAAAGAAGTAAGTTTAGGATTTTGTCTTAAGTTAGTTCTGTGAATCGGCCCCATGGTTTCTATCATTCAGACCAATCTGGCAAGATTGCATCTTACCTGTTCTACGATGCCTGCTCTGCGGAGAAGAATGCGAGTTAGACATCTGTCTCTCACTTCCATCAGCAGTACCTATGGATGTCGATACTTTGCTTGGTTCGGTAATGGCTCATGCAACGTGTTGTCCCCAGCGGCTACCAATTCTGATGACGGCATTCGTTGAGACCTCACCATTACGACTAGGTGGCGGTGAGGTACGAGATGTAAGTGGCACACAGGTACAACTTTCTGTGAACATTGCTAATCCAGATAACGCTGACGGTAATGCATCTCACATATGCACTATTTCTACTTTTTCGGAAATGGCTCAACTTTCGCCTACTGAGGTAGACGAATTCTTTGCTAGCCTATCTGAGTTAATGTTTTCTCCTAACAACGAGAATAACTCTTGAGAAACAAGCACACAGCGTTCCCTGAACTTTGATTTCGGCCTTCAGTTTTGTTAAACAGAACTTCTCAAATTTGGAACTATTTTTTACTGCAACGAAATAATTTTTTCTCAATACCAAAATATTTACCTTTTTTGGCACAGAGTAATCTGCTTAATGTAGAACTATTCTTAGAGAATAAGATTTTTATTTTTTGAAACCTAGGGACAATATTTAAACTTAGCCTCTAGCACATGTATAGTATTATATAAATTTGTGATGAAATGGTCTCGACCTTCTCTTCCGTATTAAGAGCCATTTCATAAATGTAATTTCGTGAATCATTCAGCCAGCATTTCAAATATAAAACTATATTCATTATTTGAATGATACCACTGCTTAGAAATTGTACAGTACAATACAAATTTTTCGTGTACAAACCATTTCAAATGCATTTTTATGTATTTTTGGGGTGGGATTGTAAACACATGCTAAGAAATGTTATAACTGCTTAGTATTTAGTAAAGATGGACATTCTATGTGGAGTGGGTGTTGTAAACTTATCTAGGGCTCTAGTGTAATTTTCCTGATTCATGTCCTTATATAGGTATAACTTAATATATCCTTATATAGGCATAAGAATCATAACCATATTTAGACACAGCCAATGCAGTCCAAATACGGCATGGCTACTTCCACTAAGCTCCTAGAGTACAACGAGTTCTTGAAGACAACCAGCCTTCAGCAGTACGGGACTTCCCCCTGCTTCAGTATTGATTTGTCCCAGAACTCCTGGAGCGTGTAAAGAACTTCGAGTTCTTAGTGACGTTATTATGTCCACCCTTACGTCAAACTCGGCACCTTCCAGGTATAAATATACCCACATCTGCCCTAGCAAAGACACAGTGGTTTGGAGCAGATCAACTAACTACTTGCCCGACGCCCTGCTGTAGCGAGTGCCGAAGGAAGCCGAACCTCCAGCTGACGCACTGAGAGAGACGCTGTCTTTTCTCCTGCCGAGAAATCCAGCTCCAGTATTTCCCTGCTACCCTTGCGGGTTACTGGAAGATCGAGTCCTGAGAGAGGGATACAAGACCTCCTTCATTCTATAACCAAGGTACGGAGTTGATTAGACCCATAGAGAATTCTTGGATAGATTCTTGGCAGAAACTATTTAACTCAAGCTACACCTCACTTACTTCTTCCCTTGTACTAGACTTAGGTTAGGTACACCGGGGTAGGCGTATTTTAGATGCACCAGTTGAGTACTTTTAGTCATTATTTATCATTGTATGTATTTGATCTATTTTAAGTATTTTATGGCTTGGAAACCATATCATGCTTTTACAGTATTATTTCATAATACTCTTTTTACTGTACGCACTTTACTTCATAGCAAGTATTACCATTGTTGCAATTAACTTCTCTTGCATGAGAAAGAAGACTGCTCAATAAATAACCTTTTTATTGAAAACGCCTCTCTCTCTATTTTCACTGCAAAAACCCTGGTGAAACAAAGCATGCACGATTGACTTAGTGAAATAGCCATCTATTGTTTCCGCAACTCTGAAGATATATTTTTCATTCTTGGGGAACAAAGTTGTCCTGTTACATGGTTGTCAGAAAATAATCTCTTCTTGTTTATTCGAGAAAGTTTCTAGTGATCTCCGAGCTAGCTGGCATTCACAATTAAGTCTAAGATACTCAATAGAGACCTACTCGACTTCAGTACTACGTCTAAACTATCGTTTATGTTATTCCAATGCGCAGAGCCTATTGGGAATATAAGAACTACACTACAAAGGAACCTGAGACCCCCGCTCAAAGGTATCCTGTGCTACCTTACACAGGCTCTCAGAGTTGTCTGCAGCAACTACAGGGTGAAGTACATTGGGGATGACCTCTGCTCTTCAGACACCCATTGACATCTGACAGTTGTCACACTGGCTCCGGTGTCTCTTAGAGCCCCCACCCTCCTCCCATTGATGGCCGCCAACTGCAGGTATTTTTTGTGTTATCCAGCAGGCAGGTTTCCTAGACCATCTCCTATCTCCCAATGTGATCAGAGACATTACAGCTGGCTCCCCACCCTCAGTAGGAACCAACTCAAACCAGCACTACACTAACTAACCACTGTGAAGGTGCACCAGTGGGTGCTGGTGGTGCCTTGGGGCAATTGGGATCATTCTGCATGTGACCCTCCTGACCACATGCATAACACTTATGTTGACCCCGGTTGTCTGGCCTACCCTTAGGACGCCATGGCTTCTTAGAACTTGGGAGGGCTGGGAATCTTTACCCTAGGAACTATTGTGGGGCCTTTTAGAGAACTCCTTTTGGTTACCCTTGTCCCCCCACTCTTCTGCCGGGGACCCTGACCACCTTTGGCTGACCCCCCCTTGAGGTACCCCTTGAGGACCCTGGAACGCGTCCAACAGTGCGCCTCCTGAGCAAGCTTCCTGGGGTAGTCAGCTTACTATCCATCAGATGCTGGCGCAGCTCTGGAACACAAAGACTACTCAAGTGCTCCCAAGCAATCATGTTGTACAGACTTTGTCCAACGATCCAGTGCTCTGCAAGAAAGATTCACACACGTATTGGATTCAAGCATCTTGAAGGACCTACACTTTTCCCGGTGCTGCTCCAGTGTAAGCCCATACCTGAGGCATAAAGCCTCCTTCATAATGGGATAGGTCAGAGCACCTGCCTCCTCCAAAGGTGTCAGGGTGTTCCTCCCATTGCCTCAAAGTGTCTCCGCAGGCCCGCCCCCCAATCCTTCTCAGGGACTTCATTCATATGCAGTGCTTCCTCATAAGATGCAAACTATGTATAAATATCCTCACCTTCTGGAAATTCTGTACTAGGTCCTTGGGAATGTAAAACATATCCCCTTTCACTGGTTGTACACTGCTACCATTTGTATTGGACTCTGCCTGTTTGGCCTTAAGGTCCAGCTCTCTCCTGCTCAATTCTTATGCCAAAAGCAACGTATTTTCTTCCAAGTCACGAGCACTCTGGCTCTCCTCTGCCTTGCTCTGGATTTCCATTTCCATTTGTTTAATTTTGAGCCTCAGGACTTCCAATTCATGCTCTCTGGTCCTTTTGCTCTCCTCTATTTCCTCTGGAGAGAAATTCTTGGAAGAATGATTGCTGCCAGCCCTCAAGGCTGCTCTCCTGACAGACAAGTCCTCCCATCAGGCCTCTAATGCCTTATGTAGCTCCTCTTTCCTAGAGTGGATCTTCATGAGATATCCAAAGCTCTTGCATAATTTCTTGAGTTGCTCTACTTTGTAACTACTTAATATTTTAATGCCAAACTCCAATTCTGCAGCCTCACTTGCTGATTTACCATTCAGAGACATGGTGCATAGATGATCTAAGGGTCAGATAAAAAAATGATCAAAAAATAAACACAGTATGTGGTTGGGTAGTGGTCTGCACTAAACTAGTGATGTACACCAATCACTGTGGGTCAAGTACAAATACAAGTCCAAATCCTCACAGCTGACCACCAATGTTAGAAATGGGGTTCTCTAGTTAGCAGAGGTAGGTACCTTTGTCCAAATAGGGACCCTTGCTTCTAGTCAGGGTAAGGGGGAGATACACTGTAGATAACCCCTGCTCACCCCCTGGGTAGCTTGGGACAATCAGACAGATTTATCCCAAAGGCAATGTGTAAAGTATTTGTAGTCAAGACACACAGTAATACAGCGATAACACCACAAATGGACATCACACCAGTTTAGAAAAATAAAGTATCTTTATCTAAACTGAACGAGACAAAAACGACAAAAATCCAACATACATATAATGAGAATATGGCTTTAAAATGGTTTCAATACAACTTGGTATATAGAAAAATATGGATGCGTGATTTCTCACAAAGTACCTGTAGATGCGTCAAAAAACAAAGAGAAGTGTCAATTCCTGAGGCCATGGGGAGGCGATACGACAGTTCTGCTGCACGCAAGAGAAGTCATGCGAAACCGGTCTGTAGGGGGAAGTGATGCATCAATTTTGAGATGGTTCTGATCCGTGGGTGATAAGTCGGGAAAACTTGCCGCACAGGTACGATGCGTGGAAATCCGAGATGCGTCGGCAATCGTTGCAGCAGTGTCGAGCGGCATCGGTTTCTTCAGCCGCGATCCCTCAATGCGTCAGTTCTTGCAGCAGAGACAGGCACTTCGTCAGTTTCGACAGCAGTGCAGCAATGCGTGGAGATTATTCTCGCACTGAGGTGCGGCATTGGAATAACAGCTGCAAAAAGAGTGATGCATTGATTTTCTTAGTTCTTCTGGTTTCTTCCAGCTCCCAGCAGCAAGCACAACCTCCAAAGGCCCAGAACTGAAACAAGCACCTTGTGGCAGGTCAGAACTCTCAGCAGCAAAGTTCAGGGGAGCTGGGGGTCTAGTCTTTTGGTCCCTGAGACTTCAGAACAGGAGGCCAGCACACACAGGCTCTCTGAGATCTTCTTCTACCAGGTTCAATGCAAAGTTCCAGTCTGTGTCCTCTCCTTGGCAGAAACAGCAACTGCAGACCACCCCCAAACACCACACAGCAAATAGGGAAGTACTCCTCCTCACAGCTCTTCAGCTCTAATCCACGTCAAAAGGATCCTATTGAGTTCAGAAGTGATTTAAAGTTCTGGGGTTTTAGGTCTCATGCTTCTACCCCAAAATGCCTTTGTTCCTTTTGTGCAAGGGTCTGTGAGCAGAGTCCAAACCAGTTCTGTCTTCACTGGTGCAGTATAACCATAGGGGGTGGAGACAGCATTGTGCAAGGAAGACATGCCCTAATCGGGTGCAAAGAAATCTCCTCCCACTACTCTAAATGCAGCCAAGCCCCATTCAGCTCAGCCCTGAGTCATCCAGGAAGGGCCAGGCACACTTCACACACCCCCAGTGGCTGTCTACAGCGAATGCGCATCCCCAGCTCCTGTCACTCCAAAACCAGACAACCAATACACAAACAGACAGAGGCACACAGAATGGTTAAACAGTCAAAAATGCCCACTTTCTAAAAGTGGCATTTTCAAACACACAATTTAAAAAACATCTTTAATAAAGGATGTGTTACTACATTCTGAGTTCAGAGAGCCTAAAAATATTTCTCTATCTTGTCCCAGTGGGAAGTTATACTTGTAAGATGTTACAAAGTATTTCCCATTCTATTCTATAGGGCGAGATAGCCGTTCAATAGTGAAAAAAGAAATGGGCAGTATTTCACTAACAGGACAGGGCCCACAGACCAGTACATGTCCTACCTTTCACATACACTCTACCCTGCCCATGGGGGTACCGTGGGCCTATCATAGGTGTGTCTTACATGCAAGAAAAGGGAAGGTTAGTGCCTGGCAATTGGGTACACTTGCTGAGTCGACAAGGCAATTAACAAACTGCAAACAGACACTGCAGACACCTTTCCAGGCCTACTCATGTGGGTGGCAAAATCAGTGCTGCAGGCCCATTAGTAGCATTTGATTTACAGGCCCTGGCACACTTCAGTGCACTTTATTATGGACATTCCAGTAAATCAAATAGATGCCAATCAGGGTGAACCAATTGTAACAACAATTTACACAGGGAGCACTTGCACTTTGACACTTATCAGCAGTGGCAAAGTGCCCAAACCATCTAAGCCAGCAAAAACTAAATAAAGCACAGCATCATAAATACAGGAGGTAGATGCAAAAAAAGTTAGGGATAACCATGCCAAAGATGGCAAGTCTAGCACTAGGTTTAGGGTGGGTATGGCTTTTTGGGTGGCAAGGGTAATTTTGGGTTTAGGGTGGGTATGAGCTGTTCGGTGGGTATGGGTTTTTGAGTGGCAAGACAGATTTTAGGGTGCAGGGTGGGTATGGGTTTTTGGGCTGCACAAATACTTTTAGGCTTTATGGTGAGTATGATTTATGGGGTTGTGGGTTTTTAAGGAGATATATATTTATGCGTATTATATATATATATATATATATATATATATATATATATATATATATATATATATATATATATATTCACTGAAAAAACCATAGGTTTCAGGTCATATATCGTTAGGTATTAGCATTTAAAAAAAGTGCAAATTCAATGAAAAAACCATAGGTTTCAGGTCATATATAGTTATGAATTAGCATTTTAAAAACCATTGAAATTGCTCCTATATAGTTAGTTGTCCTAACTATATTTCGCGCACCCGCAATCCACTGCTGATGATGTCACATATTACATCATTCATGACATGGTCAGTGACATCACTGATGACATCTCAAATGACATCACTGATGACATCATCCAGTGACTGTGTGTTTCTGTAAAGTTTAAATATGTTTTACATATTGAAGAATGAGTGGATGTATAAGTGTCTGGATGAAAGGGGGGGCGGAGCTTGCCAGCGTCCATGCAAGACGTGAAGGACTGGGTTCTGTAGGACCCAGCGGTGCCAGGGCACAACACCTGAAACCTTCGTGGGTAACCTGCTCCGGCGTACGAATCACAGAGACACGGGACACTTCCTTCGGCGTCAAAGATTCAAGGTTTATTTACTGCAGGGAATACAGTAATCACGACAAGCAACACACGTGCAACTTGGGGAGACTGCTTCAAATTGGTTCTGTGGATCACTCCTTTTATACAGTTTTTACCCATAGGATTACATTGAACACAAAAGTTTACAACCCGGTTCCCACCATTATCCCCCAGAGGGGTCGCTTTGGTCACTTTGAAAACACATGAGGTCCGGATCATAAGTGCGGAAACATTTGGCGGTTCCCAACTGTAAAAACCAATCTTCCCAACATTAGTGAATTCCAGTCGGTAGTAAAACAGATCAAAATAGGAACAAAGACAGGTGCAGAGGAAGACGGAGACAGTGGGGAGATCGAAAAGGGTGTAAAAGGGGAGGTATCGGGAAACACGAGATACAGGCATCAAAGGGACGTGCCTAATGAGATGCACGGCTGGGAAAATAAGTCCGTGCGGCAAGATGAGCCTTGAGCGGCGCCATCTGCCTTACAGTAGCATCCCCCTCGTCATAAAGACACTTACAAAGGACATGTGTCTTCCGCAGATATCTTGGGAGTCCCAGGGTCGCGAAGCGGACAACGTCCGTTCGCTGGCTACTTGAGGGCAAGAGACAAAATGGATGCCGTATCTAAGATGGAACCCGTGGGTACAGATGAAAAACCCACATAACAAACGAACGGTTCAAGTTAGCACAGCGAAACTGCGCGCACCTACTAAACTCGTCATTTGCGGTTCTTAGATACCAGACTCGACCATATTCGTGCGAGTCGAATGCACCATTTACAATTGTCACGGAACCTCAGACGCTCCTTTTGCCCTCATGTAGGCAAGCACTAGTCGGAATCATATTCAATATTCATCAGACCATCGAGATGTTGCTGTAGCATAGCTCTGTCCAAACGAGTCCCCTTGGTAACAGGTGGCTGTCTCATACACGTTGTAGCACAGAGGCCACATAAGGCAGGACCGCACTGCACACAAAGGCAACACGTGAACAGGAACACCACAACAGCTCCAATGATCATCAGAATCTTCCAACCCCAAGTCGACATCAGGCCCCAAAACCATCCAAGTAACGTCCAATCCCCTACATCCACGTGTATGGATTCGGAGATCTTATGCAACCTCGAGATGGCTTGATAGACAGTTGGAGCATTATCTGGAATAAAAATGCAACAACTCGAATGGATCACCTTACATACCCCACCTCGATCTGCTAAAATGACATCTAAAACCATGCGGTTCTGTAACGTCATAAGTCTCTCCGCCTGAAGTTCAGTGGTAATATTACCAAGGGCACTGGCAGTAATATTAGCTGTCGATTCTACCACTCGAGTCAATTGTCTCAGGTTCCTACTATTAACCATAGGTCCCCAAAACGGGAGGAAACCCTTGAAAAAGTCTCCTGCCTCTTGACCGGCAGTATCCTCTTCGCTAATTACGCCTCTCACAACTCTAGTTTTGTGATAATCGGCATCTACAGTGAACGTCGGAGGCAACAGATTTGCAATGAAGCATGAGCCCATGAAATCAGCGGGCAACCATGCATATGCACGATCATAACAGATAAAGTATGTACCCTTGGCAGCCAGAAACACAGGGGACGAGACCATCGGCAGTATGTAATTTTCAATGCAAGAACTTGCTCCAAGTCGGGCTTGTGATCTTCGGCCACGACCCATGAGACAAAAATTACCAGTGTGGGGTACGACCCATATTGGAGGCGAGCTTTTAAGCTGCTTTTCGCTAGTGAACGCGCTATATTCACCTCTACTTAGGACCCTATAGGCTTGTACCTCTTCTTCGGGAATAAGCGAAGGATCATAGATATCGCTATCTAAATCCTCTATTGCTATTGACAAAGGTTTCTGATACGAGGTAGGCCCAGAGTAGGGGGAACGTGGTTCTCGAATGGGGTGGAAACCCAGTGCGCTTCGAAACATTGTTTGAAATGCTCGAGCGGACCCTTGGGAGCTATACGGTAACACCAGATATGGAATTCCTTTATCAGTAGTATGTGGCATCAACCCACACACCCAACAATTAGTAGTGTTAACCACTAACTGATGCTGATGAAGGAGCTGAATAAAGGAATTATTGCGGAATTCTACACGTCTAGCCTGCTCGTGTTCCGGTAACATGTGAAAAGAATGAGGAGAAGCAGTAGAGGTAAGATTAGGGTAAGGAGTAGGAGTAGGTGTAGCAGGTAAGAAGTAAGACATCGTGTAATACACCCCACCCGCCAATAATGCTGAAGCAGTCACAAACAATACAAACAGCTGGAATATAAAACATTTGGTACGACTGAGTTGCTGCAACTTGAATCGATGAACCTGAGCTCCTTCCAAATCGTTCAGCTTCGAGAATGCCATTCCCTACGACCGTCCGCAACGTTTCTTGACGCACTTCGTTCTGTGTAGCAATAGTCAATCCCTAGGAGTTCCCAGGAACCGACGGCCTTTAACCTAGCGTCAAGACCTACTATCCAGAAGGAAGTACGCGCGCGGCCCTACGGCCTTCAATACACAATAGGTATATATACAAAAACAAAGTCTCTCAGCTGTGGAAGCAAAAAGATACAATGAAGGAAACTCAATATATGTGTACAAAAATCAATTACAATAATACGAATGTTCAAAACTGATCACGGAAAACGGGGATAATGCAATCGTCAATTCAACAAAGCAAAATATTTTATTTGTCCTTAGTGCGAGATCGCAGAGAGTATCGGTGTTTCCCAGGACGGGTCTGCTCGTCGAACAAAGGATCTGTTGAAGAGACAGCGTCCTGCTGATCAGTTAAGTGTTCTGGTCTTGAGTTTTTCGATGACAATTTCTCAACAGAGTCTTTCTGCTGCGCTGATGATTCTCCAACAGGCTGTGCGTCGCTAAAAGGCACAAACGCTGGCAATGTTTCTGTTTCTGTAGACGCAATGCCTCTCCTTACCCACGGGTCTGCCGGCAAAGGAATGGGGACTCGTTTAGTATGGGTGGCATGCACCCAATTCTTACGTCCCTCAAGACGAACGGCAGTCCTCGTGGCCAGGAGCACTTGATAAGGTCCGGTGAACCTCGGGTCCAGATTGTTTTTACGTGAAAAGTTTCTTGTCACCACCCAATCTCCGGGCTGGAGCTGGTGGCCTGGACCCTCCGTCTGCGTCGGCAATGCGTCGTAAACCTGTTGGTGAATTAACCTCAGTTTAGCAGTCAAGTCATGTAGATAATCGATCAACATTGGGTACTCAAGATCAGAAAACATTCCTGGCCTAGGAACCCCCCACACATTCGCAGGACGGCCGAACACTATTTCATAGGGACTAAGCCCTACTCGGGAGTGTACAGTCGCCCTAGTTGACAGTAATGCTAAAGGTAAAGCGTCAGGCCACGAAAGACCAGTTGTAGCCTGAATCTTTGCTAACTTTAATTTAAGGGTACCATTATACCCTTCAACCAAACCAGCTGACTGGGGATGATTGGCACTATGGAATTTCTGGTTAATTCCAAGGCCCTTACACACACTCTTCATCACACTACCCACGAACTCACTTCCGTTATCTGACCACACAATTCTAGGCATTCCGTACCGAGGAAAATATTCCTTCAGTAGGATTTTCGCAGTCGACAAAGCAGTATTGTCCTTGAGAGGATAGGCCTCGATCCATCGGGAGAATGCGCAAACCACAACTAAAACGTATTTCAAGTTATTGCATCGCTCCATATGGATGAAGTCCAATTGTATCACCTCAAAGGGACATGAAGGGGGAGCAAAACTGCCAGGAGGAGTTGGGGTTCCTTTGCCAGGATTGTACATCATACACACCATACAATTCTTCACCAAACGTTCAGCACATTTCGTAATACCATCATTCTTCCACACAGGAGACAGCAACTTACAAATACCTTTCGCGCTAATATGCGCTAACCCATGTGCCATTGTCACAACGGCCAGCACATACGCATCCGGCAACAACCATCTTTTCTGATCCGACAAATCAATCCAACAACCATTCACATCCAACTTTCCCGTGCTTTCTTTCCACTTCGCCTTTTCTGTCTCGGTGGCCTCATTCTGAATTTCTTTCACACTCTCAATAGTGTCCTCACACATGCTCGATTCTGCAGGCCACCTAACCGAACTCGTCACATACATTCGAGTGCTAAGGTTCCGGGCAGTCTCCTTAGCAATCTCGTCTGCAAACGCATTACCACGACCAACATCATCCGTCACCTTACGATGCGCACTACATTTGACAATCGCTACTTGCTTAGGCAACGTCAGTGCATCCAAAAGATCATTCACAAGTTGGCCATGCTGAATCTTCGTACCATGCGACGTCAAGAAACCTCTCTCTCTCCACAATCGTCCAAAACTGTGCGCGACTCCAAACGCATACTGGCTGTCAGTAAACACATTCACACGTTTCCCTTTCGCTAACACACATGCTCTAGTAAGAGCAATCAATTCTGCAGCTTGGGCAGAATTCTGATTCAACCTTGCAGTCTCAACAACAGTATTCAACGTTACAACAGCATAAGCAGTAGTCACATCACCATTCGGTAACTTAAAACATGACCCATCCACATACAAAGTACCATCCGGGTCTTCCAATGGGGTGTTTTTAAGGTCCACTCGACCTTTTGTTTCTTCTTCGGTCCTCAAGTAGCAATCATGTTCTGCTACTTCATCTGACTCTGTGCTAATCGGTAACAAAGTTGCCGGGTTCAGAACATTACAACGTTTGATCTGAATGTGGCTTGCCAAGAGCGTCAATTCGTACCCAGACAACCTCGCACTCGTCAAGTGCTGAGTTTTCGTACGATTCAAAAGAGTATCGACTGCATGCGGAACCATCACCGTAAGCATATTATCCATGACCAATCCTGCTGATTGTCGGATGGAGACCGCAGCTGCCGCTGTTGCTCGTAAACAACTCGGCAATGCTCTAGCTACTGGGTCCAAGGTCGAGGAAAAATATGCGCATGGACGTTGCTTACCACCAAAAGGTTGCGTTAAGACACTCAAAGCACAACCTTCCCTCTCGTGAACATATAATGTAAACGGCTTACTGTAGTCCGGGGTACCTAACACAGGAGCCGAACACAATGAATCACGCAGTTCAGAAAAACTTTTCTGACATTCTTCCGTCCATGGTAAAGGAGTTGAAACATCCTTGCACGTAAGAGCCACCAATGGTTTCGCTAGCAATGAAAAATTAGGAATCCATTGCCTGCAGTACGACGTGATACCTAGAAAGGCACGCACATCTCTTTGGGTTTTTGGCACAGCCATTCGCGCAATCGCTGCAATTCTCTCTGGGGTCAACCTCCTTCCCTCCTTTGACAATAAGTGACCTAGATAGGTTACTTCTTGACAACAATATTGGAGTTTAGTAGGTGACACCTTGTGATTCAACTCACAGAGATGTTGCAGCAACGACACCGTAGCAATCTTGCAAATGTCCTGAGTATCGGCAGCCACCAATAAGTCGTCGACGTATTGGATTAAGGCCGCACCAACCGGCAACGGAAACGCATCCAGTTGACCCTTCAAGGCTTGACTGTAAATCGATGGACTTTCACAGTAGCCCTGAGGAGCGCGTTTAAACCGGAAGCTACGTCCACCGAGAGAGAAACCGAAAAGGTCTCTGCTCTCTTCAGCAATCGGGATGCTGAAAAACGCATTTTTCAAGTCAATCACCGAAAACCACGATGCAGAAGCTGGAATCAGAGTCAGTAGCGCCGTGATGTCAGGCACAACAGGAAATTGAGGAACCACAATTTTATTCACTTCCCGTAAATCAATAACAAAACGATAAACAGGCGGTTTGGAAGGATCCGTACGTTTAAGAATGGGCAGCACAGGGCTGTTGCACACGTTTCCCCGAGTTTCTTCAATATCATCTTTCTCGATCAAATCATAAATGATCGCTAACAATGCTCGTTCACCATCAAGAGAGATACGATACTGGGGAATACGTGGCAATCGCGCATTAGATTTCAACTGAACAACATAGGGCGAGATATCAAGTAGGCCCACGTCATTCGGACCCGTTGCCCACAAAGACGCAGGAAGAGAACTCAATTCCGGTGGGAGCTTGTCAAGAGACAAGTACATGGGAGAGACAACCCTTTCTCCTAACGTAAGCCTTACACCCGCAGGAGAACAATACAGAGTTGCATACAAACGTTTAAGCAAATCCAGGCCCAAAAGATTTTCACCACAGCCAGTAGTCAAAATCAAGGGAGCTTGAAGCTCACGTGGCCCAATTGTAAGGGGCAAAGGGCGCGAAACTGGATTGCTAACGGGGGCGCCAGAGAATCCTACGGAAACATTTGTTAAGCCAGACAAAGGTGCGCCAGGGAGTTTCGAATGCTGAATAGAACTTTTCGCTGCACCAGTGTCCAACAGAAAAGGCTCAACGACGCCCGATGTAGCAACTGCGACGTAAGGCCCTCTCTGATCAACCGGAACTGATACCACTCCCTCTCCTTGTCTGTGGCTGTCCTAGTAATTACTGTCGTCAGTCCCCTGATCGACGTAATAATCGTCTACATTGTACTGCGCAGATCGCCCTTGCGACGATCCACGTTGATCAAAACAATTATTATTATTATTAGATGAGTTATCAGAACGATCGTTCTGAGCACCACGACCTCTACCACGTGATGCCTGCTGCGAACCACCACGACCTCCTCTAGATGAGTTACCACTATTACGTTCATCCAAAACAGGGCAATTAAATTTAATATGTCCCTCCTGTCTACAATAAGCACATTGATTGTACCCCAACGATGATCTTTGGGAGGAGGAATCATTTCGCAGCTGCGATCGATTCGATTGTGCCAGTGATCTATTCTGCTGGGGTGCATTCTGATTAGAACGCGGCGGATACGCTTGTTGCAACAACACTTTAGTTTTTAGCTCTTTCGTCTTTTTGTCAGCACGGTCATTCTCTTCTTTCTCTCTATTCTCATAATATTGTGCCGTAGCCAATATCTGAGCAGAGGTAGAAACGGCCCATGCACTTTCCGAATTTCTCAATTTATTGCTCAAATCGGGCAATAAGTTACAAACAAATTTATCCACGAACAATCTCTGTCCACCCTCAGTACCCATATCCTGACCACTATGGTCGATGAATGCCTCCTCGAACCTCGTGAAGAAGTCGGAAACACTCTCATCTTTCTTCTGCTTACAGGCTGACAATTTGTCCCAGTTCACCTTCATAGCTGGCATAAGAGTTTTCATTAGCGTAATAATCCTTTGAGGAAGGTCAAGAATCAACTGGTCGGGTTTAGTAGCAGCTACTTGTCCGGCGTCTGCCGCTACAATGGCAGCCCAAGCACCACCTAATTCAGCCGGGTGATTTTCATGACGAATCTTAGCCCATACCGGTTGCGGTACTACATTGCCAAACAACATATCGATATCGGCAAGATTCATTACCGTAGCATCTACAAGCTGCGATAATTCTTTGTAATACCCTGTAGGATTTTTGCGTGGGTCAGGCAAAGATTGCTTCACCTGTAACACTTCCGAGCGTTTCCATGGAAGATGTATCCATATTCTCTGGAAATGCGCCAATGTCGGAGGATGAGCATTAGGATCAGCTGGTACCCAAACCGGCGGAACTTCACGCATAGGATATTGGCCAGATGCGTCTGGTTGTGGTTCAATATCCTCAACAAACAATGCATGAGGTATCGGAGCGGGGCGAAGAGATAACAACCGCTCAATAGCACGTCGAACATTAGTATCCACTATCAGTCCATGTGAAAACTGGAGCTGAAGCTCAGACAGGGCGGTCAGCACCTCGTCAGGCGCATCAGCCTCTATCTGATCGCGAAGGAACTTACACATTTCATCGAACACGTATCTTTGGGTAGGTATATTAAATTGACAAAATGTTTCGAGTACAACACGTGGCGGATTTCTAAGAGGGTTTACCATCCAACCCATCGCCATATTATATAGCGCAACGCGTTCTCTGTTTCCAGGAAGCTGACTACGACTCTGAGGACCATCGGAGCTAGCGGACCCATACACAGGCCCAAGCGAATGAAAGAAACTAGCTGCAAGAGGAGAATTACGAGAACGAGTAGAGGGAGAAGTATAAGACACAGGACTAACAAGTGAAGGAGTAGAAACAGTAGCAACAGCAGGGGTTAACAAAACAGGAGCAGCAGCGGGAGCAGGAGTATGTGGAAGCGGAGGAGCAGTAGGGATAGAAACAGGCAAAGGGGCAGGAACAGTCGGAAGAGCAGGTACAGGTTGAGGAGCAGGCACAGGAAGGATAGGTGGAAGAATAGGTACGGCAGGAACCACAGGAGCTGCAGCTGCGGTACCCTGTACGTACGGAGGTGGCGACTTCATAAGATAAGACATTAAAGGATCCTCAACTGGCTCTTCCTTCTTTTCCGACTCCGTAGGCAAAGCAGGATAACATTTATCTACGGTCATACGCTGTAGTCTGTCAAACACTTCCTTATCCTTAACCTCCTTATCACGCTGAAATCGCTCTGCTTTCTTCACTATTGTAGCAACATTATCTCGCTGACTACGTTTATTCTGTCTGATTTCTTTCTGTCGGGCTTCTTTGCGCCACAACCGAAAGGCATCAAACATGGCCGGCCTTGACTTTCTTTCGAACAATTTAATCTCTAAATTATCTAAGATCGGCGCCTCGAAGCTACCATGAGGTGGCCAACGAAGGTCGCCGTCCTTCTTTGTATATTTAATCCAATAATCATTAAAGGTGATCGGACCCAGTCCATGTTTACTATATAGTTCATAAGTGGGAGTTCCAACCGGAGGTATCGGACACGAGTCCTCCAGTCGGGAATCCGTACCACAAGGTCTGAAACAGCTAAACAAAGTACTACGACCAGGCATCTTGCACACTAGCCGAGTTTCACAAACTTCAAGAGTTACGGGATTTACCACGTCCCAGCAAAGAACAAAACCCTCGGTTTTTGGCGGCTGCAGTCGTCAAATAACACAACAACAAAACGCTAGCAAGGTGTCACCGACAAAAACACTCACACAGCGTTAACAACAAAAACACTCACTAAAGTGTCAACAACCAAGAACCATGGGAGCGACCCACAAATACTTAACTCAAAGATCGATGGCGTCACCAGGAAGGCCCGTCTATCGTCTCGCTATACCAAGGTCTACGCCAGGCGCCAAAACAGGTCTACAGTCAGGGCAGCAGTCCGTCGCAGCCGTCCGGAGGCGGGAATCTTCGCGGGAAAAGTCTTCGGGCCACTTATTTCGACAACAGGATCGATGAAGCGGAGTGCACCTTCCCTCGGAGATTTCACACGAAGTTCCTCACGATCGTCGGGCTTGGACCGGTACCACTGATGCAGCCCCACGTTGGGCGCCAACTGAAGGACTGGGTTCGGTAGGACCCAGCGGTGCCAGGGCACAACACCTGAAACCTTCGTGGGTAACCTGCTCCGGCGTACGAATCACAGAGACACGGGACACTTCCTTCGGCGTCAAAGATTCAAGGTTTATTTACTGCAGGGAATACAGTAATCACGACAAGCAACACACGTGCAACTTGGGGAGACTGCTTCAAATTGGTTCTGTGGATCGCTCCTTTTATACAGTTTTTACCCATAGGATTACATTGAACACAAAAGTTTACAACCCGGTTCCCACCATTATCCCCCAGAGGGGTCGCTTTGGTCACTTTGAAAACACATGAGGTCCGGATCATAAGTGCGGAAACATTTGGCGGTTCCCAACTGTAAAAACCAATCTTCCCAACATTAGTGAATTCCAGTCGGTAGTAAAACAGATCAAAATAGGAACAAAGACAGGTGCAGAGGAAGACGGAGACAGTGGGGAGATCGAAAAGGGTGTAAAAGGGGAGGTATCGGGAAACACGAGATACAGGCATCAAAGGGACGTGCCTAATGAGATGCACGGCTGGGAAAATAAGTCCGTGCGGCAAGATGAGCCTTGAGCGGCGCCATCTGCCTTACAGTAGCATCCCCCTCGTCATAAAGACACTTACAAAGGACATGTGTCTTCCGCAGATATCTTGGGAGTCCCAGGGTCGCGAAGCGGACAACGTCCGTTCGCTGGCTACTTGAGGGCAAGAGACAAAATGGATGCCGTATCTAAGATGGAACCCGTGGGTACAGATGAAAAACCCACATAACAAACGAACGGTTCAAGTTAGCACAGCGAAACTGCGCGCACCTACTAAACTCGTCATTTGCGGTTCTTAGATACCAGACTCGACCATATTCGTGCGAGTCGAATGCACCATTTACAATTGTCACGGAACCTCAGACGTGTGAGCGCTGAGCGCTGAGCTCTGCGCCATCACCTGTTAAAATCCTGCAAATTATCCTTCCTCGACGGACTTTAAGAACCTGCAGAGGGCGAATGGAAAGGGAAGACCACTCGGTCCCCCCGAACGTATGGATGGGTGCCCAGATCCCCCCGGGAAACCATTGTGGGCGGGGGGCGTGGTTCGGCTGGTATGCCCAAAGCGGCGTAGCCGGAGCACACCCTTCCCGCCCAGAAGGGGTTGTCCTAGACACCCGTCCGGAAGTCCGCGCACGGATGGGCGTACCCGAGGAGGGCCCCCGCCCCTCCACAGACGGATAAATAGAGCGGGAATCCAATGAAGCGTCCTCTTGTTCCAGTGCTCGGAAGGCTGCACCACTCGTTGCTCGTGAGCCCTTGACGGAACAAGCAGCAATTTTGAGAACTTGTAATCTTTGTTGTTTCTCTTTCAGTGCCAGCCTTACGGATCAAGTTGGGCGGAGTAACCAAGATATGTCTGGCAAGAAAGCGGGAAAGAGCTCCGAGATGGAGAAGATGCTACGCACCCTTGTGAACCGAGTAGCGGCGATGGACCGGAGGATGGGTAAAGTGGATTTGATCGGTCGGGGCTTAGCAGAGGTTAAGAAGCAGATAGCAGCGCAGAACAACCTCTCGGGGCGGCCTAAGAAAGTGATAGGACCGGCCGTGCCGGACGTCGCCCCAGAGGGTAAGGGGAAGCGTAATAAGAGGAGGGCGGGTTCCAGGGAGGGCCCAGTTCCGGAGGTGCCCCCAGCAGGCCCGGGCGCAATCAACCCAGTCGCACCGGTGGACAGCCCGGTACCAGGTCCGGACGTGGGTTTACCAATCCCCGTGGTGATAACGGCAGTTGAGGATGATCAGATGCCCCCAGAACTGGCCCTTCAGTTAGCGGCAGTGTTACCCTGGCTAAAGAAGAAAGCAGGGGGGGGCAGTGGCTGCGGGGGATCCGGCCGAGGAAGCCAGAATAATAATTGAGCAGTTACGGCAGTCAAGGGAAGCCGGGACAGCGAATGTTCCTTATATTCCCCACTAGGTAGCACCGGGAGTCACGACGGATGGCCGAGCAAAGACAGCGGACACGGCAGTTGAACCCGGTAAGAACCCATTGCCAATGGTTGGGGAGAGTTCAGTGCCTTCGAGGCGGGAAAGGTTGTCTCAGCACATCCCGGCGGCCACGAAGGAAATGATATGGGGGGGACAAATATATTAATATGTTTAAACTGTTGACCGACCATCGTGAGATAGAGTACGCAAAGACCCAGAAAGATTTATGGCACCCCAGCGTATGGCGGGCCAAGATGGCGGAATTTAGGGTCGATGAGACCATGGCGAACTGGGTCAAGGCCTTTTCTATATTTACAGCAGTAATGGGGGAACGTAAACCCGAAGTGTTGCCCGAATTATCATGTTACCAGAACAGGATCATGGATTTTTATACAATGTACCGGGGGAATGAATGGAAGGGTTATGATGTTCACTTTCGAAAATCTAAAGAGTTTGATGAGACTTTAACGTGGGATTGTCTCGACACGGTGTCATGGCACAAACAGCTCTTGCCTGGATCGGCGGGTACGTCGTCGCCAGGCGGGTGCGGGTCTGGGACAGTCCAACAAAGACCGGCACAGCCCTTTCGTGCAAGCGCTGGTGGGGAATCACAGCCCAAGACCGGCGGGAATGGGGGCAAGCGTGGGGTTTGTTAGGGTTTCAACAGAGGTAACTGTAACAGGCCCCAGGGAACATGTAGGTTCCGGCATGCTTGTGCGGGCTGTGGGAACTCCTCACATCCAGAAATTAGCTGTAGATCCAAGAGCGGTAGTTCGGGAGGAAAGGGGGGATCCAAGCAGGAAGCAATCATCTTCACCCATCGACATCTTGGCTTTGACTCCCTGGCTGAACAAATACCCTGATCATGTATCTGGCGGGATTTTGAGGAATGGCTTCCTGTATGGCTTCAACATCCCGGCGGGGAATTTTCGGGGGAGCCCCTTTTGTAAGAATCAGCTATTTGTTCAACATAACCCGGCGGTGGCCGCCAAGAAAACTACCAAAGAGGTCAGCTTGGGACGGGTAGCAGGGCCTTTTGCATGCCCGCCAGTGGCGGATTTTGTGTGTTCACCTCTAGGAGTGGTTCCGAAGAAGGACCCGGGGGAGTATAGACTCATTCACAATCTGTCGGCCCGAGGGGGGCCTCGGTGAATGAAGCTATTGACCCTGAAGTATGTTCAGTTCGATACGCATCGATGCCGTCGAGCTACTGAATCGCCTGGGCCCCGGTGCTTTGATGGCGAAATCAGACATCGAATCAGCATTCAGGTTGCTCCCGGTACAACCTCGGGACCAGCGCTTGCTGGGATTCACGTTCCAAGGGAAGTATTACATGGATAAATGCATGCCCATGGGCTGCTCAATTTCTTGTGCTTATTTTGAAATGTTCAGCTGTTTTTTGGAATGGGCGTTCACCGAGGCCACTGGGCATAGACAGGTGATGCACTATTTAGACGACTTCCTGTTCTTGGGTCCGGCAGGCACTACGGAATGTTCACAGACACTGCAGGACTTCTGCACTCTCATGCAGGAGTTTGGGGTCCCATTGGCACCAGGTAAGACAGTGGGGCCATCTACTTCACTGGAGTTTCTGGGAATTGAGCTCGATTCCGTGGAGGGATGCTTCCGTCTGCCAATGGAGAAGGTGGCCAAGTTCAGGGCTTCCTTAATACAATGCCTGGGTAAGGAGAAGGTGACCCTGCACCAATTACAATAAACATGGGCCAGCTTAACTTTGCCTTAAAAGTGATACCGATGGCTCGCCCCTTCTCACGTTCCATTGCACAAGCTATGGTCGGCCTCAAGGAGGGACACCACCGCACGAGACTGTCGGCAGAGGTTCGCCAGGACATGCGCATTTGGTTGGCATTCCTGGCGGACTTCAACGGTCGGGTGGCGTGGAACAAACCCCCAGCATCGTCTGACGAACTGGGTTTGTGGACCGACTCAGCTGGGAGCGTGGGATTTGGCGCAATCTTTGGTAACTGATGGTCGGCGCAAGTATGGCCGACGTGGTGGCACTCCAGTGGCCTAACAGGTAACATTGGGTTCTTGGAGCTATTTCCCATTTGAGTGGCTCTGTTGGCATGGCCAGAAGATTTTAGGGACCGCTCGGTAGTGTTTTGGTCTGACAATATGACGGTGGTCGAGTGCATTAATCACCAGGCAGCACGCTGCAAGTGGATCTTGAGACTGTTGAAAGAAATTGTATTGCGATGCATGAGATTGAATGTACAGGTCAGGGCAAAACATGTGCCGGGTGTACTGAATAATGCAGCTGATGCACTCTCTCGTTCACACATGCAGGCTTTCAGGGGCTATCTACCTACAGCGGATCTAGTGGCGGCACCGTTCCCCGAAGCACTGTGGCAGATCTGTGCCCTGGATTACAGGACCTCGTGGCAGCCAGCTTAGCGCCCAGGACGAGGAAAGCCTATGAGGGAGCGTTTCGTTCATACTGCGCCTTTTTAGGGCCGGTAGGGAGACATAGCTGGGGGCAGGAGGAATCCTTCCTAGAGCTCTTAGTGGCGCTTCATAAGGAAGGCCGATCAGCTGCAACTGCCAACAGACATAGGGCGGCCATATCATTCATGGCACAGCTCCACGGCATACGGGACCCGACGGGTTCCTTCCTAGTCAGAAAGGCACTCCGCGGTTGGCAACGCCTGGAGGGTCGCAGACAAGATACAAGGCACCCGATTGGTTTAGAGAGATTGTCTTTGCTACTAGCAAAACTTGATGAGACATGCTCCTCCCCTTCCGAGGTAGTTCTGTTCCGAGCGGCTATCGCATTGGCATTCCATGGGGCCATGCGGGTAAGTGAACTTGTGGCAAGAAACAAGAAGGATGTGGAGGGAGGCCTATGCAGGGATCATGTCCAAATACGGGGTGATTCTATGTTACTCTCGATAGCCAGGTCCAAAACAGACCAGGAAGCTTTGGGGAGTAGTGTTGTTGTGCAGCGCGCCCGAGGGAGCCCCAGTTGTCCCATAAGGTATTTAGAGGACTACCTGGCACAGAGGCCGGCGACATGGGGAGGGAGCCTGCTTAGACACAAGGACGGCACCCCGTTGACGAAATTTCAGTTTCAGAGGGTGCTGGCACTTACGATTGCTGCGGCGGGCTTGAACCCGTGCGATTTTGGGACCCACTCATTCAGAATAGGGGCCGCTACTGAGGCTACGGCTCGGGGTCTGGGTGCGGAAGAAGTTAAACAGCTGGGCCGTTGGTCCTCGAACTGTTTCAAGAGGTATGTGCGACTGCACATGTTGTAAAAGACTGATGAAATGCACTCACGCTTGTTGTCTTTTGTTTGAATTACAGTTTCCCAAGCCTGTGACGCGGGGCGGAATTGGGGATCGACCCAGCACCAAAGGACCAACGGTCAGGGATCACCAGCTGGAGATCGAGTGGTATGGTTCGTGGGCCACTCATACGTGAGGCGCGCCGGGGACGTATTCATGGCAGGTGACGCGACTCACGCATCTGGGGAATACGGGTTCAGAGTAACCTTCCATGGGAAGGGAGGCCTCTGTTTTGACCAGTTTCAAGCGTTTGTGGAGGGACTCTTAGGGCGGAAAAGGTCACCGCCATCTGTAAACATAGTGCACTTGGGGGGCAATGACTTGGTAAGACTGGGAAGACGGGTGTTAGTCGAACACATATTGTCGGCAGTCAGCTGGTTGGCTAGGAGGCTCCCGGGGTGCACAATTGCCTGGTCCCACATGATCCCCAGGAGAGTTTGGCGGGGGGTTTCTCTGTAACGGCGTTAAACCACTCGGTAAAGAGGGTCAACAACAAAATTGGGAAATTGTTTCGCTCCGCGCATTTGCAAAGCATTCCCAATGGGTGTATTCGGGGTGATCACTGTTACTTGAATGATGGGGTTCACTTGTCCAGGGCGGGGAATGATTTACTCATAGGAGACTTCATAGCATGGCTAGTGGGATTGAGGAGGCATGACCTTTAGGAGGTGTGGGGGGGGCAGGTTGGTCGGTCAACTATCCGGCCTGTGGCGGTAAGGTCATGATCGGTGAGCAGTGATTTCAAGGTCCCTAGGGGGGGCGCCACCCAGTACGGATGGGAGCGCCCGGTGGGAGGCGGCCATTGGCCCCTCCCACAGGGAGGCGGCACCCACTACGGATGGGTCGCCTAGGGGGAGACGGCCATAGGCCCCTCCCAGGGGGGAGACGGCTATATGCCCCTCCTACGAATTTCCCGGGGGCCGGATATCCGCTCTGGCGGAAGAGAGTGTGGGGAAGGGGGGGGGGGGGGGAGTCCACGCTGTCCTTCTTACGGATACCTCACACGGGAACTCGGACGACCTTTAAGATGGCGTCAAGTGAAAGGGGGCCCCCACGACAAGGGAAGTTACAGTTGGCAACGAGGGTAAAGTCCTCTGCGCATGTGCCACTCACACCGTGAGGGCGGGAATTTGGTAGTAGGGATCTGACACCGGTTAAGACCTTGCTGTTGGCCCTTAATGCTAGGATGTACAATTTTATTTTAGAATGTTATGCATTTTCAGGATGCTAGACTTGGCTAGGAAACCTTTGTATTAGAGATCTGTTAAGGTTAGCCAAAGAACATGTCTTCATCAAAATGTAATGGAAGTAAAATTGTACATAATTCATGAAACGTTTTAATTTAAAGTTTTAAATTTGGTTTCATATTTTAATAAATACGGCCGGGTGGGTAACTCCCCCCCGCCTTCCAAAAACTCAAACTTGTGTTTGTCTCCTCCCATGGGGAATTGGTGTTGGGAGGGGGTGGCGGGCATCCCGGCCATACGGAAAGGGAAGACCACTCCCCCCCGAACGTATGGATGGGTGCCCCGATCCCCCCGGGAAACCATTGTGGGCGGGGGGCGTGGTTCGGCTGGTATGCCCAAAGCGGCGTAGCCGGAGCAAGCCCTTCCCGCCCAGAAGGGGTTGTCCTAGACACCCGCCCGGAAGTCCGCGCACGGATGGGCGTACCCGAGGAGGGCCCCCGCCCCTCCACAGACGGATAAATAGAGCGGGAATCCAATGAAGCGTCCTCTTGTTCCAGTGTTTGGAAGGCTGCACCACTCGTTGCTCGTGAGCCCTCGACGGAACAAGCAGCAATTTTGACCCACCCACCAACCCCCTTTTTGCAATGTTAGTTTGAATAAAGTAATTGTTGGTGATATTCGAATGTATTAAAGAGATACAGTTTCATTTTACAGCATTAACGGATGCCTTTGATTGAATAAATGTTTGTAGGCCTTTTTTCCTTTGTAGAAAAAATGGAGGAATGTATCAAATAATAAAAATTGTCTTGTGCTTTAGGACTTTTTTCCCTTTGTAGCAATGTGAAAGTTGATGAATTGTCAAGCTGTGGCAGATTAGGCGTATTTTCTTTCCTTAGTAGGTAAAACAACTGTCGTATTTATTTTGGTCGGGCGGTAAGGTCATGATCGGTGAGCAGTGATTTCAAGGTCCCTAGGGGGGGCGCCACCCAGTACGGATGGGAGCGCCCGGGGGGAGGCGGCCATTGGCCCCTCCCACAGGGAGGCGGCACCCACTACGGATGGGTCGCCTAGGGGGAGACGGCCATAGGCCCCTCCCAGGGGGGAGACGGCTATATGCCCCTCCTACGAATTTCCCGGGGGCCGGATATCCGCTCCGGCGGAAGAGAGTGTGGGGAAGGGGGGGAGTCCACGCTGTCCTTCTTACGGATACCTCACACGGGAACTCGGACGACCTTTAAGATGGCGTCGAGTGAAAGGGGGCCCCCACGACAAGGGAAGTTACAGTTGGCAAAGAGGGTAAAGTCCTCTGCGCATGCGCCACTCACACCGTGAGGGCCGAAATTTGGTAGTAGGGATCTGACACCGGTTAAGACCTTGCCGTTGGCCATTAATGCTAGGATGTACAATTTTATTTTAGAATGTTATGCATTTTCAGGATGCTAGACTCGGCTAGGAAACCTTTGTATTAGAGATCTGTTAAGGTTAGCCAAAGAACATGTCTTCATGAAAATGTAATGGAAGTAAAATTGTACATAATTCATGAAACGTTTTAATTTAAAGTTTTAAATTTGGTTTCATATTTTAATAAATACGGCCGGGGGGTAACTCCCCTCCCGCCTTCTAAAAACTCAAACTTGTGTTTGTCTCCTCCCATGCGAAATTGGTGTTGGGAGGGGGTGGCGGGCATCCCGGTCATATATACTTTACCAACGTTGCCGGTACAAGCGGTGGTGTCATCGGCGGAAATCGGCCGAAAATCGGAGGTGTGGGAGAGCATACGGGCGACTGGCTGCCCAGGCCCAAAAGCAGCGGACTTTCCTGTGCGCCTGGCCGGCCTGCATGATCCGACGTGCGGCTGGTGGGGAGGCGGAGACTCAGGGACCTTCGGTACACCTCCGAGAAGCACAACGCGGGCAGCGGAGCACAGTGCCGTCGAGGAGTTCTGAGGTGAGATACAGTGGTCTGTGATTCGGACTGCAGCAGCCATACACAGGACCTCGGGAATATGCCGGATTTGGATGCGAACATTTTCCAGCGCACTGTGCCCATTTTGGCGCTTCGGCGGCGACCCTCCCTGCGGCCAATGGACATCGTTTGTGCTGCCTGGGCGCTACCCCGGAGCTGGCGCTTCCTCAACATAGGTGCCGAGGTGTAAGCTGAGGCCACTACTGTCCGGCCCATGGGTTGCTCGGCTGCGCCGGGCCCCCCCCCCATACCTCAGCACTCCCTACAATCAGACTGTAGAGTCCCAGAGGAGCCGAACTGTGGGACTGCACCGGCCGTAGGAACACAGGGGGTGATCGGACTAGCGAGGTGTGCGACCGACTGCGGCCCCCTCCGGAGTGGATTCAACTCCTTGTCCCTGTGCGGTGGGGTCACGGGTCATCTGTACTCCTCCCACCCAAGGCGCTTCAAGGTGGTGTTTGGGCGCTGATCGCACATCGGCATAGCTGTTTTAAACGGGAGAGCGCACATATTCGGAGATATTTGCCGGCAGGATACTGAAGTGTTGGAGTTATACGGTGCACGGCGCAGGACCACGTTGCACTAGGAGATTCGGCGGGGTGGGCTGCACTAAGGGACCGACAGCAGCACTCCCCCTAGTACATATGGTCAGCTGGCTCGGTGACCACTATACCTCAGCGCAACGGGGGATGCGCGGCTGACACCCCAATGGAAAGACAACTGATAGCGCCTGCAATTAATGAATCCCGGATGCGCGGTCTCCCTACCGGCTGTGAGGTGAAACCGGATTTCACAGTACTGTGCCGCACTATCGGCGGGAACCAGAGACCGCGAGCAGTGGGTAGTGGCGGAGAGTCTGCATCGCGCGGTGAGAGCGCCGCTGTGATACCAGCGCCACGGATTGCAGCGACCATTAACCCAGAGTTTGTGCAGTGGAAGAGGGCGCCATCCCAACCCAGCGGCGCAATATGGGCAAGAACGACAGGACCCAGACTAAGTTGGCGTTTGAACAGCGCAAGACAAAGGCACCGGAAGACACAGAGCCCGATCCCTCTCCAAGGAACAAAGGGCCAGAAGGCACAATGTACACGGAGATAAAAGATATGCTTGTATCTATGGAGAAAGGGTTGCAAGACAGCATGGCTTCCATTGGTACAAAGATCGATGCGCTCACCTACCGTATGGATCGCATGTCGGAGCGGGTAGACAAGCATGCGAAAAGACTTGACATGTCGGAGAGGCGTATCACGGAGGTCGAAGAGGCGCAGACGGAGTGGGATAAAGATCGTAAACAGTTCTCCAGACTACTACAGGTTATCCAGGATAAGTCGGAAGACTTGGAGGCTCGATCGAGACGCTCGAACATACGCATCACGGGGATTGCGGAGACGACGCAAACGGGAAAGATGGAACTCTTCGTGGAGAAACTACTGGTCACCCTGCTAGGTGACGATGTCTTCTCCCCGATGTTTATAGTTGAGAGGGCACACCGCACGCTGGGACCGCGACCACGACCTGGCGCGCTTCCGAGGCCGATAATAGCAAAACTGCTGAATTATAGAGACCGCGACATGGCGCTGAGAGTGGCTAGAGGCAAGGGAAAGCTACAATACTAGAGCATGGAGGTGTCCCTATACCCTGACTTCACAGCGAAGGGCCAGGAGGAGAGACGGCACTTTGCTCCGTACAAGAAACAATTGCGAGACCTTGGTCTAGACTATGCAATGCTGTATCCGGCAAAATTGAGGATCAACAGACGGGGTCACTCGCACTTCTTTACAGACCCTAGGGAACTACAGAAATCGTTAAAGGAGTGGTCCAAGGAACAGAGGAACAGTCCGCACAGACAGGCCGGAGAACAAGAAGAATGATTCAGAAAAGGGGGTGGTGATGAACAGAGTGTCTGAATTAAGCAGACCACTCTTACCCAGTCCAAAGATCAGGGCTTGATCCATCACCGTTTTTCAGCTCACTGCACCATCCCAGCTCAGAACTTGGCTATATGCAAATTAGTCTGACCCTGGCCCAGTGCATCATGGGAACAGGGCAGACCAAACTACCAAGCCAATTCTTATACTGGGAAGGAAACAAGCTACCGGGGACCGGTTTCTGGCATTTCAGCCGTCTTCGGCCCGGCTTACTTGAATCCTGATGGTGCAATGAGCTAGGGACTCACATCTGAGTATACCCTTCCACGCTTATGGTGGACAAAAATGATTCAGAAAAGGGGGTGGTGATGAACAGAGTGTCTGAATTAAGCAGACCACTCTTACCCAGTCCAAAGATCAGGGCTTGATCCATCACCGTTTTTCAGCTCACTGCACCATCCCAGCTCAGAACTTGGCTATATGCAAATTAGTCTGACCCTGGCCCAGTGCATCATGGGAACAGGGCAGACCAAACTACCAAGCCAATTCTTATACTGGGAAGGAAACAAGCTACCGGGGACCGGTTTCTGGCATTTCAGCCGTCTTCGGCCCGGCTTGCTTGAATCCTGATGGTGCAATGAGCTAGGGACTCACATCTGAGTATACCCTTCCACGCTTATGGTGGACAAAAATGATTCAGAAAAGGGGGTGGTGATGAGCAGAGTGTCTGAATTAAGCAGACCACTCTTACCCAGTCCAAAGATCAGGGCTTGATCCATCACCGTTTTTCAGCTCACTGCACCATCCCAGCTCAGAACTTGGCTATATGCAAATTAGTCTGACCCTGGCCCAGTGCATCATGGGAACAGGGCAGACCAAACTACCAAGCCAATTCTTATACTGGGAAGGAAACAAGCTACCGGGGACCGGTTTCTGGCATTTCAGCCGTCTTCGGCCCGGCTTGCTTGAATCCTGATGGTGCAATGAGCTAGGGACTCACATCTGAGTATACCCTTCCACGCTTATGGTGGACAAAAATGATTCAGAAAAGGGGGTGGTGATGAACAGAGTGTCTGAATTAAGCAGACCACTCTTACCCAGTCCAAAGATCAGGGCTTGATCCATCACCGTTTTTCAGCTCACTGCACCATCCCAGCTCAGAACTTGGCTATATGCAAATTAGTCTGACCCTGGCCCAGTGCATCATGGGAACAGGGCAGACCAAACTACCAAGCCAATTCTTATACTGGGAAGGAAACAAGCTACCGGGGACCGGTTTCTGGCATTTCAGCCGTCTTCGGCCCGGCTTGCTTGAATCCTGATGGTGCAATGAGCTAGGGACTCACATCTGAGTATACCCTTCCACGCTTATGGTGGACAAAAATGATTCAGAAAAGGGGGTGGTGATGAACAGAGTGTCTGAATTAAGCAGACCACTCTTACCCAGTCCAAAGATCAGGGCTTGATCCATCACCGTTTTTCAGCTCACTGCACCATCCCAGCTCAGAACTTGGCTATATGCAAATTAGTCTGACCCTGGCCCAGTGCATCATGGGAACAGGGCAGACCGATCTTTGGACTGGGTAAGAGTGGTCTGCTTAATTCAGACACTCTGTTCATCACCACCCCCTTTTCTGAATCGGAGAACAAGAAGAAAGCAGCAACCTGGACGAACAAGAATAAACTCACTGGCGATCCGACGGGCGCCCGCTCCCGAACTTACTTGACTCGGAGCAGTGGCGTGCCTTTTGGGACACTGCTTTGTCATGACTCCTTGGTGTGACGAAGTGCTGCAGACAAGAGACTGTCACATCATGAGATTTTGCTGCGCATGGCGGATTGGTGAGATCTTTTCATTATATACACACCAGATGACACTCATGTGACTTTCATGGTACAGGTTGGGGCAAAGTTCCAACATGTTTCTTGCTTAACACTACCATGGATCTTTGATGTTGGGGATGGGGGGTGGGTATGGGAGGGGGCGTGATTGGGAGACGCCCTGTATCGACACTCGATAGGCCGAAGCTCGGCCTCCCGTCGATGGACATTAGCCAGGATGGTGGCAATGGGGTCTCTTTCTTTTTTGCACTGTAAAACGCTGATGCACTTTCGTGTGATTCTCATGGCGACCTCTGCCCTAGCGATTTTGTCACTGGTTGCCCCTATGAGGGCTGTACCTGAGACTACTCAGGGGAACATTTCTAAAGATTGGGGCAATGTATCAGCATAATTCTTGCCACACACTGCCATAGAACTTTTATTTTAGAGACTTGAGGCGGGAGTGAGGAGGGGACCGAGTGGGAAACACTTACTGAACCCTGGCTTGGCCGTCCGTTGATGGACGCTGATTAGGGTGATGACGTCTGGGGTCATTTTAGCACGGTACAATGTTGATGCACTGTTGTGTGATTCTTATGGCGACCTCTGCCCTAGCGCTTATAGCACTAACCACCCCTAGGTGGGCTTTACCTGGGAATACTCAGAAAATATTTGCAAGTTCGGAGTGGGAGGGTGGGATTGGGTCCTGCCAGGCCAGGTTGGGGTGGTCTGCTGTGGGTGGGGGGGAATGTGTGTTGTTGTTTTGCACAAGGGGTACTGAACGTTGAGCCAAGCAGAATGCTGTCCGATTTTACATATAGGAGAACCACTGATGTTGACATAGCCCTGCAGAGACTGTTTGGCAGTGCTAGGAGAACGCTGTCTGCTACCTCTTCAATTGTACACATGGAATGGCTGACGTGAAGGCTTTGACCTGGAATGTGAGAGGGCTGAATGATTACCGCAAACTCAGGAAGGTGTTAAACTACCTTCTTAGGCACCACATTGATCTCGCACTTATACAAGAGACTCACCACCCGCCTCAGAGTAAGATGCTCTCTGCTAAGGGAATTGGGGGCAACAGTCTGGCGGCGGGATTCACCACACACTCCAGAGGGGTAGTAACATGGGTCAACCCTCGATCCCAATTAAAACTGACATTGATTGAGGCGGACTTGGAAGGTCGCTATCTGATTGCCAGATGTGTTGGTGAAGGACACGATCTCATAGTGGTTAACACATATGGGCCCAATTACGACCACCCAGAGTTCTACGCGGCCCTGGCTGCGCACTGCAGATCCTATGCTTCCTCTAAAATGCTTTGGGGGGGGGAGATTTCAACTTTGTGTTCAATCCGGAACTGGACAGATCTAGGGGGCCGCCTCGGCGGCCGGCTGCTGCAGCCCTCCTTATGCAGGCAGAATTGGTTAAATTCGACCTTGCCGATGTTTGGCGGTCCAAGCACCCCACACAGGGGGGGTATACGCACTACTCAGCCTTTCACAACGTGCACACAAGAATTGATTACTTCCTGGCCTCGCAATCGGTGCTTCATTGTGTCCGGTGTTGTGTGCTCCTGCCTCGTACGCTTTCAGACCATTCCCCCCTGCTCTTGACCCTGGTAGTCGCGACGAAAAGAATTCCTCCATTTACGTGGCGGTTTCCCCCTTACTCCCTATTGGACGAAGTGTTCAGAGGGGAACTGGCAAAAGACACAGATGCCTTCTTTGAGACTAATCTGGGATCTGTTGATAGTTTCCAGACTATATGGGCTATGGCCAAACACTCTAGTGTTCTTAAGGCCATTAGACAAAGGCTGAAACACCTTGAAACCCAACTGAAGGACCTTGAGACGAGGCAGCAGAATAACTCGGATGCTGATGTCACGGAACAGTTCAAAACACTACTCGCTGACTATAATGAGGAGGCAGATAGGGAAGTGCAGCATATGGGCAAGTATGCTACAGCTCGGACGTACGGGGAAGGGGATAGGCCTAGTTCAGTATTGGCCAGAATAATGCGTCAGGAAAGGAGGCCTATGGTGATTGATGAGTTGGTAACAGCTTCAGGAGATGTGCTCACAGATGAGATAGAGATTCTCGATTAGTTCAAGGGTTATTATGCTGATCTCTATAAGTCAAAATCCTCCCAGATGGAGGAGGAAATCGAGGATTATCTCAGCTATATCAAGATGCCCTTCTTGTCTGATGCGATGAGGGAATTCTTGATGGTGCAAATCCAAGAGGATGAGATTCGGGAGGCGCTGGGAGGGATGCGTGCTGGCAGTGCCCCAGGGGCGGACGGCCTCACAGTGGGCTTTTACAAGACGTTTATAGACAAACTAATGCCACACCTGATTACCCTTTTTGATGACATTTGCGAGGAGGGCAGTATGTCAGCCTCCATGAGTGAGGCACTGCTGATCACAATTTTGAAACCTGGGAAACCTCCCAACTCTTGCGTTTCCTATAGGCCGCTTTCCCTGATAAACGTAGATGCCAAGCTGTATGCTAAAGTGTTAGCCACGCGGCTGGCTCTGCTCGTCCCAGACCTTGTGGCACCAGAGCAGGCCGGCTTTGTCCCAGATCGAAATCTAACGTATAATATCCGAACGGTATTGGGAACAATGCAGCACGTACAGCAAGAAAATAAAGAGCTAGCCATATTCCTTTATATGGAGAAGGCATTCGACTCTGTGGAAGGGCCATTCATGCTGAGAGTATTGCAGAAGTTGGGATTGGGTGAACCCTTCCTGCAAATGCTGGGGGCATTATATTACAAACCCACGGCTAGACTACGGATAGGAGATAATGTCACTGACGCTTTCGAAATAAGCAGGGGAACAAGGCAGGGATGCCCCCTCTTCCCCCTATTATACACGCTGGTTGCTGAACCCTTGGCATGTGCGACCAGGGAATACCATGATTTAGAGGGTATCAACTGTCCGACGTACAAAATAGGTATCTCCACGTACGCAGATGACACGCTGCTGTATATTCGCGATCCGGAAACAAATCTCAAATCAGTACTTAGAGAGGTGGTAAGGTTTGGGGCCCTCTCGGGGCTGAAAGTTAATTGGGCCAAATCAGTGGCATTTCCGTTAACTCCAGTTACTAGGCCGTTTGAGATGGAATATCCACTGCAGTGGTCCACGGACTCGGTTCGATACTTGGGGATACAGCTACATACAGATCCTGAAATACTGATTCGGGAGAATTACGGGGCTGCTTTTTCAAGGCTGGTAGATGACGTTGAAAAATGGTGCAAACTTCCCTTGTCATTAATAGGTAGGATTGCTATCATGAAAATGGTGGTTTTACCAAGGTTCTTGTTTCTATTCACTAATATCCCGGTGGTCCTCTCCAGGGTCTTTTTCAAACAACTGACACAGGTACTCATTACCCTTGCATGGGGGGGCAGACAACCTAGAATTCAATGGAAGGTCTTAACACTACCGTACGAGATGGGGGGCCTGGGAGCCCCGGATATGGAGAGATATTATAGGGTGACACAGGCGGCTCACCTGCATTCGTGGATACATGGAAAACCACACATCCCACATGTGATACTTGAACGTCTGTTCGCGTAACCTTTACCGTTGCCGGCCACTGTCTGCCTCCCGGTTGACCGTAGTGTCGGCAGACTGGACTCCATAAAGACCACGAACCATGCTTGGCATGAGTTGACAAAGCCGCAGGGCTGCAAATTACTGTATTCCCCGCAAGTGCATATTGAATGGGCAGTATGGCTCCCCCTACTGAAAGAGAAAGGGGTCACGAGAGCACTGAACAAGTTGGGAATCTCAAGGTTAGGAGACCTATTCATTGATGGGGTGGTGAAAACGTTAGAACAGATACACCCCCCCCCCCCCCCCGCAGACAGAGGCTTCACTCTTGACGCGCTTCCAGTATCATAGAGTCCGAAGCGCGTTGCAGGACTCTTTGGGCCCGGGCCTTGCGGAGCCACCTGAGGTACTGGAACTTACATATGTGATTAAGACAGTGTCCTCTCGCAAGCTGGTTACTAACCTCAATAAATTGGGGATCCGGCACAAACAGCTTCAATATTCCAAGGCTAGAATGGAATGGCAAAGCGACCTCCAAACACAGATAGACGACGAGATGTGGAAGTATTGTTGCACTAGCACTAAAAGACTGTCTCTGAATGGGAGGCATAGATTGATGCATTTTAAATATCTGCATCGTGTCTACTATACCCCAGAGAGGCTATACAGGTACGGCCTGCGGCGGTCTACGGAATGTGAACGCTGTCACACGCAAATGGCTGATTTTATCCACATGGCTTGGAGCTGTCCTGGCATCCACAAATTTTGAGTGGAAGTTTTCTCGGAACTTAGCTAGATATTAGGCGTAGAGATAATAGCCAACCCGGTACTAGCACTGCTGGAATACTCGAAACCACTGCCAGTGGCACTAAGACGCCTGGCGGATATTGCTTTACTAATGGCCAGGCGCGTCGTGGCCATTTGCTGGATGAGGGGTCCGTTACCTACTAAGAAGAGATGGGCTAGAGATATGCTGTATTGCTGCACTCAATCTGAGGTGTACAGTGAATTGCTTCCGCCTAAGAGTCGCCCCAAGAACTTCTGGAGTCTGTACAGACATATGTCAACGCAAGTGAGGTAGAGGAGGAGACAGAGCAGGGTGGGGACACTGATGAGCTTGCTGCACCTGAGGAACACGCTGTGGGGACTGATTCTGGGAATGGGGAGCGCACAGAGTGAAACTGGAATTAGGACGGAGGTGTTTTGAGTCAGCGGGGAGAGCGGGGCCGAAGTGCACAGCACTCACAAAACGTGACCAGGGGATAACCTTCGAGGGGAGTTTTTGAGAGATACTGCAGGAATGGGGTAGAAGACTAGAATCCAAGCGGGGTACTCGTCTCCCCCTCCTATACCTAAAGGAGGGGAACTAGAAAATACTTCTCTGGGACGTAGATTGGACAAGCGAACTGCTGGCAAGTTGCAGGTGGGGGGATTGTTGGGGTAGGATTTAGGGATTTTGCTTCAAATGTAGGCTGTGTTTGTCCTGCGATATGCCGGGTTTGGCGTGATAATTGCCTGTAAGCAAGCAAATGTATAGTAGCAGGTGACATGAGACGATATTTCGGCCGTGACACTGTTGATATACTTGGAAATCTTTTACATCATGTAGTAGTTGAACGCCGCCGAGCCTCCGGGATGTCGGCTAACAGGCTGTGTAGGAATTTCCTGGTATGAGTGGATGTGTTTGTTGAGTATCAGCTGCCGGCCCCAGGGTTGTAGGCTGCACACCATGTACAATATTTTGCAAAAGAATAAAGGTTTTTTGAAACTTAAAAAAAAAAAAAAGTGTCTGGATGAAAGATTTGGTAGGTACATGACTGAATGTATGAGTGAGTGATTAAATGTGTCTTACTGAATGCATGGGTTAGTGACTAAACTGTCTGAATGTGTGCATCAGTATATCTGTTGTTGTGTAAGCTAATGCATGTGTTAATCAGTAGCTATACGAGTGGCTATATGTGTTATTGATTGGTTGCTCGAGTATTTGTATGGGAGACTGAGTGTGTGTGTGGGTAACTGGCATATATAAATGACTACACATAAGAGCCACTGATTGTGCGAGTGGCTGTATGAATTATTGTGTACTTGTATCAGTATTTGTATAACAAAGTAAGTGTGTGTTAGTATATGTTTGAATAAGTAAGGTGTTGTGTGTATAACTTTATAGTTGAGAAAATGAAAGTGTGATTGATTCTTTGCATGACTGACTAGATGTGTGAGTAACTCCATGGATGAGTGGCAGAGTGTGAGTGTTTGAATAGGTGTTTGAGTGCAGATGATAGTGTTGTATTGATGAGTGACTGTATGTATGAGTGATTCTATGGGTACATGATTGGATGTGTGTATAGACCTGGCAATCAGTGTGTACGTATGTAGTAACTGGTATTGGTGTGTCAATGGTTTCAAGAATGGAAGTCTGTGTTTAACACTGGGTGTATCAAAGCTTATATTAGTGTGAAGAGGTGCATTGTATTATCACATGAATTATATCATCAGTGATGTCAATTGAGATGTCATCAGTGATGTCATCAGTGATGTTATTTGAGATGTCATCAGTGATGTCATCAGTGATGTCACTGACCATGTCATGAATGATGTAATATGTGACATCATCAGCAGTGGATTGCGGGTGCGCGAAATATAGTTAGTGCAACTAACTATATAGGAGCAATTTCAATGGTTTTTTAAATGCTAATTCATAACTATATATGACCTGAAACCTATGGTTTTTACAGTGAATTTGCACGTTTTTTTAAATGCTAATACCTAACTATATATGACCTGAAACCTATGGTTTTTTCAGTGAATTTGCAAGGTTTTTTAAATGCTAATTCCTAACTATATATGGCCTGAAACCTATGGTTTTTTAAGTGAATTTGCAAGGTTTTTTAAATGCTAATTCTATTAGCGGATAATGTTTAAATATGTTAATATCCTTGTGGGACCACTTGAGCAGCCCTAGGGGGTCAGGGTGTTTCTACCCTGCCCCCTTTTTGCATTCTACACGTTTGTGCCTCGGTCTACCTAGCACAAGATGAATGCCAACACTTCCTGGTTAGAAGTGTTGACAGCCAATGAGCATGCTGCTTTCCTGTGAAAGGCATGCTGATTGGCTGCCACTGCCACTGTCTGTCAACACTCCAAACCAGGAAGTGTTGGCAGCCATCTTGTGCCTCGGTAGAACCAAGGCACAAGAAAGCAGTGAAACAAAGGTGCACAACACGTAAAGGGGGCAGGGTAGAAGCACCCTGACCCCCTAGGCCTGCTCAGGGGGTCCCACAAGGCCCCCCAGGCCCCAAATTTTTTTTTCAGGAAAATCGCGGGCGTACGCGCTCCGTAAATGTAAATGTAAATGTATTTGAGCTTATATAGCGCACAGCTACCCACAAAGGGTTTCCCGGCGCTTGCTTAGGGAACCCGTCCTGGTATTCCCCTGTGAGATAACCCCGTGCGCGTACGTACATGTACGGTGCGTGTACGGTGATTTTCTGGAAAAAAAAATGTTTTGGGCCGTAGCCGTGGCTAAAGGTCCTATGGAAAATTGCATTGGGCTACATTTCACATTCAATTTTTTCAAAAACTACTGGAACGATTTACACCAAACATACAAAAGGCACTGCTGCATACCAGTCCCTACCATTTTGCCAAATGTGGTGTAATTCCGTTCAGCCGTTCGAGCTGTAGCCTTGTCAGAATGTCCCTATGGAAATTAACATGGGGAAAACACGTTTTGGGACCCCCCTTTTTTCTCGGCCCCCGCTTGACGAATCCCCCCGAAACTTTCAGGGAAGGAGCGGAGCGCAGCGAGGCATATTTAAGGAAAATTACAGGCAGATCCCTAACTATATATACCTACTGGCGACCGCCAGTTGGTAATATATATATATATATATATATATATATATATATATATATATATATATATATATATATATATATATATATAAATCCTGTATCGCCCTCGGTTACAACGCCAGCGCTCATCTTTGGTGCGGTGCGAGTTTCCTCTGGCAGGGCAGCCGGTAAATATATTCACAGGTGACCTCTGAGCCCAGAGATCGGTTGAATACGCACTCACTCGGAATCTGCAGTTTCAAGTTGCTTTTATTTCAATTTAGCAATCATAGCTATACCCAACGCGTTTTGGTTCACAGATCGAAACTTGATCACAGGTAGATTACAACAACCGGGCATACCAGATATAGATATATATATATATATATATTCACTGAAAAAACCATAGGTTTGACACCAGTTATAGTTAGCTGGAAATTTTACTGACATAAAACCATTGAAATTCCCACGTTATAGTTAGTTGGACTCACTATAACTTGCGCGCCTGCAATGCACTGCTGATGACGTCACATATTACATCACTCATGACATGGTCAGTGACATCACTCATGACATCACTGATGACACCATCCAGTGAATGTGTGTCTTTCTGTAAAATAAATATGTTTTATATATGTATTTGTAAAGGTCGATGGAAGAATACATTTTTAAATAAGTGTCTAAATGGATGTTTTTTTAAAAAAATTGATTGGTTAACTGGCTTATTAAGTGTATCTTAGTGAATACATATATTAGCGAGTAATGTTTAAATATTTAAATATATGTATCAGTGTTTCACTTTGTGTATAAGTGGCTGCATGGGTTGGTGAGTAGCTACATGTGTGTGTATGGGTTATTAGATGTTTTTTTTAGTATCAGTATGAGTGTCTGTATGGTTTGGTGTGGATATTACTTAGCACATAGATGCATCAATGACTGACTCACTGTTTGTGTGTGTTTTGAAGACAGCATATGTGCAGGACTGTATGGGTGGATGAGTGTGTATATGTGTGTGTTAGGGAGTGAATGACTGTCTCACTAGTGTCTTTATCAGTAACTACATATGTTTTAATCTAGTATATGTGAGTATTGATGTATATAAGTGAGTATATGTGAGAGTGAGAGATTGTAAGAGTTCCTGTTTAAATGAGTATGTGTTTCTATAAGTGATTGTTTAAGAGAGTAAGTATGGGTAAGTTTCCTTAGAAGTAAGGTGGTAGTGTGTGTATAGCTGTATATGCAAATAAATGGATGTTCAATAGTTTATTTGCATGTGTGAGTATGTGTGTGAGTAACTTTTGGATGACTGTCGGTGTGTAACAGGATGTATATGTGTATCACTACATATGATGAGTGAGTATATGTATGAGTGACTATATAGAACTGTTGGTGAATGAGTGGATGTGTATATAGATGGTGGAATTACTGAATTGGTTGTTGTAACTGGTATGGGTATTACCATTTTTTTGAAAATGTTAGTTTCTATTTTTCAATATGTGTTTCAAGGGTTACATTACACTGAAAGGAGGTCTGTCACTCTGTCACAAGGATGGTGTCATCAGTGATGTCATGAGTGATGTCATTGACCATGTCATGAGTGATGTAATATGTGACGTCATCAGCAGTGCATTGCAGGCGCGCAAGTTATAGAGAGTCCAACTAACTATAACGTGGGAATTTCAATGGATTTATGTCAGTAAAATTTCCAGCTAACTATAACTGGTGTCAAACCTATGGTTTTTTCAGTGAATTTAATAGGTTTTTTAAATGCTAATTCCTAACTATAACTGGTGTGAAACCTATGGTTTTTTCAGTGAATTTCATAGGTTTTTTAAATGCTAATTCTTAACTATATATAGGGCCTCAAACCTATGTTTTTTTCAGTGAATTTCAAAGTTTTTTTAATAGCAAATTTCTATTGCTATCAAATATATTATTTTTTTAAATGAATCCTATATTGTTTATTTATGTAATACTATTTTTTGTATGTATATATATATTTATTTTTTTTGCCCTGGAGCGCTCCCGGTGCGCGTACCGGTGTGCGCACCGGAAAGCGCAGTCTTGCGGCGCGCCCCGTTGCGCGTACCAGTGAGCGTCCCGTTTGCGCTATTGCCGCGAACAAAAACATCATCGTGACGTATCGCATAGCCGCGTCCGCGTGATACGCACGGCGTAAGCGCACCCGGAAGCACCCGAGCGCATACGATGGCGCTACGAAAGCCCCGGGGCGCGTAACGTAAGCGCGTCGGGTCATGTGACCTATAAATAACACTTTTTATTGGTTCAGGACAGTTTTGTTCCTGTCTGAAGATACTACCCCCTATAAGCCAAAGGAGCACATTGTCTGGGAGTTTTTTAAAATCCCAAGGGGCCTCAAGAAAGTTAATGCGCCAAAGGTTACTTGTCTGATCTGTGGCACTGTACTTTCCAGGGGGAACCCTGCCAAAAAGTATTCTTTTGGCAACAACACCATGATTCGCCACATGCAACGCCGACACCCAAACAACTATGCTGCGGCAGAGGTCAGAGAACTGACCAGAAACCCTCCCCAATCTTCTCCCAGCACCTCCCAAAGTAAACAACCCACTCCATCGGCTCCAGAGACAAGGGAGATGGTCCCAAACATCCAAACCCAGTTTGGTGATTTTAAAATAGTTTGCAAATTTTGATGGACTACAATTTGCTATGGAGAGCCAAGTATTAAACTCATCAACCGTGCTGGAGACAACCACAACTGTAAAAAGAAACCTTAATTTTTCCCTGTTTTTTTTTGCTCCAGTTGAGCCGTTTACAATTCCCTGTTTTTTGTTTGTCCCATTAAAAATTACAAAAAAATATAAAATTGTTCATAAAAGCCAAAAAAATGTTCCAAAAAACAATAAAAAAAATATAAAACAACAAAAAGAATTTAAAAAACAGTTCTTTTTAGAACTACCTCCAATGTATAAAAAAATGCTACATTTTTAAAAAACTCTGTCTTTCTTTTTTCCCCATGGTACGCTCCACGGTACGCTCCGCGGTGCGCGTACCGGGCGCTCCCCCCGCGCAAATCGAAAAAAAATATTTTTTTTTTGCCCCGCGTGGTCCTTTTATGGCCCCCACATCAAACCTAGGGGGTCAGGGGGGTCTACCCTGCCCCCTTTTGGTCATTTCCCCCTTTGTTTTTGCAACCTCTTGTGTCTCGATCCTACCGAGACACAAGATGGCGGCCGCTCCGGACTGTTTGGAATGTTGACAGACACCCGAGAGCCAATCAGCTTTCCGCTCCCGAACTCGCGTAGCGCGCTGGAGCGCGCCCCGGTGCGCGTACCGGGGCGCGCTTATAGATATATATATTTTTTTTAACCTAAATTACTCAAAATCCACTGGAGCACATATCTTGAGACTTAGCAAAGGCACATCAGGCTACCAGTCCCTACAATTTTGCCAAGTTTGGTGGAAATCCATTCAGCCGTTCGGGCTAAAAGTGAGTCCAACCGCCCTATGGAAATTAACATGGGGAAAACACGTTTTGGGACCCCCCTTTTATCCTGGCCCCCGCTTAACGAATCCCTCCCAAACTTTCAGGGAAGGAGCGGAGCGCGGGGAGGCAAATTTCAGGAAAATTACAGGCAGATCCCTCAATCGGCACCAAAGTTATTCCCAATAGAATGTTGCGGTTTTCCTATATAAAATAATCCTAACTATAACTACCTACTGGCGACTGCCAGTAGGTAACATATATATATGTAAATATATATATATATTCACTCCCAGGCTCCCTTCGCCACAGGAACCACTCGGACACTTCAAGTGCTGCAAATAAATTTATTTGGCAAGGGAAAAACGACACGTTTCGGGGATTAGCCCTTGATCACACTCGTAAAAGCAAGTGTCCACCATGTTTAAATACATTACGTGAAAAAACGTAAAAAACATTCACCTCATGCGATTATTCAAGGCAACAGTGGCGGCCATCTTATAGTGTGCAAGGTTGCATCGGATATATACACAATATAAGCACATATACAATGTCTTGTATCAAAGTTCAATATTCATTGCTGTGAATTTGATAGCACATAAGACAGACAATTGTTGATTCTAATACGGTAATATCAGAATCTCATTTGCTCATTGTGACAAAATTATCAAAACCGTTACATACATCCCGGGGTAATAGTATAAAACATAACAGTTAATGTCATAATATCGCCGAGCTTAATAAAGCCCGAAACGGTCTTCATGCTCTGTCTCAATCACGTAACTTTACTAGCCCAAGTGGGCAAGATTGTCTTTCAAATGAGTCCAAGTAACTTTATTGAGACAGCGTGCTTCCTGCCAAGCCCAAGTAGGCAAGATTGTCTTTCAGAGCCCAAGTGGGCATGCATATACTATACACCAATTATGTATCAAGTTCTTGAATCCAAAATGTGCAAATTCATTCCATTCACAGTTCATTTGTGCAATTCATTATTTCATCTCTAGGCCGCAGGTTGCCAAAACTGAAGTACTCAAAACATCTAAAATAAAAACATGATTAAAATTACAATCAGCATAAACTGTATACAGATAAGACCATATTATTCATGTAAATGAATTGCTAATTCTTCTCTAATATTCAGACCTTTAGGTGAAAGACTTTCCAAATCAATAATATATCGTGACTCCAACTTACGTAGAGAGAGTTCACGATTGCCTCCTCTAGCTCCCAAATTAACAGAATCAATCACCACCATTCGTACCAGAGTTTCATTGCTAAAATGGTTTTCAGCGAAATGGCGAGATACCGGATATTGTCTGGTCTTATTCTTAATAGTCCGCAGGTGTTCTAACACTCGTTTTTTTGCTTCATGTTTGGTAATACCAATGTACCATTTTTGGCATGGGAAAATTAAGACGTATATACTGTAAGTAGTGTTACAAGTAAGATTCTTTTTGATGGTAAACTCCCTGCTGGAATTGGGTACATTTAATTTGTCACAGTCTCTGCTATTTCTACAGGCTTTGTATTTTTTACAGCATATGAAACCAGCTGGTATTGAGGTATCTTTTGCTGTCATTGACCTGACATGATTATGACTCAATTCATCCCACAGTGATCTACTTTTCTTAAAAGTAATTTGTGGATTACTACTTAGTTTATTACTGAGATGATTGTCTGTCAATAGTACATGCCGGTGCTTTCTAAAAATTTGTCGCACTGCATTTGCCTGTCCTGAAAATGTGGTGATAAATCTAATACAATCATCTTCTTTGTTTTTATGTTTAGGATACAGTAGATCGTCTCTGGTTTTGAGTTCTACCCTTTCCACGGCTTCTTTAATGATCTTTTTACTATATCCTCTTTCAAGGAACCTTTGACACATAGTTTTTTGCTCTTTTTCAAAAGATCTCAGTACTACAATTTCTTTTTGCACGCAGCAGTTCCCCATACGGGATGCTGCGTACTAAATTGGAAGGATGACTACTGTTTGCATTTAGTACGCTATTCCCAGCAGTATTTTTTCTGAATAGTTTGGTAGTAAGTTTGTCGTTCTTCACTTCCAAGAGGACATCCAAAAATTCAATGGTATTCACACTGATATGGCTTGTGAACTGTAGATTTAGGTTGTTCACATTAAGTTTCTCAACAAAGGATTTAAATGTCCTTGAGGACATGTTCCTCCCACTAGCCAACGTGGAGCCCCGCGTAGCTGGGGGAGAAACATGCCCCCATCGCCACACCCCTTAGTTGTTTGAAGACAGAGTTATCAAACGTAAATATGTATTATGTAAACATCTGTCAATCATTTTCATAAGTAGGTCTTTTGTTTGAAAAAAAACTAACAGCTTGTATGCCGTCGTTATGGGCAATACTGGTATAAAGGCTACATATGCCCATGGTTAAAAACAACAGATTATCAGACCATTCACAATTATTTAGAAGGTGTAGAAACTCGGTAGTATCCTTTATGTACGCTGGTAGTGCTGTCACAAATTCCTGAAGGTAAAAGTCAATGTATTTAGAAGTATTCTCAAAGGTGCTGCTAATAGACAAAACAATAGGTCTTCCTGGCACAGGAGTTTCGCCTTTATGAACCTTTGGAATGAAGAAGATGTTCGGAAGAATGGGATGTTCATTGTGAAGAAACTTATACTCGTCTTTGGAAATGAGTCCCTCACCTCGCCACTCATTGAGATCGTCCTTATATAATTTCTGTATGTTTTTCACTGCCATCATGTCTATTTTCTTATAACACTGCGTATCATCCAGGTGCCGGTGAGCCTCTGCTACATATGCCTTCCTATCCCACAGAACAATATTTCCGCCCTTGTCAGATTGTTTGATGACAATAGAATTGTTACCTTTTAATTGTTTCATGAGGTCGAAATATTGTTTCATTTGTTTGCTTGGTCGCTTGAACGATTTTTTTGAAGCAAATTGTAATTTCTTAAGCTCTTCTGTGATGCGCTCAGCATAGATATCTATGGCATCACGCTGCATACTGGGAATGAATGTAGACAAGGATTTAAAAGGGCTTTTTGAGGTGTGCATGATATTTATTTCTTCACTATCGGCCACTTCTTAAGTACTGCTTGTGCTCAATGTGTCATGCTTCAGTTCATGTAGTGTTCGCATAAGTCCCATATCCCTGGCTTGTAGCCCGCACTGATCTATGTGGCTGCTGTTGATGTTTTCCTTTCTGTTATTAAGTTGGTTCTTAATTGCATATTACTTTCTTAGCTTGATTTTCCTAATGAACTTGAAAACGTCAATGCGGGTATTGCAATAGTTAAAATTGCTTTCAGGGCAAAAGGATAATCCCAGGGACAATAGTTGTTTTTCTGCTTCATTTAAAACTGTGTCCGTTAGATTCACTATTGTGTTGTCATGCTCTAGTTTCTCTTTTTCCAAAAACGATTTTTCTGTTTTTTCCCTCTTCCTGTTGGCGCATTTTCGTCGCTGCGTCTCCTTGCATTTCTCCTCTGTTTGTTGCGGAGTTTTGATTCCTCGGGCGTAATGTTAGTTTTCTCTGCAATCGGATATATTCCAACTCTTCGGCCAGCGTCAATTGCCCCAAATCCCCTTGTTTTGCACCTGGGATACTGTCTTCAGACTCAGTTTCGCTCGGGGCTAGACTTGCATCAGACGCCGATAAGTTCGAGTCACTGGTTGCAGGTTCCACATGTCTCACAGTTGGTGCTTGTTTGGTATATATATATATACTCGCTCTGCGGCACCAATAACGCGGTGCACTCACCGGCGGGTGCTTCTCATACGGGGGTGCTCCCGTATCACAAATACCGCTCAACTCTCCTCTCACAAGACTTCCGTCTGAAAGAAAAAAGCACTCTTAGGGGCTGTTCACCGATATTTATTCACAGCAAACTTGCACGAACAAAACAAAACAGACGCGTTTCGGTATAGACCTTCTTCTATGTGTATACCGAAACGCGTCTATTTTGTTTTGTTCGTGCAAGTTTGCTGTGAATAAATATCCTAAGAATCCTAACTTTAAGACTTTCGGTATTCACAGAAGGCATTTAGGAGTCCTAAAGTTAGAACTCCTAACTTCTGTGAATACCGAAATGAGTAAGTGCCTTCTGTGAATACCAAAATGAGTAAGTGCCTTCTGTGAATACCAAAATGGTAGTAAGTTTAGGATTTTGTCTTAAGTTAGTTCTATGAATCGGGCCCAGAGAGTTGTAATGTCCTCTTCACAGGCCGCCCCAAGAGCGTAAACAATGATGATACAGAAAGACATTTATATAAAGGCCAATTATTGAAGCAAATAAGAATAGAGTTAAGAGAACAAAAATACTGGGTCACCAGATATGGAAGCTAATGGGAATAAAGGAGGGTTTTTGGTGGTGTTCTGCAAGAGAATTAATGTCCAGCTCCATTTTGGGATGCTGGATGTCTGCTGCTCTACCAGCTCAGCTATAGAAAGGGATGGCCTTTCATGGCTTTCACATGCACCATCTCATCAATTTGTTTAAAGACTATACTTACAGAACGAAAAGAACATAAATATATTTAAAAAAGAATTAGCAAATACAAAGAAAGGACACAGCATTCAAGCAACGTCTAATAAGTGAAAATCGCTGAAGAGAGAGCATTGGGAAAGACAGTCACGCGTGCCTTGATTCCCTTGCATTCCATTGTAAGATGTACTGAGGCTGCTCTTTGGATCTCCCAAAAGGCTGCAAATTTCTTTCTGGTAGTATAGCACAGGAAACATGATTACCGTGAAAAATAACAAAAAAACTTGAGTGGCAGGCCCGGACACATCTTTGAACATGCATAGGGGTATATTCACAAGAAGGTGTGATAACTACCGCAAGAGTAGCGCAACGCAACTTTGAACAACGCAGCCTATTGCAGGAAAATAACCCTGTGTCAACGTGGAAATCACAACGCGGCGGTGCATGCGATAGACAGCAGATAACGCGGCAAATGTCCGCATGCAGAGTGGGCGTGGCTACGGAGGCGGCTAAGATGGCCGCACACGCGTAGAGCTCCGCCGGCCGGGCGCCGATACCAGCCTGATCCTGCGATGTGAGGGCCCGCACACGGTCAAAATCCAGCTCCCACAGACCGCTGGACCCTGCTGATGCCTCCATTGTGACCCGAACTGTCCCCGGCCGCCGCAGCTGCCAGATCTCATCAGGGCCCGGCCCGGGCCTAGCACCTGCCGCGCCGGTGCCGCCGGAGAGAAGGTGAGCTCGCGCCCCTTGCCGCCGCTTTCCCGCGCTCCTTCCCCGCTCCCATCTGCCGGGGGCCCGACTCCTGTAGCCCGCTCGTTGTCTTCTTCTCCCCTGCCCGGCCCCCGCAGCAGTTGCGGACTTTCCAGCCTTCGGGCCTACTACGCTGCCTAAAGCCGGGGCCTAAAGTTGGTGGATTGGCTGGCTTCGGGGCCTGATCGCAGGGGTTGCGTTCCGGGGTCGGGGTGGAGGTGTGGATGGAGTAGGGGTTTGGCGGCGGTGGGTGTTGGGAAGCACTACACCTTGGCACCTGGGGGGTGATCCTGGGCCGGATGGTTATTAGGGGACCTTTTTTTCCCCATTCCCTCCCGGTCTGGGCCCTTCTGGGAGTCACCTGAGGCCCGGGACCCGTGCTGCCCAGCTTCGTGGGGGGCTGCTTTTTCTTGTGGTCCGGACCTGGCCGCGCCTTACGCCATTCCAGTCTGGCAGTGGCGCCTGCTTCCCCCACTCAACTTGGGAAGACCAACGGCTTACCTGCTGCTATTGCGGCCCGATTGGAGGTGCTAGAGGATCTTGTGCCACTGTCCGACGGTGGCACAAGATCCGCACAGTATTAGAGGGTTGCCATCCTTCTGGGACCTCTTCTTTGTGGCCCTCCGGGCACTTATGGTCTGGGACTTCCTGGGGGTTTGATTGGAGTCTCTGGAGGCTGAGCGTCTTCATTATGGACATCACTATCTCACCACGATGGTCAAGAAGGACCCCCGGCAGCCTAAGATCCAATTCGAAAAGCCTCCAGGGCCGCTTCCGATACCACGGCCTGCCCCGAGACAGAGGCCGCACCTCCACCTACCATGGCAGATTATGAGTCTCTCACCGCCGCCATGCTCGCCGAAATGAGGGCTGGCTTTAAAGCTCTGGACTCTAGATTTGACGACCTGGACAAAAAACTTGCGGACATGAACGCAAAGGTCCAAGGGCACGACCGTAGGTTGGATGTGGTGGAATCAAGGGTGTCTGACCTTGACGATGGTGCCTCTACCACCCATAAACGGCTTGAGAGGGTCGAAAAGATTCTTAAAGAGGTGGCAATTAAGAACGAGGATTTGGAAGCCAGGGGGCGCCGCAATAATATTCGCATTCTCGGTATTCCAGAGACGACAGCCACTGGCAGATTAGATGCATTTGTAGAGCAACTCCTTTCAGAATTGTTTGGCAGGGGATCCTTCACCCAGGGCTTTACAGTGGAGCGTGCACACCGATCCTTGGGACCGAGGCCCAGACAGGGCCTGCCTCCCCGACCAATCACTGCCAGACTTATGAACTTTAGAGTTCATGACACAGCCCTCCGGGCGGCTCGTGAGAAGGGGGAAATCCAATGGCAGGGCAGTAGACTCTCATTCTTCCCTGATTTCACGGCTGTGGTGCAGGAGGCTCGACGCAAATATCAAAGTGTCAAGGCCATGCTACGAAATTTGGGCCTCCGCTACGGCATGCTTTACCCGGCGCGTCTCAGAGTCGATATCAACGGCAGTCCTAGGATCTCTGACGCGCCGAATGCAACTCAGGAATATTTCCGGGACTTTAAAAACAATCCTGGAGGGCCGCCTCGCGGTTCTCCTTCCAGCTATTCCTTGCAACAGGCATCGCAATCCAGTGTGGATCTTTTTTCCCCCACGGGGATGGTTGACTCTCCCCTCATTTGCTAATGATGTGCTAATTGTTGATCTGTGGTACCTTCACATTCATGGTCGATTAATGTTTACCCTGATTTTTTTCTGCTGGTCCGCCCGTCTGGCGTGGCGTTGCCATGCCCCATGGTGAACACCTCCATGGTTTACTTTTTGGGGTTGCTAGTTGGGATATTCCTCTTATTGGTTCATGAGAGGGTGGGTGAGGGGTGGTGGGGGGGGTTTGTTTATTTCACTGAAGTGTGGTTCAAATTGCAAGAGATTAAACTTTATTTGTTTGATGTGATGCTTGTTTACACGGATTTACATTTGTCATTATTATCTAGATGGTACAGCTAGGAAATGTGCCCGGCCCGTCCAGGCTTTCGCTAATGACTTGGAATGTGCGTGGGTTGGGCAATAACAGGAAACGTAGGCAGGTCCTGAATTACATTACATGTCACCACGCTGACGTCCTGTTCATGCAGGAGACCCACCTGGCCAGCCCCGCCACCACCACGTTGGCCGCCTCTTGGGGGCCGCACAAGTTTTTCGCCACCTATAGTTCCTATTCCAGAGGCGTTTCCATTTTCATACACAAAAGGACGCAGTTTGCGCCCTACTCCACACTCCGAGACCCTGAGGGCCATTTTTTGATAGTCACGGGATCACTAATGGGACATAGGGTCTCCTTTGTATGCATATATGGTCCGAATAGTGATTCTCCCTCATTCTTCCACGATTTGCTCACACAACTCCTTGCAGTGGACACAGGGTTATTGATTCTTGGCGGTGACTTTAATCTCCTACTCAATCACAACAGAGACAGTACTGCTTCCACTCCTGACACCAAGCCTCACTCCCGGCTGGCCATCCGTGAGATCTGTACGCACTATTCCCTGATGGACGTTGAAGCCCATTTATATACACAATGCCCCACCTTCACTCATTATTCGGGTTTCCACAACACCTGGACCAGGATAGATTACTGGCTGGTCTCCCCGGAGGTGGCGCGCTGGTTGGGGACAGTCCAGACCCCTCCACGCACTCTTTCCGATCACTCTCCGGTCATCCTTACACTACTGGTTCCCCGAGAGGGAGGTTTTGAACGACAGTGGTGCTTCCCAGGGCGGGCCTTACTAGACCCTGTCTTCACCGAAGACGTTAGGAGCGCCATAGAAGACTATTTTGACCTCAACACTGGATCCGTCGACATCTGGGCAGTACTATGAGAGGGCTTCAAGGCATATATCAGGGGGGTTTGTATCTCGAAACACACAAGGGTTCTGCTTGATCTCCGCTCCACTCTGAACTGGATTGAGAGGGAGATCGCGGCGACGGACCGAGACTTGCTTACATCTCCTTCGGACTCCCTTACCGCCCGCCGATTGGAGCTCTGTGTTGAGTTCCGCGAGGCGGGCGAGAGGGAACTGCTGTTCCTAAACAAACATTGTGTTGCACGACAGTACGGTGAGGGCGAACGCCTGGGCCGTTTGTTGGCAAACACGTTGCACCCTCCCAGAAGTCCCACATACATCATTACTATGATCGGACCTGACGACTCCCCCGTCGATTCCACCCCTGCAATCTGTCATCTGTTTCTTACCTATTACAAAGATCTATACACTTCTCGCCTTTCTAGGGACGGCGGAGGCCGGGAGGAATACTTATCGGAAGTTGCATTGGTCTATTTAGAACGCTACATGCAGGAATTCCTTTTAACCCCTATTACATCCGACAGTATAGTTGAGGTGATTGATGCTCTCCGCGCCTCCTCCGCCCCAGGGCTTGATGGCTTTTTGGCGGATTTCTATAAAACTTATAAAGACTTGCTAGTTCCTCGGTTGGTAGAGGTATATGCAGAAGCCCTGGAGGCCGGGGTCCTCCCTCCGACGTTGCAAGAAGCGCTAATCATCCTATTGCCTAAACCCGAGAAAGACCCTATGCAGTGTGGCTCGTACCGCCCACTTTCTCTGTTAAACTTAGACTATAAGATCCTGGCCAAAGTTATCGCTATTAGGCTTTCCCTCTTGATGGAGTCCATAATCTCCCCGATGCAGTCGGGTTTTGTTCCGCATAGGTCCACCTCACTTAATCTCCGCACGTTGTTCACTGTCCTGCATCGCGTTGACCCCTCCACGCCAGCGGCCGCCATTTTACTGGATGCCGAGAAGGCCTTTGACTCCCTTGAGTGGCCTTTTTTTCTTTCAGTGATGTGCCGGATGGGCATGCCTGAATGCTTCATTGCCACGGTTTCACTTTTATACAATAAACCTACGGCCCGGTTGCGCCTTAATGGTACCCTACCTAACTCATTTCCCCTGTTGCGAGGCACAAGACAGGGGTGTCCGTTATCTCCTCTCCTTTTCATTTTGGCTATGGACCCTTTAGCACGCCAGTTTCAAGAAAACCATCTGCAACGAGGCCTTCAGTTTCGCACTGGGCAGCTATTGCTCTCCATGTACACGGACGACATGGTGTTGTATGTTCGCCTTCCCCGGGACAATTTAACTCCACTGATTCGTGAAATTATAAGGTTCGGTAGGTTTTCGGGGCTACATATTAACTGGCACAAGTCAGTAATATTTCCTCTCACCGCCTGCACCGTACAATGGTCCTTTGTGTTCCCTTTAGAATGGTGCTCGGACTCTGTTAAGTACTTGGGGGTGCATATTCACCTTGACCCTGCCCCGATCATTCGCTTAATTATGGCACTGCGATTGATACCTTGAGACACAGGTTTCCCGTTGGTTGGCCTTGCCCCTATCCATGGCGGGCAGAATCGCAATTATCAAAATGGTTGTTCTACGCTGATTTTTGTATCTTTTTAATAACATCCCCATCCCTTTAACTACAGCTCTTTTCACCTGCCTTCGCTCAGCGCTGATTCGCTTGGTCTGGGGTAATAAAAACCCCTTGAGTGTGCTGGAGGGTCCTGACACTGCCACCCGAGAGGGGCGGGCTAGGCGTTCTGGATCTGTATTTATATTATTTAATCGCCCAGTGTTGTTACGCATACGCCTGGTTCCACCTGCTGGGCTTGGGTTAAATTACGTAGGCTTTTGGGGGTGGATATTTTATACTCTCCAGCTTTGCCCATGCCCAATTCTGCACTCTTCCCCATCACTGGGGAAACGTTGATACAGCGCACCCTGGCGAAATGCAATTTAAACACCGTAGGCAATTTGTTTCCGGATAGACACGTTTTCTCATCAACAGATGAGGTCCGATTCAGCGACCTCTCCTTCATTGATGCCTTCAACCTGGCCCGAATACGCTCGGCCTTGCGCGCCAAGTTCTCCTCTTTTCCTTTGGAACCAACGGAATTCGCTCCACTCTCCCTGGTGATACAGAGTCCCAACAACGCCCACTTAATTTCCAAGCTGTATAAACAATGTAGCACACTCAAGCCCGTAGATGACTCCAGATCACCAGCTGCCTGGGAGGGAGGCCTGGGTGGACCCATTTCCGACGATCAGTGGACTTTCTGCTGTAGCGTCACGACTGACATTTCCTTGAATAGTCGTCACAAGCTGCTTCATTTCAAGTTCCTTCGCCGGCTGTATATCACACCGGCCCGCACACATCGCAATGACATCTCTAGGCCACACCACTGCCTTAAGTGTCTTTCCCCATTCGCTGATTTTGCACACTTAACCTGGACATGCCCTAAAATACACCAATATTGGCTGGACGTCCACTCCACTTTGGGAGACATACTATCCATGGCCCTTTCCCCTATACCGGAGATTGCCCTTTTGGGTTATGTGCTTAATTTCCCGAAGAAGATTCGCCGGCTAGCGGCGTTAAGCTTCCTCCTGTCTAAACCGGAGATGGCATTGGTGTGGGGTATTAAACGGGCTCCCACGCTTTGCTCCTGGTTAAACAGCATGGCCTTTTGCAATGTGAATTGCCAAGAATTTAGCACTTTACTCCCCACCGCGTCTAGACCAGTTGACATTTGGGGGCCGTACAGGGAGTACATATCACGGTGCAAGTCCGGAGGTGACTCACCATTGCATTCCGGCCTCACTCCCTCCGGAGTGGGATAGCCACAGGTATGTACACGCATTGCATTGCATAATGAGGTTTGTCATTCGTCCACCTGGCCCCTGGGCTGCGGGTGTGGGTTTTATGAGTTGCTACTGGTGTATTGTCCTATGTATCTCACACATTTTATGTATCATTGTCCTTTGGTTTTAGCTTACGTGTCACATCACTCTGCTCATATATTTGATCGCAAGTTTGAATCGTGCAGTCATATCAATGCTACGTATCCCCTTATGTTTCTCAATGTTATTGCTGGTGCATTGTATTCCTTCGACAGGGGACAGTTTCAGTATACACCTGATTGTTTTGTGTTGTTTATTTATTTATTTTTTTCCTCTGTCTCTTTGTTCTTTATGCAAAATGAAAAATAAAGATTTTTTTAAAAAAAAAATCAACGTCATGCCGCAAAAATGCAATAGGCAAACACAATAAAACATGCGATAAGGCCAAAAGCGATTCAAAAAGTAGCGAAAAGCAGCCACAGGCCTGCAAATCCCACGCGTCTGGTGGGACAATGCACCATAAAAACCACAGGAAAAATACACCAGAAACAACCCAAAACACGTAGCAACATGGATACTCCTTGACCCAGCGCAGAGGCCAACTCGAACCCCACAACCCCCACAGACTACCAGCAAGGAACAACGAGGTCGGGGAAGGCCAAGGAGAAGAGGGAGAGGAAGACGGGGTGCAGACCACAGGAAAACACGACCAGAGTCACGGAGGTGACAGAACACTACCAGCAACTGACCCACCAGCAGACCACTGAATTGCAGTTGGAGTGCCGAGGAGGCCAATCCAGGAGGCCAATAGGCGATGGCATGACGTGACTACCTAAACCAGGCACCAACCCGCTGTCAACAGGAAGGCAGCAACGGCGACAGAAGGTGGCAGTCCAGCGCCCCTGGAGGATTTGGAGGAAACCCAGGCCACAGTCATCAGTGTGGAGACAGTGCAAGGAGTAGGGAGTACGGACACATCTGGAGTGGACCTGACACAACATCAACAGGGAGTTCCACAAACAGGGACTGGGTGGACGGGGGGAGATGGGCACAATGGCATACATGCATAACGAGGCGTAGCACACTGCACACCCACAAACATCCAGGATCATGTCCCAGATTCCCTTGGCACACTGCAGCACACACACATAGCACGAACAGCACACCCACATTGACGACAACATGGAACAATGTGCATAGCCAACACTGCAGAACAGAGGACACACTGGCTCCGCACAGCACAGAACCACGCCCAGGGGCGCTCAAATAGCAGTCACACACCCATGTTGGCTTTGCATACGATGGCCCTGGCCACTCCCCTTGCGAATTGAGTGGGTGACAACAAAGCTACATGTCCAAGTTCCAACCCGCTGCCTGCGGCGACATGTCTGCATCCGATGTACACAGCACAATATAATGTCATAGGGCCCAGGGCCCACATGCATACTACAAGACCACAGGGAAACACGCAGAAATCATGCTGAACTGGCTACAGGCACATGCGCCCGGCCCCTTTATTGGCAGGGCCACATGTACAGTGAGGCCTGTGCTTGGTGTGTGTGGGGTGAGTGTAAGCCCTTCCACACGGAATGTCCGGTTCTGGCAACCACTTGAACATTGGACACCAGTGCAACGGAAACAGAAAACACATGCATGACAGAGTCAACTGGTGAGCAATATGGAGTGAGCTGGAGAAAGTCCAGAGGACAGCCAACATGCAAACAGAAGTGTCTGTGAGTTGCAGTGCACTGGGGTTGGGACACTAGAGATGAGCGCGCTCATGTGAAGAAAAGGTCTTGAATTGTGTCCCTTCGAAATAATACTGATGCAGATGCAGTGTGGTGTGTTAGACCTGCATCATCTTGCCCATCAACATATCCGGGACCCCACACTGTTTGAGGTGACATACCTGTACAACTGCTCCACAGCACAAAACACAATCAGCAACGGACAATGTCCTGTGGTGCACTGAGTCACTGGCACCTGGAGTGCTGAGCAGGGTATCAGGCCGATGATGGCATCCACGAGAGGCCTGAGCAACGAGGACGGCGTCTGCCTCGTGGCGGGATGGGAGGCACCGCCCTGGCAGAGACGTTGTGCTTTCCGGAAGAGGACCACGCCCAGGGCTACATGCTTTTTATTCACACCAATATGCTGGCCTGGAGTACGCCGTACTATCCCACTCTGCTCCCGCTTACGGGGGCATAATAGTCAACATTTCTGCAAGGACCCCCGCTGGGGTGACATGGTTACGTCCACTGTCCACTACACTCCATACACCAGAGGTGTAGGTCGCCGTGGATATGGGTGTGTTCTGCATACCGCAGTCTGTCCAGCACTACGCCGCCACTCTTTGCATTGTGTACTTTCCCAATCATGGTTCTACGGCATCCTTCACACATGACTGCTTGCCTCCTCTCCCCACATTTGTCTATTGTGTGGCTGAGTTGCCATGATGTTGATTGGTCATGTTCACAGCTTGCCCAGGTTCACATTGTAAGTTGTTCAATCATGTCTGGTGTGTGGGCATGTTGTTGTGCATGTTGGTTGTGAATTTGTGACGTGTGCATTGCCAGATTTGTGAATTGCATGGTTGTGGAGTTGAGGTGAGTGGGGTGTTATTTGGGAACTTGCCAAGGAGTTGTGCATTTCCCTTGGTGCCATCCTGGGAAGGCTGGTTGCTGATGGAATGTCGGAAGGTGAAGGGATCATGCACACTGGCTGTGTATTTGGATGCGACATTGGTGAAGATCCCACAGTGTTCTGATGTTGCCTGCACATAGATGTGTGACGTGTGCTTCCTGTTGCGCTGATTGTGTGCTGTGTCACCAGGGGGCACAGGTGGGACATGTGTGCAGTGGATTGCCCCAACACGTGCATGCATCCGGCTATGGCGTATGGTCCATGCTTGGTCCCTAGCAGTTCATGCGCATTGTATTGGCCGTACGGGGCCTGTTGTGCTAGGGTTATGGTGATGTTCATGACAGGTGTGGGGTACTTGGATGTGATGCCCGTGTGAATCCGCCGGCTCTGGCGAGTGTTGGTTGGGGTGTGCCAGTCTCCAACAGGTGCAGCACTGCCAGCAGCTTGGGGGGAGTGGGATGTTGGTTGTCAGCTGTGTTGGCGCCATTGGCCTGTTGGGCGATGATGGCCAGGATGCATAGTATGGTTTTCCCTTTCAGCCTGTAGTGGACAGTGACATTGTCCGAAGTTGTGCCTGTGAGGCAGGTGCGTTTCCTGGGGGCCGCTGTCTTTGTCTGCGCTGCCTCTGTGGTGGTCCGGGAGGGGTGTGACGGGTGGGTGTTGTTGCCTATTGGGTGTCCGAGCTGCATGATCAGTAGCTCCATGGCTTCTGTTTGTCTTCAGGCGTGGTTCTGGGCTGGGCTCCCTAGTGTGGTGCAGGCTGCCGTCCGACTTTACACCAGGTCAGGGCAGGTGTAAATTTCCTTCTGCTAACACGCCTTATTACGTGTTTTGAGTTCTTATTGTCGATCTGTCTGGTCATTGTGAATGTTGAGGTGTGGTGTTGTCGCAGCTTTTGGCACGGGTACGCCTACTCTGCATCTCATTAGCGATAGTTGCGGGGATCCTCTTTGGAGATGTTTTTTGCGGCTGCTATGGTGGGGAAACTGGTGCTCTGGGCTTGTGAATGGTGGGTAAATTTATCAAGACTTTGGCTGCGATAAAGTGCTGTTAATTCAGCCGTAGCTCTTTGTGAATATGCCCCACAGTGTTTCCCTAGGACCGGCCTGTGAACCCAAAGCAGCCATGGCAAATTTTGTCAGACCAATCCTGTACGGTGCGGAGCGAGTGAGCGCAATGAGCCTGGCCACTACAAGTGGGGTTTGGAGGAAGTTTCCAACAAGAAAATCGGGGAATGTTTTTTTAAAATGGTGCATTCTACAACACGTTTTAATTATATATTCAAATTGCATATTAAATGAGGACCCTACAATGCACCAGTATACAATAATCTTTGTTGGGGCTCTTCAATGATTCCCTCGCTACCACCCTCCAACAGTGCCCCTCGTTTCGCAATAGCCCCTCACTCACATGTATTTTTGTTTTATAGCGCCTCTCTCAGCAGTGTGGGGTGTCGGAGCACTGTACATCACACACAGACAATGAATCAAACGTGTAAATCAGTGTTTAGAAAATGTTATATAAGACATTAGGGGATACAAGGTGTCAGATTCACATGTAATCAATACATGTCGCCATTTTTTAAGAGTTCTTTTTAAGCTGGAGAAGCACATACTCAGGATTCAAAATGTAACACAGTTGGCGGGGTGGGATTTCCTATAAGAATGTATTTCTACTCAAACTCATTTTAGCAACATTAGGATCATGAAAGACTGGGGAAAAAACATAACTTTCGAACCTATACCATGTCCTTTGCATTCAGCTCTTTGATGACAGGTCATAGCTCGCTGTGCTTGATTACGATTGTAAGTTACAAACTGTAAGTAACAGAAGGATCTCTGTGACACAAGCAGTAACCCACTGAGCTATGCACACAAAATACAAATCAAATCAAACAGCATTTGTTTAGAGCAGCACTGTCACCCCTAAGGGTATATGGGAGCTGAGGGTTCCGTGTCTCCGTCGAATAGCCAGGTCTTGAGTTTCTTTCTGAAGTTCATCTGGGAGGGGGATTGTTCGGAGGTGGAGGAGTAGGTTGTTCCAGGTCTTGGCCATGACAAAGAAGAAGGAGCGACCACTGCTGCGGCAGCAATGGATGAGGGGGATGTGTGAGGACAAGAGAGGCAGAATGCAGATGTCTGTTGGGCCTGTGGAAGTCCAGTCGATGGTTGAGGAATGATGGTCCTTGGTCATGTAGAGCTCTGTATGTGTGCGTGAGAATCTTGAACTGACATCTCTTCTGGATGGGGAGGCAGTGGAGGTTTCTTATGTGAGGGGTGATGCAGGTCTATTTGGGGAGGTGCATGATGAGTCTACCTGCAGTGTATTGTTTGGTCTGAAGTTATTGGAGGATCTGGGTGGCGAGTCTGAACTAGAGAGCAGTGCCATAGTCGAGGCAGCTGGTGATGAGGGCCTGAGCAACGGTCTTCCTGGTGTTGATAGGGAACCATCTGAAGAGTTGGAGGAACATGCAAAGGGTGTGGAAGCAGGTGGAGGCGACTGCGTTGACTTGTCATTTCATGGTCAGTTGGCTGTCGAGGATGATGCAGAGGTAGCGTACATGGTCTGTTGGTGTGGGTGAAAGTCTGAGCTCTGCCGGCCACCAGCTATGGTGCCATATGGAGGTGTCCCTTCTGAAAATCCGTATTTCTGTTTTGTCAGAGTTGAGTTTGAGGCAGCTGTCTCTCATCCATCTTGCCACATTGGCCATGGCTTTGTAGAAGTTGGTTTTGGCATTGGAGAGGTCTCTTCTGAGAGCAAGAGGATACGTTGGGTGTTGTCAGCGTAGGAGCTTATGTTGAGTCTGTGGGCTCTGACGACATCTGCAAGGAGAGTCATGTAGATGTGGATAGGGTTGGGCTGAGGGATGATCCTTGAGGTATGCCGCAGATGATGCTCTTGTGTTCTTGGGAGCCTAGGTGAAGGGTGGCAGTCGGATGCTCAGTGTGCGTCGTTGAGAGGAAGGAGGCGATCCACTTGAGGGCGTTCTGCTGTATGCCAATGTTGTGGAGTCTGTCGATGAGGGTGTGGTGAGTGACAGTGTAGAATACCACAGATTAATAGAGGACAATCAAGGTCTGTTTCTTAGCTGACAAGGAGAGTTCTGATGTCGTTTGTGGCGGTGATTAGTAGGGTCTCACTGCTGTGGTTGGCATGGAATCCTGATTGTAGGTGGTTATGTTCCAGGTGTTCGGTGAACTGTTGGCTGGTAGCTTTCTTGAGGACCTTGGCTTGGTAGGGGAGTAGGCAGATCAGTCCATAGATTTTGAGGTCGCTAGGGTTGGCAGATGGCTTCTTCAGGAGGAGCCTGACCTCTGCGTGTTTCTATATGTCTGGGAAGATTGCATTGGAGATGGAAGTGTTGAGGATGCAAGTGCATTACGAACTGGGCAGGGGTCATTGAGTTCCCCAGAGTGGATGGATGACATGATGGTTGTGGTGATCTGGGTGGTGAGCAGGAACCAGGTGGTTATAGTTTGGTTGGTGTTTGCTAGAGGGTCTGTGTCGTCGAGGCTGAGAGTGGAGGGATGGGTGTCGAAGTTGTTGTAGATGGTGGCATTTTTGCTGTGGAAGTAATCTGACAAGGTGTCGCAGAGTTCTTGGGAGGGGTGGATGGTGTTTTCTGTGGCTGTCAGGTTGGAGTATTCTTTGACAATCTTGAAGAGGTCCTTTGTGTGGTTGGCTGCAGTGTCGATGCGGGTGGTGATGGCTGCTCTACAATTCTGGATCCGCATGGTACACATTCTTTGTAGCAGGCATATTAACCCTCTGCACTGCTTTAGATGAGCCAAACTCCCAATAGACAAAACTCAAATCTCTCTCCAGCAGGAATGTTAATCACCAGAGATACCAGTCTTGACACTTTTAATGTTGCCTGAAAAGTGCTGGATATACAAGGAACTCTGCAGCAAGAGTGAGAGGTGAGTAATTATGCTGGCCAGGCCTGCTGATTTTGTTACTTGACGCTAATATTGCAATGCTGTGCCCCAGTAAGAAAACCAACCCCAATTCCCTCTAGCCTTTTGGGGAAGCACCCGATGCCCAGTCCAGCCAATTCGGCCTTGGGTATTGCTGGTTTTTGTCATTGTATTAGCCAGAACTTAATTTGTAAAAAAATAAGTGCTGAACGTTTACCCCTTTTCAAGTTACTACCAGATGTTCAGCAAGAGGAGCCACCTTTACACAGTACTTAATTTGCAATATAACGAGTTCCATGTCCAAGGTTTTCTTTAGAAGAACATGGTCAGCGTTATCAAAGGTCTAGGTGCCAAATAAGAAAGGCTATATAATCTTTATTCCACCCCATGTATTTTTAATCCACCACTAGCCACTCCCTAGCTCTTTACTTCACTCTTTCAGGTTCCTTTTCATACCTGCTTTCGCTCTTCATGACTATTTTTCCATCTTTCTCTTCCTCCTTCTTTCCCTTCTCTCTCTTGCTGAAAGCACAACTAAGAAAAATAAGTGCTGGTCCCCAAAAATGAGTCTGTAACGTGAGGCCTGATAGCCCATGTGGTGCTAGAGGGCCTTCAGCCCAACAAGGGCCCCCAGGACTTTATGGGGGCCCCATTCAGGCCAACGCTGGTGAATATCTGTAAGATATGGGTGGGACAGGGGCCCATCATCATATTGTTGACGGGGGCTCCATCATTTTGTGTTAAACCACCTGGCCCTACATGCAGCCAGTGGCTCACATTAAGCACTGCCTTTACATATAGCTGGATTTAAACTGTTGTATCTAGAGATAGGCACAAACTGCAGTTTCCCCTCCCTTCCGTGTGTTCTAGCTAAAGGATGTGCGGCTGTCCTGAGACTCTCTATATATTTATTTATGTATTTATTTATTTATTTGATTTATATAGCGCACTATAATCCAGAGGTCTCTAAGCGCTTTGTCAGGGTCCGCTAGGCGATACTTAGGGATACATCTGGTAACAGGTTAGAGACCGCCCCACGTTTGCTGGAAGAGTACAGTTTTCAATTTCTTTCGGAAGGACATTAGCTTAGTTTCTTTCCGCAGTTCCAGTGGCAGGTTGTTCCACATAGCTCGAAGTGTGTGTGAGAAGGCACGCCCACCCACCGTGGCCAGTCTACAGCGTGGCTGAACTAGGAGGGTAGCTTCTGCAGATCTAAGCACGCACCCTCCCCGGTTTGTAGAGATTCAAACGTGATTTCATGTAGGTAGGTGCCTTGCCATAAAAGGCTTTATGGACAATACAAAGCCCCTTAAACATTAGCCTCTGCTTGACTGGCAGCCAATGTAGTTCACGCAAGAGGGGGGGATGCATGAGTGTTCCTCGGTTTTTTAAAAATAAGTCTGGCAGCGTCGTTCATGACAATCTGCATTCTATTTAAAAGTCTTTGTGGTAGTCCTATGTACAACGAGTTGCCGTAGCCCAGCCTGGCTAAGATCATAGCGGAGACCGCACTCCTCAGAGTGGAAAAGGAAAGCAACGAGGACACTTTCGTGAGTTGTCGGAGGAGGCCGACACAGGTGCCCACCACAGCTGTAACTTGCTTTTTCATGGACAGTTTACTGTCCACATGGATGCCCAGGCTCTTGACCACTGCCGCCGGTTCCGGGGGCATGCCCAGCTCCCTAGGCCAGAATTGATCGCTCCAAGGGTTGCCAGCGATGGTAATCGGCAACACCTCGGTTTTATCCGGATTGATTTTTAGGGAGTTCCCGGACATCCAATTAGCTGTACTTCTCAAAATGTTTTGCAACCTAGCAAAGGCATCCTGGCTATCATCCAATTGGATGATAATTTGGGTGTCATCCGCGTAGTTATATACCTGACAGTCCATTTGATTAAGCATTAGAATCAGAGGCTGCAGATATATATTGAACAAAAGGGGTGACAGAGCAGACCCTTGCGGAACTACATATTGAATGCAGGAGGTGTGAAACACGGCGAATTGCACACTTTTACATTTAATTTTTTTTAAATAAAAAAATAAGTATAAAACCATCTCTGGCACAAAATGTAACTACTTGTTAGGCAAACAGTCACATGCACATTTGCAAAATGCATCACTCGTGCAAGAGAGCCAATGGCTGAAGTGGGCTGGGCCACTGAGACATGGTGTATACTGTGCTGGGAAGAAGCAATGACAGCTAAACAGACCAATGGATGAAGGCAACTCGCTAAAAGCCCATCTATCTATAGATATGTGCCTATGTGTTTTTATTATGAGTTCTTGGAAAACATGAGGCTGGTAAAACAGCTAAAGCTATCTCTACGCCAGAACTAAAAATGCAGTGGTCCAAAAAAAAATAGCATTAAGTACATGGGATTCCCCACAGCAACCAAAGAACAAAATGGGGTAAAGGGGATACAAACTCACTGGACTGCTTTCACTTTACTCAGAAAAGAATTTAGCAACAAACATAAGATAAAAAAAAAGACTGAAATAGGGTACTGAGAAGGTGAAAATTAAATATATCACTACAGTAAAAATCACAGTTGTTTCATGGATCTTTTGTTCTTGACATTGTAAATAGATAGGTCTCAATTCAGTTCCATAAAGTCTGAGAGCCTGATTCACGAAGGGTCTCCGCACTCGTGGCCGGCAGCGGAGGGGAGTCTCGGCACTCAAGGGGGCATCTCCGCAGTGAGAATTTTCATTGCGGATATCAAGGCCGGACTGGGAACCTAAACCGGCCCTGACAAACTGCTCGGTCGACCCCCGGGAGGACGGAGGGGGGGTGCGGCTGAGCGGTTTGCTACTGCTGGTTTTGTCCGATTTTGGTACAGGGGGCTGATATTGCCGGCCCCCAGTAACAGTAACAAAAACAGCCCCCAGGGGGCCAAAACCGGCCCCCACCCTAGCAGCTCACCGGGGAAATGCCTGGTGCCCGCTATGGCCAGTTCGGCCATGGCAGAGATTCCACTCAGAGTGTAGAGACTCCCCCACGACTGCGGGGCCACGGGTGCGGAGGCCCTTTGTGAATCAGGCCCTCAATTTATTTTCTCTTCCAACATGCCCTCTGAGCATCAAGGGCGAGTGTTTTTTTCACTGGTCAGAACTCAATCATTCCATTGAGGTCGCAGTTCATCAAATGATGTTGTCTTCATATCTGATAGACGCAGCTTTGTTAGTTGTGATGAAATTGAAATGAAATGAAATTAAGATTTATAGCGCGCGCCAACACCCGGAGGGGACCAGATACAGCACAGCAGCACCATGTTATGAATCACATATTTAGGGTGGGCCCCTCTGTATGCGACCACTATGGTTTATAGCAACTTTCTGACAGCACCTTGAGCCTACAATAGAAATCCTGAGAGAGGGTGTGACAGATAGAGTCAGCAGGTCGTCAGCCCGCCTGCTTCTGGTCACGCCACCTGCTTCGTAAGAGGATTAGCTAATGTCGAACACAACTGTGAACACCTGATATGGCTAAGGACCCGAGCCCGTGGGTGTGCTCAGAAATACGTCCTGTAAGGAGTCCCTATGGAGACAAGAACACCCTACCCTCGGTGAGGAACCAGGAAGAAAAATAATTCATTTACCATTCCTCTACAAAGAACACACAACCACAAACATGCAGCGTGGAAGGCAGGCCTGGGGATGAAATAGCAAGCATGATTTGCTGTTGAAAAGTGGCTATATATCAATAGATACAAATATGTTTCTTTGACCATTTGGTGTTACGTGGGTGTCTCGAATTTCTTTTACATCAAACTTCTTTTTATCTTCCAGTTCTTTGCAGTGTATATTTTTTTTAAATAAAAAAGTGCTGCTCTTATAATCTTGGAGATTCTGAAATAAAGTATCTTATATTTTGTTAACAAAAACCGTTTAATTGGGCATTTTAGATTATAAATCAGGAATAAGTCTATAAGCATTTCTCCGTACAAATACTTTTATAAGATGTTGAATATAAACTGATGTTCCTAATACGGCACGATTAACGAAATTCTCCTTTAACCTTTTAATTCATATGACTGATGGTTTACTCAAGAAATTTGAGGAGACTGCCAAGAACATGATGTATATGTAAAGCATGTGAGAAAGCAAGGCTGTGTAATATTGGCTTGTGAATGTCAGGTCCATTCAACATTTTGAGAATTGGCACAAGAGGTAACTTTATAAAGAAGGGGTCCGATTCCCAAAGCTACTTGCGGGTGTTAGTCTAGCATAGCTGCCAAGGTTTCACATAGCTATGTGTGAAATGTTCATATTTTCAGTGTTATTATGAGTGCCATTTCAATGACTGATTACAGTATCTCGTGAGCAAAATCAAGCAATGAAGTTGAGGGAAACATATAAATATCAGAAATTTTGCACATTTGAGCACGGAGAAACTCTAGGTCACAGGCTGTATTATTTCAAAAAGAAATAAGCTCATCAATAAAAATTATAAGCTGACTGAGCGGTCCGTCCTGGTCCGGCGAGCCGCCCACTACCTGCCCAACCCTGCTGGTAGCCCCATCCAGGGCCTGTTGTAGGGCGGTGCGATTGGTGCCACTGCACCCGGAGCTGACTTGGGGTGGGAGCGCCATGTTTATCGTTTCAAAAGCAATTTTCAGCATCAATAAAAATGTCAAAATAACTCTGGTGATTAATGTTCTTCCTGGAGAGAAAGACCAGAGCTTTGTCCAGTGACAGTTTTGATTCATCATAGCGTATAGGGTTAATATGCCTGCTGCAAAGAAAGCGTCCCATTCAGATCACAAAGTGCATATAATATAAATAGGTCAATGGGTTACCGCTTTTGTCAGAGAGATCCTTTTGTTACTTGCAGTTTATAAGTTAAAATCCTACTATAGAGCAGTGAGCGATTAACTGCCATCCATGGGTTGCATGCAAATTGCAAGGAAAATATTAGTGTAATGTTTTTTCCCAGTCTTTCGTTATCCTAATATTGCAAAAAGGGTTAATTTGGGTGGAAATCAATTCTTATTATGAAAGAAACCCCCTAACAATGGTGTTTCGTTTAAAATTCGGAATTTGTGATTTTCCAGATCAAGGACTCTTAAACTATACTGCCTACCAGTATGGATGCCATGTGACTCCTACACCTTGTAGGCCTCTGTCTTATGTAACATTTCCTATACACTGATTTACACATGTATAATTGTCTCCGTGTAATGTGTGTGTGATCTAAAGTGTTCTGACAACTTAAACTGGTATGAGTGGAGTTATAAAACTAAATGAATCTAAGAGAGAGTGGTTATGGAGACTTGAGAGGCATTGTTAAAGGGTGGTAGTGAGGAATTCCATGGCGGAGGTGGTCATTGGGAGGGCACCAACAAACATTGTTGCACAGGGTGCCACCAGTGATACAGCCGGGCCTGTAGAATAGGGCAGTATCCTGCCTCATCAACATCTCACACCCGGGGGTACCGGGGCGATTCAAAACTGGGCTATACAAAACAGAGCAAATACGTTACCTTCAGAATTATTTTACGATTATTTTCATTCCCTGAGATTTTGTTGACAATCCATAATTGCTTCGTCTTCACAGTTCACACACTACTACTAGAGGGCATCATGTTAAAAAATCGCTACTTACTGGGACAGTCTTTTAGTTTTATTTTTCATTCGAGGCCTCAGCGTAACTCTCTGCTTGCTTCATGTCCTTGGTTGAAAAGCACTGCGGCTGCGCAGTATGCCTGGGCGGGCTGCAGAGAACACAGTGATCCTTTTGGTCCAATTCAGGACACAAACTTGACGATTAGTCAAGTAGGGACGGAGAGCGCTAATAATAAAATAATATAGTTTGCAACTAAGTGGTGATCATTGGTAGTGCGTGATGGGAGTGACCTGTGCTTTATGAAAAGGCAGGGACCTTGGTAGTTTCTAAGCGTGTGTGCCTCATAAGGCGGGCTGCTGGTGTGCGATATCAGCTCTTCACCGGTGACAAGCCAATATCGCATGTAGACCCGGCCCCGAAAATTAAGTGCCGTGGACCATCACACAGAAATGCCTTAGTCTAATACCTGATGCCTGATACTTGGCAGGGCTGGTCTAGCTTCACACGCACAAGCATTTGTACGATTGCAAACCACTCTTTGATGCCACAGGAGCTGGTAATGAAGAATACCTTTGGTAAATTAATGTTACTTTTCTCACATACTGCCTTGGTATTCTTCAAAATCTACCAAAGAAGTGGTAGAGGTCAACCTAATTTTGGCCGCAGGTAGAGAAAAACGGAAACATGTCAATAAAGCTGTTTCTGCATTTCTCTGAGACCACAACATGGGCTCTATATACCATAACAATTTATGCTTCTACATGAATGAAATATATCGAAAAGACGGAGTCCATTTCACAGGAAACAGGGTGTCCCTCAACAACTTAAAAGACTGCATCCTGCTCTATATGTAGTTATCATCTACACACCATAAACATAAGAAATGCGTTACTTACCTGTAACTGCAGTTATCCAGTATTAGTGTCTTTCATAGATTCACATGCCTGAATCATTCCCCGTCGTCGAGACGGGAGCCTCCGGTATATAGAAAAGTAATGTCCTAAGACATACATATAAAAGAATAGGCCTAAGGGTCTCACCTTAGTGTCCTATCTAGGTCCTTATGTAGGAAGGACCAAACAGGGTAGGCCCAAGGGTCCCACCCTGGTAGCCTATCTGTGTCCTTTAGTAAAAAGGACCAAAGTAAAGAGAAACAACCAATCAGCTACTACCTCCCTCTAGAACCTTCCTGTCAGGAGCCTCAGTCTCTCAGATTTTCGTACGCACCAAGCTAGTGAGGCGTAAACTTGTTAGAGAGAGAGAGAGAGGTGAGTCCTTCCAGGGGAGGCGGGAGGGTGCATGTGAATCTATGAAAGACACTAATACTGGATAACTGCAGTTACAGGTAAGTAACACATTTCTTATCCAGTATTTGGGTGTCTTTCATAGATTCACATGCCTGAATCAGAGTAGCAAGCAATACAATATGCACATTCTGTGTTGGTACAGCATATAGAAGTCTGCAGATAGGAAACATTTGCAACTGTAAACCAACGACATACAACATCATGTAGTAACTAGTAATAAGGAAATGTGCATACCAGTCAAGGATGGTGGGAAACAAGAAGGCTCACCTCACTGGAATAGATGGCGAAGCACCGCTCTGCCCACTGCTGCGTCTTTCGTTAGCTCATCGTCCAAGCAGTAGTGCCTGGTGAAGGTATGCGGGGACTTCCAGGTCGCCGCTCTACAGATGTCCAGGAGTGGCACTCCAGCAAACAGTGCCACAGATGTGGACATGGCTCTCGTGGAATGGGCTTTGGCCCGCGAGTCCAAAGGCCGCCCAGCCTTGTCATGGCAGAAAGTTATCGCTGAAGAGATCCACCTTGATATACTTTGTTTTGTCAAGGGCATGCCCTTCCTTGGTCTGCTGAATGCGACAAAGAGTTGGGGTGATTTCCTGAATTGTTTTGTTCTGTCAATATAGAATTTGAGGCATCTCTGAATATCTAAAGAGTGCAGCGTTCTTTCAGCCGAAGTAGATGGGTTCGGAAAGAATGATTTGAGGACTACTGGCTCATTAAGATGGAAGTCCGAATGGACTTTGGGTATGAATCGTGGGTTAGTACGCAGTATGACTCTGTCCTCTTTGAATTGTAAGAAAGGGTCTTGGATGGAGAAGGCTTGCAATTCACCAACTCTCCTGGCTGATGTTAAGGCTAGGAGGAGGGCCGTCTTCCACGACAGGAATTTGACATCCGCTTTGTGGATAGGCTCGAAGGGATGCTTCATCAGTTGGTGAAGGACCACGTTGAGTTGCCATGACGGAGGGATAGGTTTTGGCCTTGGAAAAGACCTGAATAGTCCCTTCAGGAATTGTTTGATGAGCCTGTCCGCCCACAGGGAAGGACCCTTAGAAGTTCTTGTGAACCTAGATATTGCTGCCAGGTGAACCTTGATGGACGCATGGGCAAGACCTGACTCCGCCAGGTGTAGCAGATATGGCAGTAGTTGCTGTGGGGTGACCTGGAAAGGATGTAGGCCTTCTTTCGCACACCAGACACAGAAGCGTTTCCATTTGAGAGAATAGGTCTTTTTAGTGCTGTCAGCTCTAGCTTTAGCTAGGACATCTCTACACTCCTGCGGAATGTTCAGGTGGCTGAATTCGCGGTATTCAGGAGCCAGGCTGATAATTTCAGAGGGCCCAGGTTCGGGTGGAGAACCTGTCCTTGGGACATTGTGAGCAGGGTTGGATGACTGTGTAGGCGAAGAGGAGGTTGGATAGACAGGCGATGGAGTTCCGTGTACCAATGCTGCCTCGGCCAGGATGGGGCGATGAGAATCAGGGTGCAGGGCTCCGATTTCATCTTCCTGATTACCCTGGGTATCAGTGGAAATGGCGGAAAGGCGTAAGCAAACACGTTCCGCCAAGCTATGGAAAATGCATTCCCTAGTGTTCCTGGTTGGGGAAGGCTGCTTGCGAAGCTTGGGCATTTGGCGTTCTCCCTGGTGGCAAAGAGGTCTATCTGTGGTGTTCCCCACTCCGCAAAGATGTAGTTTATCACTCCTGCATCCAGCTCCCATTCGTGGGATAGAGACTGTTCTCTGCTCAAGGCGTCCGCTAGGACATTGTCTCTGCCCGGAACGTACTCGGCTTTGAGTGTAATGCCATGCTGGAGGAGCCAGTTCCAGACTCTCTGAGATTCTCTCTCTCTCTCTCTCTCTCTCTCTCTCTCTCTCTCTCTCTCTCTCTCTCTCTCTCTCTCTCTCTCTCGAGAGAGAGAGAGAGAGAGAGAGAGAGAGAGAGAGAGAGAGAGAGAGAGAGAGAGAGAGAGAGAGAGAGAGAGAGAGAGAGAGAGAGAGAGAGAGAGAGAGAGAACGCGTCCCTCCCTGTTTGTTCAGGTAGTGCATCGTCGTAGTGTTGTCTGTCCTGACGAGCACTGGGGAGTTTCGGATGCGTGGGAGGAACAATTGTAGCACCAGGAAGACTGCCCTTAGCTCCAGAATGTTGATATGTAGTTTGGATTCCTGCGGTGTCGATTTGCTGTGGATCTGTAGTTCTTGCAGGACTGCACCCCAGCCCTCTAAGGATGTGTCCGTGGTGACTACATGTGGTTGTGCCGGAAGCAGGAACGGCAGTCCCTGCGACAGGTGTTTGGTCGACCTCCACCATTGTAAGTTGTTGACTATAGATTGGGTGACTCGTATGCGGTCTTCGAAGGATCCTGCAGCTTGTGTCCACTGCCTTGTCAGTGCTTCCTGGAGGGGGCGCATTTTTAGACGGCAGTGTGGGATGAGCAGAATGCATGACGATATCATGCCGAGGAGCGACTTGAAGATACGGACAGTCAGAGTCCTTTTGGATGCCACAGACGTGGCTAAAGAGATGAGTTTCGATTTTCTCTCCTGTGATGGGAAGGCTCTTGCACGTTCCGTATCCAGGGTTGCTCCAAGGAAAGTGATGACTTTGCTTGGTTTCAGTGATGACTTCTCTTTGTTGAGGGTCAGGCCTAATTGGCGGAAAAGATGCAGACAGGCGCTGGAAGACGCGGCTGCGGCTGCTGTCGACGGAGCCTTTACCAGCCAGTCGTCCAGGTATGGGAAGACCTGGTGTCCCTGTTGGCGAAGAAAGGCTGCGACAGGTGAGAGGCATTTTGTGAAGATCCGTGGGGCAGATTTCAGGCCGAACGGGAGAACACGGAATTGGTAGAGGACTCCTGCTACTGCGAATCTGAGATATTTCCTGTGTCCTTTGAGGATAGGGATGTGATAGTAGGCGTCCTGAAGATCTAGTGATGTCATGTAGTCGCCTTTTTCCAGGAGTCCCAGGATCTCTTGTAGTGTGACCATACGGAACGACTGTTTCTTTAGGAACACATTGAGCGCTCTTAGGTCGAGGATCGGTCTCCATTTCTTGCCCTTTTTGTGAATTAGGAAGAAGTGGGAATAGAACCCTTCCCCCTTCTGGGCGTGTGGAACTTTTTCTATTGCGCCCTTTTGAAGCATGGAAGCTAGCTCCTGAAGAAGCAGCTGTAGGTGTCTGGGAGGGCGCTTTACAGGTGGTGTCGGTGGGGGGTTTGAGAGGAATTCCAGTGAGTTGCCGAATTGGAGAAGTTGTAAAACCCACCGGTCCGTTGTTATTTGTCGCCAATTCTGTAGGAAAAAAGAGAGTTTCCCTCCAAGTCGCAAAGAATGTGATGGTGGAGGGGCTGGCCAATTGATAGAGTCATTGGCGATTGCCTGTGGGTCTCTTCTGACCTTTTCCCCTGTAGGACGATTTGTTATAAGAAGTTTGGCGTCCCGGCTGGCTTTGACGCTGTGGGAACTGCGTCTTGCCTTGTGAGTATGAATAGGAGGATTTATTTTGGTAGGAACCTCTGTATGAGGACTGTCCTCTCCCTCTGTTGCCACGAAAGGACTGATTACGAGATTGTAGAGTTCCCAGAGCTCTGGCTGTATCGGTGTCCTTCTTGATTGTGGTGAGGGCTTCATCAATCTTTTCGCCGAAAAGATGTTCGCCGTCATATGGCATATCAATTATTTTAGTTTGGACCTCCTGTCTGAAGGAGGTGGCCTTAAGCCAACCTTGACGTCTTACAACAGCGGCACCTGCCAGCTGTCTGAAGCCAGTCATGGCTACGTCGATGGCACAATCGATCAATTCCGAAGCCGAAGTTTGTCCTTCGAGGAGAAGCGAGTGCGCCTCCGCTTTCAAGTCACCTGGAAGGTCAGCGAGGTAGGGCGCGATGTCCGCCCAGAGTTGACGGTTGTAGCGGCCCAGAAGTGCGATAGAGTTGGCGATCTTCACCGTCGTCGCAGACGTGGTGGAAAAGCGTTTTCCGATGGCATCCAGCTTCCTGCCTTCCTTATCGGGTTGTGTTGATAAGGGGGATGCAGGGTTTCTCGAGTTCTTCTGCGCCGCCTGAGTAACCACGGAGTCTGCCTTGGGGTGACCCGTGAGGCATGCAGGTGCCGATGATGTAGCTTTATATTTTTTTTCAAGTCTGGGTACTACTACCTGCAGAGATGCCGGTGTCTGCATGAGTTGTTTTCCCTGTTTTAGTAGGTAGTCAATGATCGGGATTGATCTTGTTGTTTTCTTCGTTGGTTCCTTGAAATCATAGAGGAAACATTCAGTCTCCTGCGTTTCCATGGACATATGGAACCTTTTAGCTGCCCTTTCCATAAGGTTATGGAAGCCTCCAATGTCTGCGGGTGGAGACTCCGAAGATTGCGGCTCTGGAGAGGCTGGAGAGTGAGTGACGTAGTCTTGGTCGGCGTCCGGGTCTGTGTCATCGTCGCGGACTTCTCCTTCTTCGTGGTCCCTCTCATCGTCATCAGACGAGATGGGGTCTTGTGCTGGATCTTGAGTCCTCGGAAGTACCAGCGGAGGGGGCTTATGTCTTGGTAAAGGCGCAGTTACAGGCGCAGGTATAGGTGCAGATACCTGCGGAGTCGGAGGAGCAACAGGAGTGGCTTTTACTGGAAACCGCTCTTTATAGTCTTGGATGAGGAAAAGCAAGTCCGAAACTAAGGATGCTGGCAGGCACACCATTGGTGTCACTTGTGTGTGTACCTGCGTATGGACAGCTTGAGGCACAGGTTCCTCAACACCTTGCTCCTCATCTGTACTCTGGCACTTAACCACCAGTTCCGAAGGGCTAGTGTTGGACAGGCCGCGGTGAAGGCCCACTCCCTCCCCGCATGGCAGGGCACGGACACCGGCCCTTCCAGTGTCACCAGAAGAACTACACTGACAACCCGCAGAAACCAACCGCAATCCGTCCCCCCACGGGACGATTGCTCCCGAACATCCCAACATCGGCTGACCCGAACCACCGTCAGCACCATTGCCCGGGGTCAGCCGCCATCTTGGACACTGCACCACGAGGCCGCGTGGCCTCAACTCGACCCCAACCCTGGGCCTGGCCAGGCCCCGACATCGAGGCCTCACCATCCACCCAGGAGGTGAACGGACCACTTGGCAGGTCAATGGGAAAGAGGAGTGTCGATGGCTCTCCCCCGCCAGGTGCCGATCGCCCCCAGCCGCCCCGGGCGCTGGCTCCACCCCCCTGCTGGGTGTCTGGACTCCCTCATCCCGGACCTCCCGACCTCCAAGAGCGAGGGTCCGGACATCAAAGGGGGTCAGACCTATAACTGGGGCAGCTCCAGAGCAGGAAGGCAGTTGTATCTCGGAGTCGAGAGACACCTTGAAGAACTCATCCTTGACGGACTGCTGGCGCTGCCGCAGCCCTGCCTTTTGAATCATCGTCCTGCCTGCTGGCGCTGCCGCGGCTTTCTGCAACCTACATCCTCGTCGGGACCTGCTGGCGCTGCCGCGGCCCTCTGCAACCTACATCCTCGTCGGGACCTGCTGGCGCTGCCGCGGCCCTTTGCAACCTACATCCTCATTGGGACCTGCTGGCTCTGCCGCGGCCCCTCCTTGTGTGAACTACCATCCGAGCCCGCTGGCGTTGCCGCGGCCCAACATCCCGGATCTCCGAGCTCGAGGATTGTGAGCTATCCTACCACCTCCGTACCAGATCGGTACCCAGTCTGTCCCGCTACCCCTTTCCTCACCAGAGACTAGAATTGACCCTCGTGTCCCGATCTCACTGTATCGTTGATTTCCTTGCCTCAAGAATCGTATATAAAGAGTGTTGACCTCATCCTTGTGTGGTGTCCATCTGTGGGGGGGAAGTTACTTGTCTGTACGATCGTGGGAGACGGCCCTCTCTGGAGGCCTCTCCCCTTGTCCTCGGCCGACCCTCCAGGTCCCCGTCTAACATTGGTGGCCAGCGGCGCGATCCGAACCAACGCATAATCGTACAGAGAGTAACTCACCCCACGACTCAACCACGATGTCAACAAAAGAAAGCGGATCCACAGAGAAATTCCAGATGGAGAAACTAGAAGAGTACAACCATCGAGAGCTAAAACAATTTTGCATGGAACTAGGCATTGCTACCACCGGGCTGAGCACGAAAGAGGACTTCAAGCACGCCCTAGAATCTTGGGCAGAAACGGGTACGGCCGTACCCCGGAACCAAAACCTCGAGGCGCCGGAAACAAACACCCCTCCGACAGAAGGAAGGAGATCGGGTCTCTCCCCGGAGGAGATCCAAGAACGAGAGAAAAGCAGACTCCATGAATTGGAGTTGGCACGACTCCGGTTGGACGGAGAGCTGAAGTTGGCAGAACAAAAGATCTCGCTAGAACACTTACGGCTCCGAGAGGAGCGGGAAGAGAAACAAAGGCAGAGGGAACTCGAAGAGAAAAAAATGGCATACGAACATGAGCGCAAGCTAGCTGAGATAGAAATGCGGAAACAGAATAAAGATCTCGGGGTGGCTGAACGCCCGCACACCCCGGGCCCTGCCGAACCAAAAGTCCACATCCCCAAGGATGTCGTCAGAGAATACTATCGAAACGACGATATCCAGCAGTGGTTCAAAGCCTATGAGATCGCCATGACCTCCCACCGGATCGATCGAAATGACTGGAGAGCCGGGCTATGGGGGAGGTTCGTCAATGAAGGGCGCGACGCCCTGCTGCAGCTCCCGGACCATCAAATGACCTCCTATGACCACATGAAGGCCGCCCTCCTCACTCGATATGGACTCACGCCCGAGATGTACCGCCAGAGGTTCCGCGACTGCAAGCGGATCCCGGGTACCACTTGGGTAGAGTATGTGAACTATTTCAGCAGAGCCTTCGAGGGGTGGATCAAGGGCAGCCACGTAACAACCTACGAGCAACTCTTCAACCTCATTGTATGGGAGCACCTCTCCAACAACTGCTTTGTCGAGCTCAGGCAGCACCTCCTCGACAGTAAATTGACTGAACCTCGGCAGCTCGCAGCCGAAGCTGACCGATGGGAAAGCACTCGAGTTGCCCGAAGTGGGCCAAGTGATCCAAACAGAACCAACCAAGGTCCCCATCGCCCCCGAGGAGGAGGAGGCCAGGGTCGGGGCAGAGATGCCGTCCCGGCAGCTCCCACCAGCAACACCCCACCCCCGGCCGGTAGGGGAAACCCCCCAATGCGTCCGGGGTTCCGAGCTAACGTCACGTGCCACCGGTGCCAGCGGACCGGCCACTATGCCAACGACCCTAACTGCCCGAAGAACCAAAGTCCCATACCACGCCAGGTCGCTGCCGCCGCCCTAGGAGAGGAACAAGCTTCCGAAGAATATGAGGAGTACGAACAAGAACAACCCGAGTGGGAACCCGCCGCCATGGTCCTGGCTTGCCTAGGGGAAAGAGACATGATTCCGCGGGCTCCCCTACCCGCCAACACGAGGAAATACAGCCAGTGGGTGAACCTTAACGGGCGCAAGGCCGAAGCTCTGCGTGACACCGGGGCCAGTGTGACGGCAGTCCGATGTCATCTGGTAACCCCCGAACAAATTTTGCCAAACGTTCTTTGCCCCGTCCGATCAGCAGACAATTCAGAGAGCCTGTGTCGGATGGCCTGCGTCCCCTTCGAATGGGGAGGAGTGTCCGGTATGCTAAAGGTGACTGTCCGTGATGATGCCCCGGTGGACTGCCTCCTGGGAAACGACCTCGAAAGTTCCCCCTGGGCAGCAGTTGAGAGAAGAGAGCACCTGGGGATGTTGGGCATCCCGGACTGGGCCTGCGTAACAACCCGGTCCATGGCCGCCCGCGCCATCTCCAGTCCCGAAGAACCCGAATGGCCAGCACCTCCTCCCCCAATCGTCCCGGAGGGAGACGCCCTCAGTACCAATCCCCCAGAGCAAAACCAAGAAGGGCCCGCTCAGCTCCAGGATCTTCCAGAACTGGCCCTCGAGTCCCTCGAGGGACTCCGACAGCAAGCCCTCGCCCAGAGCATAGGAGACAGCGCAGGAGCCCACTGGATCTATTGGGACAATGACCTACTGTACAGTGAACAGAGAATTGCTGAATTAGGGGCCAGCCGGGTGCTGGTGGTGCCCCTTCGCTTCAGAGACTTCCTTCTGAACTTAGCCCACGATGTCCCCCTTGCCGGGCACTTGGGACAGGACAAAACTTACAACCGCCTGGTAACACACTTTTACTGGCCCAAAATGCGAAATGATGTCTCCAACCACTGCCGGGCCTGCCCCACCTGCCAGGCCAGCGGGAAGAGTGGCCGAAAAATCAAAGCACCCTTGCAACCATTCCCCGTCGTCACCACCCCGTTCGAGCGGGTGGGAATAGACATTGTGGGGCCCCTGGACCCTCGAACCACACAGGGGCACCGGTTCATCCTGGTCCTGGTGGACCACGCCACCCGCTATCCCGAGGCCATTCCTCTTCGGACCATAACAGCACCAGTGGTAGGACGAGCCTTGATGGGGATATTCTCTCGAGTGGGCTTCCCCCGGGAGGTCGTCAGCGACAGGGGCACGAACTTTATCTCCAGATATATGAAATCTCTATGGCAGCAGTGCGGGGTTACCTACCGATTCACGACCCCCTATCACCTGCAAGGAAACGGTCTGGTCGAACGGTTTAACCGCACTCTCAAGGGGATGATCATGGGCCTGGAGGAACCCCTACGACGCCAATGGGACGTGCTGCTCCCGTGCCTCCTCTTCGCCTACCGAGAGGTTCCCCAGAAATCCCTCGGCTTCAGCCCCTTCGAGCTCCTGTACGGGCACCCTGTCCGGGGGCCCCTCTGCCTGGTTTAAGAAGAATGGGAGATGTCCCCCCAGAAGACTCCCCCGGACGTGTATAAGTACCTCCTGACCCGGCGATTCAGGGAGCTCGCCAAAGCCAACCTTGAGGCCAGTCAGGAAGACATGAAGAAATGGTACGATCAACATGCCTCCTCCATTGAATTCGAACCTGGTCAGCAAGTATGGGTGATGTCACCAGTCGAACCTTGTGCCCTGCAGTACAAATGGACGGGGCCCTTCAAGGTGATTGAGCGCAAGAGCCCTGTCACCTACCTAATAGACATGGAGTCCCCCCAGAACCCCCTCCGGGTCCTCCACGCCAACAGACTCAAACCACACTTCGTACGCTCGGAACTCAGCCTCCTGATGGCAACCGACAGTGGGGCAGAAGAAGATTCCGAGCCCCTCCCTGACCTACTGAGGACCCGTGAGAAAGATGGCTCAGTGGACGGGGTCCGACTCTCCGATGCCTTGACCCCGGAGCAACGGCAAGACTGTCGGGCTCTCCTGCTGCAATTTGCGAACCTGTTCTCCCTCACCCCAGGGGTCACCCCCTGGTGACTTCACGACGTGGACACTGGGGATAGTCCACCTATTCGACACAGGGCGTACCGAGTGCCGGATCGGGTGCGTGCCTGCATCCAGGACGAAGTCTCCAAAATGCTCGCCCTCGGAGTCATCGAGCCCTCCGACAGCCCCTGGGCCAGCCCAGTCGTACTGGTCCCCAAAGCTGCTGCCCCGGGCACCACCCCGGAGCTACGGTTCTGTGTAGACTATCGGGGTCTGAACGCTGTCACCCGAACCGACGCTCACCCCATTCCCCGGGCAGATGAACTAGTTGACCGTATGGGGGCTGCCCGCTACCTAAGCATCTTCGATCTGACAGCGGGCTACTGGCAGATCGGCCTCACCCCCAGAGCCCGAGAACGATCCGCCTTCTCGACCCCGGATGGCCACTACCATTTCAAAGTGATGCCATTCGGCATGAAAAACGCTCCAGCCACTTTTCAACGACTCGTGAACGAGGTGTTGGCGGGCCTTGAAGAGTTCAGCGCCGCCTACCTAGACGACATCGCTGTATACAGCCGTCACTGGACAGACCACCTCCACCACCTCCGAGAAGTCCTGCAAGCCCTTCAACAGGCCGGCCTTACCATCAAGGCCAGCAAATGCCAGATTGGCCAGGGGTCCGTGACCTACCTCGGACACCAAGTGGGGAGCGGTCTGGTGGCCCCCCTCCAGCTCAAGATCGCTGCTATCCAGTCCTGGCAGCCCCCCGTCACCCAAACCGAGGTCTGAGCCTTCTTGGGGCTCACCGGATACTACCGACGGTTTATGAAGGACTATGGCAACATTGTGGGGCCCCTCACAGAACTCACATCCAAGAAAAACCCTAAAACAGTCAACTGGACCCTGGACTGTCAAGCGGCCTTCGAGAAGCTGAAGGCCGCCATGTGCACTGCCCCGGTGCTCCAGGCCCCCGACTACAGCCGGGAATTCATCGTCCAGACGGACGCCTCAGATCAGGGCATTGGGGCGGTCCTCTCCCAGCTCAACGCCGAAGGAATCGACCAGCCAGTGGCTTTCATCAGCCGACGCCTGCTGCCCCGTGAACAACGCTGGAGCACCATCAAGCGGGAGGCCTTCGCCGTAGTGTGGGCCCTCAAAAAGCTCCGGCCCTACCTCTTCAGCACCCATTTCCGGGTACAAACAGATCATAGGCCCCTGCAATGGTTGATGCAGATGCGGGGGGAAAATCCAAAACTACTGCGATGGTCCATCTCCCTGCAGGGGATGGACTTCACTGTGGAGCATCGTCCAGGCCAGGACCACGCCAACGCGGACGGCGAGGAGAGTACCCAAGAGGATGGGTGACTCTCCCCGCCTTCAGCTGGGGGGGACGCATGTTGGACAGGCCGCGGTGAAGGCCCACTCCCTCCCCGCATGACAGGGCACGGACACCGGCCCTTCCAGTGTCACCAGAAGAACTACACCGACAACCCGCAGAAACCAACCGCAATCCGTCCCCCCACGGGACGATTGCTCCCGAACATCCCAACATCGGCTGACCCGAACCACCGTCAGCACCATTGCCCGGGGTCAGCCGCCATCTTGGACACTGCACCACGAGGCCGCGTGGCCTCAACTCGACCCCAACCCTGGGCCTGGCCAGGCCCCGACATCAAGGCACCACCATCCACCCAGGAGGTGAACGGACCACTTGGCAGGTCAATGGGAGAGAGGAGTGTCGATGGCTCTCCCCCGCCAGGTGCCGATCGCCCCCAGCCTCCCCGGGCGCTGGCACCACCCCCCTGCTGGGTGTCTGGACTCCCTCATCCCGGACCTCCCGACCTCCAAGAGCGAGGGTCCGGACATCAAAGGGGTCAGACCTATAACTGGGGCAGCTCCAGAGCAGGAAGGCAGTTGTATCCTGGAGTCGAGAGACACCTTGAAGAACTCATCCTTGACAGACTGCTGGCGCTGCCGCAGCCCTGCCTTGTGAATCATCGTCCTGCCTGCTGGCGCTGCCGCGGCTTTCTGCAACCTACATCCTCGTCGGGACCTGCTGGCGCTGCCGCGGCCCTCTGCAACCTACATCCTCGTCGGGACCTGCTGGCGCTGCCGCGGCCCTCTGCAACCTACATCCTCGTCGGGACCTGCTGGCGCTGCCGCGGCCCTTTGCAACCTCCATCCTCGTCGGGACCTGCTGGCGCTGCCGCGGCCCTCTGCAACCTACATCCTCGTCGGGACCTGCTGGCGCTGCCGCGGCCCTTTGCAACCTCCATCCTCGTCGGGACCTGCTGGCGCTGCCGCGGCCCTCTGCAACCTACATCCTCGTCGGGACCTGCTGGCGCTGCCGCGGCCCTTTGCAACCTACATCCTCATCGGGACCTGCTGGTGCTGCCGCGGCCCCTCCTTGTGTGAACTACCATCCGAGCCTGCTGGCGTTGCCGCGGCCCAACATCCCGGAACTCCGAGCTCGAGGATTGTGAGCTACCTACCACCTCCGTACCAGATCGGTACCCAGACTGTCCCGCTACCCCTTTCCTCATCAGAGACTAGAATTGAGTGGACCCTCGTGTCCCGATCTCACTGTATCGTTGATTTCCTTGCCTCAAGAATCGTATATAAAGAGTGTTGGCCTCATCCTTGTGTGGTGTCCATCTGTGGGGGGGAAGTTACTTGTCTGTACGATCGTGGGAGACGGCCCTCTCTGGAGGCCTCTCCCCTTGTCCTCGGCCGACCCTCCAGGTCCCCGTCTAACAGCTAGTGGCCTGTGGAAACGGCTCCTCATCCATTTCTTGGTCCTGTAAGAGGCAGGATGGTGTTAGTTGTTGCACCTTACTAGGTGATGTCATGTCCGGAGTAATTGGTTTTTTGGTAATTCTGATCGTGACATGGGAGGTTTGGGCATCCATAGCGTGTGAGAGCAGATCAGACTCCTTACAGGTACCAGTTGCCATCGACGCCTGTGTCGATGGTGTCACCAAAGAGCTTTCCGTCGTCGACGGGATTTTACTCTTCGTCGACGGTATGTCCGTCGTCGACTGCCTCGTCGACGGTGTTCTCGCCGACGGCAACTTTTCCATCGTCGATGGCTGCGTCGTCGTCGACGGGGCGCTCCTCGTCGACGATGGAGGCTTCGTCGACGTTGTGGTTTTCGTCGACGGTGTCGTCGTCGATGTCTTCGGCGTCGGCCTTGCCGTCGACGACGTAGTCCTAGTCGTCGAGGGAACCGTGGATGAAAGTGGTCGACTCGTCGACGATGAAGATGTTGTTTTGGTCGACGAGGAAGACGCCGACGAGGCCGTCGTTGTCGACACTGTTGTCGTCGACGTAGAGACGGTTTTCAGCGCTGAGGAGATCGTCGACGTTGTTTTCGACGTTAACATCAGCGACTGCTTCCTGGGGACAGTAAGGTCCTTGTCAGACACGGTAGGCTTGCCCTCTGAAGACTTTCTGGCCTTCTTAGGAGGGGTGTCTGAGGGGCCAGGAGAGGAAACCCTAGGCCTCTTCAAGGAAAACTGCGAGGTGCCAGACATGCTCTCACCTTCAGAAACCAAGTCGCCTTCTGGCCTGTTTTTCAGCCTGTTCAGCCATATCAGAAGACGTCCTTCCCGATCCTTCTGGGTTTTATGGGAGAAAGTACGACATATTCTGCAGTCCTTGGCCTGGTGGTGAGGGTAGAGACAGTATAGACAGGTCTCGTGTTCATCATCCACGTGAAGCTGTTTTTTGCCACAAGAAGCACAGGCTCGAAAGAGTCCTCTTTTTTTGCTATCAGCCATAGCAAAGAAGTCGAAAAAACTATCGAATTTAGATGAAAAGTAAGTTTCCTGAGGCGAACTCAGGTGGAGACTCCCTAGCACAACGTGCGGTAGAAAATCTGAGAGACTGAGGCTCCTGACAGGAAGGTTCTAGAGGGAGGTAGTAGCTGATTGGTTGTTTCTCTTTACTTTGGTCCTTTTTACAAAAGGACACAGATAGGCTACAAGGGTGGGACCCTTGGGCCTACCCTGTTTGGTCCTTCCTACATAAGGACCTAGATAGGACACTAAGGTGAGACCCTTAGGCCTATTCTTTTATATGTATGTCTTAGGACATTACTTTTCTATATACCGGAGGCTCCCGTCTCGACGACGGGGAATGATTCAGGCATGTGAATCTATGAAAGACACCCAAATACTGGATAAAGGTTATTTTCAGAGCCAACCCTTTTCTGAAACACTGGTTCTTTTTATTTTCAAATCCTTTTTTTCAAATTCTCACCCAGATCTCTAGATATACTGCAGATCCCCAGCCAAATAAGAGGCCCTTCGGATCCACCTGCAACAGATCTGTGCATCTGTTCACAACCAAAAGCACACATTCAAAACAAAACAACAACACATTTAATACAAACATATCCTATTACAATGTATACAACTAGATCACTGCCTGTGTGTGCCTGTGTGAGTAGCTGTGTAAGAAACTGTATGTGTGCGTGTATCTGGGTGTGTGAGTAGGTGTGTTACTGGCTTTGCAGGTGTGTAACTAGGTGTGAGAGTGACTGTGTGGGTGTGTCAGTGGTTTAGCTGTATGGGTGTGTGATTGGGTGTGTAGGTGACTGTGTGGGTCTGTAAGTGGTGGTATGGGTGTGTGTGAGTGGGTGTGTGAATGAGTTGGTGGGTGCCTGTGTGGGTCTATGAGTGGGTTTGTGAGTGGTTCTCTGGGTCTGTGAGTGAAAGTATCAGTGACTGTATGGGTGTATGATTGGGTGTGTGAGTGAATGCATGGACATGTGACTGGGTGTAAGATGGTTGTGTGGTGGTGTAAGAGTGTGTGAGTGGGTCTGTGAGTGGGTGTATTTTTTTAAGTGGGATCTGGAATCACGGATCTGTTGCAGATTCACACGGGGCAGTGTTTGAGTGTCTGTATGGGTATGTGAGTGCCTGTGTGGGTCTGTGAGTGGGTGTGTGAGTAATTCTCTGGGTCTCTGAGTGGATGTATCAGTGACCATATGGGTGTGTGGGTGACTGTATCGGTATGTAAGTGGGTGTATGGATGTGCGAGTGGGTGTGTGAATAGTTGTGTGGGGGTTTGAGTGAGTGTGTGAGTGGGTCTGTGTGTTGCTGTGTGAGTAATTCTCTGGGTATCTGAGTAGATGTATCAGTACCTGTATAGGTGTGTGAGTATATGGGTGTATGAGTAGGTGTATGGCTATGTGAGTAAAATAAATCGTAAATCATACGTTCTTATATAGCGCCTTTCACCGTAAGGTCTCAAGGCGCTTGCTTTGGGAACCCATCCTGGCCTTTCCCTGCGAGATTACCCCTACTGGGCATCCCCAAGGTGAAGACCAGGCATCCCATCGCGGTGGGGCCGTAGTGGAGATTAAGCAAGCTATTGCCCAGAGTTGCAGAGTGTGAACCCACGATTTGAGTAGGCAACGAGGCGAGAATTATCGAGTCCGTGGACATTTTGAGCTCAAGGCCCTGCCGCGTCGGGGATTGAACCCTGGTCCCAGGTCTGACCTCTGCATCAGGGACTGCCTCCTCTAACCAGTGAGCCACACTTCTCCTGAGTGGGTGTGAGAGTGGCGTGGGTATATGAGAGAGTAAGTGAATGGGTCTGAGAGTGTGTGGGTGAGTAGTTTGGGTCTTTGAGTGGATGCATCAGTGATTGTATTGGTGTGTGAGAGGGTGTGAGAATGACTGCATGGGTGTGTGGGCTGGTAAATGAGTGGGTGTATGGATGTATGAGTTGGTCTGTGAGTGGATGTGTGGGTTGTGAGTGTGTGTCAGCAGGTGTACATTTTGTAATTGAGATCTGGATCATCACATCTGCCATAGATTCACACGGGGAGAGATGTGTGAGTGTCTGTATGGGTGTGTGAGTGGGTGTGTAAGTGGTTCTCTGGGTCTTAAGTGGATGTATCAGTGACTGTATTGGTGTGTGCGTCTGAGTGACTGTCTGGGTGTTTGAGTAGGTGTGTGAGTAGATGTATGGATGTGTAAGTAGATCTGTGAGTGGTTGAGTGAGGGGTGTGAAAGTGGGTCTGTGAGTGGGTATATTTTTTAAATTGGGATCTGAATCCGGGGATCTGTCACAGATTCACATGGGGCAGTGTTCGAGTGTGTGTGTATGGGTGTGTGAGTGTCTTTGTGGATCTGTGAGTTTGTGATTGAGGAGTTCTCTGGGTCTCTGAGTTGATGTATCAGTGGCTGTATGGGTGCATGAGAGGGTGTGTAAGTGAATGGGTGTGTGAGTGGATGTATGGACGTGTGAGTGGCTGTGTGGGGCTGTGTGAGTGGGACTGCGATTGGGTATGTGGGTGGTTCTCTAGATCTCCGAGTGGATGTATCAATGACTGTATGGGTGTGTGAGAGTGACTGTGAGAGGGTGTGTGAGTGAGTGTATGGATGTGTGAGTGAGTGTGTAAATGAGTCTATGGGGGTGTGAGAGAGTGTGAGTGGGTGTGTGAGTGGTTCTCTGAGTCGCTGAGTGGATGTATTGGTGACTGTATGGATGTGTGAGAGGGGGTGTGAGTAGGTGTAGGGGTGTGTGAGTGGGTGTATGGGTATGTGAGTGGGTGTATGGATGTATGTCTGAGGGTATGAGAGGGTGTGTGAATGGATGTTTTTTTATTGGGATCTAGATCTGCGGATCCATTGCAGATTTACATGGGGGACTGTGCTGATTGCTGTGGTGGATCTGTGGAACCTTGTGTGCTCAAATAAACATTTTTGGGCAATTTCTTGCCTATGAGGGGACCCTCACAGACCCCTCCATCAGTCCCATGTAGTTAAATACCTCTACCCTGACCACACCAGTCAATTTTCAGTTTTATTTTTCCTGCCCGGTAGCCAAGTCCCGATGCACAAAATGGCAGCCACAACCTCTCAGGTTGCAGGTAGCCATTCACAGCATTGCTGCTGGTGCCTGGATCCGTGGATCCATGGATCCATGGATCCGTGTCTCTAGATATACATAAATCTTTTTCCTTCAATAACAATTAACTTTCGCGGCCGTAGGGCCGCGCTTGTGTTTCAGTGCTTGTTGCCTCTGCTGCCGATCTCGCCAGTTCTCAGATTTAGGGACTTTTAAATGATCAGAAACTTGCACTGATGTAAGTATGCAGTTCACTGAAAATGTCAAACTAATGACCTGCACTGATGCTTTAAAGTGTGCAATCACTGAAAACAGTACTTGGCGTGCTTCTTTTTTTTCCCATTCGTTGTAATAACTGCCACAACCACAACATTTGTCAGTATGCCAATGGCTGTATGCACTTCTTTAAATTTAAAAAAATGCCCATCCTGACCAGTAGATGCTGCTGTCCTCTTTAATCAATAAACAAGATACAGTCAATCTTCATTCTGAAGCTATTCTTCGATGTAGAGCCGTACAGAATAGCAGAAGCCGATTTACCTTACACTAAGGTAAGCACTGACAATCACCAAGCTATAACTCCAAGACTATCAGCTGTTGAAATGCATGAGAAATCAACGCACAGTTCCTCAGATGCCTCAGCTGTTCTCAGTGCATGCAGACCTTTAACGTGCAGCCTTCCAGTCAGTCGCCATGCGTGTATCTTTTACTATTGTTTACATTTCAAGATATGATCAATGGGTGTTTTAGTTGAAAATGGATCATAAATCCAAAGTTGCTGGGTTCAGGATCCCCTAAATAGGTTTGGCCCAGTGCCCCTGTTAGACGGACCGGGAGGGTCGGCCGAGAATAAGGGGAGAGGTCTCCGGGGAGAGCCGTCTCCAGCGATCGTACAGACGAGTAACTTCCCCCCCACAGATGTACACCACACAAGGATAAGGTTTAACGTTCTTTATAAGCAATTCTTTAAGTACGGTGAAATGGTACAAGGAGGTCTGGACTCCGGGGTCCCCTCGGTTCTAGTCTCTTGATTGGGAAAAGGGTAGCGGGACAGTCTTGTTACCAATCTGGTAGATGAAATAGCTCACAATCCTCGAGCTCGGTGTTCTAGATGATCGGGCCGCGGCGGAGCCAGCAGGTCCCGGGATGGTTGAAGGTAGCGACGGTCCGCGGCGGAGCCAGCAGGTCCCGATGAAGGTGGTGGTTACAAACGGTCCGCGGCCACGCCAGCAGGTCCCGACGACGATGAAGGTTTCAGAAGGTTGCGGCAGCGCCAGCAGGTAGGACAATAGTTCGCAAGGTAGGGCTACGGCAGCGCCAGTAGTCCGTCAAGGATGAGTTCTTCACTGCGTCTCTCGACTCCAGGATACAACTGCCTTCCTGCTCTGGAGCTGCCCCAGTTATAGGTCTGGTGCCCTTTGATGTCCGGACCCTCGCACTTGGAGGTCGGGAGGTCCGGGATGAGGGAGTCCAGACACCCAGCAGGGGGGTGGAGCCAGCGCCCGGGGGAGCTGGGTGCGATCGGCACCTGGCGGGGGAGAGCCATCGATACTTCTTTCTCTCATCAACCTGCCAAGTGGGCCGTTCACCTCCTGGGTGGATGGTGGTGCCGGGATGTCGGGGCCTGGCTAGGCCCAGGGTTAGGGTCGATCTGCGGCCACGCGGCCTCGTGGTGCAGTGTCCAAGATGGCGGCCGGGCCGGCCGAGGGAGCGGGAAGGAATTCGGCCCCATGATACAGAGATGTCCGCGGCAGGAGTCCCGCATGGGACGGGGTGCGGGTTGCCTTTGTGGGTAACAACTGGAGGACCGGGGCCCGGGTCCTGTCATGTGGGGAGGAGGCAAGCCCCTCACGTGGCCTGTCCAACATGCGTCCCCCCCAGCTGAAGGCGGGGAGAGTCACCCATCCTCTTGGGGACTCTCCTCGTCGAGGCGGAAAAATCTTGACAGGCCATCTGCGTTGGCGTGGTCTTGGCCGGGTCGATGTTCCACGGTGAAGTCCATCCCCTGCAGGGAGATGGACCAACGCAACAGTTTTGGGTTTTCCCCCCGCATCTGCATTAGCCACTGCAGGGGCCGATGATCTGTTTGCACCCGGAAGTGGGTGCCGAAGAGATAGGGTCGGAGCTTTTTGAGAGCCCACACCACTGCGAAGGCCTCCCTCTCGATGGTGCTCCAGCGTTGTTCTCGGGCCAGGTGACGTCTGCTGATGAAGGCCACTGGTTGGTCAAGTCCTTCGGGGTTCAACTGGGAGAGGACTGCCCCAATGCCATGGTCTGAGGCATCCGTTTGGACGATGAATTCCCGACTGTAGTCGGGGGCCTGGAGCACAGGGGCAGTGCACATGGTGGCCTTCAGTTTCTCGAAGGCCGCTTGACAGTCTGGGGTCCAGTTGACCTTCTTTGGGTGGTTTTTGGAGGTGAGCTCCGTGAGGGGCCCCACAATGCTGCCATAGTCCCTCACGAACCGCCTGTAGTAGCCTGTGAGCCCCAAGAAGGCGCGGACCTCGGTCTGGGTGATGGGGGGCTGCCAAGACTGGATGGCAGCGATTTTGAGTTGCAGCGGGGCCACCAGACCGCTTCCCACCTGGTGCCCGAGGTAGGTCACGGACCCTTGGCCAATCTGACACTTGCTGGCCTTGATCGTGAGGCCGGCGCGTTGGAGGGCCTGCAGGACCTCTCGGAGGTGGTTGAGGTGGTCGGACCAGTGGCGGCTGTACACAGCGATATCGTCCAGATATGCGGCGCTGAATTCTTCGAGTCCCGCCAGGACCTGATTTACTAGCCGCTGGTATGTTGCTGGAGCATTCTTCATGCCGAATGGCATGACCTTGAAGTGGTAGTGGCCATCAGGGGTGGAGAAGGCAGATCGTTCTTGGGCTCGGGTGTGAGACCGATCTGCCAGTAGCCCGCTGTCAGGTCGAAGATGCTGAGATAGCGGGCAGCTCCCATACGGTCGATGAGCTCATCTGCTCGGGGAATGGGATGTGCGTCGGTTCTGGTGACCGCATTGAGGCCCCGGTAGTCAACGCAGAACCGGAGCTCCGGAGTGGTGCCGGGGGCGGCGGCTTTGGGGACCAGTACCACTGGGCTGGCCCAAGGGCTGTCTGAGGGCTCGATGACCCCGAGCGTGAGCATCTTGGATACCTCCTCTTGGATGCAGGCCCGTACCCGATCTGGTACGCGGTAGGCCCGATGTCGGACAGGGGGACTGTCTCCCGTGTCTACATCGTGGGAGCACCAGGGGGTGACCCCGGGGGTGAGGGAGAACAGAGCGGCAAACTGCAGTAGGAGGTCTCGGCAGCCTTGACGTTGCTCCTGGGTGAGGGCCTCCGAGAGTCGGACCCCATCCACGGGGCCGTCCTTCTCTCGAGTCCGTAGGAGATCAGGGAGTGGCTCGGAATCCTCTTCGGTTCCGCTGTCTGTTGCCATCAGGAGGCTGAGCTCCGAGCGCACAAAGTGGGGTTTTAGTCTATTGGCGTGGAGGACCCGGAGGGGGTTCCGTGAAGATTCCATATCGATGAGATAGGTGACAGGGCTCTTGCGCTCGACCACTTTGAAGGGCCCTGTCCATTTGTCTTGCAGGGCGCATGGTTCGGTGGGAGACATCACCCATACCTGTTGGCCGGGTTCAAATTCGATGGAGGAGGCATTTTGATCGTACCACCTTTTCATGTCTTCCTGGCTGGCCTCCAAGTTCGCTTTAGCCATTTCTCTGAACCTTCTGGTCTGGTTGCGTAGGGTCAGGAGGTACTTGAAAACATCTGGAGGGTTCTTCAGAGGGGGCATTTCCCAACCTTCTTTGACTAGGCTGAGCGGCCCTCGCACCGGGTGTCCATATAAGAGTTCGAACGGGCTGAAGCCGAGGGACTTCTGGGGAACTTCTCGATAGGCAAAGAGGAGGCACGGCAGTAGCACATCCCACTGGCGACGGAGGGGCTCTTCCAACCCCCCAATCATCCCTTTTAGCGTGCGGTTGAACCGCTCAACTAGGCCGTTTCCTTGAGGGTGATAGAGGGTCGTGAATCGGTAGGTGACCCCACACTGTTGCCAGAGGGATTTCATGTATTTTGAGATAAAGTTCGTGCCTCTGTCGCTGACGACTTCTCGGGGGAAGCCCACCCGGGAGAAGATTCCCATCAAGGCCCGACCAACCACCGGGGCTGTCACAGTTCGCAGGGGAACAGCCTCGGGGTAGCGGGTGGCGTGGTCCACCAGTACCAGGTTGAACCGATGTCCTTGTGCTGTACGGGGGTCCAGGGGCCCCACAATGTCTATTCCCACCCTCTCGAACGGGGTGGTGACCACTAGAAAAGGTTGCAGAGGGGCTTTCAGCTTGCGGCCGCTCTTCCCGCTGGCCTGGCACGTGGGGCAAGATCGGCAGTGCTGGAGTACGTCGTTCCTCATCTTTGGCCAAAAAAAGTGGGTCACCAGGCGACTGTAGGTTTTGTCCTGACCCAGGTGACCAGCCAGGGGGACATCGTGGGCCAGGTTTAGCAAAAAGTCTCTAAAGCGGAGGGGCACCACTAGTACTCGACTGGCCCCTAACTCCGCGATTCTCGGTTCACTGTACAGCAGGTCATTGTCCCAATAGACCCAATGGGTTCCGGCGGTATCCCCGGCGCTTTGGGCGAGGGCTTGTTGGCGGAGTCCCTCGAGGGAGGGACAGGTCTTCTGCTCTTGACGAAACTGTTCTTGGGTGGGCCCCCCTTCCTGACGCCACTGAGCCAGGTCGGGAAGGTCCTGGAGCTGGGCGAGCCCTTCGGGGGTTTGCTCTGGAAGGTCGGCACGGGCGGTGTCTTCGACTGGAGCGACCGGAGGAGGAGGTGCCGGCCATTCGGGTTCTTCGGGTCTGGGGATGGCACGGGCGGCCATGGACCGGGTGGTTACGCACGCCCAGTCCGGGAGACCCAACATCCCCAGGTGCTCTCTTCTCTCTACGGCGGCCCACGGGGAACTCTCCAGATCATTTCCCAGGAGGCAGTCTACGGGGGCATCGTCTCGGACCGTCTCCTTCAACATGCCGGAGACTCCTCCCCATTCGAAGGGGACGCAGGCCATTCGACAGAGACTCTCCGAGTTGTCGGCTGAGCGGACAGGGCAGAGAACGTTCGGCAGGATCTGTTCTGGGGTCACCAGGTGACAGCGGACGGCTGTCACACTGGCCCCGGTGTCACGTAGGGCTTCGGCCCGGCGCCCATTAATGCTCACCCACTGACTGTACTTCCGGGTGTTGGCGGGTAGGGGGACCCGCGGGACCGTGTCTCTTCCCCCTAGGCATGCTAGAACCATGGCGGCCGGTTCCCATTCTGGGTGTTCTTGCTCATGTTCCTCGTGTTCTTCGGAGATTTGTTCTTCCCCCAGGGCGGCGGCAGCCATCTGGCGGGGTCTCGGGCTCTGGTTCTGTGGACAGTTCGGGTCATTGGCGTAGTGGCCGACTCGCTGGCATCGGTGACACGTGACATTGGCTCTGTACCCCGGGCGCGCCGGGGTGCTGCCCCGGTTGGCCGGGGGTGGAGTGTTGGCAGCGGGAGCGGCCGGGGCGTTGTCTCTTCCTCGTCCCTGGCCTCCTCCTCCCCCTCGGGGACGGTGCTGACCTGGGTGGTTCCGGTGCTGTTCCTGTGACCCATTTCGGCCCACTCGGGTGATTTCCCACCGGTCAGCCTCGGCGGCGAGCTGCCGTGGATCAGTTAATTTACTGTCGAGGAGGTGCTGCCTGAGCTCGACGAAGCAGTTGTTAGATAGATGCTCCCATACCATGAGATTGAAGAGTTGCTCATAGGTCGTTACATTGCTCCCCTTGATCCAACCCTCAAAGGCTCGGCTGAAATAGTTCACGTACTCCACCCAAGTTGTACCCGGGATCCGGGTGCAGTCTCGGAACCTCTGGCGGTACATTTCGGGTGTGAGCCCATAGCGGGTGAGGAGGGTAGCTTTCATGTGGTCATAGGAGGTCATTAGATGGTCGGGGAGCTGTAACAGGGCATCGCGGCCCTCATTGACGAACCTCCCCCATAGGCCGGCTCCCCAGTCACTTCGGTCGATCCGGTGGGAGGTCATAGCGATCTCGTAGGCCTTGAACCACTGCTGTATGTCGTCATCTCGGAAATATTCTCGCACGACATCCTTGGGGATGTGTACTTTCTTTTCTGTTGCTCCCGGGGTGCGCGGTTGCTCGGGCACTCCTAATTCTTTGTTCTGCTTACGTAATTCGATCTCTGCTAGGTTGCGTTCGTGTTCATACGCCAGTCTCTTCTCTTCGAGCTCTCTTTGTCTCTGTTTTTCTTCCCTTTCTTCTCGGAGCCGTAGATGTTCTAGGTTCAGTTTTTGTTCGGCTAATTTGAGTTCGCCCTCCATTTTGAGCCGGGCCATTTCTAGTTCATGTAGTCTGATTTTCTCTCGCTCTTGGATTTCGTTTTGCGAAAGACCCGTTCTTCGCTCCTCGGGAGCCGTGGCGTTTTTCTCGGCTGCTATGATATTTTGGTCCGGGGTTCTGTCGGCCCCGGTTTCTGCCCATGACTCAATGGCGTGCTTGAAATCGTCCTTAGTACTCAGACCGGTGGTAGCGATACCTAGTTCCATGCAGAATTGCTTCAACTCACGATGGCTGTACTCTTCCAATTTCTCCATCTGGAATTTCTCGGTGGATCCGCTCTCTTTGGTTGTCATCGTGGTTTTGTCGTGGGGTGAGCTACTCTCTGTACGATTACGCGTTGATTCGGATCCGGCCGCTGCCACCAATGTTAGACGGACCGGGAGGGTCGGCCGAGAATAAGGGGAGAGGTCTCCGGGGAGAGCCGTCTCCAGCGATCGTACAGACGAGTAACTTCCCCCCCACAGATGTACACCACACAAGGATAAGGTTTAACGTTCTTTATAAGCAATTCTTTAAGTACGGTGACATGGTACAAGGAGGTCTGGACTCCGGGGTCCCCTCGGTTCTAGTCTCTTGATTGGGAAAAGGGTAGCGGGACAGTCTTGTTACCAATCTGGTAGATGAAATAGCTCACAATCCTCGAGCTCGGTGTTCTAGATGATCGGGCCGCGGCGGAGCCAGCAGGTCCCGGGATGGTTGAAGGTAGCGACGGTCCGCGGCGGAGCCAGCAGGTCCCGATGAAGGTGGTGGTTACAAACGGTCCGCGGCCACGCCAGCAGGTCCCGACGACGATGAAGGTTTCAGAAGGTTGCGGCAGCGCCAGCAGGTAGGACAATAGTTCGCAAGGTAGGGCTACGGCAGCGCCAGTAGTCCGTCAAGGATGAGTTCTTCACTGCGTCTCTCGACTCCAGGATACAACTGCCTTCCTGCTCTGGAGCTGCCCCAGTTATAGGTCTGGTGCCCTTTGATGTCCGGACCCTCGCACTTGGAGGTCGGGAGGTCCGGGATGAGGGAGTCCAGACACCCAGCAGGGGGGTGGAGCCAGCGCCCGGGGGAGCTGGGTGCGATCGGCACCTGGCGGGGGAGAGCCATCGATACTTCTTTCTCCCATCAACCTGCCAAGTGGGCCGTTCACCTCCTGGGTGGATGGTGGTGCCGGGATGTCGGGGTCTGGCTAGGCCCAGGGTTAGGGTCGATCTGCGGCCACGCGGCCTCGTGGTGCAGTGTCCAAGATGGCGGCCGGGCCGGCCGAGGGAGCGGGAAGGAATTCGGCCCCATGATACAGAGATGTCCGCGGCAGGAGTCCCGCATGGGACGGGGTGCGGGTTGCCTTTGTGGGTAACAACTGGAGGACCGGGGCCCGGGTCCTGTCATGTGGGGAGGAGGCAAGCCCCTCACGTGGCCTGTCCAACAGCCCCTAAAATTCTTAAGATTTCCATTCCTAGTTTTCAGCAAGTTTCTAAGCAGCACGTGCTTATAAGAGGACTTCTGATGTATGTGTGTCTCTGTGTTCAGTAAGCCTCCACGAAAGAGCTTCTAAAAAGGGCTTGCACAAGTAAAAGGCTTCATGGGTAGGTCTCTGTGTCCCATGTGCCTTCACACCCATGCATAAGAGGGTGCGAGGAGCGTGCATATTTAAGTGGACAGCAGAGATCTTTGTCCATGTGTGTGTAAGTGGATCAGGACTTCACGTCAGGCTCTGCTGTGGCCATTATCCCACCCGCACATCTATCTTCTGTGACATGCCAGATAGTCTCCTTGGAGAACCCTTCAAGATATCTGTCTGCTTGGTGTCTTGTAAGCAGCTGAGGGATGTTAGCTTAATTTTTGATTAGTGTACCCTGAGCAGAGACTTCAGAATGTGTTTTTTTAGGTCTCGGCTGAGACCTATTGCTGCCGAGTCCGCTCTCAAGGGACACAGAGCGGTGCACTAGCCGACCAGGCTTTGTGGACGCGCACACACACATAGGCAGGCAGGCAGGCACGCGCCGTGAACACACAGACACACACACACAGACATACACACCCACGCACACCCACGCACACACACACACACACACACACACCCTCCCTCTCTGCCCACTCCCTCTCTGCCGCCCCCCTCCCTCTACCCCCACTCACCGGGCTCTTTCTCTCCGAGCGGGTCAGTCACGGCAGCAGGCAGACTCGGTGTCTTCTCCGGCGATCTTCAGCTGATGTGCACGCCCACGCTGCGTCTCGTGCGCGCCCACCACGCTGTTTCACGCCCGTTGATCCTCAGCTTGTGATTACTACTCCTTCTAACTCGGACGGTCATTTTAAAACGTCGTCAGTAAATACATGTGAACTTAGAGATCACGTAAAATCACAGGCAAGACCTCGCAGAGTTCTTAACTCATGTCAGCATATCCCAACCATATGTTATTAACTATACAATATACCTAAAAGCTATTAGTTTTTACCAATGCTCCTTCAAGCCGCATTGCTTATTATGCTCTTTGATTGGTTTAAATTAGAAGCAATCTCTTAAAGATGTTTGCGAGGGAGGAGGTTTTCGGTTCGGGAGTTACAGGACTGCTGCTGTGAGAACCTCAGACGTTTAAAACCGAAATAAAAGGCCACTGCTGTGCCTGTTGCCCAACCGCCAGCTGTTCCACTTGTCCGAGAACAATGTGCTCCCGCTGCGGCAGCAGGTTTGGTCTACACGTGTGACAGAATCTCCTGCGCGGTCATGTTGTGAGAGTCTGGATGAAAGCTGCTAGGCCTGGACGCGAGCATTCAGGAGGGCCGGGGGCATTCCAACCAAGTCTGCAACTGATCACCCAGGAGGACATTTACTCTCTTCTCCCACCAGGTCAGGCACAGGTGAATAATACTGCCATTTTGCCTGCTCCTCTGCATTTGATACCCCATTTTATTAACTACGCTTTAAATCGTGTGTTTCCTCATTTCTAAACACTTTGCTATAGAATCTCACACCCGACCCCAGGTCTGCACAGTAGAACGGCGCTCACTTCATCCCTCTGTGAGGCAGAAGGTGAGTGCGAGTGCAGAGTGCGCAGAGTGTGAAGTAGTGAGTGCAGAGTGAGTGTGCAGAGTAGTGACTGCAGAGGGAGTGAGCAGAGTGAGTGTGCAGAGTAGTGAGTGTGCAGAGTAGTGAGTGCAGAGTAGTGAGTGTGCAGAGTAGTGAGTGTGCAGAGTAGTGAGTGTGCAGAGTGCAGAGTAGTGAGTGCAGAGTAGTGAGTGCAGAGTAGTGAGTGCAGAGTGCAGAGTAGTGAGTGCAGAGTGCAGAGTAGTGAGTGCAGAGTAGTGAGTGCAGAGTGCAGAGTAGTGAGTGCAGAGTGCAGAGTAGTGAGTGCAGAGTAGTGAGTGCAGAGTAGTGAGTGCAGAGTGCAGAGTAGTGAGTGCAGAGTAGTGAGTGCAGAGTAGTGAGTGCATAGTAGTGAGTGCAGAGTAGTGAGTGCAGAGTCGTGAGTGCAGAGTAGTGAGTGCAGAGTAGTGAGTGCAGAGTGCAGAGTAGTGAGTGCAGAGTGCAGAGTAGTGAGTGCAGAGTAGTGAGTGCAGAGTAGTGAGTGCATAGTAGTGAGTGCAGAGTAGTGAGTGCAGAGTAGTGAGTGCAGAGTAGTGAGTGCAGAGTGTAGAGTAGTGAGTGCAGAGTAGTGAGTGCAGAGTAGTTGTTGGACAGGCCACATGACGGGCCGCTCTCCCCCGGCTCGACCAGGCCCGAGCCCAGTCACGCAAGCACCACACACCACCATTGCACGCCCTACGTCCCCTCAGGGACCCCTGCCCTCGAACATGATAACCTCGTGGGTCCGATCCACTGCCGGCCCATGCACCCAGCCCGGGCCGCCATCTTGGACGCCTCGCCACGAGGCCGCCTGGCCCCCGATCGACCTCAACCCTGGGCCTAGCCCAGCCTCAGACAATCCGGCACCACCCTCCACCCAGGAGGTGAGCGGGCTACTTGGCAAGTCAATGGGAGAGAGAGGTGCCGATGGCTCTCCCCCCGCCCAGTGCCGCTCGCCCATCGCCTCCCCGGGCGCTGGCTCCACCCCCCTGCTGGGTGTCTGGACTCCCTCATCCCGGACCTCCCGACCTCCAAGTGCGAGGGTCCGGACATCAAAGCACGCCAGCCCTATGAATGCAGAGTAGTGAATGCAGAGTACTGAGTGCAGAGTAGTGAGTGCAGAGTGTAGAGTAGTGAGTGCAGAGTAGTGAGTGTAGAGTGCAGAGTAGTGAGTGCAGAGTAGTGAGTGTAGAGTGCAAAGTAGTGAGTGCAGAGTAGTAAGTGCAGAGTGCAGAGTAGTGCGTGCAGAGTAGTGAGTGCAGGGTAGTGAGTGCAGGGTAGTGAGTGCAGAGTGCAGAGTAGTGAGTGCAGAGTAGTGAGTGCAGAGTAGTGAGTGCAGAGTAGTGAGTGTAGAGTGCAGAGTAGTGAGTGCAGAGTAGTGAGTGCAGAGTAGTGAGTGTAGAGTAGTGAGTGTAGAGTGCAGAGTGGTGAGTGCTGAGTACAGAGTGCAGAGTAGTGAGTGCAGAGTAGTGAGTGCAGAGTAGTGAGTGCAGAGTAGTGAGTGCAGGGTAGTGAGTGCAGGGTAGTGAGTGCAGAGTGCAGAGTAGTGAGTGCAGAGTAGTGAGTGCAGAGTAGTGAGTGCAGAGTGCAGAGTAGTGAGTGCAGAGTGCAGAGTAGTGAGTGCAGAGTGCAGAGTAGTGAGTGCAGAGTAGTGAGTGCAGAGTGCAGAGTAGTGAGTGCAGAGTGCAGAGTAGTGAGTGCTGAGTAGTGAGTGCAGAGTAGTGAGTGCAGAGTAGTGAGTGCAGAGTAGTGAGTGCAGAGTAGTGAGTGCAGAGTAGTGAGTGCAGAGTGCAGAGTAGTGAGTGCAGAGTAGTGAGTGCAGAGTAGTGAGTGCAGAGTAGTGAGTGCAGAGTAGTGAGTGCAGAGTACAGAGTAGTGAGTGCAGAGTGCAAAGTAGTGAGTGCAGAGTAGTGAGTGCAGAGTGCAGCGTAGTGAGTGCAGAGTAGTGAGTGCAGAGTGCAGAGTTGTGAGTGCAGAGTAGTGAGTGCAGAGTAGTGAGTGCAGAGTGCAGAGTAGTGAGTGCAGAGTGCAGAGTAGTGAGTGTAGAGTAGTGAGTGCAGAGTAGTGAGTGCAGAGTAGTGAGTGCAGAGTAGTGAGTGCAGAGTGCAGAGTAGTGAGTGCAGAGTAGTGAGTGCAGAGTAGTGAGTGCAGAGTAGTGAGTGCAGAGTAGTAAGTGTAGAGTGCAGAGTAGTGAGTGCAGAGTGCAGAGTAGTGAGTGCAGGGTAGTGAGTGCAGAGTAGTGAGTGCAGGGTAGTGAGTGCAGAGTAGTGAGTGCAGAGTGCAGAGTAGTGAGTGTAGAGTGCAGAGTAGTGAGTGCAGAGTGCAGAGTAGTGAGTGCAGAGTAGTGAGTGCAGAGTAGTGAGTGCAGAGTGCAGAGTAGTGAGTGCAGAGTGCAGAGCAGTGAGTGCAGAGCAGTGAGTGCAGAGTAGTGAGTGCTGAGTAGTGAGTGCTGAGTAGTGAGCGCAGAGTAGTGAGCGCAGAGTAGTGAGTGCAGGGTAGTGAGTGCAGAGTGCAGAGTAGTGAGTGCAGAGTAGTGAGTGCAGAGTGCAGAGTAGTGAGTGCAGAGTAGTGAGCGCAGAGTAGTGAGTGCAGAGTGCAGAGTAGTGAGTGCAGAGTGCAGAGTAGTGAGTGCAGAGTAGTGAGTGCAGAGTAGTGAGTGCAGAGTAGTGAGTGCAGAGTAGTGAGTGCAGGGTAGTGAGTGTAGAGTGCAGAGTGCAGAGTAGTGAGTGCAGAGTAGTGAGTGCAGAGTGCAGAGTAGTGAGTGCAGAGTAGTAAGTGCAGAGTAGTGAGTGCAGAGTAGTGAGTGCAGAGTGCAGAGTAGTGAGTGCAGAGTAGTGAGTGCAGAGCAGTGAGTGTAGAGTGCAGAGTAGTGAGTGCATAGTAGTGAGTGCAGAGTGCAGAGTAGTGAGTGAAGGGTAGTGAGTGCAGAGTAGTGAGTGCAGGGTAGTGAGTGCAGAGTAGTGAGTGCAGAGTGCAGAGTAGTGAGTGTAGAGTGCAGAGTAGTGAGTGCAGAGTGCAGAGTAGTGAGTGCAGAGTAGTGAGTAGTGAGTGCAGAGTAGTGAGTGCAGAGCAGTGAGTGCAGAGCAGTGAGTGCAGAGTAGTGAGTGCAGAGTAGTGAGTGCTGAGTAGTGAGTGCTGAGTAGTGAGTGCAGAGTAGTGAGTGCAGAGTGCAGAGTAGTGAGTGCAGAGTAGTGAGTGCAGAGTAGTGAGTGCAGAGTAGTGAGTTCAGAGTGCAGAGTAGTGAGTGCAGAGTAGTGAGTGCAGGGTAGTGAGTGCAGGGTAGTGAGTGCAGGGTAGTGAGTGCAGGGTAGTGAGTGCAGAGTGCAGAGTAGTGAGTGCAGAGTAGTGAGTGCAGAGTAGTGAGTGCAGGGTAGTGAGTGCAGAGTGCAGAGTAGTGAGTGCAGAGTAGTGAGTGCAGAGTGCAGAGTAGTGAGTGCAGAGTAGTGAGTGCAGAGCAGTGAGTGTAGAGTGCAGAGTAGTGAGTGCAGAGTAGTGAGTGCAGAGTAGTGAGTGCAGAGTGCAGAGTAGTGAGTGAAGGGTAGTGAGTGCAGAGTAGTGAGTGCAGGGTAGTGAGTGCAGAGTGCAGAGTAGTGAGTGTAGAGTGCAGAGTAGTGAGTGCAGAGTGCAGAGTAGTGAGTGCAGAGTAGTGAGTGCAGAGTAGTGAGTGCAGAGTGCAGAGTAGTGAGTGCAGAGTGCAGAGCAGTGAGTGCAGAGCAGTGAGTGCAGAGTAGTGAGTGCTGAGTAGTGAGTGCAGAGAAGTGAGTGCAGAGTGCAGAGTAGTGAGTGCAGAGTAGTGAGTGCAGAGTAGTGAGTGCAGAGTAGTGAGTGCAGAGTAGTGAGTTCAGAGTGCAGAGTAGTGAGTGCAGAGTAGTGAGTGCAGGGTAGTGAGTGCAGGGTAGTGAGTGCAGAGTGCAGAGTAGTGAGTGCAGAGTGCAGAGTAGTGAGTGCAGAGTAGTGAGTGCAGGGTAGTGAGTGCAGGGTAGTGAGTGCAGGGTGCAGAGTAGTGAGTGCAGAGTAGTGAGTGCAGAGTAGTGAGTGCAGCGTAGTGAGTGCAGAGTGCAGAGTAGTGAGTGCAGAGTAGTGAGTGCAGAGTGCAGAGTAGTGAGTGCAGAGTAGTGAGTGCAGAGTAGTGAGTGCAGAGTAGTGAGTGCAGAGTAGTGAGTGCAGAGTAGTGAGTGCAGAGTAGTGAGTGCAGAGTGCAGAGTAGTGAGTGCAGAGTAGTGAGTGCAGAGTGCAGAGTAGTGAGTGCAGAGTGCAGAGTAGTGAGTGCAGAGTAGTGAGTGCAGAGTAGTGAGTGCAGAGTAGTGAGTGCAGGGTAGTGAGTGCAGGGTAGTGAGTGCAGAGTGCAGAGTAGTGAGTGCAGAGTAGTGAGTGCAGAGTGCAGAGTAGTGAGTGCAGAGTAGTGAGTGCAGAGAGTGAGTGCAGAGTGCAGAGTAGTGAGTGCAGAGTAGTGAGTGCAGGGTAGTGAGTGCAGGGTAGTGAGTGCAGGGTAGTGAGTGCAGAGTAGTGAGTGCGGAGTGCAGAGTAGTGAGTGCAGAGTAGTGAGTGCAGAGTAGTGAGTGCAGGGTAGTGAGTGCAGGGTAGTGAGTGCAGAGTAGTGAGTGCAGAGTAGTGAGTGCAGAGTGCAGGGTAGTGAGTGCAGAGTAGTGAGTGCAGAGTAGTGAGTGCAGAGTAGTGAGTGCAGAGTAGTGAGTGCAGAGTAGTGAGTGCAGAGTAGTGAGTGCAGAGTAGTGAGTGCAGAGTACAGAGTAGTGAGTGCAGAGTGCAGAGTAGTGAGTGCAGAGTAGTGAGTGCAGAGTGCAGCGTAGTGAGTGCAGAGTAGTGAGTGCAGAGTGCAGAGTTGTGAGTGCAGAGTAGTGAGTGCAGAGTAGTGAGTGCAGAGTGCAGAGTAGTGAGTGCAGAGTGCAGAGTAGTGAGTGTAGAGTAGTGAGTGCAGAGTAGTGAGTGCAGAGTAGTGAGTGCAGAGTAGTGAGTGCAGAGTGCAGAGTAGTGAGTGCAGAGTAGTGAGTGCAGAGTAGTGAGTGCAGAGTAGTAAGTGTAGAGTGCAGAGTAGTGAGTGCAGAGTGCAGAGTAGTGAGTGCAGGGTAGTGAGTGCAGAGTAGTGAGTGCAGGGTAGTGAGTGCAGGGTAGTGAGTGCAGAGTGCAGAGTAGTGAGTGTAGAGTGCAGAGTAGTGAGTGCAGAGTAGTGAGTGCAGAGTAGTGAGTGCAGAGTAGTGAGTGCAGAGTGCAGAGTAGTGAGTGCAGAGTGCAGAGCAGTGAGTGCAGAGCAGTGAGTGCAGAGTAGTGAGTGCTGAGTAGTGAGTGCAGAGTAGTGAGTGCAGAGTAGTGAGTGCAGAGTGCAGAGTAGTGAGTGCAGAGTGCAGAGTAGTGAGTGCAGAGTAGTGAGTGCAGAGTAGTGAGTGCAGAGTAGTGAGTGCAGGGTAGTGAGTGCAGGGTAGTGAGTGCAGAGTGCAGAGTAGTGAGTGCAGAGTAGTGAGTGCAGAGTGCAGAGTAGTGAGTGCAGAGTAGTGAGTGCAGAGTAGTGAGTGCAGAGTGCAGAGTAGTGAGTGCAGAGTAGTGAGTGCAGAGCAGTGAGTGTAGAGTGCAGAGTAGTGAGTGCATAGTAGTGAGTGCAGAGTGCAGAGTAGTGAGTGAAGGGTAGTGAGTGCAGAGTAGTGAGTGCAGGGTAGTGAGTGCAGAGTAGTGAGTGCAGAGTGCAGAGTAGTGAGTGTAGAGTGCAGAGTAGTGAGTGCAGAGTGCAGAGTAGTGAGTGCAGAGTAGTGAGTGCAGAGTAGTGAGTAGTGAGTGCAGAGTAGTGAGTGCAGAGTGCAGAGCAGTGAGTGCAGAGCAGTGAGTGCAGAGTAGTGAGTGCCGAGTAGTGAGTGCTGAGTAGTGAGTGCAGAGTAGTGAGTGCAGAGTGCAGAGTAGTGAGTGCAGAGTAGTGAGTGCAGAGTAGTGAGTGCAGAGTAGTGAGTTCAGAGTGCAGAGTAGTGAGTGCAGAGTAGTGAGTGCAGGGTAGTGAGTGCAGGGTAGTGAGTGCAGGGTAGTGAGTGCAGAGTGCAGAGTAGTGAGTGCAGAGTAGTGAGTGCAGAGTAGTGAGTGCAGGGTAGTGAGTGCAGAGTGCAGAGTAGTGAGTGCAGAGTAGTGAGTGCAGAGCAGTGAGTAGTGAGTGCAGAGTAGTGAGTGCAGAGCAGTGAGTGTAGAGTGCAGAGTAGTGAGTGCAGAGTAGTGAGTGCAGAGTAGTGAGTGCAGAGTGCAGAGTAGTGAGTGAAGGGTAGTGAGTGCAGAGTAGTGAGTGCAGGGTAGTGAGTGCAGAGTGCAGAGTAGTGAGTGTAGAGTGCAGAGTAGTGAGTGCAGAGTGCAGAGTAGTGAGTGCAGAGTAGTGAGTGCAGAGTAGTGAGTGCAGAGTGCAGAGTAGTGAGTGCAGAGTGCAGAGCAGTGAGTGCAGAGCAGTGAGTGCAGAGTAGTGAGTGCTGAGTAGTGAGTGCAGAGAAGTGAGTGCAGAGTGCAGAGTAGTGAGTGCAGAGTAGTGAGTGCAGAGTAGTGAGTGCAGAGTAGTGAGTGCAGAGTAGTGAGTTCAGAGTGCAGAGTAGTGAGTGCAGAGTAGTGAGTGCAGGGTAGTGAGTGCAGGGTAGTGAGTGCAGAGTGCAGAGTAGTGAGTGCAGAGTGCAGAGTAGTGAGTGCAGAGTAGTGAGTGCAGAGTAGTGAGTGCAGGGTAGTGAGTGCAGGGTAGTGAGTGCAGGGTAGTGAGTGCAGGGTGCAGAGTAGTGAGTGCAGAGTAGTGAGTGCAGAGTAGTGAGTGCAGCGTAGTGAGTGCAGCGTAGTGAGTGCAGAGTGCAGAGTAGTGAGTGCAGAGTAGTGAGTGCAGAGTGCAGAGTAGTGAGTGCAGAGTAGTGAGTGCAGAGTAGTGAGTGCAGAGTAGTGAGTGCAGAGTGCAGAGTAGTGAGTGCAGAGTAGTGAGTGCAGAGTAGTGAGTGCAGAGTGCAGAGTAGTGAGTGCAGAGTAGTGAGTGCAGAGTAGTGAGTGCAGAGTAGTGAGTGCAGGGTAGTGAGTGCAGGGTAGTGAGTGCAGAGTGCAGAGTAGTGAGTGCAGAGTAGTGAGTGCAGAGTGCAGAGTAGTGAGTGCAGAGTAGTGAGTGCAGAGAGTGAGTGCAGAGTGCAGAGTAGTGAGTGCAGAGAGTGAGTGCAGAGTGCAGAGTAGTGAGTGCAGAGTAGTGAGTGCAGGGTAGTGAGTGCAGGGTAGTGAGTGCAGAGTGCAGAGTAGTGAGTGCGGAGTGCAGAGTAGTGAGTGCAGAGTAGTGAGTGCAGAGTAGTGAGTGCAGGGTAGTGAGTGCAGGGTAGTGAGTGCAGAGTAGTGAGTGCAGAGTGCAGAGTAGTGAGTGCAGAGTAGTGAGTGCAGAGTAGTGAGTGCAGAGTAGTGAGTGCAGAGTGCAGAGTAGTGAGTGCAGAGTGCAGAGTAGTGAGTGCAGAGTAGTGAGTGCAGAGTGCAGAGTAGTGAGTGCAGAGTGCAGAGTAGTGAGTGCAGAGTAGTGAGTGCAGAGTAGTGAGTGCAGAGTAGTGAGTGCAGAGTAGTGAGTGCAGGGTAGTGAGTGCAGAGTGCAGAGTAGTGAGTGCAGAGTAGTGAGTGCAGAGTGCAGAGTAGTGAGTGCAGAGTGCAGAGTAGTGAGTGCAGAGTGCAGAGTAGTGAGTGCAGAGTAGTGAGTGCAGAGTAGTGAGTGCAGAGTAGTGAGTGCAGAGTAGTGAGTGCAGAGTAGTGAGTGCAGAGTGCAGAGTAGTGAGTGCAGAGTAGTGAGTGTAGAGTAGTGAGTGCAGGGTAGTGAGTGCAGAGTAGTGAGTGCAGAGTAGTGAGTGCAGAGTAGTGAGTGCAGAGTGCAGAGTAGTGAGTGCAGAGTAGTGAGTGCAGAGTGCAGAGTAGTGAGTGCAGAGTAGTGAGTGCAGAGTGCAGAGTAGTGAGTGCAGAGTAGTGAGTGCAGAGTAGTGAGTGCAGAGTGCAGAGTAGTGAGTGCAGAGTAGTGAGTGCAGAGTGCAGAGTAGTGAGTGCAGAGTGCAGAGTAGTGAGTGCAGAGTAGTAAGTGCAGAGTAGTGAGTGCAGAGTAGTGAGTGCAGAGTTGTGAGTGCAGAGTAGTGAGTGCAGAGTAGTAAGTGCAGAGTGCAGAGTAGTGAGTGCAGAGTAGGGAGTGCAGAGTGCAGAGTAGTGAGTGCAGAGTGCAGAGTAGTGAGTGCAGGGTAGTGAGTGCAGAGTAGTGAGTGCAGAGTAGTAAGTGCAGAGTAGTAAGTGCAGAGTAGTGAGTGCAGAGTGCAGAGTAGTGAGTGTAGAGTGCAGAGTAGTGAGTGTAGAGTGCAGAGTAGTGAGTGTAGAGTGCAGAGTAGTGAGTGCAGAGTAGTGAGTGCAGAGTAGTGAGTGCGGAGTGCAGAGTAGTGAGTGCAGAGTAGTGAGTGCAGAGTGCAGAGTAGTGAGTGCAGAGTAGTGAGTGCAGAGTGCAGAGTAGTGAGTGCAGAGTAGTGAGTGCAGAGTGCAGAGTAGTGAGTGCAGAGTAGTGAGTGCAGAGTAGTGAGTGCAGAGTAGTGAGTGCAGAGTAGTGAGTGCAGAGTAGTGAGTGCAGAGTAGTGAGTGCAGAGTACAGAGTAGTGAGTGCAGAGTGCAGAGTAGTGAGTGCAGAGTAGTGAGTGCAGAGTGCAGCGTAGTGAGTGCAGAGTAGTGAGTGCAGAGTGCAGAGTTGTGAGTGCAGAGTAGTGAGTGCAGAGTAGTGAGTGCAGAGTGCAGAGTAGTGAGTGCAGAGTGCAGAGTAGTGAGTGTAGAGTAGTGAGTGCAGAGTAGTGAGTGCAGAGTAGTGAGTGCAGAGTAGTGAGTGCAGAGTGCAGAGTAGTGAGTGCAGAGTAGTGAGTGCAGAGTAGTGAGTGCAGAGTAGTGAGTGCAGAGTGCAGAGTAGTGAGTGCAGAGTGCAGAGTAGTGAGTGCAGAGTAGTGAGTGCAGAGTGCAGAGTAGTGAGTGCAGAGTAGTGAGTGCAGAGTGCAGAGTGCAGAGTTGTGAGTGCAGAGTAGTGAGTGCAGAGTAGTGAGTGCAGAGTGCAGAGTAGTGAGTGCAGAGTGCAGAATAGTGAGTGAAGAGTGCAGAGTAGTGAGTGCAGAGTAGTGAGTGCAGAGTAGTGAGTGCAGAGTGCAGAGTAGTGAGTGCAGAGTGCAGAGTAGTGAGTGCAGAGTAGTGAGTGCAGAGTAGTGAGTGCAGAGTGCAGAGTAGTGAGTGCAGAGTGCAGAGTAGTGAGTGCAGAGTAGTGAGTGCAGGGTAGGGAGTGCAGAGTAGTGAGTGCAGAGTGCAGAGTAGTGAGTGCAGAGCGCAGAGTAGTGAGTGCAGAGTAGTGAGTGCAGGGTAGTGAGTGCAGAGTAGTGAGTGCAGAGTAGTGAGTGCAGAGTGTAGAGTAGTGAGTGCAGAGTGCAGAGTAGTGAGTGCAGAGTAGTGAGTGCAGTGTAGTGAGTGCAGAGTGCAGAGTAGTGAGTGCAGAGTAGTGAGTGCAGAGTGCAGAGTAGTGAGTGCAGAGTAGTGAGCGCAGGGTGCAGAGTAGTGAGTGCAGAGTGCAGAGTAGTGAGTGCAGAGTAGTGAGTGCAGAGTAGTGAGTGCAGAGTAGTGAGTGCAGAGTAGTGAGTGCAGAGTGCAGAGTAGTGAGTGCAGAGTAGTGAGTGCAGAGTAGTGAGTGCAGAGTAGTGAGTGCAGAGTGCAGAGTAGTGAGTGCAGAGTAGTGAGTGCAGAGTAGTGAGTGCAGAGTAGTGAGTGCAGAGTGCAGAGTAGTGAGTGCAGAGTGCAGAGTAGTGAGTGCAGAGTAGTGAGTGCAGAGTGCAGAGTAGTGAGTGCAGAGTGTATAGTAGTGAGTGCAGAGTGCAGCGTAGTGAGTGCAGAGTGCAGAGTAGTGAGTGCAGAGTGCAGAGCAGTGAGTGCAGAGTTCAGAGTAGTGAGTTCAGAGTAGTGAGTGCAGAGTTGTGAGTGCAGAGTAGTGAGTGCAGAGTAGTGAGTGCAGAATGCAGAGTGAGTGTGCAGAGCAGTGAGTGCAGGTGCAGAGTAGTGTGTGCTGCTGAGTGCAGAGTAGTGTGTGCTGTTGAGTGCAGAGGAGTGATGTGTGCTGTTGAGTGCAGAGTGCTGTGTATTGGCAATGTAAATGACAATGCCATTTATTTATGATTTAAAGGGAAAAAAATGTCATGAGCAATGCCAATAGCTCTACCTTTAATGATGCCGAGACCATTGCATTGTAAATGCTCGTCTTCTTAGGATCGGAGTTAGATCCTGTCGCTGAGTTTGCATAGCAACATTTCACCTTCTGGGACTAGATTTCCCATATATGATGTAATCTAAGTAGTCGCCGGAACAGATTGCTGTTAATCCTCTAATTGAGGTACTATTCCCATGCTGTATTGACATTGACAACTGAGCAATTGCGAAGCATAAATAGCAATAGGCAAAGAGTGTGGCTCCCTGCAGATATCTACCGGGAGCAAACTTCAAAGGTAGACGTAAATCCAGTGGCCAAGAGAGCAGGGGGTCCCCAACTCCCCACAGCCATTTAGGGAGGGGGAGGTGTGGCCCAATGAGCCCAAATCCAGTGAATTTATATGATATATGGGAGATTTTGGGCCCCTCATCACACTCTGCAGGTGTGCCCATCATTTTGTGTTCTGCAATGCCAGGGGCTCTCTTCATTCATTTAGGGAGAGGTTGTGGCCTGTGTGCACTGCTATTAATAGATCAATTTCAAATAAGAGCAATTATAAACCCATGCCAGATTGCAGTTTTTTCCCCCCGTTTTTTTATAGCGCGAAATCAATCCAAAGGTTTTAGAGCGCTTTACATGAGCACCAGTTGCATTACAGACTGACACATTAATTTCTAGGCACAGGGAGATTAAATGACTTGCTCAGAATCACAGTATGTTTCAGCCTCCCGCCAGTTTCGAACCTGGTTCCTAAGCTTCAAAGTCGGCTGCTCTAGCTGTTTAACTGTAAGGATAATGCAGCCCATTACATTGCAGTTTCCACAGTGAGAACAAGACCCACGCTCCAGCTTTTTATGTAAATGATGCGGTACTCACAATAATCTGCTGCATTTCTAAATACTTAGGGCCCAAAGGCGAGACCGATTGCATTGCTAATACTTGTTTTGTATAGATACCCAGGTTCTGAGGGACACAGGGTCACCCAATTGGTACCACGGATTGATGCCTTTCTAGCAGATTTGTGGTTCCCAGTCTTACTCAGGTATCTGTTAGAGGTCCAATTAGCCCCTGTCTTGAAACAACAAATCAGAGAAACTCTCTGAAAATTACCAATGGGTAAAACGCTGGGATCTGACTACCTCCTAGCTGAATTTTATTTGGCCTTTGCTACAATACCCCCAAACTACAACAAATGCATGGGGGGGCACTAAAGGTGGACAGCCTCCTGGGTACGACCAACGAAGCAATAGTATCAATCCTGAAACTCAGGCGTCCACCATATGAACTTTCAACCCGCCGGCTAATTCCAATCCTAAATATGGATTATAAACTCTTTAGTGAAATCCCAGTAATGAGATTATTACTAACCCTACTCTTGATGATCCACAGTGATCAGAATGGCATCATCCCAGCGAGGGACACTTCTCTAAATATTAGAGGATTTGGTCAAATTATAGAGTGGGTTCCCACGGAGTGCCTAGAACAGACGTTTGTTTGACAGTCTCTGGTGGCTGCACCTATTTAAAACTTTGGATCAGTTCAGGATACCCCATCAACTGTTAAGATGGACTAGGCTCCTATATGGGGATTCCAAAGTTAGGGCGAAGATGGGATATAACAGCAGCATACACAATATCTAAGGTGCCCTTGGTCGCCATTGCTGTTTGCGCTAGCAATCAAACCCCTAGCCATGCGGCTGCTTTGGCGTAGTCTGGCATGGGGTTTTCCCTTGGCCGATACCATGCATGCAGTTTTGCTCTATGTAGACAATATGCTGGTGTATGTTGGAGACGTGGAGGCTGACCTCACCCCGATAGTGCAGAGGCTTGCAGAATTCGAAAATATCTCTGGGCAAATGGTAGTGTGATGCAGAGTATGCGAAGCTCTGTTGCACAGGGTTATGGCATTACCCACCAAGAAAGGTGTCTGCCCCACCACCCTCCTTCCAGGGAATAGTAGCATGTTCAATGGACCATTCTTGTGCGAGGGCATATGAGTACCAGCTTATTGAAAGTGGGTTCATGCCATCCACCTGGCTTGACCCAGGAGCTGGGCTGCCAGATAATACCCGTGAAAGTCAGAAGCTCCCCATCCAACTTTGTCCAGCCGCACTTAGCAAATTGTATTCACCGCCACACTGTTCCCCATATGAGGGTGGTCAGTAGTGAGTCTTAGTGTCCAAAAACCCTTTTTTGGAATCACTAGGGGAAGGTTTGCAAAATAATAAAGTAACAAAGCAGCCATTACAATCTTGGAGATTGCTCTGCGACTCGGAACAGATAATAGTAAAGAAGTCATGGATGGCACCTGGGAACACAAAGATCCCTAGGCCCTATCCAGGTTGCCACCTAACAAGTCAGTGTGGGTGTGGTAGATGTTGAATCCCAAATAACGGAATGTGGTAGAAGCCCAGTGTATGCTGTGGACTCCAACCCTTACTAACCTGTGTGGACCTTCGTGTACCAATGGAACGACGTGTGATTTTGCAGAAATATCCAAACACCATCAGCAACAATAACAAATGGCAGCAGACATTCCGACTGCCAGCTCATGAACAAACCATAAAAAGACCCTGGCCCTGTATAGATCACATCCTCCACAAGCCAGCATCAAACACCACCAGGCAAGCCCTGACCTGGAACCTGCCGGGGAAAACAAAAAGAGGAAGGCTGAGAAACACCTGGCTCTGAGGCCTTGAGGAAGACTGCAAGACTATGGTTACACCTATGGTCACATTAAAAGAAAAGCCCAGGACAGAGATGACTGGAGAGTCCTGGTTGATTGCCTGTACCCCAGGAGGGGTAGTAGGCATAAGTGAGTAAGTACACAATCTCTGCCAAATCAAATGCGGAAGTCATGGAACCAACATAGGGGAGGTGCCTTAGTCCCACTCTCAGTAATACTTTTGAAGGCTCTTTTGTTGTTGATCACAAGAGGTATGGGGATAGCTGCACTGTGAAGGATGACCTAACCACCTTTGAGGATCTACACAAAGGGGTCAAATTTGAACCCTTTTTTAGGCAGCAGACCTGGGATGGATTAAATCACCTACTTAAACTGAAGTGCTCTACAAATATATGTAGCAATATCATTAAGCCCAGTAGAATGCAGCAAGTTTTTTCAGGTTTGATATAAATTCAACTTGGGAGATGGAAGGAGAGTGGAATGGCTGAGCAACAAAAATCCCCCATTCAAATTGGGCATGCAATAAGTAGAGTCTATATGAAATTTTATTTTAGTCGATGGTGCAGTCCTGCGTGCCTCTCGCGCAACGCAGAGTAGATTGTTATGGTTAGGGAAAAACATAAATGCCAAAGTAAAAAGTAGTGACCTGATCAAGGCTTGTAATTATGTATACTGTAGGATAAATACATTTCTCACAAAGTTTTTGTTAAGTGCATAACTAATTAATTAAAGCCTTTGTTGGCCCTCACCTGTGGCTCGGAACTATAACTTAGACTAGGGGCCTTTAACAACGAGTAAAGCCCTTAAAGTCAGCTATCCTTGTCTAGCCAACTAGCAATCACTTTGACATACAATCTTTCATTCCTGTAGCATTTTCTGTAATTATTGCACAGGGATTTACGAATTCATTAAATAAACCAGGCAAGTTATTGTCCTTTCCCTCTTACTAATATCACCTCTCACAGAGTATTGCACTTCTCTGGATGTCCAATTTGTATCCGGTGTCATCACCTGGAAGATAAGGTTTCTCAACTCCTCCGGCCAGGAGAGGTGGAAGCGGTGAGGGGGGGGGGGGGGGGGAGCCCAGAGGGAGGGAGGGGTAGCTCTTCAACACACACACCATACAGTGGCTAGTAATGAGATCACCCCTCCAGCCCTGCCCTTCTTCACCTTTCTTTACAAGAAAAAGGTTTATTGTTTCTTCTGGAGAGGGTCATACATGAGCCACTTGGTGAGCTGAAGGTGATTAAATATTTAACTTTGGAAGGTGGGGGGGCCGAGGAAGTTGCTTTGTCATCCGTGAAATTGTAACTGTGCATAACTATAAAAAAAAACAGATAAGAGGCCCTTTTTATAGTCGCTTATCTGTGTTATGCATCATTGGAAGTTGCTCAAATTAGTGTCTTAAACCATGACGTCAATAGCCGATAGAACTACCAAAAGTAAACATAAAGAGATAATTGTGTGAACGCTGGGACTTGGGCACCCTTGTTTACAAAACAGTATTGCAATTGGAAATAGAAGTGTGAGCGGCAGGCTGGTGTTACCTTAATAGCAATCTATTTGTGAAACAGTAGTGCACAAGCCAATAGGGGAGAGGGTGTGTCCTAGTGGCTCGAGAGATGGACCTCGAAGCTGGGGAATCGGGTAGGAGTCTTGGAGGGACGATCAACATCCTTTGATTCGGGGCAAATCACTTAGGGGCACATGCATCAAGCCTTTGCCCATTCTCAAATGGGCTAATTCGCAGAATCGGCTCGTTTGCGAATGGAAAAAGGTATTTTCCTATGCATGTAGGTTTTGGCATTCGCAATTTAGGTAATCGCAATTTTTCAAGTTTATGGTAATATGTGCATGCTTTGAAAAATGCACAAATATGCATTTTTCAAAGTGCCATGTAGCGCACACATGCCCTTGGGGCATGTGTGTGCTGCACATGTGCACACTTACCTTTTTTTTGTGGGGTGCTTCAGGGAGGCCTTAGGCCCACGGACACCTGGATTTGCATTCACTATTTGCAATCACCAATATTTATTTATTTTATTTTAATAGTTTTATAGAGCATGAACAAGACCCATAGGGGTATCAGAGCGCTGTACAGAGTTAACGCAAGTAAGGGTACAGACACAATGTGCAAGTACGTGAAGTTACAACGTAGTGGAAATCGTTCAGGTTAAGAGTTGGGGGTATCAACGGTGCCCTAGAACACGAAGAGCAAAACATCATAAAATAAAACGCACCAGAGAAGTGTAATACGAATCAGCGAATTTTAACAAAAACAAGAGCGAGATCACCAGTTATTGTAATTAAGGAACCATAGAGGACTAGATAAAAATAACGTAAAAGCTATTTTATAAATACAATAACATGCATCAGTGTAGTACAACAAGAATTAGGGTATTATTAAAAACAAGAGTATGATCACATGGTGATGGAGTTAACGTTCGTTCAGGAGTAGTCATCTGACCAGTTTTTGAAAGGATGTAGTGGAAGGATTAGATCTGATCTCGGCTGGCAGTGAGTTCCAGATTCTCAGAGCAAGGCCAGTGAAGGCACGGTTGTAAGATTTTTTTTTTTTAATCTTGGAGGTTTCAAGAGAAGGGTGGACGTGCTTCTGAAGTTCCGGCTGGAGCCTGATAGTTCAAGCTTATTAGCCAGGTAGTACAGGGTGTTGTAGTGCATGGCTTTATGAGTCAGGCAAGCTATCTTGAGTTGGATTCTGGCTTCAATAGATAGCCAATTTAGTTGCAGAAGGTCGGAGTAAATGTGGTTATACTTTCTCGAGCCCATTATGAGTCTAGCCGACGCGTTCAGGCTAGCTCTGAAAGGGGCGAGGCTAGCTTTGGGAAGTCCAGCAAGGGTCACAAGCCCATATTCCAATCTAGAGATAATAAGGGATTGAACCGCCGGCCTGAGGTCTTCGGTGGGGAGGAAAGGTTTGATTTTCTTCAGTGTGTTAAGTTTGAAATTGGCTCCCCTAGTAGTAGCACTGATGTGCATTTGTATGTTTAAGTGTGTATCCAAGGTGATACCTAAGGATTTGGCAGCGTCTACAACATGAGGGGTGTAGTTCAGAGCAGTGAGATGTTTAATCCAGTCAAGGGTAGGAGCTGAGGGATTGGGTGGGGAGATAAAAAGAAATTCAGTTTTGAGAGTATTTGATAGGAGATGGTTCTGCGCTAACCATTGTTGGGTTTGTGCAAGTGCAGCATTTAATGTTTTTATGTCCTCTTGAGAGGAGATCTTCAGATTTAGTTGCATGTCATCCGTAAACATTTGTACTGAATGTTCGAGTTGGTGAGAGCGTGGATCCTTTTGGACTCCAATCGTGACAGGGGTACTGGAAGCAGGGGAATGTTTAAATTTTGATCCTTTGCTTGCTGTTATGCAGGAAGGAGACAAACCAATTTAGGACTGGGCCCAAGAGACCTATCATGTGTTGAAGAAGATCAATCAGGTTTTCATGTTTGATGGTATCGAAGGCTAAGGACAGGTCCAGAAAGATAAAGAGACATGAAACATTTTGGTCAAGGGCTCTCAAGGCGTCATTAACAATGTGCATTAGTGCTGCTTCAGTACTGTGCCCTAATCTGAAACCTGACAGATGGGGGTCAAGGAGTTGATATTTCTCAATGTGGTCGCAGAGCTGCGAATGGACACATTTTTCCAGTAGTTTAGCTAGAGTCATACTGCTGGTTATAGGTTGGAAGTTCTTTGGGTCTGACAGGTCTGTATTGGGTCTCCTAGGATCGGCGTAACTTGTCCAACCTTTAGGCAGTCCAGAATCTTTCCCTGTAAGAGGGATTCATGAATGATCCTGGACCAGAGAGGGAGAATGGCTGTGTTTAAATCTTTATAAAACCTAGCGGGTAAAGGATCACCAAAATGGTTGGAGGGTTTAAGGGATGCCATGTTGTGAATGAGCTCTGTGACATCTGGGAGGAGAAAAGAGTTCCAAGAGGCGTTGTTTTTGAGAGAGCGACCCAAAAGCGAGGATATTGTCAAGGATTCTGCCAACTCCACTGATCCTGTGGGAAGTTTCTTAGGTAACAAAGTTGGGGTGACCGGTAGTAGCTCCAACTCTATTTTCCATGTTTTTTCAGTGAAGTGAGCTGTGAAATCACCACCACAAGGGAGCAGGGTTATCAGGGTAGAGATCTGGTTGGAAGACTGGTTAGATTGTTTCTTAATGATTTCAAAGAGTTTTTTGGGTCTATTTTTGGCTCCATCTAATTGAGTTCTGGAGTGGTCTGTTTTAGCCAGGCGGATGTGTTTGCTGTTGGAGCTTCTCACTTTTCTAAGTTGAGTGAAATTTGTGGTGGAGGGTGCGTTTCTCCAGAGTGTCTCAGATAGTCTACGATTGCGCCGGTCATCATTTAGGGAACCATTGAACTATGGTTTGGAAAGTTTGACGGGAATCCTTTTGAGCTGCTTCGGTGCCATAGAATCAAGAATGTTAGACAGCGTGTTAATCTAATGATCAGAGAGATTGTCAAGGATGGCCATGTTAGGGGGGCTGTAGTCTATTTTTGGTGGTTGAAGTTAGCATATTGATGTTGAGGTCTCTCATATTGCGAGTCAGTTGTTTTGCTCTAAGGGGTTCACCCTGTCTACCCAAGCAATTATCTAAGATGAGGAAGGGAGTTTGGAAATGATCGGAACAGTTACAGGGTAAGATGTTGCCTATTTGTATGATGTTGTCTTTGGCAATGATAAGGTCGAGAGTGGCGCCCTTATTGTGTGTAGGACCTTTACATAGCTGTGAGAGGTTAAGATCAGAGAGGCAAGTCTTAAAGGAACAGACAGTAGGATCATTTGTGTCACTTCAATGAAGGTTAAAGTCTCCGAGGAATATGTGGCAGAGTTCATCCGAGCTCGAGCTAATGAACTCCATGATTTGCTCTATGAAGACCAGATTGCCACCAAGAGGGTGATAGATCAAGTGCAACACACAGATCTTCTTGCCTTTATTCCAGATTTCAGTGATTAGCTGTTCACAGGAGGATAGCACAGCACATATAGATTGCTTTACTGTGAGGTTGGAGCGATGAATACAAGCAAGCAATGCCCCCCCCCCCCTTTTTACCAAGTGGATCACTTCTGAGAATGGAGTAGTCAGGGGGGGTTAAGATGTCAAGAACTAGGGAAGATGTATCATTGAGCCAGGTTTCAGTGATGACCAGAAGGTCCAGGTTTTGCGTAATGGAGAGTTCTGAAATATCAGCTGCGTGTTTCACCACTGATCTACAGCTGAGCAGCATCGATTTGACGTGCTGATTGGAAGTGACAACTTCTTGAGGAGAGGTGGATATGTGAAGTAGGTTTTCTTTGTTCACCGTTCTGTGCTTAAGACTCGGTTCCCTGTCAGGGTCCGCAATGATGGAGGGGATGTTGAGAGCAGAGTTAGAGGAGGATACCGTCCTCGAGTCAGTGTAAGAAAAAAGAAGGGCAAGAATATCCTCTTCATATAGCTGAGGTAAGGGTCTGTGGGGCCTAGAGGGATGATTAGGTAAAGGCCTAGAGCTCCAGCTGGAACAAAGAGAGAAGCAGAAAGAGGGATGGTCGTTAGCTGAGTAGAACAGATTCTGTGAGTTATAAATATCCTTCCTCTGAGCGGGGGTGAGACCCAAAGCTTCTCCATCTTCAAGGAGAACTGAAGTATGCTTTGCACCATCTCTTTGACAACTGATAGATCATTCTTGAGGTTGGCAATCTTCTCCTCAAGGCAGGGATTGTTCCTGCACTCATTCCCAGAACTAACAAGCGATGTTAGGACTGATTCAGCAGTGAGAGGGATTATAACGGGTTGCAAAGGACCATTGGCACAGTTACAGAGGGAGATAGAATGATGCTCGAGACAGGAATCAGAGCCTGGAGTGGGAATAAGGAGAGGCAGAGTGGAATTAGGAGACGTAGAGGGTGAAGATTGTAATGAGTGTGTGTGTGAGTGATGGTTATTGGTCAACAAACTGGGGATGTCAACTAGGTTCCGGGCCCTGCAATTGGACTATCCATGGCCTAAGGGAAGAACATCCAAGCCTACCTGGGTGTTAGAGGTGGTAGGGTGCCCATCATCCCCATTATTGGAACGAGCAGTGGGTGACACAGGGGACTGAGGATAAGAGGGGGGCAAGGTGAGGGAGGAACAGTGGTGAGGACAGACACAAGGTGGGTGGTACTCAGGTCAGTTAAACCCTCGCCTATGTGAGGCATAAAGTGGCTGTTTAGATTCTTAGTGAGGTGAGTAAGAAAATCCTCCGTTTAGTTGGGTAGATTTGTGGGGTGCGTGTTTACAGATTGGAGCGCAGGATAAGGTGAGGAGGGGCAGGAGCAGAAAGTGTGGGTGTCCCGGCCTGACAGCCAGTGGATGGGTTGGATTTAGTTAGTGTGTTCTTAATCCTCAAGAAGGCATAGTTAAATTGCTTGAGGTTCAAGTCCAACGCTTGAATAAGGATATTACCATTATTGTAAAGGGAGACAGTCAGCTCAGCCTTAGGGGCCGGGGATGGAAGCGTGGTTAAACAAAAGCCTTGCGGAGTTTTGGTCAGCTGTTTGGAACGAAGTATAGTAGAGAGGGCCTTTCTCCACTGTGCTCTTCTGTTGGTGTAGAAGATGAGGTATGTCACTATAGTGCCCTTATTGGACATGTATGTGTCAGATATAAGCGTTTCAGGCCAACGTTTGAGGAGATTCTGTTTAAAGGTCTTCTTCGCATTATTCGATAGGTTGAGGGAGTAGATAATCTTACAAGAGTTCAAGCTTGATTGAGCTAATAGGTCAGAGGCCTCATAAGTATTTTGTGCCATGATGAATGTGGCACGCAGGAGAATGCGGTTAAGGGAGCAAAAAGGTTCAGGATGTAGATATAAGAGAGTGGAGGAGGAAAGGTAGACCCATTAGGAAGGGGTCCTAGTAAAAGGAAGGGGAGCAAGAGTCAGGTCATCAATGGGTATTTATAACGCAACTGCAAGGGTGAATCAGTAAGCGAAGGAGCGGTAGACTGGTTATGGGGAGCACATTAAGCGATAGGGGAGTAAAGCTGAGGAGGGTAAAACACCAAAAGGGGAGAAGCCTAGGAAGAGTAGTCAAGTACCTAGCTTTTCAGTGAAGCATCCAACAAGGGCCCTAGCAACCTAGGCAAAAGACTAGCAGAAAAGAAAGAAAGGAGGAAATGGGCGCAAAAAGACGAGGACCATAAAGTTGACTGTGGGCTTCTGTTTTATTTTTTATTACTTCCTTTTCCCCCTTAGTCTTCCTTTTTCCCTTCCATTCCTCTTCTTCTTTTCCTCCTCTTTCTTATCCTTTCTCTTTCATTTCTCTTTTCTTTCTCATTTTTCCACGTTTTCTAACAGGAATCTGTATTGGCAGAAGTATCAAGAAGTTCCAAGATGGCCACCTACTCACACTCTAGGCCCCTCTAGGCTGACAGTCCTCTTTCCCTTTCCAATCAAGACTGACAGTCCTCTTTTTCTTTTCATTATTTCCCTACAGTGAAGCATAGATTGGCCATTTCCGTTCTGGACTGTACTGTACCAAAAATAAAAGTAAAAATAAAGATATAGATATATTGGTGCAACGAGCCTGTAGAGCAACCGTGCTGTCTGTTCCTGTAGGCTGAGTGCTGCCACGCCTTGAGCAATACTGTATATGAAGTAGTGGGACCTCTCCAATAGAAGTCCAGAAACACAGATAGATTGAGTGTTCTCTGCGCTCTGAGCAGTGGGGGCTGCAGCCTCTGCAACCTGCTCAGAAAACCCCCCTTCCGCTCCTGGCTGTCGTGGCAACCGCTGTTGGGGTCAGAGAAAACCCTACAGTGTCAGTGGGTGTCCAGACCCGAATAAAGCACTCCCAGAGAGCCCTGCCTGCACCACGCTTGCTTCAGAGCTGCCCTCACCATAGACAGGAAGGGAGGCAAAGTAGGAGGGCTCCCTAGGCTGCACAACATGAAACCAGGATCCCTCCCCAGGTGGCACGCTCACAGGGCATGGAGCCTTCCGTCGCGAGTCTCCGTAGGCGGAGGCACAGCAGGAACCCAGACACCACCCCAGGCGGCATCTAATCATACAATGAGCCTGCCGTCGCGTGTCTCATTGGATCTGCCTCCTCCGGCGCCGCCGATCTTCGCAGACACACGGTCAGGGGCGGCCGGTTCCCCGACCCATCTGTGGCACTCCGATGAACAAGATGAACAGCACTCTTCCTTTGAGTAGAGCCGGGGATTGCATGTGAGTAGAAATGGCGAAAATTCACTTGTTAGGAGTCTCTCAGCAGAGGTGGTAGATGGTGGGGGTAATGCAGCAATAACTACCTATCGTAATCCCAAACCCTGGGAGCCTCCGTGAAGTGCTCCTTTTCGGCGGCCATCTTCCTTCCTTCCTTCCCATAGGAATGAATGGTGTCACGTTACCTAATAGCGATTCGCAATTTCCGAATCGCTATTAGGTAATGGTAAGGAATCACAAAATGTTTTGCGATTCCTACATACATAGCATGTTGCGATTCTCAAATAGCGAATCTGAAAATTCAATATTTGGGGATCAGAAAATGCGGGCTTGATGCATGTGCCCCTTAATCTCCCCGTGCCTAACAAAATTAATGTGTCCATCTGTAATGCAACTGATGCTCATGTAAAGCACTCTGATACCTTCTGGTTGAGTTTGCGCTATATAAAACACCCCCCCTTCCAAAAAAATGAAATCCTTTTTAGCAGAAACTTTAGACTGTGGACAGAAGGAAGCACTGCCTGATGCTACTGGATGAAGTGCTAACTGGTATCTGGGTAGGGCGAGACCAGCCCTTGGAGCCCACTTTAAAAACCTAGCTACCGACTGTTGCCACATGAAATTGTCTCAGTACTTGGCTACCAACTAAGTGACATCGGACCAGTAAAAAAATGGGAAAGCAGAGGCAATGTTGCTTTCCAATTAAGGCAATATGAAACCGCTGGTATTGGGTCAACACATTGTGTTCCAACTCACTGGCTGCGCTTCACAATAACTAATTTTTTGCGATTCCTACATACATAGCATGTTGCGATTCTCAAATAGCGAATCTGAAAATTCGATATTTGGGGATCAGAAAATGCGGGCTTGATGCATGTGCCCCTTAATCTCCCCGTGCCTAACAAAATTAATGTGTCCATCTGTAATGCAACTGATGCTCATGTAAAGCACTCTGATACCTTCTGGTTGAGTTTGCGCTATATAAAACACCCCCCCTTCCAAAAAAATGAAATCCTTTTTAGCAGAAACTTTAGACTGTGGACAGAAGGAAGCACTGCCTGATGCTACTGGATGAAGTGCTAACTGGTATCTGGGTAGGGCGAGACCAGCCCTTGGAGCCCACTTTAAAAACCTAGCTACCGACTGTTGCCACATGAAATTGTCTCAGTACTTGGCTACCAACTAAGTGACATCGGACCAGTAAAAAAATGGGAAAGCAGAGGCAATGTTGCTTTCCAATTAAGGCAATATGAAACCGCTGGTATTGGGTCAACACATTGTGTTCCAACTCACTGGCTGCGCTTCACAATAACTATTTTTTTGCGATTCCTACATACATAGCATGTTGCGATTCTCAAATAGCGAATCTGAAAATTCGATATTTGGGGATCAGAAAATGCGGGCTTGATGCATGTGCCCCTTAATCTCCCCGTGCCTAACAAAATTAATGTGTCCATCTGTAATGCAACTGATGCTCATGTAAAGCACTCTGATACCTTCTGGTTGAGTTTGCGCTATATAAAACACCCCCCCTTCCAAAAAAATGAAATCCTTTTTAGCAGAAACTTTAGACTGTGGACAGAAGGAAGCACTGCCTGATGCTACTGGATGAAGTGCTAACTGGTATCTGGGTAGGGCGAGACCAGCCCTTGGAGCCCACTTTAAAAACCTAGCTACCGACTGTTGCCACATGAAATTGTCTCAGTACTTGGCTACCAACTAAGTGACATCGGACCAGTAAAAAAATGGGAAAGCAGAGGCAATGTTGCTTTCCAATTAAGGCAATATGAAACCGCTGGTATTGGGTCAACACATTGTGTTCCAACTCACTGGCTGCGCTTCACAATAACTAATTTCACAAAGTAACCTTACATTCTTTACTCATAATTACTTTTTAAAAGACTTGGTGAATTAACAGGACAAGATGAAGAATGATGGGGCAAATGTGGATGTTCACATGTTGAAAGATAGTCCTACGCCTACTGGTATAGTAAAAGAGAAGGTAGTGGAACGAGTAGTAATGGAACTTATAGTAGTATCATACGTATCATAATCTGTTGCATGACTGGACAGAGCCCTGACAGCAGCTGTACTAAAAGTATCAATTGGAACCCAACAGTGGCAACAGTAGTTGCACTTCCAATAGTTATTGCAGGGACAGACTAAAAGCAACTTGTAGTTTTGTGTACTGATAATACCTGTAGGTTTGGCACTACGTGTCGAGTAGAAGTAACTGTAGTAGCATTAGTGCAGTTTAGTGCTACCAGTTGTTGAATTAACAGTAAAAGCAGTCATTAGTAGTTCCAGTGGTAATGCCATTTTTAGCAGCAGCACATAGGGCACTATTTGTAGAATCAGGACCGTGACTAGTGCTACTTGTAGGTGTAATAGAAAGACTAATCTTAGTAGCAACAGTAGAATAGTAGTAGTAATAATTGTCGCTGTACTAAATCCATACTTCAATGTCTTTGGTGCTCAATATATGTACAACCTTTACAATGTAGTTTAGAATGTGGCTTAATATACCTGAGCAACGTGGAAAATGGTGTAGCAGTGTATGTTTTATTTTGCAGGCATGTGTGACATGGCATTGCAATACGGGTTGTGCATGTCGAGCAATGTGGAATTGGGCATAAGTCTGAGCTGTTGAAGAGTCCTTTTTGTCCCTCAGGCTCAGATCAGGAGGCCAGCAGACTAGAGCTTTGAGTAACTCTGGGGTCCTTGGTTTAAGATGAAGTTGCAGGTCCAGTTCTTATTCACCAGGCAAGATGGCAGCAGGCAGGATGTCAGCACAGCAGGCCAGCAGTTTCTTTAGAGCAGGAGTATAGCAGGTTGGCAGTCCTTGTAGCAGCACAGCAGTCGCTCTCTCTGGCAGACTATTCACAGGTCCAGCAGTGTACTGAAATGGTGGTGTCTGAGGTTATTTTTTTATTTTTTTATACACAGTGTGCCTTTGAAGTGGGGAGAAGCTTCTAGAGGCATGCCTTTTAAGTACACAGTTGCCCTGCCTTGCCTGTCCTGACTCCAGACTAACTGCTGGGGGAATGCAGTCCTTGTGGCGACAGGAGGCAGCCTATTCAGGTGCAAGTGAGGCTGGGCCCAGTTCCTTACTTCCATCCTGCCAGTGACGGCCCCATCTAGTCACACCTAGGCTCTTATTGTGTGCGGCTGTCTAGAAGGAATAGACAAAGCCCAATTGCCAACTATACCCAGTCATGTGACCAGAGACAGGTTGAAGGCAGCAAATGGCTAAGGCAAGAAAATGCCAACTTTCTAAAAATGGCACTTTCAGAATCGTAATTTAAAATCCAACTACACCATAAATTAGGATTTTAAAATAGGATTTTAGGGACACCAAACATGAAGCAGTTATCTCTTCCCCCTTGGAAAGCCTAAGTAAACACTGCAACAGTAATGCAAATGTGAAGGGACAATATGCATTTGTTACCCTGAGTGGGACAGGTATGCCCAGACGTGAGTCCCGTGCGCATCGTGCTACTGGATTCAAGCTAGCCTGGCTGATGAAGGGTGATACCCCGAAACCAGTCTCAAGATGCTTGGTTACGGACCAGGGATGATCTGGCCTGGCAGGTTGTGCTGGACTGTTCCCATGAGAAGCATTGACAAGAATGATTTGCATATGACTTGGTTTAAACTGGAATGGCATTGTGTGCAAAGAAATGATGGAGTTAGGCCCAGATCTTTGTACTGGGGGTGAACGTTTGACATTGTGCAGCATTCCGTTCATTAATTGTTCTTTTTGACTAAACGTGATAGGCTATGTTTGCAGTAACAAAACTAAACATAGCAATGGGTGTCTGTTTTGCAGTGGTATTGTGCATAGTCTATTGTTGATTTAACGTTCAAGCATTACCACCACATTTAGAACCAACGTATTGCCCATCTTAGAATGGTACAATATGATACACTATGGCCGGCAGCATTCCATAATGGTTGCCTGGTTTAGAGTAAGTGGCTATCTGCGATTAAGCACACTGCAAATGAAAAAAGCGTCAATCAAAAGTCCTATTAGAACTGCCTCGGCAGCTGTAGCATTATTTTAAGTAAAATGTGTTAGACGGACCGGGAGGGTCGGCCGAGATTACGGGGAGAGGTCTCCAGGGAGAGCCGTCTCCAACGACTGTACAGGTAAGTAACTTCCCCCCCACAGACGGACACCACACAAGATTGAAGGTTAACGAGACTTTATATGCAATTCTTAGGTTACGTCGCTATGATACAAGGAGGTCTGGACTCAGGGGTCCCCTCGGTTCTGATCTCTGGTTGAGGAGAAAGGGTAGCGGGACAGTCTTAGTTACCAATGAGTTAAATAGCTCTCAATCCTCGAGCTCGGCGTGGTTGCTGATCGGGCCGTGGAGGAGCCAAGCAGGTCCCGAGATGGATGAAGGATGGTCGACGGGCCGTGGAGAAGCCAAGCAGGTCCCGATGAAGATGATGGTTACAACGGTCCGCGGCCTCGCCAGCAGATCCGGACGACGGTGAAGAATGAAGGTTACGACGGCTGTGGCAGCGCCAACAGGCAGGACGATGGTGCACAGGACAGGGCTACGGCAGCGCCAGTAGTCCGTCCAGGATGAGTTCCTCTTACGTCTCTCGACTCCAAGATACAACTGACTTCCTGCTCTGGAGCTGTCCCAGTTATAGGGCTGGCGTGCTTTGATGTCCGGACCCTCGCACTTGGAGGTCGGGAGGTCCGGGATGAGGGAGTCCAGACACCCAGCAGGGGGGTGGAGCCAGCGCCCGGGGAGGCGATGGGCGAGCGGCACTGGGCGGGGGGAGAGCCATCGGCACCTCTCTCTCCCATTGACTTGCCAAGTAGCCCGCTCACCTCCTGGGTGGAGGGTGGTGCCGGATTGTCTGAGGCTGGGCTAGGCCCAGGGTTGAGGTCGATCGGGGGCCAGGCGGCCTCGTGGCGAGGCGTCCAAGATGGCGGCCCGGGCTGGGTGCATGGGCCGGCAGTGGATCGGACCCACGAGGTTATCATGTTCGAGGGCAGGGGTCCCTGAGGGGACGTAGGGCGTGCAATGGTGGTGTGTGGTGCTTGCGTGACTGGGCTCGGGCCTGGTCGAGCCGGGGGAGAGCGGCCCGTCATGTGGCCTGTCCAACATGCGTCCCCCCCAGCTGAAGGCGGGGAGAGTTACCCATCCTCTTGGGGACTCTCTTCGTCGAGGCGGAAAAACCGGGACAGGCCATCGGCGTTGGCGTGGTCGGACCCAGGCCGGTGTTCGACTGTGAAGTCCATACCTTGTAAGGAGATGGACCAGCGTAGCAATTTTGGGTTTTCCCCCCGCATCTGCATCAACCACTGCAGGGGTCGGTGGTCAGTCTGCACCCGAAAGTGGGTGCCAAAAAGGTAGGGCCGGAGCTTCTTGAGGGCCCATACCACAGCGAAGGCTTCCCTCTCTATGGTGCTCCAGCGTTGTTCCCGGGGTAGGAGTCTCCGGCTGATGAAGGCCACCGGTTGATCGAGGCCTTCGGTGTTCACTTGGGACAGGACCGCCCCAATGCCCTGGTCGGAGGCGTCCGTCTGGACGACGAACTCCCGGCTGTAGTCTGGGGCCTGGAGCACAGGAGCGGAACACATGGCGGCCTTTAACTGTTCGAATGCCGCTTGACACTCTGGGGTCCAGTTCACCTTCTTGGGCTGATTTTTTGACGTGAGTTCGGTGAGAGGCCCCACGATGGTACCATAATCTTTCACGAACCTTCGGTAGTAGCCCGTGAGGCCCAGGAAGGCTCGCACCTCAGTTTGAGTGATAGGGGGTTGCCAGTTCTGGATGGCGGCAATTTTCAGCTGTAGGGGGGCCACTAGGCCGCTTCCCACCTGGTGTCCGAGGTAGGTCACCGACCCTTGTCCAATTTGGCATTTGCTGGCCTTGATCGTGAGGCCAGCTCGCTGAAGGACTTGCAGCACTGCTTGGAGGTGGTGGAGGTGCTCGGTCCAATGGTGGCTGTACACAGCGATGTCGTCCAGGTAGGCGGCGCTGAACTCTTCGAGCCCCGCCAGGACCTGATTGACGAGCCGTTGGAACGTCGCTGGGGCGTTCTTCATGCCGAAGGGCATGACCGTAAAGTGATAGTGGCCATCGGGGGTGGAGAAGGCAGAGCGTTCTTGTGCTCGGGGTGTGAGGCCGATCTGCCAATAACCTGCCGTCAGGTCGAAGATGCTGAGGTAGCGGGCAGCGCCCATTCGGTCGACCAGTTCATCTGCCCGGGGGATGGGGTGTGCGTCCGTTCTGGTGACTTCATTCAGACCCCGGTAGTCGACACAGAACCGGAGTTCTGGTGTGGTCCCGGGGGCGGCTGCTTTGGGGACCAGTACGACCGGGCTGGCCCATGGACTGTCTGAGGGCTCGATGACCCCGAGCGTGAGCATCTTAGCTACTTCCGCCTGGATGCAGGCCCGTACCCGATCAGGTACGCGGTAGGCCCGGTGGCGGATAGGAGGGCTGTCTCCGGTGTCCACATCGTGCACACACCAGGAAGTGACACCCGGGGTGAGGGAGAACAGACTGGCGAACCGTGATAGGAGGGCTTGGCACTCTTGCCGTTGTTCTCTGGTGAGGGTCTCCGAGAGTCGGACCCCATCCACGGAGCCGTCTTGCTCCTGGGTCCGCAAGAGGTCAGGGAGAGGCTCGGAGTCGTCTTCAACCCCATTGTCTGTGGCCATCAAGAGGCTGAGTTCTGTTCGTGCAAAGTGGGGTTTCAGTCTGTTGGTGTGGAGGACTCGGAGCGGATTCCGGGCGGACTCCATATCGATCAGATAGGTGGCAGGACCCTTGCGCTCGATTACCTTGAAGGGTCCCGTCCATTTGTCTTGGAGAGCGCACGGTTCGGTGGGGGACATTACCCAGACCTGTTGCCCCGGCTCGAATTCAATGGATGAGGCGTTCTGGTCATACCATTTCTTCATGTCCTCTTGACTGGCCTCTAGGTTGGCTTTTGCTAGGTCTCTGAACCGCCGGGACTGGTTGCGGAGGGTGAGGAGGTACCGGAAGACATCTGGAGGACTCTTGGCCGGAGGCATCTCCCAGCCTTCTTTGATCAGGCTGAGTGGCCCCCGTACTGGGTGCCCATAGAGCAGCTCGAAGGGGCTGAAGCCTAGGGACTTCTGTGGGACCTCCCGGTAGGCGAAGAGGAGGCACGGCAGCAGCACGTCCCACTGGCGACGGAGGGGCTCTTCCAATCCCCCGATCATCCCTTTTAGCGTGCGATTGAACCGCTCAACAAGTCCGTTTCCTTGGGGGTGATAGGGGGTCGTGAAGCGGTAGGTGACCCCACACTGTTGCCAGAGGGACTTCATATATTTAGAAATGAAGTTCGTGCCTCTGTCACTGACGACTTCTCGGGGGAACCCCACACGGGAGAAGATCCCCATCAGGGCCCGGCCGACCACTGGGGCTGTCACGGTCCGGAGAGGAATAGCCTCAGGGTAGCGGGTGGCGTGGTCCACTAGTACCAGGATGAAGCGATGGCCTTGTCTTGTACGCGGGTCCAGGGGTCCCACAATGTCTATCCCGACCCTCTCAAATGGGGTTGTGACTACTGGAAAGGGTTGCAGGGGAGCCTTTAATTTGCGGCCGCTCTTCCCACTGGCTTGGCACGTGGGGCAAGATCGGCAATGCTGGTGCACATCGTTTCTCATTTTGGGCCAGAAGAAGTGGGTCACTAGGCGGCTGTAGGTTTTATCCTGTCCCAGGTGCCCTGCCAGGGGGGCATCGTGGGCCAGGTTTAGCAGGAAGTCTCTAAAGCGGAGGGGCACCACTAGTACTCGGTTGGCCCCCAGCTCGGCGATTCGTTGCTCGCTGTACAATAGATCATTGTCCCAGTAGACCCAATGAGTTCCGGAGGTATCCCCGGCGCTTTGGGCGAGCGCTTGTTGTCGGAGTCCCTCAAGGGAGGGACAGGTCTTCTGTTCCTGACGAAATTGTTCTTGTGTGGGTCCCCCTTCTTGAGCCCACTGATCAAGATTAGCGAGGTCGGAAGGTTGAGCAAGTTCGAGGGGGATGCCATGATCGGGGGTCTCGGCGGGGGCGACCGGAGGCGGTGGCGCCGGCCATTCTGGTTCTTCCGGGTGATGGTTGGCACGGGCGGCCATGGACCGGGTGGTGACGCACGCCCAGTCTGGGACGCCCAACATCCCCAAGTGTTCTTTTCGCTCCACGGCTGCCCACGGGGAGCTTTCCAGGTCATTTCCGAGGAGGCATTCCACGGGGGCGTCGTCTCGGACCGTTACCTTCAACATGCCGGAGACCCCTCCCCACTCAAAGGGGACGCAGGCCATCCGACACAGACTTTCCGAGTTGTCGGCTGATCGCACAGGGCAGAGAACGTTCGGTAGATATTGTTCTGGGGTCACCAGATGACAGCGGACGGCTGTCACACTGGCCCCGGTGTCTCGAAGGGCTTCGGCCCGTTGTCCATTGATGCTCACCCATTGGCTGTACTTCTGGGTGTTGGCGGGTAGGGGGACCCGCGGGACCATGTCTCTTCCCCCTAAGCACGCGAGAGTCATGGCGGCTGGCTCCCACTCTTGATACTCTTGCTCGCCTGTTTCTTGTTCCTCGGAGATCTGTTCTTCCCCTAGTGCCGCGGCGGCCACCTGGCGGGGTCTTGGACTCTGATACTGCGGGCAGCTTGGGTCGTTTGCATAGTGGCCGACTCGTTGGCATCGGTGACATGTAACATTGGCTCTGTATCCCGGTCGCGCCGGGGTGCTGCCCCGGTTGGCCGGGGGGGTGGTGCTGGTAGCGGGGGCGGCCGGAGTATTGTCTCTTCCTCGTCCTTGGCCCCCTCCTCCTCCTCTGGGTCGGTAATGACCATTGTTGTTCCTGTTCTGCTCGTAGGACCCATTCCGGCCCACTCTGGTGATCTCCCACCGGTCAGCTTCGGCTGCGAGCTGCCGGGGATCGGTTAACTTGCTGTCGAGGAGGTGTTGGCGTAGTTCAATGAAGCAATTGTTGGACAGATGCTCCCATACCATCAGATTGAACAGCTGCTCGTAGGTCGTGACGTTGTTCCCTCTGATCCAGCCTTCGAAGGCTCGGCTAAAGTACGTTACATAGTCCACCCAAGTTGTACCTGGAATGCGTGTGCAGTCTCGGAACCTCTGACGGTACATCTCGGGCGTGAGGCCATAGCGGGTGAGGAGGGCCGCTTTCATATGGTCGTAGGAGGTCATCTGGTGGTCTGGGAGCTGTAACAGAGTATCGCGGCCCTCATTGAGGAATTTGCCCCATAGGCCGGCTCCCCAGTCGGTTCTATCGATCCGGTGCGCAGTCATCGCGATTTCATAGGCCTTAAACCATTGCTGGATGTCGTCTTCTCGAAAATATTCTCGGACCACATCCTTGGGGATGTGCACTTTTTTCTCCGCGGTCCCTGGGGTGGACGGTCTGTCGGGCACCCCTAACTCTTTATTTTGTTTGCGCAGGTTGATCTCGGCTAGGTTCCGTTCGTGCTCGTACGTTAGTCTTTTTTCCTCGAGCTCCCTTTGCCTTTGTTTCTCCTCTCTTTCTTCTCGGAGGCGAAGGTGCTCTAAGTTTATTTTTTGCTCGGCCAATTTGAGTTCTATGTCCATCTTGAGTCGGGCCATTTCGAGTTCGTGTAGTCGGGCTTTTTCTCTTTCTTGGATCTCGTCTTGCGAGAGACTGGTTCTTTGCCCCTCAGGGGCCGTGTTGGTATTTTTCGCGGTGCTTTGCTCAGGGGTTTCGACATCCCCGGTCTCTGCCCAAGATTCTAGGGCATGCTTAAAATCGTCCTTGGTACTTAGTCCGGTGGTAGCGATACCTAGTTCGATGCAGAACTGCTTTAGTTCACGATGGCTGTATTCCTCTAGTTTTTCCATTTGGAACTTCTCAGTTGATCCGCTCTCTTTAGTCGACATTGTTGTTCGTTGTGGGGTGAGCTACTCTCTGTACGTTATGCGGTGATTCGGATCGCGCCGCTGGCCACCAATGTTAGACGGACCGGGAGGGTCGGCCGAGATTACGGGGAGAGGTCTCCAGGGAGAGCCGTCTCCAACGACTGTACAGGTAAGTAACTTCCCCCCCACAGACGGACACCACACAAGATTGAAGGTTAACGAGACTTTATATGCAATTCTTAGGTTACGTCGCTATGATACAAGGAGGTCTGGACTCAGGGGTCCCCTCGGTTCTGATCTCTGGTTGAGGAGAAAGGGTAGCGGGACAGTCTTAGTTACCAATGAGTTAAATAGCTCTCAATCCTCGAGCTCGGCGTGGTTGCTGATCGGGCCGTGGAGGAGCCAAGCAGGTCCCGAGATGGATGAAGGATGGTCGACGGGCCGTGGAGAAGCCAAGCAGGTCCCGATGAAGATGATGGTTACAACGGTCCGCGGCCTCGCCAGCAGATCCGGACGACGGTGAAGAATGAAGGTTACGACGGCTGTGGCAGCGCCAACAGGCAGGACGATGGTGCACAGGACAGGGCTACGGCAGCGCCAGTAGTCCGTCCAGGATGAGTTCCTCTTACGTCTCTCGACTCCAAGATACAACTGACTTCCTGCTCTGGAGCTGTCCCAGTTATAGGGCTGGCGTGCTTTGATGTCCGGACCCTCGCACTTGGAGGTCGGGAGGTCCGGGATGAGGGAGTCCAGACACCCAGCAGGGGGGTGGAGCCAGCGCCCGGGGAGGCGATGGGCGAGCGGCACTGGGCGGGGGGAGAGCCATCGGCACCTCTCTCTCCCATTGACTTGCCAAGTAGCCCGCTCACCTCCTGGGTGGAGGGTGGTGCCGGATTGTCTGAGGCTGGGCTAGGCCCAGGGTTGAGGTCGATCGGGGGCCAGGCGGCCTCGTGGCGAGGCGTCCAAGATGGCGGCCCGGGCTGGGTGCATGGGCCGGCAGTGGATCGGACCCACGAGGTTATCATGTTCGAGGGCAGGGGTCCCTGAGGGGACGTAGGGCGTGCAATGGTGGTGTGTGGTGCTTGCGTGACTGGGCTCGGGCCTGGTCGAGCCGGGGGAGAGCGGCCCGTCATGTGGCCTGTCCAACAAAATGTAAATAAAAAGAGAAGAAAAGAAAGGAAAGGGGAAGTATAACAGGTGAAAATTGAAAGCCAAATGACTGGCCAACCAGTCTTGACACTGAAGAGCAATAATTTTCAGGTGAATGTGCACATGAAATCAGAAAATGCCATCATTCACAGGGCAAGAGAGCCAATAACTGATATGGTTTGAACAATTACCTGAGCAGTATGCTGTTGTGGATGAAAGCAGTGTGTATGTGGCACTCAGTAACAGATCCTGGCAGTAGACGACTGACCCAGAGTCATTGCATGCATCTATATGGATATAAAAGTATACATTTGGAGGTATATATTATATAATTAATTGTTTTGTTATAAGATCCATGCAAACAGTTAAGGGTGTCAGGCCTTCCAAAGAGATTCTAGCAAGAATTACTACAGAGCAAATCTCTTACCACTAAGGTTGGTCAAAGATGTTAACCTACACCAAAATCCTTTCCTACAAAGGTAATGTGTGAGATTTCATGCAACAAAATACTTGGCTACAGGATTTAAAACAGTGAAAAAACAATCCACCCTTAAAGGCTTAAACACCACATATGAGCTACACAGTAAATAGACCAGATCTACTACCTTTGTTGTAAACTTTTCATGATAAAGAGATCAGACCTATGAGATATAAAAATACATTTTCATTATGAACCAATCAAACCTATAGCTGCTATTATTGGCTTGTCACTATAACCACTCACACCTTGACCTTAAGCTTTCCCATAAGGCAACCATCCGGATTACAGTCATACAATTATAAAAGTATACAAAATTACAGTTGACAGCAAAATACTGTCTTTACTAAGAGGATTTATTAACCGTGTTCATAGTGCAAATCTTCCATTCCCAAGTTTGTCAGTGGGAGTAACCAACTCCAAACACCTTGCCTACTGCGGTAATGTGTGAGATTCCATATAACAATCTGTGTGCTTTAATCCACAGTAATAACAATACACCCGTAAATGCCAAATGACTTTAACATATGGTTTTCAAAATCAATATGTCATACCTACTACCTTTACTGTAACTTTTCAACCATCAGCTATACTGTAATAACATTACAAATATGTACCAAATTACAGGTGTCAAATATAAATTCCCTCCAAATAGAGCATAATAAGCATTACCGTAGTGAAATCTTCTATCCCCATGGCTTGAGCTGGTAGGTCAGCAACACCAAAACCCTTGCCTGCTACAGTAATTCATGAAATACTGTGAAACAAAGTGTCTGCCTAAAAGCTTTAGTGTAGTCCAAGAACAATTTCCCCTTAAAGGTCTGTTGCCTTTAACACATGCTTTTCACAGTATGTAAGTTAGGTCTACTTGATTTGTCATCATCTTTCATTATAAGCAGATCACACCAAAGGAATCTGACACTAATTTTCCCTGTGAACCAATAAGGCTGTTAACCTTTACTATTAGTTTGATACTATAACTAACACAGACCTACTGAAGCATTGATATGCTGGCAACCTTCATTAATACAGTTTTAAAATTATAAATATGCTGAAAATGACAGCTGGCAAAATAATGTTCAGCTCCTCTCAAATGGGCCTAACAAGAATTATCACAGTAAAACAGTACAACATTTTGTATTCCGGGGTTTGTCAGAGTGGGTGACCAACATCAACACCATTGCCTACTGTGTGAGATTACATGTAACAAAATTCTTTCCTACAGCCTGTAACATAATGTGGTAATAATCAATTGTTAGTGGTTTTAACAACTGCTTTTCACAATTAATAAGCAAGGCATCCTGTCTTTTTCATAACTTTTGATAATAAACGGACCAGGCCTATGACATCTGGCATAACTTTTTCCAGAGCACCAATCACGGCTATAGCTGCTATTGTTGACTTGCTTCCATACCAAACTTGGGCAAACTATATTGAGCGTAAACATTATCACAAGGCATCCATCAGACATACAAAATTAAAATTACAAACACAGACAAAATTACAACATACTATTACAACATCCTATCTCTCCGACGAGAATCTAACAAGGATTCTCACAGTGCAAATGTTCTTTACCCAGAGTATGTTAGAGGGGGTAACTAACACCAAAATCCTTGCCTACTAAGGTAATCTGGGAGATTTCATGTAACAAAATACCTGCCAACAAGCTTTAGTTCAGTGTAATAACAATCCATCCTTAAAAGCATGTTGCTTTTAACACATATTTTTCACGGTAAGTAGGTCAGGCCTACTGTTTTTGTCAAAACATTTCATAATACACAGATCAACCTTTTGGAATTGGCATGACTTTTCCAAATGAAACGAAAAGGCTTATGCATTTATCATTGGCTTGACACCATATGCAACACGGGCATATTCAAGTGCACATAAACCAGCAACCATCATGCATACAGTTCTAAAATTAAAAATATTTAGAAAACTAGTTTGTAAAACAATATACTAATCTGCTCAAAAGGGCCTAACAAAAATCATCACAGTAAAAACTTCCAGGGTTTGCCAGAATAGTTTTCCAACACCAACCCTCTTTCCTACTAAAGTAATCTGGAATCTGTAGTCTGTAACACAGTGAGATAACAATCCACTGTTAAAGGCCTACTGGCGTTAACAAATCCTTTAAACAATAAATAAACTAGGCCTACTGTCTTTGTCATACATTTTCATAAAAGGCAGATAAGACCTATGGCATTGGACTTACCTTTTCCCAGTGCACTTATCAGGCCTATAGCTTATTGCAATTACCAACTCAGTGCTTCTGTTGTGAGTGTAAGGTTTCCCACAAGCAGCCATCAGGCACAGTCAATAAATTATACAAATTTACAGACAGCTAAACAAAATGTAATCTCTATTCTAAGAGGACCTAACAAGGATTCACATAGAGTCAATCTCTATCCAAACCAAAACCCTTGGCTACCACAATAATCTGTGGGATTCCATGTTACCAAATCCTCTCTGCAAGCGCTCATTCAAAGTCATAACAATCTACCACTGGTTTGATACTAATATATATGCTTTTCACAATAACGTCATACCTATTGCCTTTATTATGACATTCCATAATAAACAGATCAGACTTATAGCCATGGTCATTAGTTTGATCTGACAGCCTTATTAGGGTGATCTTCCCCCCAACTTGTGACTTTGTCCCGGTCCGGTGCAACCAGATGTCCCTAATAGCACTTTTTGCCTGTTGGCGCTTTTCCTCTATAAATATTCAAAATCAATATCTCCAGCTCTAGTAATTGGATTTTTGTCATTTGGTCTTGTTTTATTTATTAAAATCAGAGCTATTTTTCTACCCTGGTATGGAATCATTTTGTGTGGTGTTTTCACTGTTTTACTGTATGAAATGTTGCACAAATACTTTACACACTGTCTCTAAAGTTAAGCCTGACTGCTCTGTGCCAAGCTACCAGAGGGTAGGCACAGGTAAATTTTGAATTTGCCAGCCTCTTACTCTGAGTAGGATTGTGGTTGTTGCTAGACCAGGGCTCAGACTCCATTCAACCAACAACCCAATTGTTAATACAAGCACTCTTTTCAGTGGAAGCACACAACTTCGGCTCAGTCAAACCTGTGAGGGTAAAGCCTCAGACCCTCTTCTCAATAGTACTCTGAAAGCTCTTTATATGTAGATCACATAGGGTCCAGAGGAAGTTGCACTGTCAAGCCATACCTAAAAAAGCGACATTCAACCTGTTTACATTCTTCACCTGTTTCTGTCTTCATGACCCCTTGGACCAGGACAAGTTAGAGGTAGACCTAGGAACACCTTGGCCACCTGTGGTCAACAAAAAAATCAAAGAAATGTTGACTCCGAAACTGCATTGGGTTTGAATTGTGTAAAAATATAAAGCCCCTTTAAACAGTAGCGCCCCTGAGGTTTTAGACTCAATAGACTAAAAAGAAAAGTAAACCGAGGTGCTATTGTGTGACCGCGTCCTTCTCCATGGCTTCTCAATCCCCAAGTGATTTAAAATATTAATGCTACACTTGGTTTAAAGTAATCAGTAATTCATGAATCTTTAAAAGGTTAGGTACAAAAATCTTAGCCCTTCTTTTCATCTACTACGATCATTTTCTAATATAGAAGAAGAAACCGTCAGCTATAATTAGGGAGAGGAACGTACTTCCTCATTTTCTAAACAGATGGGTCAACGGTCAAAGTGTAATCTTTTACTTTAAGCTATTTTTTTCAATAGATCAAAATAAATGACATGTTTTGCAGTTTTGTTAGTGTTGCTCTGTTCATGCAATAGGAAGTGACATGACAGACGAGTCCCCTCGCTGAGGTTACTCAGCAAACAGATTCAGGTACACTTGATTAACCGTCCCGCCTAACTCCAGACTTGCTCTCTATCGGACAAACAGACCTTTATTTAAATGTAATTTGTTTGATTACTGGCACTCACTAACAACACATTACTTAACAAAATGTAAATTATTTGGGTGAATCAACAACACAGACACCAAGTAAATCTATAACCAAAACAACTCCCTTCTTTAGCACAAAAATCAAAAACAGAGTTCTCTGGATTACTAGCCCAGTTGGAATGATAGCCTACTATCTATAGCTGTGGGGTACCTCAGGGGTTTGCCCTTAGTCCCAAGCTTTTCAATCTTTACTTGCTCCCACTGGCTGATATTGTGCGTTCATTTGGGTTGTCACCGGTCTCTTACGTAGATGATACACGGTCGGCCATGTGTATCTCCCCTGACCCCAGCTCAAACCATCTATCTTGATGCCTTGCCTCTCAGAGGTGGGCAGATGTGTGGCCAGCTGCTGATTGACACAACCAAGAAAAGACAGAAGTCATGCTGCTGGGCAATCATTTCTACAACACTTGTTTGACCTCTATGTTGGACTGCTTGAGTACGCTTCCCAGTCCAAAAAGCTTGATAAAGAGTTTGGGGATGTGGCTGGACTCTAATTTCACAATGGATCGCCAAGCTAAAAAGCTTGCTGCCAACTGCAATGGCATTTTGAGACTGTTAAGGAAGGTCGTCAATCTTCTTCCCTTAACAGCTAGAAGAGTGATTGTCCAAGCCCTTGCACTATCGCGCCTAGACTACAGGAATGTCTTGTATCTTAGCTCCCACAGATATGTGGTCAGAAGGCTGCAGGTCCTGCAGAACACTGCTGCCCGGCTCTTGATGTATGTTCCGAAACATCAGTCTGCCAAAACGGCTTTAACAGATGTTCACTGGCTTCGGGTGGAGCACAAAGGGCAATTTCAATTCCTTATGCATGATGCATAGGGCTCTCCACAAAAAAGGCCCTTCACTGCTTAGACCCTAAACCTCCTCTTATAAGCCTGGGAGACTTCTTAGATCCTCCTTAGCTCACCGATCAACAGTTCCGAAGATCTGCAAATTTCGATGGGGAGGCAGCTCAATGTCTTTTTTGGCCCCCAAACTTTGTAAGACCTCACCTTTAGAGCTACGTCAAATGGAGCATGATCTTCCCTACTGCAAAGCCTTGGAAACTTGGCTGTTTAGGAATTAATGCTCCTCTTACAGTGACTTGTCGATCCGGGATGTCTGTTTTAAGCGCTGGGAGGTCTTTGGGTAGCTATGCGATTTACAAAAACTCTAATCTCTTTGGATGTGTAAGCTGTGTGCTTGAGTGAACGTAAAGGTCAAATGGCGTTTGATGTCACTTCAGATACCCCTGGTCTTTTGGTGTCTGTTCCTCCAGTTTGCATCTGCAGGGTCCTCGGAGCCCAGAGCTAGGGAGGGACTGGAAGTAGAGGCGAACAGAAGGCATTGCTGTGGCAGTTTTAAGAAAAGAGCAGGCGTGACAGAGAAGACAATTGCAGGCTGCAAAGATCTTTGTGTGGCAAAGATTTTGTAGGGATTATAGTACAAACAAGGTATTGTTCTTGCTGGAGAGACCTGTGTTTTGTTTAGTTCAGTTCCACAGACCGAATAGCGCATTGGTCCCTGCGGTGGCATCCCATGACTCATGCCCAATATAATCTCTGGGGTACCCGAGGTAGGGCTAGAAGGGTAGGGCCCACCTCTGGTCAGCCCTCCTTCAAACCAATCTCACCTCTGAAAGGCTTCTCCGAAAGGAGGCAACCAATTGGGCAACTCAATGCCCTCAACCATTAGTGCCATTACACGGCTACGATGGGCTTTAATGTAGATATGTTGGGATGTATGGGTGGCAAACATTCAGTCCGGCTCCCACATCAGGGGACAAAGAGGGGGTCACTGGGGGGGTAGCCCACTTTTAAAGGGCTCTACTCAGCCCCCTCCCCTCTGTTGCATAAATCATAATGGCTTCGGTTATGACCCACTTCCTTGGTCCCTTCCCATCCACGGTGGAGCGACTGACGCCCACCTGCAAATGGCCGATAGGCTCTTCACCATACATGATCATTTAAAGACACTGGTGATTTATTTTTGTCTTTTTTTTCTTTGCTTCATTAGATTTTCACCCCTCTGTGCTTCATCTCCCAAACTTCCTTCATTCTCATTCCACTTCTCTACCATCCATTGTTTCCATCCTCTAAGTTCGCTCCCTTCCTTTCTGTCTTCCTCAGCACTACCTCCATTCCTCCATTTTTCCATCTTTGCTCTCACATGCTCTTACCTTCTGCCTTCCGCCTTCCTTGTTTCCATCCTTCCTTTACCATACTTTCCTCCTTTATTACTCCTTCCCTCCTTTCTCCCTACCCTTCCTATCCCGAATCCTTCCCTCTCTTGCTTATATTCCTTCCTTCAGCCTCTCCTTTCTTCTGCCTTTCTTCCTTCTGTTTATCACTCATCTTTCCCTTCCCTTTTTTCCTGTATTCCTTTGTTTACTCCGATAATATTATTTGCATATTCCTTCCTTCTGTCCTTAGTTCTGTATGCATTCCTGATGTATTTCTTTTCTCCTTACAGATCTCCCCCTTATGCCTGCACATACACAATCATTAAATAATGGCGATTAGCTACTTCTAAGTTGCTGCATAGAAGTTACATATCCCCATTAGTGATTATTTATGTGCAGGAAGGGACACCTTTCTGCACATACACAATCACTCCCTGCAATACAGGTACCCTTGCACTATGGTGCAAGGGTGTCTGAGTTGGCGCTAGGCAGCTAATTTTAGCTCCAGCACTAGGGAAAACACAGGGGTGCGCAGTATTGTTGTAAATACAGTGCACCCCTGCATTTTGGAAATGTCGGAGCGCACCACTGTCAAATTTTGCGCAGCTCCACTCTCAGACATTTCCTTGTAAATATGCCCCTGAGAATGAGCATGTCTAACCCACACTAGGAAAGTGTTGGTAAACCATGACAAAACCAGACAAACACAATCTTTGTATGGACCAAATAGCAAATAGACACTTTAATACTGGTGCAGGGAGTGTGGGGGGTTGTGTGTATGGGTGGGGACGGTTTTGGTCTTTGAAGGTCTAACTGCAATACTGATCCCATGCATTTGTAGGAGGCACAGGAAATAAAGAAAACAATTAAGAAAGAATGCAGGAATGGCTGAGAGGTACCCGTGACATAGGTCCACTTGGAAGCAATGAAGTGCACTTCTTAATTGCCAAAGAGGCTCTGCGGCCGTCATAAGGACACCCTGCTACTCACATTAAGCATTAGGAGCTCTTACTGTCTCTTGTGGGTGTCAGGACTTCTCTGCTGTCTCTGATGCCTGACACACCTTCCCTGCTGTCACTGAAACTGCACAGATGAAGAGGTTGCTCCTCTATGTACCTCCCAGGATGAGTGAGTCCCTGAATCTCAAATCTGCTCCTACAGCTATAAGGCTGCTCTCCTCATGCGCAGAGCTGTCAAGGGTGGGTATGTAGTCAGCTATGGAAAGGTAGAAGTGGGCACTTACCTGGTGTGTTCATGGCCATGTCCCGGAAACTCTGCTGCACACAGGGCACTGCCCAGCTGCCTCTGGCACATCTGCATTAGCAGGAATGAGGTATGGGTGGGAGGAAAGATCTGCCTACTTGCACTAAACCCTCTTGCTTATCGGCCACTGTAGTAAAATATATCCATGGTGACCATGTTTGAAAAGGGAAGTAGGTTTGTGATATTATATAGAGAAAAGAAGTATTGCAATGGCATTGAAGGGCAGTCAGGGATCACTACATTGCAAAAAGAAAGTAAATTTGCGATTTGGCGCTTTTTCTGGGCATCACGCTTTATTCTACTCATGATAAAGTGCCATTCAAAGTGTCACACGCAGTATGTAAGTGTCACACCTAGGCACGATGGAACATATGCACATCACAGATGAGGTAAGTGGAAACTTCGCAGCTATGTGCTTCCCAGCGGTTCTGCGAGTTGACACAAGAGTTTCCTGAAGTGGAACTGGAATTTCAGACTGATAAGGCCACGCTTCATAGACAATGGCTGGTATGCGTGTTGCTTACAGTGTGCAAATGTCGCGGTCAGACCCATCAACAGTCAGCATTCAGTGGCATGATGACCGGGAAACCTATGACTTAGGAGGAAGGAAAATACAACACAAAAGAGAACACAAAGACAGAGAGTTGGGAGGGGAAAGGAAAGACAGGAAGGTGATTGCCTTTTCAGAGGATACTGAATGAGGGAAAAGAGAGAGTTGGGCTTGGACAAGTGCAATGCCTCAAAAGCCATAAATGACCAGCTGGGAGTTCAGCACGGGGAGCCACGTAAGGGCACCGAGAGCCTCCACATAGCTGATTCAAATGGCCTTGGAGGGTATGGTAAGCCCTGGTCTCACTCTTTCAAGCAATTTGTAAAAAGAAAATTGCCACGGCTCTCATCAGGAAACCAATGCAGCTTGCACCACACATTACACCTGCCAGCACTGCCAATGATCGTGCCTTCGGCCATACCACCCTGAAAGCACCTGATAGTGCCAAGACAGCTATTAACCATCACACTCCTATAAGTGTGACAACTCGGACAACTCCAGGCCAATTGTTGTTGTGGCCATCTTTAAGGTATTCAGACAGCGCCACCTGAAGGCAGACTGTTACAAGAGCTGGGGTTGACAATTAAGTGCCGGTGCCGAGCACCGGAAACCACCAGCTCAAATTAAGCACTGGCCAAGTTAGATGAGCGAGTGACTTTGATGTAGCAGAAACCGCAAGTTATTTGTAGGGGTGCATTACAATCACACGTGCAGAGCGCACCCGCATATAACTCTTTGTCATATTAACGTGAAGCATTAGAATTTCAAAATGTAATATCATGAAATGTGCTGTGTTTAGGCCATTTAAACGTAACATGGAGAATTAACGTGAATGTTACTAGCAGAAAATATTGACTTGAAGAGCTCGTGTTGTGGTATTGACATCTATTCATGTGCTAAAATCGTTTTTAATTGTGTCATTTTACATGTAAGTAAATGTATTAATTGAATGTGCCTTATTTTTCTATGCAAATTCATAAGTCTCACATGCCATTTCCTTATGTTAGCTGAATCTTGTTGGCCTGAAAGGCATTTTCTCTGGAAGATCTCGCTTTTGAATTAACAGTTGAATTTCGTGTGTGCTGTGGAAATTGTTCTTTCTCACGTTTTGTGTTGCAGGTGAAAGAAGGGCTCTTGTTAGCTAAAATAATGTCTTTGTTCTATTAGTGAGGAAAGGAGAGAAAAAGAGACATCACTCAGTCTGAATCAATAAGGGAAGGTTGTTATCCTTCGCACAGGAAAAATCTTGAGAACCAAGGACAAATATGGGGAGAAGAACATTGTGGTTCCAGAGAAAACTACCTTTAAGATGGTACCCAGAGCAGATGGCGTTCCCTGCAAAGTTTCTTGGGAAATTTCTCTTCGATGTTTTGTTGTTAGGAGTAGGGAAAGCGCCAACTTCTCCTTCTGCCTTCAAGGAGAGAGCCCTTTAGAACAAGCTCTGTCTCAATAGCTTTAGGTAGACACCACATGCTGACACCTTTTATTTCTTGTCTCTGAAGATGCTTAAGTAAGAATGTCATTTTAGCATTAGTGTAGGGATAGTTTAATGCTTTATAGTTATCAGCCCTTGATGCAGGGAAACTTGGACTCAGGCTATCTGATCCTCTGCATTCTGTTTCTTTAATTCATTGTTTTGTTTATGCTGCGCCGCTTAACCTTGATACATGGATTTGGCTTTATGCTGATTCCGATGTATTTCTACACTCTCATCTTGAGGTGTCTTTATGTCCAGCTATTTTTGGCTTTGTAATAAATAAACTAACCTTACGTAGTTGTCTGTGGTTACTACGTGTCCAGAGAAATTCCTGTTGAATTGATTGGCAATAATAACAACTTTCTTCCCTCTACGCTTACATGCTGCTAAAAAGAACCATTGGATTGTGATTCTAGACTGGATCCAGAACTTAAAAGCCCGGCCCTTTCAGCAAGTTCCTCTTGCAATGCCCACACGGAGGCTGATGCTGGCTGAAGAGTGCACTCTCTTGCAGCAGAACAGATGGTGATTGAGTGTGGGACATGCCGCTGCAAGTCACAGATGCTGAGACCGAGGAGAAGTCGGGGCACTTGAGTAGTGTAGAGGTGCTGCATTCAGAGAGAATACAGCATACTGCTGCAGTGCAGTAGCACTGCAGAAGATGTGAAGGCAAGCCATGATCCTGTAGTGCACCGGTTCTGCGCTGCCCTTGAAGGCTGTGCATGCTCTAGCACTTCAGAGGCGATGCATGTGAAGACACAGCATACTTTTGTTGTGGATATGTGCCATATTTTAAGATGGAGGCATTGCTGTATTGTGCTAGCAGACAAAACAGTACATGTTCCTGCAGTGTGCATCTGAGGATAAATGCAGCCTGTGAGAGGGGACCTCCAACCATCCACCCAGTACTCTGTAAATCTGATTTATCTTTGACCATGTGATTTGCCCAAGATGCTTTAACAAATCAAATTTTGCATGTATGTTGCCAACAATTCCTCAGCAGAAAATATCCTACTCAAGAAATATTTAAAAAAATTAATGGGGGAATTTCAAATCTATGCCACTGTTTTCTTGAACTACTCCCAAACATCCTTTTATGTTACTCTCACTCCAAGGGAACAACTCCCCCCCCCTCTCCCAACATATACTCCTGGCTACGGGCTTGGCTCACACACAGATAACAGTGATATATAAATAAAAATATCATACTAGCGCTGGCTTGTGAAATAAAGTATTTATCACACAATACCAATGTTATTCTTGCTTGGACCTCAATAATAGATGGTACCTACCCAACTAAACGATACTTAATGTATTGCCTTCTGATGAATGAAAGTGTGAGGCGGTCCTGAGTGATTCAGCGTATCCCACGTGCATTAAATGATGGTCTTTGGAATGGGTGTATAACCAAATACAATTTATATGGTTTGAAATTTGTGACCTGAAGGTTATATCTGAATCTGTATAACAAAGTACATCTTTAATTAGTAATCAAAAATGTAATCTTCAGATTAAAACCAATGCACTACAGTAGGTAGGTACATTAACCATCTAAACTATAGAAATAATATGGAAAACTGACACTGCTGTATTCATGCAGTTCTCTAGGCTGTATATCTCAGCCTACTGAATTATGCTGACAGCCTATACAGTCGACATACTTCAGAGGCTGGGGGGCCCTGCAGAACCTATCTGAGAAAAATGCAACCCTATGCCTTGGAGAAGAGCTTTGTCCAATTTGGAACAAATCTAAGCCCAAACAGAACTCAAGAAACCATTGACTTGGGGCTATGGAGCCCTCACAGCACAATAGCATTTCCCAATAGAACTGTCTGAGCTCCACCAAATCTTCAAAATGAAACCCAACCAGAGAAATAATCTATTAGCTCCAATCAGCTTGAGTCGAACCTTGGCTCTCAAAGGTGCCTTACCTTCGCCTGACTCCAGCCTTTGATTTTAGATTATCTTTAAGTGAAGGCTACATGCAGACTCCTCTCAACATATCCGATCCAGAGGTTAAGGGCATTCTATGTCAAGTTACTCATATGAAAACTTACAGTACAATTTTGACACAATTAAAGTCCAAATACACTACATGCAAGGTCTTATAACAGGCAATGGTCTTAAAATTCCCACAGGGTTTGTGTGTGAATGTTACATCTGGACACAAATATCACATGTTTGAACATTTTGTTTAAGATACATAAACAGAGTTGACCATCAAAAATACCTTCTGATGGCAGCTAAAATTGTAGAAATTCCTGGACATGCTTAGTCTTAGAATCATAAAGCCAGCTTGTATCCTGTTGTCTTAAATGTACAGAAGGCAAATAAAGAGACCCTCCATAATCCAATAACAAATCTTTTTTCAGTTCTATCTCCTTTATCTCTAAGCCAAGCTTCCTTATCAATATACTATGTAGTTCTGTATGGGCCTCCGTTAATAAGGTATCCACATTAATCAATGCTATCGAAGGAATAGTATGAGCTCTACTTGGCAGTATCTAGGGAGGTTTGCTAATCATTATATTTTCAAATTAAGGTTGGTTCTGTTGCGATAAGGTATCTGGCTTACCATTATTTATACTAGGTTTACAATTGATTGCAGAATCATAATCAGAAAAGAACTGTCAACTCCTGAGTTGTCTTGGAGTTAACACCCTGGCTGATATCAAACACTGTACATTTTCATGGTCTTCATAGACATCTACTGTTTGGTTGGGTCCAAATAAATAATGTCTCTACTCCTCAAAAGATCTCTTTCTTTTCAATAGATCTTTGTGATTTTATTATCTAAATGTGATGGAGAAAACCCTAGAGAAAGTAGGTTGCGGGATACACATGTTCACTTACAAGACTTTTTGTGATACAACTCCCCCCACTGTATGGTATGATGCATCCGCCTCTACAGTAGATGGAAGTTCCACATCTGGTTGCTGAAAAATAGGAGCTCTGGAAAAACTCTTCTTCAAAAAACAAAAGTCCTAATCTCTACAACATAAACTCTTTTATGAAGCAGTCTAGTAATAGTTCTGGCATTCTCAGAGACTTGATCAATTAACCGTCTTTAAATTTAGCAAAGCCTAGGAAACTTTGAACAGACTTTAGAGATGTAAGAATAGGCCATTCAAGCATCACTGCCATTTTTTTCTCAACCACTTGAATGTCCTGGAGACTGATTACATAAAGTAATGTGAAAAACACACATCCATTTTACCACAAAAGTAATGCCCTTAGCAGAAAAGACTTCATATGTTGTACATGTGTCTTCACAGAATTAAAGCAAATCGAAATGTTGTCTAAATAAATCACACAGAATACATCAATGAAACGTGGGAATACTGCTGGAGTGTTGCAGATTCAAAGGTAATGATCTGATATTTAAAGAACCCAAACTTAGTGATGAATGCAATCTATCCATCACCACCCTAACATACTTTGACCAAATGATTGGCTCCTCCAAGGATCAGCATAGTAAAAATCTTCGCAAGTTTGATCTCACGGTATCCTTCTGCAGCGTCTCCTGGACACCGGAATATCTGACAGAGCTCTGGAGTGGCTCAAGTCCTACCTGAGTGAAAGATCCTTCCAGGTGTATGACGGCAATGTCACTTCCTCCAGCAAGCCTCTGGGATGTGGGGTCCCACAGGGATCTTCATTGAGCCCGACGTTATTTAACGTCTACATGAGGCCACTGGCTGAGATCGTCCGTCCGTTCGGTATCAAGATCATTACCTACGCGGACGATACCCAGCTGGTGGTCTCCTTGGCTCAGGCGGGCGGTACGTCAGCAAATGTAGATCTCGCAGGCTGCCTGGATACGGTCAAAAGCTGGATGACCAAGTCTTGTCTCAAACTTAATGGAGACAAGTCAGAGCTCATGCTCCTGGGTCACACTCTACCATCGACCATAGACAATCTCTGGCCCACCAGCCTAGGCCCGGCCCCAACACTCAAAGACGCCATTAAGAGCCTTGGTGTCTGGCTCGATAGGTCCCTGTCCTTTGACCAACAGGCTACAAAACTTTCTGCCACCTGTTTTGGTATCCTGAGAGTCATCAGGAAGATCTTGCCACTACTCCCCTTTGAAGCAAGAAAAACCGTAGTCCTGGGCCTGATTCAATCGCGGCTGGACTATGGAAACGCATTATATCTCGGAGCTCCCGACTTCACCTTGCGCAAACTACAATTAATACAGAACTGCGCAGCCAGAACACTCTTACAAATCCCTCGCAGATCCTCAGTAAAGCCTGGACTGAGGAAACTGCACTGGCTCCCCGTAAAGGATAGAGTAGACTTCAAATCACTCTGCATCGCACACCAGACTTTCTGGTCGCAAGGCCCGACCATCAACCTCCCTCTCATCACACCCTATCTACCCACTAGACAGCTGCGTTCCACTTCTGCACATCTAGCCATTGTACCGCAAATAAAGAAATCAAGATCCGGAGGCCGCTCTTTCTCCTTCAATGTGGCTAAAAAGTGGAACGCCTTACCCCAGCATCTCAGATCAAACCCCGACATTCTCTCTTTTCGCAAACAGCTGAAAACGCTCCTGTTCACCACATAACCATGGTACTGAATCTGCCTTCCTCCTAACTCACACCTCAGAGATATGCTTAGCGCTTGGACGCCTCAGGGCAGCTACCCGCGCTTTAGAAATCCGAATTCATTCATTCATTCATTATCTAAATGGACAGTACCAAAGGTAACAGATATCAATTCTTTACAGTAACTCGGTTATAATTAATAAATTTGGTTTCGCTCATTTCTCTTTTGTGACATAAAGAACAGGGGGGAAGAAGCAGGGGACTTTGATGGCCTAATAAACCCATTAGCTATATCATCTACATACTGCCAAAGATGTTCTGTTTCAGGCTCTGTAGGAGCATACACTCAACTATAGGGCATTGCTACTCCAGGTTCTAAATCAATCTTGCAATCATATCCGCTATGTCGAGGTGATATAATTGCTTTATTTTGATAAATCATCATGAAAACCTTTATAGCAGTCAGGTAAGAAGATTACACAACAAATGACATGGGATGATACAATGAGTGCTATAGCCTTCGAAGGGTGACTATAGGATGATTCGTTATAGCCTTATAGCCCGCCGTAGCGGGGTATACCGGCTATTAAAGGCCCGCTGAATCGTTAAAGGCCCGAGCCGAAGGCGAGGGACTTTAACGAGACAGCAGGACTTTAATTGCCGGTATAGCCCTGCTACGAAGGGCTATAAGGCTATCAGAACATTCTGCCACTAGAGGGCAGAATGTTCTAACAAATTAAACAAAGGGTTCTCGAAGCTCGAGGGGATATAAATCTGCTCGAGCTTCGAGAAGCCTTTGTAGAACATAGGAATGTTGCTCTGCGGGCCTTTACCGGCCCGTAGAAGCAGGGAGCACTCCATTGTCTGCAATGGAACTCCCAACATTCCAATGTTCGAATATTCAGTAAACAACGGTGAACGCCATAATCAGAATGCGACTGTAAGGTTCTAGCTGCTTAATCAACGTAAGAATTATGTGAGGTTAAACATGTCATGCCCAACCAAGAGCACTTTAAATTAAGGTGCATCAAGATAATCAAAACAAATCTTTTATGATAACTTACAAGACATATCTAAAGAACTATGTGAGTATGAAGTGAAAGCAGACAGGCTTTGACAACAACATTGAACCATCCGCTGCCTTGACATTTTCAGGATCTTTTGTCTTAATCATAGTTAACTGTAAAGATTAAGCAAATTATATGCCCAAGAAATGTACTGAGGCTTCTGAATCTAAAAGTCCTGAAAAAATATTTTCCTGTCCATCGGGCAATGTTATTTTCATCACAATCATTATATGAGCAACTGAAGATTACATAGTATTTATTACCCAATTTGGAGCTCACTTTAGTTTTTCAGTGGACAAGGCAGCTGCCTTCCTGGATGAGGAACCTACTTTTCCAACCACTTTGCGAAATTACTATGGTTGGGCTCTTTGAAACCTTAGATTTCCTAAGACAGTCTTTTCCAACACAACACAAACACACATTTGGGCAGGTCTTTATTTTTCTACTTTACAAAGCAGACCTTTGACACTACCTGGTTGCATGGGTTTCAACACTTTAGAAGTCCTCTATATCTCCTCTATTTTAGAATGTATCACAAGCATTGTAGTATCAATCTAATTTTTCCCTGAGTGACAAATGATTAGACAATGATCTCACTGTACTACTAAGCTTGTGAGCGATTTACACTTCGGGGGATTGACTAGCTGTGCCAGTGATCTGCTGGTATGGCAGTGGCATGTCCAAAGTAATAAGCAGAAACATTCTTCCTCTTGAGTGTGATTATCTCCCTGAAGGATGGAAGTCAGTGACATTCTATTACCATATTTCTTTTCAAACCTCTCCCACTGACACATAAGTAAAGTCTATGTTAGAGTTTTTCATGCCAAAAACATAATTATCACCCAAAGAGTGGCCTCCTTCAACTCAACCACCCCAAACTCACACAACTTGTGTAATGCTTGGCATCCTTCAGTCATTGCTAATTTTAAGAATAAATGACACAGAGCCTTCTCTCTCCTTACAGCCTATGAACAAACTAACTTCCTGTTAAAATCGTCTGGGAATATACCTTTCTCTGGAGCTCTCAACTCTTTTCTCACATATTGTGAAACCTGCAGACAACTCTTGGTATCAATCTGCATTTCAAGGTCCTTTTGACATGGCCATTCTGAAATACCTTCTACGTTTTTACCAACATATACTTTCACTGTAGAATTGCTCTGTTTGAATACTTATGACAATGGCTTCCAGCTGTCAGCCACAGTAACATTATCCATGGCCACTTTCTCCCCTAGAGTGGGGCATCAAGAAGTGTGCACAATTCAAACTGAGGAAAACAATAATGGGATAGGTGGAAAGCATGAATCAACTTCAGCTACTGGTAATTCCTCACAGCCTCATTCCAATCCATGTTTTTTTGTTCCACTAAACCACCTCAGTCAGGAACCATATGCAAATCAGCCTCTGCACGCTCTAATGGGAACATCCCCGCCCAAAATATCCCGCTAGATCCCCTCTGACCAGGTACACAAGCATCTCCAGACCTGGCTCAACCCAGTAAGGCCTCATCACTTTTTTGTGTTCCTCAATGCAAACTGAGGCCTTTTATAAACTGCTAGCCTAGTGACGAGAGCTTTAGCACATTCCTTTTAACAAACATATTACACACTTTTTCTTCACTAATAGTTAAATGTATCTATTAACATCCCTTTCAATATTAGCCCAACTGTCATATACCACATCATAAAAACCATTTTCTCTTTGGAAAAATGAGGAATTCCTGGGGAACTTGAAATACCAAACCAATTTTCCTGCTAATTCCTCGTTTCAGGGGGTACTCTTAGGGGTCCCAGTAAATATCCCCTGCCCCTCACAAAACTGCTGAGTCTCCGGTATCAGTAAGTGCAGGGAGAGGTTTACAGGGCCACAGAACTGGACACCTGCAATGAGGCCTTAAAGGTTTCGAAACCTTCAACTATTTTACCCACTCTTGACACGCCATTGTCAAACTTGCTTTGTGGGTACAGACATGTTGTACCTCTATTTCCACCCTGGAATCACTGGCCTGTTTGTTTCTGGGGATAGAGAGGGAACCTTAAACTTCAAACTGTTTGATTTTCCACTTGATGGTAATTTGCAGGTGTATATATCTGAATGGAAATCAACAATGTTGGTATCTTTCCATAACACGTCTGTGGGATTTTGAGATTTTTAGGGAAAGAGTAACGTCACAAAAATCAAAGACATATGATTACAACTTTTAAAGTTTTTCTTTTCTTTGTGAAACCACCATTAAGTGTCTACATGTGCAAAATAAAACGGTTGATCTCTTCCACGGCAGCAGAGATCACTTGCTTACATATGTCAAACTGTCATGGAGTTCTTGATAAATGTGACTTCTGTGCCAAGAGTTTTGGCCCAGCACTTGACAAAAAAGCTGTCTTTTTTTAGGTTAGGTCCAAACTTTATTAAATTAACTTATCATGCAATTTCACATATTTTAAGGCAAAAAGGTGAAAATGTGATACAAACCGTTGACCGATAAAGGAATTTCCTCCTGCCATAATATACAATTTATGAATCTATACTACTATTATAAAGAGAGAACTTGCACCTTTTGGCCAGGTAAACTCGGGAACCACAGCACCAATCACAACACCTAATACAGCGTTGGAAAGGGCAGTTGCAGCAGAAGGACATAGGCTATACATTTGTACAACATATACATTAGGAAGGGCAAACAACATTCCGGAGAAAGTAGTTCCTTGTGGGCGTTGTTCTCAATGTGGGCGGTAACATTGGCAGAGGGGCATGTCCCATTCGCTCGGTTTCAAGCACTCAAGCACACACAAAGCAACAGATTCTGCAACCACACACAAGCACACACACAACACAGCAACTTCACCACTGCAACCACACACAAGCACACACACAACACAGCTACTTCTGCATGCACGTCCACTTCAGGAGCGATAAACACCGTTTTATGCACATAGCCTTGAGAGCATAAACATCGTTTTCCTTCAGGAGCATAAACTTAGTTTTCCACAAATGTGCACTAAAAGAGGTCGGCAAATTCGGTAATCACTGCCTCCGTAAGGGTTCCGAGCCAAGATAAACAAAGGGGCGCGGCTTCGACCAGAAAAGGAACAGTAACATCCAATCGCGTAACACTCTTGCCCGCCCCTTCCACCAAAAAGCCATCCAATCGCAGCACAAAGCCTTCCCACACCGTTTTATACATGTAGCCTTCTGGAGCATAAACATCGTTTTGCTTGATGAGCATAAACATCGTTTTTTTCAATATGTGCACAATCATGGCTGTTGGCACCAGGCCAGCCGGGCCGGCCGCAGGGGGCCCGGGGTTCGTCCCAACTGAGAGGTAGAGGCTGGCTGCAGAGCTCACTGGTTTGCGGGCGGCAGGTGCACCGGAATCATGGTGCTCGGATGGCTGGCAGCACTACAGATCGCACCTTCAGTCTGTTGCAGTGGGGCTAAAATATCTCCCCTGCCAGTAAATAATTATTTCCGACCCGGGGCCGGTCGAGGGATCGTGCTGGAGCCTGTGTCTGACGGAAGGTACAGGCAGAGTGAGGCTGCTGCTCATTGCAGCTGTACAGGTCTCTGCAGTACTAATGGGCCCCTTTTCTGTCTTGGTATACAGAGACTCGAGCCTTTAAAAAAATGGAGTATAAGTGTCGAGACAACACCCTCAGAGAATCAAAGAGCAGGACCACTAATGTCAGTCATGCGCAACAATTAAAAGTGCGCAGTAAGTCGTGACCAGTGAAAAACAGACCGGAGCAGGTGCCTCTGTGGAAGGAAGGTAGGCCCAAGAGAAGCGGGTAGTACAGAGCGTTGTTGGGATTTTTGGAACAGCAACTTACACTGCGTAAGCTAAGGCTGAGTGAGTGCAGGTGCGTAGCTGTTTGCCAAAAATGTTTTCATTTTTCATGACGGATATTTAAAGGCAAGGTGACATTTTTCACAACTGTGTGAAAATGGTGCTTCATCTGTATTTGCAAGGCGGCCTCTATCGAGTAAAATGACTCAAAATTAACTTTTTCCGATCAAAGCAAACAGTGCAACCTGGTGAGAGAGGGGGAGAGGGATAATGACAGAGAGGAGCGGGCTAGAGAGTGAGCGCATGAAAGAGGAAAGGGATAAAAAGAGACAGACAGGAGAGGGATAAAAGGATAGGAGAGGGATGAAAGGATAGAGAGGAGAGGGATAGAGAGAGAGAACATGCAAGGGGGAGGGGAATAAACACAGGAGAGGTCTAGAGAGTGAGCGCGTGAGAGAGGAGAGGGATAAAAAGAGACAGACAGTGTGTGAGAGAGGGGAGAGGGATAAAAAGAGAGGAGCAGGATAAAGAGAGAGGAGAGGAATAAAGAATTCAATAAAGAGAGGGAGAGAGCGAGGGGGAGGGATAAAGGCAGGAGAGGGATAGAGAGCGTGTGAGAGAGGAGAGGGATAAAAAGAGACAGAGGAGAGGGATAGATAGAGCGAGAGCGTCGTGGTCACACACAGAGGAAAGCTTGCATTGTGAGATATAGTTGCCGTAGTAGTTTATTCAAAAGACTGACGTGTTTCGATTGGAACACTCTTTGTGGTGTTATTTCTGATATTTACATGTGTTGATCGTCTTCATTGCTTAATTTTGTCCGCAAGAAAGTGTCACTCATAGTCGTTGAAATGTCACTCATAATTACACTGAAATTATGAAAATGTCACACATGGCAATCTGAATCCTTGGCAGCTATGCTTTCACATTCTACAACGAGGCATCATCTACGCTCATTAAAAGCCATTACCGGACTCGCGCACTGTTGTTGGAAGGTGCTTCACAGGGGGCGGCCAGGGAAATATTCAGGAAAAGAACAAGTCTCATTGCACGTTAATTCACGGCGCTTTACTACCGTCTAACGTTCTTGCAAGGGGGAAGCTAAAAAAAACGTGCTCAGAACACTCCCTGTAAACATTGCTGGCAGGGCCACGGACGCGATAATAAATAAATCAGCACTACTTTCACACAAAAAAAACTCAGAGGCCAGGGGAACATCCAAACGCTCAATTCCACAAGCCTCTTTTACATTCCACAACGAGGCCGTATAAAGCTGTTGCAAGGGCCTGCACAGGGGGCAGCCAGGAAAAAAAAGCACATTGAACAGGGGGCAACCAACCAACAGTTACATTTGCAAGGGCCTGCACAGGGGGCAGACAGGGAAAATAAATAGGCACATTCAACAAGGGGCATCCAGGGAAAATACAAAGGCACATACAACAAGGCACATTTACATTTGCAAGGGCCTGCACAGGGGGCAGACAGGGAAAATAAATAGGCACATTCAACAGGGGGCAGTACCGAGAAATATTAAAAGCTTCATAATATTTTTTCACACATTACTTTTTCTCCCCCGGACAACGTCGGGACGGGCTGCTAGTATATTATAAACTATTTCTTCTTAAGACCTCATGTTGTTTAAAATGTAGACTTTTGAATGTACCTTCTACACTACTTCATTCTGTTCTGTATCTGTTTTTAGCTGCCTCGTTTTTTCTTGAGCCAAGTTCTCTGCTGCCTCCCAGGCCTGATATGCACTATACAAAACAGGAAAATACATAAATAAATTAAATATTATATTTTTAATGAACGTTTGGAATGAATTGTAAATACATAAATTATATATATATATATATTTATTTTTTTTAAATAATGAAGAGTGATTTTTTACCTTCCTGGTCGGATCAGAGTTTAACAAATCTTTAAGACCTACATTTTATAGACAGTTGGGGGATAGGTCATATACCATCAAGCTAGGCCCAGGGTCAGATCTTAAGCATTTTGGGACACAATGGAGGCAGTTATACTGACAGTGCTTAATTTGCAAAAGAAAATAAGTGCTGTGCTCAAAGTTTTGTTAGGATTGTACCAGCAGTGCGGCTGAATGCCAAGAATGCCAAATACGAAGGTTGCCAAGTCCTGATTCCAGCTCAGGCCTCTTTCTTGTATCATCCTACTCTGCCTGTTTCTTAATCCCACTCTTACACGTTCTTTTTCACCACAGCTTTCTCCCTTTCTCAGTGTGTTTCTATCTTTCTCATTCTCCTTCTTTCTCCCTTTTCTGTCTTTTTCTTTCTTGTTCTGGATCAAAATATGATGATGAAAAATAAGTCCCAGTCCCCACAAAGGAAGGTCAGTGCTCAGCTCCTGGAGACACCAGCACAAATTAAGCACTGCTTTGATGCTTCTCCTGAGTATCCAAAGCTGCAGTCTGCTTAACTAAATCCACTAGAATACTCTTTTGGACAACAGTGTCTGAGGAAAGGGCACCTCAAGGACCGCCAATGACAGGCATAAAAAAATTACACTGATGGAGGATACTTAAAATTGACCCCCCTCCTTTTCCACCCTAAAGAAGAGCCTTAATAACTCCTGTTTCACAGCTACGAAAACCACTGGTTTATTGCATCTTTACTGTATACCTTTCATTGATGTATTTACTGCCATTCTAAAATAATTGCTATTTACTTGTTAAGCACTCTCTCAAGCTGACTGTGAGTCTAGCTCATGTTACACAAAAACCACATAAATAAAATACAATTCTTTGATTCCGCCACCCAACAATGCCCTTCTTCGCTGCACTTCTGCATCCACTGGATAACTGAACGATACGCCGGTGGACTGCCCTAGAGGGCAGGTGAGAGGGACCCTGAGGATCGCTTTACATAGTCATTTTACATTACTCCTATGTAAACCAATACATGGGCTTCAATGAATGAACATGAGGCTTGTAGTCAGCAAGAGGGACTCTGACCTATCCCTGGTGCTGCATCCTTACCATGCATGCTTAATTCTGCAGCCAGTACCACTGCTCCCCACCATTTCTAGGCTACCCCCACACACCCTTGTCAGGGTACACCTGTACATCAACTGAGCAGGCAAAGTAGAAGGGATTATCCTTGTGCATTTAAGTGATAAGCAGAGGCTTTACGATCATGGGAGCATTGATTTCAAAACTTGTTTCAAGAAGCAGAAAAATACATCATGGTTTTGTTATATTTATGGTACTGGTTTATCTGTCCATATGCAGCAATGAGTATTTCCTATTATCTCACTGTTATACACTTTCAGTTTTTGTTCCATGAAAAAGTAAGTTGCCACTAGTATTATTTCACATTTACGTAACCAAGAGATAAACTGTCACTTTTAAACAAGTATGCCTACAAATGTAAGCTAAAAATATTAGCATTGCAGTACTAGCATTGTACACATTTGCAGTTCTCTCACCTTCATCAGGAAACAAAATCCCTTTTATATTGAATCTTGTTTTGCCTGCTTTCAGTCTAAGCAGCTCTTGAGCATGCATTCATAGTTTACAGCACGAGAAGTCACCCTGGACATCTACCTTCTCTTTTTTTTTTAATCCTCATCCGAATCAGACCCCAATTGACAAAAAAGTAGGGTGTGTTTACCGTTGCTCGGTTTTAAGGAGACGTAGGCGATCAAGATGTACCCAAGGAGCGATGTCCACCTACCGGTATACAACAGTCCCACAAAACGTAACTGGCCCCTTTTTGGGAAGGAGTGGTCTAACTCTCTTCCACTTTAACTATAGCCGAAGACTGTTTATGTTGGCCTACTAAGGATGGAAGCTGGGAGAGAGGCCCAACACAGTCAGAGAGTTTCCAGAGAGGCCTAATCATAGGATCCAAAATTATTTTAAACATGCTAACATAACAACTCAAACCCCTAAATTATACTCCCCAAAAACTAGCGCTGAGACCAGTTTAATAAACAATCCGATAATTGTTTCTTCTTCCAGTTCTGCAGCCTACCTAAATCAGTCTTAGATGATTTATATAGGGAGGAGAACCATTCTGCATGTGTGGGTGATGTAACTTCTACTCATCTCTTACAAATTTCTCTCCTGGCCAGCAGGATTGCATAAAAGAGGAACTCCCTAGCAGGGCCCGTTACCTCACTAGCTATGCCAAAGATGATCAAGGCGAGAGAAATTTGGACTGGGGATCCCAAAATTACAGCTATAGTTGCCCCTACTTTCCCCCAGTATTCTGTTATCACTGGGCAATCTTTAAACATGTGAATGTCTGAGGCATTTACTAAATCACACTTCTTGCAGCTGACTGGGGGGCCCTTGGCTATTTTAGACAGTCTTAATGGAGATAAGTAAGCCCTGTGAGTAGTAAAGTAATGATTCCTTCTAAGCCAGGCTGGTTTTATAGTAACAAACAAGATGTTAAAGGAAGTATGCCACAAGTCTTCCCATCTAGCAAGGAGGCTCCCCACAGTTCTTCGCCTAACTTAAAATCTTCATCCATATTTTCCTCTATGGACCAGTAAAATAAGGAAACCTCTTTCTTTCCCATTGGCCTTGACACTTAATTGCTCCTCCACGGTATTTCCTATTTCTATAGGTTTTTTATGTTCTGAAACCAATTCTGCAGTTGTAAATATTTAAACGTGAACCTACCCTCCTCTAGCCTGTTGTTGAGTGACAACCATGATATAAGCGAACCATCCAAGGCCGAATCTCTCCACACCTTTAGTCCTGCTATTCTAAGTGGTATAGCTAGTTTGTCTTTCAGGCAGTCTGGAACCCCTGGAGAATCCCACAGGGGAGCCAAACTTGAGAAGTAATTTAGGCCAGTGTACTGTTTAATTCTAGCCCATGCCCGAGCCATCGCTAGCAGGACTTTCAACCTGATCTTTTTAAAAAACTTCTGATCTCCATATTTGAAGAGGAATCCCTCCTGCGTCACCCCATGCCCCTCAGCATAGCGGAGAACATGACCCCCATCCCTGTGTGATCTGGGGATTTCAACACCATTCTCAAGTGCAACAACATGCATAGTATTGTAGGTCGGGGAGAGTAAGACCCCCTTTCTCCCTCCTACGCCTTAGCTTCTTCCAAGCTATCCTCATGGCCCTATAGGCCCATACAAATGCGTTGATTGCTTGCTGAAGCTTGTCAATCACCAGTTTTTCAAAATGTAAAGGAATAGTTTTAAACAAAAATGTGATTTTGGGTTATATGACCATTTTAATCAAATTAATCCTCCCCAGAATGGTCAGTGGGTGATGGGCCCAAGATTTTATACGTTTCTGGCATTCCCTAGAAACGTTTTCCAGGTTAGTCCCTGTGATCTTATCTATATTCTGGACAATCCTGACACCCAGATACCTTATTTCACTCTTGGTCTGGTATCGGCACTCCGGTAGGTTCCACAACATGATCTCTGTTTTTTCAGCATTAACCTCGTAGCCAGAAACCTACCCAAAGTCTTGTGCCAACCTAATAAACTGAGGGAAAGACGCCTCCAAATCAGAAGAGAGGATCAGAACGTCATCAGCATACAGAGCTACCTTCCTCTCCCATGCTCCAAATTTGAATGGTAACATGCCCGACTCATCTCTCAAACGCTGAGCAAAAGGCTCAATATACAGGTCAAAGAGGAGCGGGGAGAGGGGGCAGCCCGGTCTGGTTCCCCTTGTGATCTTGAAAGGGTTGGTCAATTTACCATTTACCAGGAGTCTCACCAACGGATCACGGTATATAAGCTGGATGACTCGACAGAATTTCTCACCGAAAGAAAACATTTCCATTACTGCCGAGAGATATACCCAATTGACGCTATCAAACGCCTCGGTGGCATCTAGTGTCATTGCTGCAAGAGGGAGTGAAAAGAAGAAGCCAAGTCTATTGCACTCTATTGCACCAATAAAATCATAAGTAAAATCAGACAGGTTCCTACCTGACACAAAACCCTTCTGATCAGGATACAACAGACCCCCTGCTACTGCTCCCAGCTTGTCTGCCAGTATGCTTGTGAAGACTTTATATTCTGTATTCAACAGCGAAATGGGTCTATAAGACACACAGTTTGCCGGATTTTTCCCTGCTTTCAGAATCAATGAGATAGTGTCTTCTCCCCATGAAACAGGCAGCCTGGCATCCTCTGATCGTATCTTATTAAAAAGTACAATAATGGTCGGGATTATCGCCTCCCCCAAAGATCTATACAATTCAGCTGGGAGCCCATCGGGCCCTGCAGCCTTTCCTCCCTTGCAGGCAGAGATGGCCTTCCTGCCCTCATGCTGGGATATATCTAGTTCCAGATTTTCTCGCTGAGCGGAGCTTAGGGAGGCAAGCTTACTTCCGCCTAACCACTCCCTAGCACGAGTTCTATCCACTTTGTTGTCTTCTTCGTATAGCTCCTGAAAGAAAGTGAAAAAGCATCCCCAATCTCTTCGTCAATGAATACCATGATGGTCTTATCCTCGCTCTCAATTTGCTTTATCAAATTTTGTGTCCTATCAGACTTAGCTTTCCAAGCTAAGAGTTTGACAGCCCCCTTTCCATACTCAAAATGGGCAAGCTTACTGCCCTCCCATCTTTTCGTGATCCTTGTCTGGATAATGGTATTTAACTGATCCTTTAGACTGCCTAATTTCACCAGATGTTCTTGGCGCCTTGCCAGGACAGTCTCCTTATACAAGGTCAGCTCTACAACCTTCATCTCGGACTCGATATGAGCCACCTCCTCCCTGTACTGCCTGTTCTTATAGCACACCCTACTTGTGACCATACCTCTTAAAAAGCCTTCCAAGCATCCCACACCACTAAAATCTCAGTCAAACCAATGTTTGCGTTTAGAAAACACTGTTTCGTGGGATAGATACTTGACTTCGGATTTATCCAGGAGTAAGGAACGCTCAAACGTCCACACCATAGAATGTTCTTTCTCTCCCAATACTAAGTCCATCCATACGGCTGCATGGTCTGACAAATGGGGAGTCAGATAGCCAATATCCTTGATTTTCCCCTAAGATCGTGGCTAACCAGAATGTAATCGATCCTTGACGTATGGCCATACTTGCTGTTGTAGAAAGAAACGCCTAGCTGGGATCCCGACCTATCTCTCCAAATGTCACAGAGTCTGGTCTGTGCCATCATCCTTTGAAGATACGCCCAAAACTTGGACAGTACATTTGCTCTACTTCTTGGAGACTTATCTAACTTAGGGTTGAGGACTATATTTAAGTACCCCGCCATTATAATTGGTTCTCGAAATTCCAAGAGATTTGAGAAAATTGTTTGCAAAGAGGAGGGGTCATCTTGATTAGGACCATAATAGCCTACCACCATCAGTAAAAAGCCTTGAATAGATAATTTGTCCACCATTGAATTTAATATACAAGTGTTTGCTTGTTTTTTATCAAAATAGCTACACCCCTGATGTTTGCACTCTGATCAGAACTAATAAGGTGTTCCACCCATTTTGCCTTCCTAAAAATTCCAGACATTTGCTCTTTCAAAAGATGAGTTTCCTGAAGGATAATGACCTGCGCCGGAGAGTCTTTAAGATACTGCAAAAGGTTTAAACACCAGAACCTTAAGTGTGCTGAATCTCCCAGAGAACCAACCACAGATTAAATGTGACAAAACTAAACTGAAAGGCGAATGAGCAAATTTTTTGGTTTTTACCCCAATGCTGCACACCCTGTGTTCCCCCATTCCCTACCACACCCCCTCCCCCCACTCCCCCGTGGAGAACCCTACCCCCATTTATCTGGACTGCTAGTCCAGATTCTGCCCACTGAGGCAACCTACCATGTCCCTATATGCTCAAGTACTACAAAAAGGCAAGAGACGAAGACCTTGCGACCCTGTCTCCAATTTCACACAGTTCAGCTTCTCTAAATGTGACCCCATAAACTTAAATTAACTGACAAGCCAGTATATCATGCTTCTTTCTCTAGCGTCTGGTATCACAAGGAACTCATGGCCTCAGGTAAGATTGAGCCCTCCCCCAAGAATCCAGGGAACCTAATACAAGTGACTTGTGTGAGACTCCATGAGTAGTCTATTTTGTAGCTTTGCCCAGACTATCCAAAAGCTTGTCTGCCTCCTGCACTGATTTTAAGCTATACATCTTATTATTATGCATAACTTTTAGGAGCGCGGGAATTTTGGCTGGGCAACCGCACCAAGTTTCTTAAAATCGTCCATTTTCCTTCCCAACTCCCATTGTCTGACCAAAGTAATGTGGGTCAGGTCAGATCCAATTTCATAGGTGAAGTCTTTGGGTTTCAGTGACTTCTGCTTTAAGGCACAGTTAAGGATCTTTTCCTTCAAGGAAAACGTGAGGAAGTTTATATGGATCTTTCTCGGCTTTGTCTGATTGGAATGTTTTCTGAAGGGATCCCTGTGAATCCTCTGTATATCCTTCTTCAGGTCCTCCTCCGATTCCTCAATCTGAAGTGATTCTTTTATGAGGGTAACAATGAAGGACTTGAGGTCAGTGCTTAATTTGTAAAATATGAAGTGCAGGTTCTGAAATGTTTGTCGGAGGCCACACCTACTTTTCTCTGGCTCCACCCACTTACTCCACTGGCTCCACCCACTTACTCTATTAGCTCCAGAATCCACCAACATCTTCAACTGTATATATATTCTTTATTGTTTGGTTAAAAACCATTACAAATTAAAACTTGATCAGTTCATCATAAAAAGGACCGCTGAGTAGAAACCCACTAGAGCATTGTCAATTAATGATTGTTAGCATGTAAAAAAAGAACGTTTAAAAAAAATAGAATGCAGAAGTTATAAATTATTTAAAACCTTCGAATGCATTGTGGGCAGATTGCCTTCGTCTGGAGGACTGGGAACAGTACAGCTGATGTAGGCAGTTTGCGGTTCTGTTGTTAATCCGGCAGGCTGGCTGCCGCCCTGCTGCGGTGGGAGAGATTTGGCGGCGCTAATTTCTTTCAGCTGCTTTGACGCTTTGTGGACTAATTTAGTGAGCCTAATGTCGGGCTTGGGGTTTTCAGGATTGAGGGCTGCTATTATGGCCTGACAGCAGGTTCGAACTCCTAGCCTGATCAATTCGCCACATCTTCAACTGGCTCCTGTCCTGTCCACTCCAACCCGCCAGGCAACACACTAACTAAAGGCTGCGGCCCGCGGCCGCCCAATGAGAAGAAGTTTGTCTCATGAGATTCAGTCAGCATGAATCGCCATTCTCATTGCTCTTGGCAATGGCATCATGATTGATTGATGATCATTATGGGGTGGTGCGGTGTGGTGGGGCGGGCGCATGGCGGCTACTACTACTACTACGCCACGGCCCGCTACAGTTAACTGTTAAAAGAGACAACAAAGTCCTTCGGGCCGGCCCGGGACACACCGACTGACTGCAGTCAGTCAGTCAGTTAGTGCAAAGCACTGCCACTGCCACGACTTAGGCTGCCTGCGCTGTAGCCAGCTTTATTAACCGATTGGTGGACAGCGCCACTGCGGGGCCTAGTGCCTGTTAGGTGCCATCTTGCAGTTGCCCGCCGTCTCACCTGGGATCTTGGGCGCCGGGGCTGGTACTCAGTACTACTGTGGTACAGCCAGTCCACCAACGAGACGTTGTCGTCAGGCGCGCTGGCTGGCACACAAGCAGTGACCGAGTTGAAAGGCCGGGGCCCGGGCCGTTACCCGTACCACGATGACTCAGTGGTGGTGGAGTGCGGGTGGCCGTACGGGTGCGGGTATGCTGGGGCCTGGCAAATGCGCAATCTGAAATTTGCGCACGTTGCCTCCTGCCACACATAACTCCACCCCCGCACAAGTCCACAACTAAAATTCAGCCCAAATTCTGCCCACCGGAAGGGAACACTGGAACTGTGATACATGCCCGCCCGCCATCAACTGTTGACATATGACTCTCGAGCACTGCTGCTCTTGAGTCGAGAGACAGACACTGGCTACCGAATTTCAGTCATCCATGACCATGATTGGGGTTGTCGGATTGAGAACAAAATTGAGATTCATTCAGTCATCAACTCATCATGAATCTCCATTTTCTCTCCTCTTGGCTCAGCTGCCCCCTCAGCCAGTGCAGGCCATGCAACCAGGCTCACAGCTGCCGCCATGCCACTGCCCGCAACACAGTTCGCTGCGGCTGGGAGTGGAGAGACCAGTCCGACTGTCACTCACTAATCACTGCACTGGTCGCGGCGGCGGAGTACTACTCTGTGGCCGTGGCCGACTGACCGTGCGTGGGGACTGTGACACACTGACTGACTCATTCACTGACTCTGACTCGCTCAGATGTAAGTGATTGATTAATTTATTATCTCATAAGACTGTGAGTGTGTGCGTAGGAGATATGAGATATCCCAGTTTTTAGCATTGGAAATTACCAACGCAATTACAACACCAATAAATTATAATAATAACTGCTGTGACACTCGTGGAATCAAATATTTTTCACCCTGCTTGTAAGTTGTATTACCCTACCCAGTTGCTGTGTTGTTGTTGTACCGGCGTGACTAAGGCTTTCCACCTGGCGCCTTCCCGGACGTTTTTTAAACTTTGCCGCGGCACGCCAAAAGGACACTGCTCTAGCACACCGTCCCGGCTGGGCAGTACTGTAGCAGGCACTCTGGCAGTGATGTCAATACCCTCATCCTGTCACTACTTCACAGTAACACCCCCCCCCAACCCCCCCCCCCCCCCCACACACACACACCCCCAGCAGTGCGCAACAATCTGGAGTCCATTCTCTTTCACTTTCACGTTCAACACAAAGAGCTCAGCACACTGTCTTTAAAGTTTTCCCAAGGCCAAGTCATGACTCATGATGATGACGATAGCCCTAGGGCTGCTTTCCAACTCGGACCCTTCCTGGCAGTTTGTGTAGTCAGTCAGTGTTATTACTGTCTGTTACGTTACTTTAAGTTAAATGACAAAAGCAACCCGTAGCAATAACCCTCCGTGCAGAGGCAGCACTATCAAAATCAATAAAGTGCTGCATTGCTTGTAGACCCGGCCCTGATAATTAAGTGCTGGTGCTAAGCAACGGAAAGCACCGGCACAAATTAAGCACTGCTTGAGGACCTCCCCCTCCCTTCCTTCAGGAACATTCGAAAGACGCAGATTGTTCCTCCGTGAATTATTTTTTAGCGTCTCAAGCCTGTCGTCCCAGAGCATCATCTCCTCTCTCTTGAGCAATGCAATATCTGATCTAGCCGCTCCTAAGTCATCCCTAATTTCTCCCACTGCATTTTCCAGAACCTCTGTCCTGGAGTTTAGGAGATCGATTTTCTTCTCCAACGATTCGCCCAAAAACCGATTCTCTCCTTGGTTTGCCTCAGAGACAGAAAACCCCTTTTTAGGTTTTGCCTGGCGAAAAGATGCGCTCTGCGCATCTTTTTCGCGCAGGCGAAAACCTAATGAGAACTGTAGTGTGGGTTTGGGTCGGCCCTGTTCATTCATTGGCTGGCTCCATAAATGGAGCCTAGCCATTGGACGAGGGGCCTGTCCGTCAATGCCGGAGGAGACTCGGGGGCGTTCCCGAGATTCTTTGGCTTTTGCCGACGTCACGCGACGTCAGCCAAAAGCCAGGAACGCCCCCGAATCTGTTCCGGCATTGCCGGCACTTCTGCGTCTCTCCTCCCCCCTTTCCCGCCCCCTCCCGCTTGTTTCCCGATGCTGGCCTCGCAATGGCGCTGCGTCTCTCCTCCCCCTTTCCCGCCCCCTCCCGCTTGTTTCCTGATGCCCGGCTTCCTGCTCCGGCCGTCGTGTGTACAGCCGTTTTGCCCGTGAAAATCACTGCCGCAGCCCCGGGGCCGCGGAGAAGCCGAGGGAACCACCGCTGACGTCACCCGGGAGCCGCGCTGCCATTGGTTCAGGCTGCGGGAGGCTCGCCGGGCGACCTGCGCGGTGAGAGAAAGGACTGCAGGGCTGGGGCAGAATCAGTGCGGAAAGCATCACTTACACTCCCCCTGGTTTCTGGGCGCTCGGCAGTCCGGGCCTTTGTTTCTTTTGTGTGGTTATTACTTTTGTTTATGTTTCATTGTCCTCGCTCACTGAAACGCCCATTTCAGCAGTTCCTTGCTGTTTGCAGATGGGTGGATGATTGTCAACGGCTCCGCATTTCACCCGGCCGGTCCCTTTAAGAGGAGGCGCGGTGCCTCCCTCCTCGGTTTGCCAATGGGATCTTTCTCGACTTCTGAAAGAGGCTGAGATAAGAGAGCTGAGGAGATTATCAGCCTTTGAGTGGAGGGAGGGGGACGGGTCACGTGAGCGCCCCCCCCATCCAGAGGAACAGTCCGGACACACCCCCGGCAGCAGTCACACCACAGCGAGCTAGAGGGGTGTCCTGCATTCATTCCGGCCCAGGCAAGTGTCCCATAAGCAAAGCCCCCATCCTCTTCTCTGTAACCAAGTGTGCAAATTGGACAAATGGGGCCTTTTGAGGTCTAATTGAGCGTGAGAGAAGGAGCTGCCCAGTTAATGAGGTCTGAGAGAGCTGCCTTTTCATGCCTTCAAGAAGACCCCATACCGTCCCTATAAAATCACCAATCACGTGATATCGCAGAATCTGTCGTGACAGGCGCGCGGAGCGCGGTATCAGGAATGTTAATTAGTGCGGCGATTGTTTCTCTCCATTGACTCCACACGGGGGCTGTCTTTGAAGGCACGGGGGCTTAGCAGGTAGTGCACACAGGGGCACCGCGTCGCCTCTGAGTGCGGATGCACGAACCAGGTGAACACACCCCGTGCAACAGCCGCGCGACTTATTACAAAGGAGGTACATTAATTGCAGGGTTATAGTTTTGGGGCCAGGCGGGAATCCGTTAGACAGCTCCTGTCCCTGCCTTGTTTACCCATCTGTGCGGTGATAACGGTTCAACTACATTTGTGTCTACACTGGGAGCGAGGTAAGTTTGGTCTTGCAAACACTACAACACCTCATGTTTACTCGTGGTGTAGATAGGGATCATTAAAATACATCATATCTGCCCGTGGTGAGTAAAAGAAAACTTCACGTCCACCTGGGATGAACACCTCTACAGCTCACGTCTACCCGTCGTGCTCTCTAGAGCACCGCACACATACCTGGGTGCACTCAGTGACACTTCATCTCTGCCCGGCCATTGGTCCTCTCAGTAGCAGTCACGCCAGCCCGTGGTGCACTCAGTAACAGTCTGCCACGGTGCACGCAAGAGCACCGCACAGCCACCCGTCGTGCACATAGTAACAGCTCACGTCTTTCAATGATGCAAGCAGGAGCACCGCACATCCATCCACCCGTGGTGCACTCAGTAACAGTCTGCACTCAAGAGCACCGCACAGCCACCCGTCGTGCACATAGTAACAACTCACGTCTTTCAATGGTGCAAGCAGGAGCACCGCACATCCATCCACCCGTGGTGCACTCAGTAACAGTCTGCACTCAAGAGCACCGCACAGCCACCCGTCGTGCACATAGTAACAACTCACGTCTTTCAATGGTGCAAGCAGGAGCACCGCACATCCATCCACCCGTGGTGCACTCAGTAACAGTCTGCACGCAAGAGCACCGCACAGCCACCCGTCGTGCACATAGTAACAACTCACGTCTTTCAATGGTGCAAGCAGGAGCACCGCACATCCATCCACCCGTGGTGCACTCAGTAACAGTCTGCACGGAAGAGCACCGCACAGCCACCCGTCGTGCACATAGTAACAACTGACGTCTTTCAATGGTGCAAGCAGGAGCACCGCACATCCATCCACCCGTGGTGCACTCAGTAACAGTCTGCACGCAAGAGCACCGCACAGCCACCCGTAGTGCACATAGTAACAACTCACGTCTTTCAATGGTGCAAGCAGGAGCACCGCACATCCATCCACCCGTGGTGCACTCAGTAACAAGTCACATATACACGTGATTGCGCACGCACTCGGATCGGATCGTTTGAGGTGCATCATGTTGGAGTAGTGACAACTGATTGTGTTTTGCACAAACCAGCCTAGGATTACAGACACTCACTCATCTCACTTGATGTCATTTGTCCACACATAGCTCCCAGAAACCCCCTGGTTACAAAAATGACACTCCTGCTGTGGAAACATTAACTTTATGATCACATTTAAATGCGTTTTTATAGTGGAAAGACTCATACAAAGTGTTTGTGTACACAAACTACGTTGTGATTTTGAGGCCTTTACGAGTCGTTGGTAACAGTGGGCAGGCCAGAGAAGACTTGGGTAAGGGGCCTGGCTCTAGCAGCCAAAACGAGCTAAGCCATCACCCTCGCTCCATCTCGCTCTCTGCCTCGGCTTTCTCTTCCTTGCTCTTTCCATCCTTCGCTCTCTGTCGGTTTCTCCCTCCTCGGTCCGTTTCTCTCTCTTTTCACCCCTCCTTCGTTTTCTACCTCCTCGGTCTCTTCTTTTGTCTCTTTCTCTTCCTTGCTCTTTCCATCCTTCGCTCTCTGTCACTTTCTCTCTCCGCCCCCTCGTTATCTCCCTCCTCTCTGTCTCTCTTTTTGTCTTTCTCTTCCTTGCTCTTTCCATCCTTCGCTCTCTGTCACTTTCTCTCTCCTTAGTCTGCTACTCTCTCTTTTCGCCCCCCTCGTTATCTCCCTCCTCCTCTGTCTCTCTTTTTGTCTTTCTCTTCCTTGCTCTTTCCATCCTTCGGTCTGTCAGTTTCTCTCTCCTTAGTCTGCTACTCTCTCTTTTCGCCCCCTCGTTTTCTCCCTCCTCCTCTGTCTCTCTTTTTGTCTCTTTCTCTTCCGCACTCTCTCTCTCTCTTTGGCTCTAGAATGCTTCACTGAGGCTCCTTTGCTCTGCCTTTCGCCCTCTCTTCTTAGTTTCTCCACCCAGCAGTAGCACCTGCTTCTCGGCTCCGCTTGCTTTTGGCTCGAGACTGCCAGAGGACCTCGAGCCGAACCAGAACAGGGCATCTGGGTCGAACCTTCTAGCCCACCTCTAGTTTTTGCATGTTCACCCCACCCACCCATCTCCCCTCAACCCCTCTCCCCTCCCCCAATCACCTCCCCTGCTGCAGCCCCTCTCAGGTGACTGTTCTGCCACTAACCCAGTTTCATATTCGGTTACAAGGGGTCAATTCAATGCCATTTATTTATGTTAAAAAAAACCATAAATAAAAATAATGTCAAGAGCAATGCCAATCGCTCTAACTTTAACAAAGGCAAAACCATTGCATTGTAAATGCTTGTTAATTTCTGCCGAGAGGGAAGAGAAAAGTCCCTCTAGGTAAGCCACCGAGGACCCACCACTTCGCTGCTCCTCAGAAACATTGCCCCGCTCTGTGCTGTCGTTATTCACCGTGATTGGACAGCCTGAAATTGCTTCTTGCAGGGAGACACTATTCATGTCAAAGGCCTTCATTTGGGACAGTCCAGAATTTGCAGATACATTTTCCATTTCTGGTGAACTTTGTAGGACCAGGAGGGGGCTACCCGCTGCCTCAATCCTCTCAAAAGACTCAAAAGAGGGGGTTAACTCCAACTGCTCTTTCAAATGCTTCCTTAAAGCCTCCCCTGCTTAACCACGTCCAACACTAGTGGTTGCACTTTGAAATATAACCGCAAGTAAGCTGTAATCTTAATTCTTGAGTCCAGAGTAAAACTTTTGGCTCTGCCTTTTTTTAATACTCCTGCCTTTAACCTTGCATTGCTGAAAAGTTGAACAGCTACTATCGACCACTGTAACCGGGGTCGCACAAGCCTTCCTCGCCTTCCTCGCCTTCCTCACCTTCCCCTGGACAATACTGTAGCTTATACCCGATTTCCCATTCTGGGGATCTTTAGTATTTTTACCATCAGACTTTACTTTTGCCGTCCCCTAGGTCCCACCACCACGTCTCTTGCCCCTCCTGCTACCTTTCATTATAGGCTCTGTGGGCGCAGTATTGGTTATAAGGGTACTACTAGGATTTTCTCCCTCCTCCTGACTCTCCTATATCTACTCCAATTGATTTTGTTGTGACTGTGGCTGTGGGGGAATGAGCACCAGCTTGCCACCCTCAGTAATCAGCGTAGCATTGGTGGGGGTTACAGTGGGATATACCCCCCTTCCTACCCCCCTGCACCTGTTCTTGCTGCAGTAGTTGTGGTTGCAGCTGCGGGAGGGATGGCCAGGGTCCTCTGTCCTCAGAGAGCGAGAGCAGACTTGACTACTTCGAAGAAGCAGCCTTCTCCAGTGTGGGAAGGGGGATTTGGGGGGTAGCCGAGCCGCGAGGTCTGCCGCCCGGGCAGGTTTGGGAGGGGGAAGAGGGCGAACTGGGAGCGGCCATTTTGTCGCTTTGGGTTGCTTGGGTCGGACTGATTTGCATATAGCCATGTCTGAACTGGGGTGGCAGAGTGGGCTAAAGAACGGTGATGGATTAAACCCAGATCTTTTGACTGGGTGTGAGTGTTTGGTTCAGATGCTCAGTCCATTACCACCCCCTTTTGTACCGTGGGAATAGCCCAAAGGCAGCCCAATCTAGGAGGTAACCAGCCCAAAGCCTATATAGTGGGGGTTCCGCTTCCTCCCAGCCACCATTTTAGGTATTGAAACCTGGTGGCTGGGAGCGCTAATTAGTTTGTGTCTTGCGTGGCGGTTTTCTGCAGTTCAATGGCGGTTTCAGAGGATTTTAGGGTGTTGGAGGCCTTCCGCCTGCTGAGCGAGGCGGGGCGGATGGACCTCTTAGTGGGGCCACAGGCGGCGCGGCCGGTGCGCCAGGCCTCCTTTGGCGTGGTGGCGGCGGTGATGGCCTGCTCGCCGCCGTGAAAGGCAGCGAGGTTGCAGGTGAGTCTCCGGGGCAGCGCCGATGCCAGAAGCGCGGCCCCGGGGGACGAGGGAGAGCGGTCTGGTGGAGAGCGGGCGAGGCACGTTACCAGGGACGCCTCACCGCGCTTCTCTGTAGTGCTGGGGGCGGGCGGGAGGGCGGGGCGGCGGGCGGGAGGCAGAGCAACGAGACCGAGCGGCTGCGCGTGGAGCCGCGCGGCCCCCGGACATTGTGGAGGTCGGTGGGGGGCACCGGCTCGGCAACGAGGCGTCGGGTGCGCCAGGGAGGCGGGGAGGGAAGGGAGTGCAGGATCAGGGGAGGAGCGGGGCGTGGGGGAGTGCCACGGGATCGAGGTCTGGGCGGGGTGGGGGGTTTGCAGGGGGGAAAGAAAAGGGAGGAATAAAAGAGGGGGTCAGGCCCTGAGGAGGCAGTATGAAAGCCCCTCGCCGGCCTGTCAGGGGGCGAGGAGATGAAGGGGAGGGGTAGGAGCACAGGCAAGAAGGGGGCAAAGGGGGGGGGGGCAAAGGGGGGGCGCGGGAGGGGTGGGGGCAGGGGGCGGGGAGAGGGGGTGATGGCCTTGGGGGAGCGGGCGGGGGGGTAGAGCTGGAGGTGGAGCAGGAGCGGGTGGGGGGGGGTCCCCGTTATTGTTCGAATCAGAGGACAGTGAGAGAGAGTGGGAGGGGTTGGATGTGTTCGCGTCATGGGAGGAGGGTCTCCGTGAGGCACGAATGGTGGCCGGCGGATGGGGCGGAGCAGGAGGGGGCCAGGCAGGGTGGCGGCGGGGAGCCGGGGGGGTCGGGGTGGACAGGGGTGGGGCTGGGATTGGAGGTGGACGGGGGTGTGGGGGTAGGGGGGCTTAGCTGGAGTGAGGAGGAGGACGAGGGTGGTGCGGGGGACGGCTGGGGGGATTGGGATCGGGCGGGCGGTGGCGCGCAGCGGCAGGGACCCGGCACACCAGCAGTACCTTTTTTCTTGCAGGGGGAAGGCCGGCGCGGGGGAGCGGACTTGGTAAGGCTTAGGGCGGCCTAGCGACACCAAGGAGAAGGGAGGGCGGAGCTTCCCGCGGCGATCCTGGAGGCCATGAGGGATCACGGTGCGGCTGGCTCAAGAAGGCCCATGGCGGGCTCGCCGCCCCCCGCACCCACTAGGCCCCAGCGGCTTGGGGACCAGCAGAGATCCTGGAGCACCGGCACAGAGGACTGTTATATTTTGAGTGGGGGTAGAGGTGAAAGGAGGGCCTCTGGCAGGTTTCAGTCGGCGCCGCCATCGGCGCCGCCACCGGCGCGCCGGAAGTATTGGTGGGGAGGTGTTGAGTTGACGGAAGGAGAGGAAGACAGTCCAGAGGAAGGGGAATTGAGGGATGGGTCGGGCGGTCGGGGGTCCGGTAATGGTGTCAGTTTTTTTTTGCAGGTGTCACGGGGCCTGGGTGCTGCGGCGGCCCGGACACAGTTGGGAGACAGGTCGGTGCCGGAAAGGAGAGGCGAGGATCGGCGAGGGGATACCTTGGTTACAGGTAAAGGCAAGGAGGCGCCGCGGATGGTGTCGGTAGGGGTGGGGGGGGGAGAGGAGGTGGGGGGGGAGGTGGGGGGGAGGGGAGATGGGGGGGTGACCGGCTATGCAAAGGGAGGTATGTGGTGGATCGGGTGTGGGGACGGATGTGGCTGCGCTGGCGCCTGGAGGGAAGGATGCAGGGGGCGCTGGGGGAGTGGGCCTGGAGGAGGTGTCGGCGGCAGGCAAGGTAGCAAAGCCAGAGGCCGAGGGGAGTGCGGGCAGCGAAGCGGCGGACGTGGAGGGTGTGGCGAAGCCTGATAGTAAGGAGCTGAAGTTTAAGCGGCTCCCGTACATGGGGGTCACGAAGCCGCTGGGGGCGCATTTGATGGCGGCTACTAAGGAGAAGATATGGAAGGGAGAGTATGTGGAGTTCTTGAAGTTGTTGCACCGCGAGGTTCGGTCGAAAGAAGGGTCGAAAGAGGAGGAATATGAGCTGCAGAAGCGCCCGAGGGTGCCTCTGACAATAGAAAACTGGACGGCGGCATTTTTGATTTTCGCAAGTGTATATTGTGAGAAATTCCCGGATAGATCGGTTTCCCATTTTAAATACATGGACGTCATATGGAAGGCACAGATCACGGGGGGGTGGTTTGCGTGGGCGCAATACGACGAGGAGTTCAGGGCAAGGATGGCGTGGGATCCAGAGGCGAAGTGGGGCGAGCTGGATTGCGATCTCTGGCAGCACACGACGGGCTTGGCGGGGTCGGGCAAGACTATTTTTAGCGCCAGCGGGCTCCCGATCATATATCAGCCCTTTCAAGGTCGCCCCACCCGAGGGGGGGTGGGTGCCGGAGCTAAGAGCCAGGATGGAACCGTGGGGCTGTGCTGGGACTTCAATAAGGGGGGGCATGCGCCAGAGAGCATTGTCGTTTTAGACATGAGTGCTCTGGGTGCGGCAGATATGGGCACCCAGTGCTGCGCTGTTGGGGCCCTACAGGGCAACAGCATGGGGGTTCGCAAGCGGCAGCTGGAGCGGTGCGCCCCGGGGGCAGCCAACTGTCAGGCAGCGGCCGTGGGGGCAAAGGGCCTGGGCCAAAGGGCTCGTACGCCGGTTAGACTGGACAGGTTGGCAGTGGCCCTGCGCAATTACCCGGATGCAGGGGCTGCGGATAGTTTGTGGACCGGGTTTCGGGACGGGTTTCGGTTGGGATACGAGGGTCCACGGGTGCGGCGTTGGGCGGACAACTTGCGGTCGGCGCAGGAGCACCCGGACGTGGTGCAGAGTAAGCTGGACAAGGAAGTGCAGGAAGGCCGCATGGCGGGGCCTTTTGGGGACTGGCCGATGGCCAAACTGATAGTGTCCCCCATAGGCGTGGTGCCCAAGAAGGAGGCGGGCAGTTCCGCCTCATACAGCATTTGTCATGGCCGGACGGCGGGTCGGTGAACGACTATATCAATGAGAGCGAGGCCACGGTGGCGTACTCCTCGGTGGAGGCGGCCATGGCTTTGGTGGTGGCGGGGGAACGAGGTGCGGTCATGGCCAAGTGCGACATCAAGTCGGCTTTCCGGTTGCTGCCAGTTAACCCAGACGACTGGGGCCTGCTGGGGATCCAGTTTCACGGCCGCTGGTATGTGGACAAGGCGCTGCCGATGGGCTGCTCGATGTCCTGCGCGCTTTTTGAATGTTTTAGTACGTTCCTGCAGTGGTTTTTTACGGAACGCACGGGTCACCAAGGAGTTACGCACTACCTCAATGACTTTCTCTTGGTTGGGGCCCCGGACTCCATGAACTGCCAGGTGGCGCTGGACAGGTTTCAGGAGATCATGGAGGACCTGGGGGTGCCGTTGGCACCAGAGAAGACAGTGGGGCCAGGCACGGCGCTGTCATTTTTGGGTATTGAGCTTGACTCAAGGTTGATGGAGGCACGGCTGCCGGCGGCCAAGCAGCAACAGATGCTGGGGCTACTGGAGGTGATGGAGGCCAGACAAAAGGTGACAGTGTTGGAGGTGCAGGTGCTGTTGGGACATCTCAACTTCGCATGCAGGGTGGTGCGGGTGGGGAGGACGTTTTGTAGACGGTTGGGCCGGGCATTGGCTGGGCGGAGGCCTCCACACCATCATGTGCGCGTGTCGGTGGGTGTTCGGGAGGATTTGCGGATGTGGCGGTTTTTCCTGAACCAGTTCAACGGAGTGCCCTTACAGAGGGACGAGGACTTGGTTTGGGATGTGCAGATCTTCTCGGATGCGGCGGGCAGCGAGGGTTTCGGTCTCTACTGGAACGGGAAGTGGTTTGCAGAGCGGTGGCCCCCAGAGTGGTCAGGGGGCGGGAGGAGCATTGCCTTCCTAGAGCTTTTTCCATTGGTGGTGGCGATCTGGCTGTGGGGCGAAGTGCTGGCCCACCGACGGGTGACTTTCAATGTGGACAACATGGCGGTGGTGCAGGTGGTGAATCGCCAGTCCACCAGAGATGAGCAAGTGTTGAAACTGTTGAGAGTGTTTGTGTTGGGCTGTTTGTGACATGACATTGCTTTTCGCGCGGTGCATGTCCCAGGAATTGACAATGGCATTGCGGACGCTCTGTTTCGTTCGCAGTGGGGGAGATTCCGTGGGTTAGCCGAGGACGCGGAACGGGACCAGACACCAATGCCGACGCGGATGTGGGACATAGGCTACACCGGATGTTGCAGCTCGTTCTAGGATCCTTGGCAAAGTAAACCAGAACAGCGTATGTGGCAGCCTGGGGGGAGTTTGTGGCAGCCGGGGCGCGTTGGCGGCCGCCGGGCAGGGTCAGGCAGGAGGATGTGGTACAGTTCCTGCTGGACCTCATTGGCAGGGGTTTGTCGAGAGTGACAATAGCGGGTAAGGTGGCAGGGATAAGTTTCATGGGGAAGCTGTTTTGAGGATACGCCCCGTCTGCAGGTGAGCTTGGGACTAGGATGTTGTAGGGTTGGGCACGGGAGTGTGGGCGGGGGGGGGCGGTGCGGCGGCCGGTGTCGAAGGAGCTGTTGGGCAGAGTGGTGGAAATGCTGCAGCAAGTGTGCAGGGACAGAAGGGAGGCGTGCCTGTTCGCGACTCTGATGGTGTGGATGTTTGCGGGGGCATTCCGGGTGTCTGAGCTGTTGGGTTCTAAGGCCGGCCGGGGTGTGGCGTGGTCGGAGGTACAAGTGGAACAGACGGAGGTGCGCCTGTGGTTGCGTAAGTCCAAGACGGATCAGAGGGGTGTCGGGTTTGGGTGGTCCTGCAAAGGGGAGAGGACGGAAGGGAGTGTCCGGTGCATTGGGGCAGGAAATGGAGGGGTGAACGCAGGGCGAGTGGTTTGGTGTTTCAGCATGCGAATGGAAAAGGGGCAACTGGGTCACAGCTGTTGGGAGTGTTGCGGAAGACCTTGGCCAGACTGGGGGTGGAGGGAAGCCAATTTGGCACGCACTCTTTCCGGATAGGGGCGGCGTCCGAGGCGCATCGACGAGGGTGGGGGAGGAGGGCCATTATGCGCTTGGGGAGGTGGTCCTCCGATTGTTATGGCCGTTATGTGCGCAGCGCAGACTCAGCAGGAGCGCGCGAGTTGGGGTTGGGGGGACATTGTTGATTGACATTTGTTTCTCATTTCAGGTTCGGTGGCGGGCCCCACGTCCCGGGACATGTTGGTCTGGATTGTGGGACATTCCTTTGTGAAGAGGGCGAAGTTGCAGGCCCAGGATAGTTATTTTGGGGACAACCTGGGTTTCAATCCGGCTTTGTTTCAGGTGGTTTGGTCAGGAGGGGGGGCATGAGATTGAAGGAGTTGATCACGGCATTAAATGGATTGGTGCGCGGGGGGCGTTGCCCGGACGTGTTGGTCCTCCACCTGGGGGAGAAAGACATGGTGCAGGAGTCAGGTCTGGTCTTGATGAGAGCGATGCGGCGGGATTTGGCTGAGCTGCGCAGGTTTTGGGCAGGTTGTGCGGTGGTATGGACCGAACTGGTGCCGCGTAGAGTGTGGCGTGGGGCGGTGAAGCCGTAGGCGGTGGACAAGGCAAGGCGGAAATTGAATGTGGAGATGGTGCGTTTCTGTCGGCATTTGGGCTTTGCGCGCATATGGCACGGGGACATCAAGTACGATGCGCCGGAGATGTTCAGGGGGGACGGGGTACACCTCTCCCGCATTGGAATGGATTTATATCTGTTGGAGCTTCGGGAAGTGTTGGCTAAGTAGTTGGGTGTTCGCCGGGAGTAAGGGGTCTTCATGGACGATCGGCTATGCCAGGGCTGGGGGGGGCAGGGAAAGGGGGGAGGCGGTGTAATCACCTACCCCACTTTCCCTAGGTGGCGGATTGTTTTGATGTTGGCCAAGTTTGGCTGGAGTTCGGTTCTTTATCCTTATGTTTGGGGATTTGGGGAACGGGAGCGGGGAAAGGGTAAACAGTTTTTGAGTTACATTAGAGGGTACTTAGTTACAGTTGCAAGAAGGCAGATGGGTCTGTAGGTCTTGGCAGGTTTTGGAGTTAGGATGTAGGGGAGAAAATTGGATACTATGAGGATGTAATTGAATTGTATATTTGTATATTGCAGGGTGGGGGGATTGTATCATGTGGGGATCGTAGGGGTGGGGGAGAGAAAAACCTAAGGGGTCAGGTAACTCGATGTTTAGGGAGGTTTTAGTTTTGTGAGGCGGTTGCCAGTTTTAATGTATGTGATGTGCACCTGTTTCAAATAAAGCGGCCTTTTACACACACAAAATGGTAGTCGGTCTTGATTGCCCCCCTTTCTCCCTCCCAAAGAGTCATCCTGTACTGCCTCTGCCAATATCGGCCCAGAGGAGCCCGCGCGCCGCTGCTCTGCGGCCCCTCCTCGGCACCAGGGCGGCAGCAGACCAATGCGGCAAGTCGGCAGACTCACCAACACACATCACCCAGAACAAAACCGAAAAGAGGCAATCCTCCACTCCGGGACAGCAGAAAAGGAGAGAGGTAAGTGGAGAAAAGATACTTAAAGCACAATAACAAGGTGCGCAAGAGAATACATCACGGGTCTCAGCCTCGCCTCGCCTCGCCTCACATCAGACGGGGGACGTAAGTGCCTTCAGCGGCAGCGGCAGCTCAACTAGCGGCTGCCATGTTCCCTCCCTCCTGGACATCTACCTTCTCGTTATTATTCATTGTTTCAAACAAATAGGGAAAACGATTGTTTTCCATCTATATTAATCTAAAAACAATCTGAGAAAATGGGAAAATGCAGGTTTCGATTCAGGTGATTAAAATAAGCATATATGAACCCATAGAGAACAAGAGTGCACCTTAGGGACACTGATGCTTTGCCCCTTAGATATAAGCTAAAATTAATACTATTTAAAAAAATTGGCAGATGGGTAATAAAGAGACGCCCAGTTTTAAAATGTTGCAGTCGATTTGCAACCTATACTGAGAGTACAAAGCCACTATAAGCCAGAGGGTGGGAACACCAATGCCATTAGCAAGGGGGAAAGATGCTGGAGCCACTGGGCGCCCACCTTCACCTGAGTCCCAAACAGAAACAGCTATTTCCTTTGTTTTGTCTCCTTACAGCCATCACTAGAGGGGGTGCTTGTTCTTATACATTATGTTATGAGTAGAGCTACCGGTTGTATGGTATTTATTGTTTTGACATTTCCGTAGGTATGTATCCATATTTATTTTTTGTCAACTTTATCTGTATTTATCCATATTTATTATGGGTTTTGTGAGGAAAATAAAGTTGAAAGTGGTATATTTCCACATTTATTTAATCAATAAATAGGCAGTCTTGTTTGAATTCCTGCCAGGTTTCAGTTATATGAACACCCTCAGAAGATAAATCAATGCACTTATCTAAAAATATGCACATTTCAGTATCAGCCTTGTATAGAACTACTGCTGTTTAAGCCTTATTAAAATTCCTTTCTTTTTGAACCCCCTTACCTATCAATCCACACAGTTATTGGCCTGACAGTCATGGCAAAGTGTATTTAGAATCACTCAAAAAGCACCCAATTTCCCTTTTTATCCGCATTTAAAAATAAATACAGACAAGAAAATGAATGGGTTTCTGTCTGTATTTATCTGTAAAAAGCAGTAAAAACAGAAAACAAGGAGCGTTAATTATGAGTTATTTATATAGCACATGTACACTGAGGTTTCTGGGCTTTGGGGGAGATAACACAAGAGCAACAATCAGAAAAGAACAAACTGAAATGCATTGGTTAATGAAGTGTAAAAAAGGAGGATTTCCGTTTTTTGTGGAATAGCCGAGTGGAGTGAGCAGGGGTCTCAAGGATATGTATTCCACACTATCACTGCAGCCACAAAAACACTCTGGGTTTTATTTAGGCTTTGGAGGATCGGATACTCCGTCGCATATGTCTTGGATATCCTATCTGCCGTATTACAAGTGTATTATAGCCTATGGCCCTTATAAAGTGACAGACGAGTTATCCCTGACGTTTTGACGGAGTATCCCGTCTGCCAAACTGTAAATATGCCCCTCTGTCACAAGAGTTCCTGATGTTAGTTTTACTTCCATCATTTATTTTTTAGGTCTCGCCTGTCGATGCGCATGCGCATCGAGCAAGCGAGACTATTGCGAGTTATCCACTCTTTATCTACACTGCAAGGAATCGTGGCGATTCCTTGCAGTGCCCGTGACTTTTAAGGTCAATGCGCATGCGCATTGAGCTTATGCGCATGCGCATTGACCTTAAAAGCGCGAGCACGTCCTTCTTTGTTTACCCGCTCCGCCCCCTCCCGCCGTGTCGCATTTCTCCTCCCCCTCCCCTCTCTTCCGTGTCGCACCTCTCCCCTCTCCGCCCCCTCCCCGCTCCGCCCCCTCCCCTTCCCTCCGTGTCGCATTTCTCCTCCCCCCTCCCCTGTCTTCCGTCCGTCCGTCTTGTTTTCTAAGTAAGTTGGAGTCCTTGCCCACCCGTAACTCTGCAGCCTTTGTTTATGCCGCCTCCATTAAGTTATTGTATGAGTCTTAGACGTTCGACCCCTTTTTATGTTCCTAGGACGTTTTCTTCCTGATCACTACTGACCCTCCGTCTATACCGTTTCTCCGTGGAGGCAATTATTCTACCGTGAGTAAGTACGTGCCCCTGAAATTATATTTCATGATTCACCTCCATTGAACCTTTTGGAACGTGTCACTCACGCCTAGCCAACTTTGACGGCATATCACCGCTCCGGCCTTCGTTCCACCCAGATTTACGCACAACTACTCTTTCTGATTAACAAATAGACATTAGGCGCTATATTTTCGTTGCCGGATGTTATTGCATTTTTAGACATGTGAGCAGTCAACACTTTATCACGCACTTTACTCCACTTACGTCATATTTCACGATTTATTTGCTCACGTTGGCAACTGGTAAGATTAATAATGTTTTGGCATAACCTCTCCCCTCTCCGCCCCCTCCCCGCTCCGCCCCCTCCCCTTCCCTCCGTGTCGCATTTCTCCTCCCCCCTCCCCTGTCTTCCGTCCGTCCGTCTTGTTTTCTAAGTAAGTTGGAGTCCTTGCCCACCCGTAACTCTGCAGCCTTTGTTTATGCCGCCTCCATTAAGTTATTGTATGTGTCTTAGACGTTCGACCCCTTTTTATGTTCCTAGGACGTTTTCTTCCTGATCACTACTGACCCTCCGTCTATACCGTTTCTCCGTGGAGGCAATTATTCTACCTTGAGTAAGTACGTGCCCCTGAAATTATATTTCATGATTCACCTCCATTGAACCTTTTGGAACGTGTCACTCACGCCTAGCCAACTTTGACGGCATATCACCGCTCCGGCCTTCGTTCCACCCAGATTTACGCACAACTACTCATTCTGATTAACAAATAGACATTAGGCGCTATATTTTCGTTGCCGGATGTTATTGCATTTTTAGACATGTGAGCAGTCAACACTTTATCACGCACTTTACTCCACTTACGTCATATTTCACGATTTATTTGCTCACGTTGGCAACTGGTAAGATTAATAATGTTTTGGCATAACCTCTCCCCTCTCCGCCCCCTCCCCTCTCCGCCCCCTCCCCGCTCCGCCCCCTCCCCTTCCCTCCGTGTCGCATTTCTCCTCCCCCCTCCCCTGTCTTCCGTCCGTCCGTCTTGTTTTCTAAGTAAGTTGGAGTCCTTGCCCACCCGTAACTCTGCAGCCTTTGTTTATGCCGCCTCCATTAAGTTATTGTATGTGTCTTAGACGTTCGACCCCTTTTTATGTTCCTAGGACGTTGTCTTCCTGATCACTACTGACCCTCCGTCTATACCGTTTCTCCGTGGAGGCAACTGGTAAGATTAATAATGTTTTGGCATAATATTTTGCGCGCACTACACGCAATAATTCTTTTTCTTTAACAATCTTAGCACGTCCCGGCACATCAGCTTTCGCTACTAGTGATATCACACATAGCCCTATTGACTTTTCACGTTTTATACAGCTGAATGTATTCTCATCCCTTTGATTGATCTCCCTTTCAGATTCAACATTATTTTGTTTACCCACACATCTGGAGTGTCTTTTTCTACAATTACCTTGTCATTTCGTTTACTTGTTTTCTAATAGAGTATCTGCTGCATGTTGGCAGTTTGGTCCTTCCCGGTGTTTCAGTAAGTAAACAAATAGGACCTTTACGTGCAACGTTGGACCAGGGCCTACAGGTCAGTACTTCGGCCATCGTTGTTAAGAGCTAATGGTTTTGATCTGTAACTGCTCATTCATCCTTGGTTCTAGTGAAGTAAAATTCCCCCGAAGCCTTGAAGCATCCTCGTATTTGTAGCAAATGGGCATCTTGGGCAGGTGGTGATGAAGTGTGTGTTTTTGTTGTTGGTTTTTTTAAGACTTAGTTGGCAGGCATGGTTAAATTAAATCCATTTAGCCAGATTCGGCTGAGCGTGTACGTATGAGCCTTTGCTCAGGGGACGTGATCAGAGGTGCTAGGCACTAATCCTGCAGCCCACGCGTTTCTAAAATGTCAGTTCCGTAGGTGTTTCCGACAGCCCTCCCCGCGGCTCACAGCACGTAACTTTCCTTAAGGGATGTTGTTTATCTCGTGTTTTCTTTTCTTTTTATAGGGATATGTTTTTATGCATTTATGACAAGGTCTCGTGGCGGTGTCACCTCGCATCCCAAAATACCTACCCCCTCACCCTCAACCCCTCACCCTCACTCACCCTCACCCTCACTCACCCTCAACCCCTCACCCACCCTCAACCCCTCACCCTCAATCCCTCACCCTCACCCTCACTCACCCTCACCCTCACTCACCCTCACCCTCACCCACACTCACCCTCACCCACACTCACCCTCACCCACACTCACCCTCACCCTCACTCACCCTCAACCCCTCACTCACCCTCACTCACCCTCAACCCCTCACCTACCCTCACCCTCACCCTCACTCACCCTCAACCCCTCATCCTCACCCTCACTCACCCTCACCCTCACTCACCCTCAACACCTCACCCTCACTCACCCTCAACCCCTCACCCTCACTCACCCTCAACCCCTCACCCTCAACCCCTCACTCACCCTCACTCTCACTCATCCTCACTCACCCTCAACCCCTCACCCTCACTCACCCTCAACCCCTCACCCTCACTCACCCTCACTCACCCTCAACCCCTCACCCTCACTCACCCTCACCTTCACTCACCCTCAACCCCTCACCCTCACTCACCCTCAACGCCTCACCCTCAATCACCCTCAACCCCTCACCCTCACCCACCCTCACTCACCCTCACCCTCACTCACCCTCACTCACACTCACCCCCACCCACCCTCAACCCCTCATCCTCACTCACCCTCAACCCCTCACCCTCACTCACCCTCAACCCCTCACCCTCACTCACCCCCACTCACCCTCAACCCCTCACCCTCAACCCCTCACCCTCACTCACCCTCACCCTCACTCACCCTCAACCCCTCACCCACCCTCAACCCCTCACCCTCAACCCCTCACCCTCAATCCCTCACCCACACTCACCCACACTCACCCACACTCACCCACACTCACCCACACTCACCCTCACTCACCTTCACCCTCACTCACCTTCAACCCCTCACCCTCACTCACCCCCACTCACCCTCAACCCCTCAACCCCTCACCCTCCCTCACCCTCAACCCCTCACCCTCACTCACCCTCAACCCCTCACCCTCACTCACCCTCAACCCCTCACCCTCACTCACCCTCAACCCCTCACCCTCACTCACCCTCAACCCCTCACCCTCAATCCCTCACACTCACCCACACTCACCCACACTCACCCACACTCACCCCCACTCACCCTCCCTCACACTCACACTCACCCACCCTCACTCACCCTCACTCACCCTCACTCACCCTCACTCACCCTCACCCTCATGCTAAAGATTTACAAAAAAAACCATTAACAATTCTAAAAGCACTAACTCTAATGCTGCGAGACCTATTGCATTTCTAATGCTTGTTTAAGCTAATGGCCTTACTTACAACTGAACCATCTGCATTCCAAGACTGTGAGTGAATACCTCTGCATAGTACACGACAATTGGCAACAGTTCCAAGGCATAATACTACTAACTAATCACAAAGTGTCACGCTGGTGGATCAGAAGTAAGGCCATTTTTAAAGAAACATTGGCAAAGCCAATTGATCAGGGCGTAGCTGGTGCACTGGTTAAATTTTTACATACAAGAAGTTAAAAAAAATACAAAGAGGGTAAAAAAGAACACACCTCGCCGCCTAAAATTGCAAGCCATATGTTTGAAATAATACTTTTTTTAACGTACCTATTGCATGTAATGTTAACAGAACAGTACAGTGCTTTCCAGCATGCAAGCATGCTTACAGAGGGTATAGAAACCCTCCTTAGAATTAGTGGCCACAATATGCAACATTACTACCAGTGATAACCACAGTGCATCAGGCAGGGTTGCTAGCAGTAAGGTATAAAAGGCTTTGTCAATATGCAATCCCTCCACATGGATAATAAACAACAGCCCTAACTGCACTGCATCTGGCACCATTGGAATTACATTTGTAAAAGGTCTTCCCAGTGTCACATGATTTATCACTTAAATATCAGCTTTAAATATATTTTGCAAATTCAGCCATTTTTCACCAAATATCAAGCTAATGAGGTGTAAAATAAATATTTTTTGTTCTCAATTAAGCACTCTAAATTGTAATATACATATATTAATTCAATCAAGTTAAAGCTTCTAATTTAGTAGCCTTGTCTGCACACAGGAGAGCCACTGAAAGGTATCTGGAGAGCTACCAATAGCTCACGAGCAACTGGTTGGAAAAGCCTGGTTTAAACACACAAGGATGACTACAAAGATTAGGAAAGCAGGAACATAAAAAAGCATTGGCAAAATAATGCACTGGCCTACCGGCCCTGTACTGACTTATTTATTTATTTATAGTATTTGTAGAACGCATTGTGACCAGATAGGTATCCTGACACCGAGGCAACTATTGTCCATGTAGGGGGAGCAGGGAATGGTGAAATCAATAGGAGGCACTTATTGTTTAGGGAACAACCAGGTCTTCAGAGCTTTTCTAAATTTCAACAGGCCCATGTGTGATCTTGTGTTAGATGGCAGCTTATTCCATAACTGAGCGCTTTAACTGAAAAGGCTTGTCCGCCCAGGTGTACCCCTCAGAGTCTATGTTCCTGAATGAGATTTGCTGTTGCAGAACGTAGTCGTCTTCTGGGGGCGTATCATTTTAATCTACATTGCAATGGTGCCAGGCCCTTATTCCGAAGGGCATTAAACACAATGCGCATTGACTTGTAAAAGATCCTCTGCTCTATGGTAAGCCAATGGAGTTTCCTGAGGGCGTTGGATGAAGAGGAAATAAGGGATCTGTTTAGTGTTAGTTTAGCCGCAGCTACCTGCACTCTTTGCAGCCTTTTAACCAAGTAGTCTGAAGCTCTAAGGAGAAGAGAATTGCAATAATCAAGCCTGCTGAGTATAACACTCTGGGCAATTAGGGACTTTGCCTGTGCAAGAAGAACTGGGAGCAGCTTTCTGAGGCGTCAGAGCAAAGCAAAGCACACACCAGCCACGCATATGCTTCTCACGTGAGAGGTGTTCATCAAAGGCAACTCCCAGGTTGCGTACCACCTCCGATGAGCATAACGCAGTCTCTGTGGGGAATAGCCCAAACTTTTGAGGTAGAGGCATTGGGATATTATTAGCGGAGCAGCAGAGGATGTCTATTTCATTCCTATTTAATTTCAGGGAATTTACGTTTATCCATTTTATGAAATCAACTATGAAGGTCTGGAACCTGTTAATGGTATACTGCTGGCTATTACAGAGTGACAGCATCAACTGCGTATCATCATCATAGTTGACTAGAGTAATGTTGTGTGTATTGATCAGTGGTTTTTGTAAATGTTAAACAGCACCGGATTGAGTGCCGAGCTATGTGGCCCTCCATGTTGAGTGCTTCTGAAGTCTGAGCGAAAAGGGAGTAGAGCCACTGCCTGACATTGGTTCTGTTAATATGACTTCATCCATTTTAACACGGTACCACCAACACCCACCGACGCTAATCTTGTTAGCAGGGGGTGGCGGTTAACTGTGTCAAAGGCCGCTGACAAATCGAGCACAACTAATACTGCATGTTCCTGTAGAAGCACATGTGCAGATATGCTTTCTTTTAAAGCATATATGTACATGTGGTCAGTATAAATTCCATCACTCCAAAACCAAAATACCTAGTGGAAGTGGAAGGCTGACCCAAAAGTCCCTTTATGTATGTTTATATGTTTGCATTTTAATTTATGTTTTTTTTTATTTGACGAGGCTGGTGAAACAACTAAATGTTCTTATACATTATGTTATGAGTAGAGCTACCGGTTGTATGGTATTTATTGTTTTGACATTTCCGTAGGTATGTATCCATATTTATTTTTTTGTCAACTTTATCTGTATTTATCCATATTTATTATGGGTTTTGTGAGAAAAATAAAGTTGAAAGTGGTATATTTCCACATTTATTTAATCAATAAATAGGCAGTCTTGTTTGAATTCCTGCCAGGTTTCAGTTATATGAACACCCTCAGAAGATAAATCAATGCACTTATCTGAAAATATGCACATTTCAGTATCAGCATTGTATATAACTACTGCTGTTTAAGCCTCATTAAAATTCCTTTTGAACCCCCTTACCTATCAATCCACACAGTTATTGGCCTGACAGTCATGGCAAAGTGTATTTAGAATCACTCAAAAAGCAACCAATTTCCCTTTTTATCCGCATTTAAAAATAAAAACAGACAAGAAAATAAATGGGTTTCTGTCTGTATTTATCTGTAAAAAGCAGTAAAAACAGAAAACAAGGAGCATTAATTGTGAGTTATTTATATAGCACATGTACACTGAGGTTTCTGGGCTTTGGGGGAGATAACACAAGAGCAACAATCAGAAAAAAACAAACTGAAATGCATTGGTTAATGAAGTGTAAAAAAGGAGGATTTCCGTTTTTTGTGGAATAGCCGAGTCGAGTGAGCAGGGGTCTCAAGGATATGTATTCCACACTCACTGCAGCCACAAAAACACTCTGGGCTTTATTTAGGCTTTGGAGGATCGGATACTCCGTCGCATATGTCTTGGATATCCTATCTGCCGTATTACAAGTGTAATATAGCCTATGGCCCTTATAAAGTGACAGACGAGTTATCCCTGACGTTTTGACGGAGTATCCCGTCTGCCAAACTGTAAATATGCCCCTCTGTCACAAGAGTTCCTGATGTTAGTTTTACTTCCATCATTTATTTTTTTAAGCTAATGGCCTTACTTACAACTGAACCATCTGCATTCCAAGACTGTGAGTGAATACCTCTGCATAGTACACGACAATTGGCAACAGTTCCAAGGCATAATACTACTAACTAATCACAAAGTGTCATGCAGGTGGATCAGAAGTAAGGCCATTTTTAAAGAAACATTGGCAAAGCCAATTGATCAGGGCGTAGCTGGTGCACTGGTTACATTTTTACATACAAGAAGTAAAAAAAATACAAAGAGGGTAAAAAAGAACACACCTCGCCGCCTAAAATTGCCAGCCATATGTTTGAAATAATACTTTTTTTAACGTACCTATTTTAGTGGCGTCACTAGGGTTGGTGTCACCCGGTGCGGGTAACTCATGGTGTCACCCCCTCACGACTTACTGCATGGACCTCCTCCGCTCCGAGCCTGCCAGTGGACACAGTTGGCAAATAACGGGACCATATAGAATCCTTAGTAACGTTTGTAAATTTAATTTGTCACACCCCTATTTGAGGGGATAGCGAAGTCTATAATCATTGCTCATGAGGAGGGGGCAGCCCTGCTAGACCAGAGGAGACGGCTTCCCCCTCATTTCATGGCGAACCTGGCGGTTTAACCAGATTTAACTGGTGTATGCGTTTCTGCCAGGCAGCTCTCCACCATGGTGGAATCGTGTGACAATGACACCGTAGTTGAGCCTCCCACCCAGGCTTGGACATCGGGGGGAGCTGCTCCTACAAGCTATTCTAAATAAAGGTCTCAGTTCAATAGCACATAAATGCCCAATAAAGGACAGCCAAATATAGCCCCTGCCCCCCTTCCTGTACTGTGATGGGAGTGACAGAAGTAAATGGTCTGAAAAATGATAGCGCCACAGATTCACCCCTTGTGTCGTCTTCACATTTCAAATTACAGATGGCTGCCAGTGGCAGGTCCCATGATAGTGAATCTTACAGCACATTTTTCATTACACATTAAAATTGTATCAACTTTCAAAGAACAGCAAATAGTAGATGATGCCCTTAAAGAACATCAGGTAACCCATCCAGTCACATGTACCCATAGACATTCTTTCAGAGCACCAAAAATAGACACAAGTAGTGAATCAGAGAGAGAACAAAGTAAAAGTGAGACCAGCCCCCACATGGTGTGTAGCGAGCAAGCGCAGTGAGCAACCACTACTAGGGGGAGTATTGGGGGTTGAACTTCTCCCCTCCCAAGAAAATTTGGGAGACAGAAAGGTCAAAAACAAAGCATTTTTCAACACATATTAGATTGATTTAAGGTTATAATGAGTTATTGACAGTAAAATGTATTCAGAAAGTGGCCGTGGGATATGCTTCTAATAGCAGAATGTCCCCAAATACGATAAAATGTGGAAGCACAAGCCATTTCTCTCCAAGCCATGGAGTTTCTGTCATCATTCAGCACTTCTCCCTTTTCCACAACAGCAGTTCAAACATGAATGGCTAAATATCCTAGTTTGCAAAAGGTTTCTAAATAATATTGACTCAGCCATATTTGCCTCATAGTGCAAGATCTGCAGCATGATGCGACCATTTCAACTAATAAACTGTTTGTAGCTCAAACGTATCAAAAGTTAAGAAAAAATGTGACTTGTGTTGCTGCGGAGTAGATGGCATAGCTCAATGTTCTATGTTAGGATTTTAACTTATAAACTGCAAGTAACAAAAGGATCGCTCTGACAAAAGCGGTAGCCCACCACCCACTGGCCTATTTACATGATTATGTGCACTTTGTGATCTGCATGGCACATGTTCTTTGCAGCAGGTACATTAACCATCTGAGCTACCTTTCCATGAGTCAAATCTTTCATTAGACAAAATTCCGATCTCTCTCTAGGAAGAACATTAATCACCAGAGTCATCATGACATTTTTGTTGTTACCGAAAATTGCTAGAGGGCAGGGAGGAGGCACTGGTTATTAAGGCTGGCTGAACTTGGTTCCCCAGTTCCAAATTCAGCAGCTCCTCTGCCCATAGTGCCACATCCTCTCCCCCACTGAACACCATACTGCAGTGCCCCACTGAGAAAAACTCAGACTGCCTTCAACTACAACCCAATTGTTGCAACTGCGCTACAAACACCTGGATGCGGCTCAATTACGCACTAGGCAAGAAGAGCAATATGTGGCCTACAAAACAAAAGTGACAGCATCCTGGAAAAAGCAAACAATCAAAGGGAATGCAAAATGTTGCAAACCATGTCAAATGTAAGCAGGAACAACATGGTTACCTTAACGCTTTTACACTCAGTGTTCAGAAATGAGTGCTTTTGCCTGAAAAGTTAAGGACATGACTCGGGGCCCTGAATGGACCCATTTCAATGGCCATTGCTTATATTAACAAAACGTAAGCAATATCTATGGTAAAAAAAAAGACAACATCTCTAGATGCAGAGCAGCAGTACAAATTTTGTTCTTGAATCCTCACATTGCAGTACCTCCAAGATTGGTGCACTAGTTCCAAGCCCAGGGAAAACAATGCCAAGACAACAAAAATAGCGCTTCACTAGCAAACTCTGTAAAAGTGGCACTAAATGTATTTGGGTGTGAATAAAATCAATCTCGCCAGTTTGCTACCACTAGTCTGTCTTACTTTATTTCGTTATTTTTCATATTTTTTAACTTTTATTCCCGATGCTGCATTTTGGAATTAAATGTCAGAAAAATACGACATTGATTTCCAGCAAGAACTACAACCCATTAAAGGCAGTGGGCAAAAAGAAAGTAAAATAGCAGCTCCAGGGACAGTCCAGAATCACCAAAGGAACTATGTAGAAAGCTGACATCGATCGCGCTGCTCACCTCACAAGTCACAACCCATTTCAGACCAAAGAAATCCTCTTTCTCATAGCCCTCCCATGGTGGGGGTTCGGGACGGCCGGGGGCAGATGGTATGTATGCAACAAGGCATAATGGAAGTCTATGCAGCGCACCTGCAGAGGGTTTACACGTGCTGCGTGACGGAGCTCAGTTGGGGGTGTGCGTACCTGACTGATTTGCAGAAGGCCTCTTCATTGAGATAATAGAGAGAGAGTTTGGACGCTCACATAACCAAAGAATAAATAGTGTTAGCGATAAGGGCATTGAAGGTAGCTAAGGCCCCAAGAGGAGATGGCCTGCCGGCTGAAATGTACCAACCCAGGGTGTGGGAATGGCAGACTGCTTGCTGGAGATTCACAAATGAAGGATACGGAAGGGGGAGGCCTCCGGCTTCTGTAAGGGAGCCGCTCATTGTTATGTTTCCCAAACCAGTTAAGATTGATTCAGAGGTGACATTCGATCATCCCACTGTTGATGCTTAATGTCAATGTAAAAATTCTTAGTAAAATATTGGCATCTTGACTGCTACAGCGCTTGTCATCACAGTTGGTACACGAAGACCGGTCCGGAGAAACTCACTGACTCACCTGTCCTGCTGCTAGACGGGCGGGGGAGGGGGGAGGGCTACGTCGGTCACGGCCACGGTGGCCAGCGCCCAGCTCCATTGTGCTGTAGGCAGGGGAAGGGGAATACAATTAAATTATGGCGGACACCGACCCAACCGGTGGTCAACACGTGCCGCCTCACCTCTAATCCTCCTGCTGCTTGCCAGTCACGCGCATTTAGGGCCCGATGCGCATGCGGATTGAGAATCAATCGGAGAGAAATGATGACATCATCCGCGATCCGCCTGTACGCGAGCGGCGGGCCTTAGAGGCGCGCTGACGTGGCGGAGGAGGAGACAGTGCGCACTGCGCACAGGCACCTCTTACAGTCCTCCTGACTGAGCAGAAAAGTTAGCGTTGGTGCACTTGCACGTACGTTGCGGTTGCAACGTCGTTTACTTTCGCTGCAAGTCTGCACTGTTGACAGCACACACTGCTGCTGACTGCCTTGGTGTCACCCCAGTGGGATGGTGACACCCGGTGCGGGCCGCACCCCCCGCACCCCCATAGTGACGCCGCTGCTATTGCATGTAATGTTAACAGAACAGTACAGTGCTTTCCAGCATGCAAGCATGCTTACAGAGGGTATAGAAACTCTCCTTAGCATTAGTGGCCACAATATGCAACATTACTACCAGTGATCACCTCAGTGCATCAGGCAGGGTTGCTAGCAGTAATGTATTTTAATTTATGTTTTTTTTTATTTGACGAGGCTGGTGAAACAACTAAAGTAGTCTCAAACCCAGAGCGAAAAAAACAGGTTGTTTCAGAGCTTTCCACGAGGATGGATTGTTTTCTTATTTAAAGTACCTTGTATACTGTTCTGGTTCTCTGCAACACGATTGGAGCACATCTCAAAGCCCAACCCTTAGCATTCTACGTTTCCAATATATACCAATCTACAAATACAAACTCTATCTACAATGCTTAACGAACAGAAAAACTAATTACTCGAGCATCAGGAAGCATATAATATGCATATGCATGGCATGTTATGAGCTGGTAGATACTGAAGTGCACTTATGCATTTACATGTTGCATTCCGGTGTGGATAGAAGTGCACACTGTGCATGTACATGCTGGCAGGTATAAAAAGCACTATGTCTGTGTGCATGCTGTAGGCTCCTAAATTTGAAAGTGAACCATATGCACTTACATGCTGCATGATGAGAAGTTTGAAAGAACAAATGCACAATGAGTTCTGCATAGACAGATGGCAGTGGTATTCTAGAACGCAGATATGATCTACGCAACATTATGTGCATACACGTATGATACTGATAACAACAAAAGTACTTAATGTGCATATACATGTTTAATGCTGATGTACATATACACGTTTTACAAATTGTGTATTGACACATGGTAAATGCATACACATACCGCATGTCGGCACGTTTGAATGTTCGCCTGTAAGCCGCACTCTGTGTAGACATCTGGTAAAGGTATTCCAGCAGGTATGTAAGAATGCATTTGGTATGCTGTGTCATGTGTATACTTGTTCTATGGTGGTAAATATGAAAGTACAGAACGCAATTAAAGGCAGTAGGATATAATTATGAAGGGTAAAAAAGTGAAATACTCATGAATGTGGTTGTTTAATAAAACAAGGTCATGTTATTCAGATTTTTTTGACAGGGTGTTAACTAGATCATCTATGTGTGCTTCATTCCTCAAGTGACGTAAATTATTTTAGTGATATCGATGAGAATACACAAAGAACTAAACAACTAAATGAATGGTCCTGAATGCAATTATTTTGTATGTATACTAGCTGGCACACATGACATACATGTTCTCTGATCAGTCACCCTAACGGATCCTAAAAGTTCTGTGAGGACGTCACTTGATTAACAGGTGTAGGAAAAGGGGAGGTAGGTGGGCAGCAGGACTAGGCATAGGTGCTAAATTTAACTAGGTCTGTGTGTGACTAGCCATGCCAGTCCAGTGTATTTCTTAGAATTCCAGAACTTGTAACCCAAGTTAACTAATATAAAACCAGAACTACAAAACCCACAATTCTCAGGAAAAAAAGAGACTGGACTTACTAGTCACGCATGGACCTAGGAAATTTGCCAGCTATGCTGGACTAGGAGCAGTAACACGGGTACCGTATAGTGATTGCATTTCTCCGTTTCATGGTCATGTATCCAACTTCCTCATAACTGCACCGGATTTGTTTTTGAGAACTTGTCCCCACTTTCCATAATCATCTTAATTATGGACACTGCAAGGAAGTATGGTGTGATGTCTCCCAACGGTGATTGCTGCCCTCATGGAGAAATATCAGCGAAATATCAGTGAAATACCAGCAAAATATCCTATCATCCAATCCACAGTCAGCATAACTGAAAGGAACCTGATGTCCTCGTGGGAGATATTCAGACAGGCACCAGCTATCAGTGCTCAAGCACCCCACAATTTCAGATAGCACCCCCTGCAAAGCACAGGGCTAAGTACCAACATCTAGGTGTTTTCTCCTGGATGCTCCTCACAGCTTCTGCATTTATGAAAGTGTATTGTCTTTTATATCTGTTTTAATCCTATGCTGCCTCAAATGGCCGAGCTAGGAATTGCAGCCACAACCTGGCATTACCACAAATCACACTTCTTTCAAGGGACGCTTCAAATCGGCATGTTTCTCGGGCATTCAGAAGGAACACAGATACTTAGTGGAGAGGGCATGTATTCCTAGGTCAAATGTAGCTTCGAGATAATTTTATAAATCCTAGCCATACTATTAGAAGCACACTGTTCGTAGATAGGGAGAGTCACCTCTGCCACCATAGTCAGAATCAGAAAGTACTTTATTCGGCTAAAATCATTAACCATGAAAGTAACAACAATGTAAACAGCATACTACATAAAGAAACTGACTTAAAAAATAGACATACGGTTATATTTCATTTTCACTAATAGTTTTCCTTAATTTCAAAACATGGTTAAAATAGTTTAAAAGAACCACAACAGTAAAAACAGTATCCATTCTCTGACATTCAAGGAATGCTAAACAACATCTTTTTAAATTCATATCTTTGATAAAGGGGATTAAAAATGTTCGACGGGGAATAGAATAAAATTGACAGAAAAATAAAATGTGAATGTCGGATTGGGAGGAGGAATCATCACAGGGGCAGGTAGGTAAAGTCTGTGACCATAAATTCATCTTTGGGAAAGATAGAAGTCTAAAAACAAGATTCAATCTAAAGCGGGTTAAAAGAAATCTATCATAATTTGACATTAACAGGGTCAAATAGGGCTGTACTTTTACTCCAGTCAGTATCTGGTTATGCCAAGCAACTGTCTTTTTACTGGCCTCTGCTCTTCTTCTTTTATCCATGAGGTATTCCAGACTCAGTTTTTTCAAAGATCTTCTGGGTATAGTTCCCATGGATAATGGATCCTCGTAGTATTCGCAGTGACCAATATCAAACATAAATTGTTTAATATATGCTAACCATTCGACCCTAGCCGAATTTTCCATATTCAAAATATCCTGTATCACAGCCCGGTTAACTACACATTCATTAGTAGTCCACACCCTGTGCCACACAAGAATGGGCTGTATTCTAATTAAATCCGATAAGTAAGATTGTCCCAACTCCACAAGGCAAATGTAAGTAGAAACACTCTGTGGTACAGATAAAACATCCCGTAGAAAGTTGTTTTCTACAATTTGCAGTGGATCAATATTACAAAAGCCCCAAAGTCCCGCACCATAGAGGGCTACGGATATACATGTGGCATTGTAAATGGTCAAGATTTCTTTTATTGGTTTTTTTCCCCAGCTTTTTCATGAAAGTCCTAACGGCCATTAAAGTTTTTTGGAACAGAAGAGTTCTGGCCTTTATGGCAGTTAACCATCCTCCCCTTTCATGAAACAGAATACCCAAATAGGGAAAAAACGAAATATTTTCCAAGGGAACGTTATTTAAAAACATTGTTTTCGATTTTTTACCAGATTTTGTGCCGCAGTTCATGGAATATGTTTTACCACAGTTAATTTTCAAATCTAAACTTAACATAAACTTTTCAAAGGATACTAACAGTTTCTGTAAGGCCAAGGGGGTTCGAGCCATTAGGACAGCATCGTCCGCATACATGAGCGCAGGGATCGACCTCTTCCCCACTCTAGGCATGTCCCTGCACTCTTGCAGAAGACGATGTTCAAGTCCATTAATATAAAGAAGAAATAGGAACGGGGCCAGAACGCAGCCCTGCCGTACTCCGCGCCCCACTCCAAAACTTCTAGTACATTCTCCCCCACGGCCATAGCGGACTGATGCTGTAGCACCTGAGTATAAATCTCTCAGGAAGCAAATTATGGCATTGTCAACGCCCAACCCTTGCAAAATATCCCACAGTTTGGTATGCGATACGCAATCAAATGCTGAAGACAAATCCACAAATGTAAAATATAACCGTTCCCTTTTAACCCTAATATATTTTTGTTGGGTGATCATTAAATTTAGGCATTGTTCCATGGTTCCTAAACCTTTCCGGAAGCCGTACTGTAGGTCACTCAAAATTTCATTATCATCAGCCCAATTCTGAAGTCTTGCCAGAATTATTCTCCCAAATTTTTTTACAGATGAATCAAGAAGGGAAATTGGCCTATAACAAGCACAATTTTGTCTCTCTCCCTTCTTGAAAATTGGCACGATTATCGAAGTAAACCAGGAAGAATGCATACCGTTGGCTAGCGCGGCATTAAAAAGCTGTGCCAACATGGGACCCCAAATCTCCACGTTTGCTTTATATAAATCTGCAGGGATCCCATCTGGGCCAGCGGCCTTTCCACACTTAGTTGCATTTAATCCGATTAAAACTTCCTCCAGAGATATCACCAACTTTTCCTCGCCCATTACACCATTCACAGATTTAAGAACATTAGTCGAACATGGGACATCCTGCGAGCTATATAAAGTTGAGAAGTGTTCCACCCATTCCTCTTCGGTAATCGCCGTCTCAATACGAGCCTTATGACTGTCGAAGAGAAAAGGGGCATTAACTGCCTTCCAGAATGCAGATGCATCTTTAGACTGTGCAGCCTCGCAGAGTTCTTCAAGGGCCTCCTTTTTATAACGTTTTTCCTATCTTTCAGGGCCTTATTATAGGAATTCCTTAACCCTCTTATTACTAAGTGATCCCGGGGTGATCTATGAATGGCATTTTTCAAGTCACTTAGTGCCCTGGTACAGGCGGTATCAAACCAGCTTTTAGTACGCCTAGTTTTATTTCCTAGCTCCACCCACAAACTTTTCTTAATTTCTAGGGCTATTTTATCAAAATGCTCTAAGATCTGTCTGGCGCAGGCCGATCCCCCTAGGCAAATAGAAAAACTATCTGAACAGGTATTTAACAATTTTGCCAGAAACTTTTCTGGCATAACCTTACCCCATTTTAGAGTATACCCATTTTGTCTACCTAAAATCAAATCAGAGGCTATGTCTCGAGTGAGGGTATATTCAGGACATTCATAAAAAAGGTTCTCAACTTCTAGTGATAAGGGCAGATGATCACTTAGGGGCAACTCTAAAATCGTTAAGCTATTGATTTTGTTACCACAACTATTTGATACGAGAACAAAATCAATAGTGGACATTACTCCTCTGCCAACAAATGTCGGTTTAAATGAAGTGGGGTTCTGAGCTATTTCATTCGCAAAACCCAAATCATACATAAATACTAGTTCATTAAGTAGGTCCCCAATCAGGGAATGTTCAAAATGTGTTAGATGTGTATCTTGTTCTAACATTAGGCCATAAATCCCCTTTCTCCCTTGTACAAAGTGAACAGTTAAAATCACCCCCCCATAAAATTACCGTTTCCTTATTTGATTTTTCTGTTTCATGCTGTATGTTTTCTCTTAGTGTTTTTAAAGTAATCAGTATTTCAGTTTTCGGGATATTATTGTAAAAGTTAATCACAATTACAATAAGTCCCTTGGTACATATGGTTATAAGTTGAAAGTAATTCGAATTAGATTTAAAAGTTACTTTCTCATATTTAAGCTTGTTCGAGAGGAATGTTGTTAAACTTCCCTTCGCACGGCCATGTAGGCCGCCCTCAGCTGAGGTAAAGAAAGTTCTATACCCACTCATAGTCATTTTTGCAACCTTTGAATTCTCCCATTCAATATTGAATCTATGAAATCATTTAAATTAATGCCTTATATTCCATCTTGAATATAAGGTATCCATTCAAATTAATGTACTCTTAAAGGCATTAGTATGATGACTGTCTTTGCGAAAATCATATACATCAAGGAACACCCTGTTAGAGACTTCACTACTGCATAGATTTTGTGTACTCTTCTACTTGTGTCTGGGTGATATGTATAAAGATACTATGTGGAGATCTATAATGGATATGAGTGTTGTAATTCATGCCAGATGAATAAGCTTTGTTTATGTACGCCAACATAACATTGATATTGGTTATAATCATGTGATTTTAAAATATTCTCAACCCTGTCGATCATTAATAATAAATAATATGTTTTGTATTAGCCCTAATTGGATGTTGTTGTGAGCCCTCTATCTAGATCGAATACTAATTTTAAAGCTTTAGGTTGCCAAGAGTAATTGTACAAAACAATTTTTGTCCCTGCCCTAGGAACTCATAATATTAGGAGGGGGTTCCCTTTTTTTTTACACATGGATGAAAGACCGTCACAGTCGGGCTGACTCTGCCAGGAATTCTCAATCGCGTAGACGGCAGTATAGACAGAAGAGGCTGTCTGCGGGACTCCGCCGTGTCGACTATTGCAGGAATCCCTCCTACTTTGAGTTGGTGGAATTGAGGGAAATGAGGTAAAAACGTACCTTTTCTCATGCTTCCTGCTTCTGTCTTGTACCCCTGTGTCCAGTTCCCTCCTTTGCTCCACCGACACCGACACCACCACCACCACCACGACAAACCAATCCATTGTAGCTGAGATCTATGGTAAGCTACTTGTACAATTGTCCCATGTATGTGTGTTGACAACTGCTGTAGCCTCGTGACCTTTTGGTTTGCTCTTACCTGAAAAATGTTCCTAGGTCTAATGCAGTAATGTCCATTTTCCTACTCATGAAGGTAAAATGAACATACCTGTATTGACATTTAAAAAATATATAGTTGTGGTGCTTGTGAGTGTTGTGCTTGTGTTGCCTGTGGGTGTACATTCAATAGTGTGTGTATGTTGTTTGTGTGACATGCAGTATGTACCAAAAAGGGGCATAACACATTACCCACATATACATTATGACACATTCACACCTTATACGTGTAGTAAGATAATGATGTGTAGCACTTTACCTGTCTCCACACCACCATGGCCTCACTACATCAGTACACTGCCAGCACAACGGGAGCATCTAAATATACTGTGCAAACCCGCTGACATGACGGTGATGGAGTACTATTAACCAGCAGAGAAGGCTGCTGCCGCCACTGTCTCCTGTCTATTGCCGCAACATCTAAATATGGCGGGCGGACCGCCATCAACTTGACGGAGTACTTTTGACCACCGAAGCGGCACGACCGCAGCAGTCCGCCAAGATCTAAATCAGCCCTAAGACTTTAACTACCAGAATGCATTGGTTTCTTGAATAAAACCATAGGACTGGAATCATAGTTTCAATGTGACATGGACTTGTATTCTAACCTTGACTCGATCTGTCGGAGTGCCTATATTAGAACCGACGGAGCATTTTTTGCTGTAAAACTCAAATGCTCCTGGCCTAATAGCTTGTTATTATAGTGGAAGAAAAATGCCCCAATATCTAGGCCTAAGGGTAATAAAGCAAAAGAAAAATGACAAAATATGAACAAAAAGAGTAAACATTAAATCATTACAAAAACAGGTGATGTCTCTTTTTTGCATATGTTTATTTTAACCTGAAACATATTTAAAACCTTTATACCATTCTATTAGCGCGAATTAATTGGTGGCCACTAAATTACAAGGTAAGGATCCTTTTTTAGTAGAAAACCATTTCATGGATCGGTCGGGTTTGAGCATGCTACAAATACGTGTGTGGTGAGATGGCGACATCTAGTGGCAGCTACTCAAACCAGCAGTAGCTTCATTACACATATCGGTTTTGGCATTCAAATTACTGTTAGGCATCATCAATTTTATTGAATGATGATATTGTTAATTTCCTTCTACAAAAATAGTTTTCGCTGGGCCATAGAAACATGAACTTTCCGTGAAAACTGGTGAGTATCAAATTTCACTGAGCAAATAAAAAATACTGGTATCCAACTTCAGCGTGATAAGCTAAAAATGTGTACTGACTGGAAAAAGGTGAAACGGGCGTGTTAAAAAGAGTGTATAGGCAGAAAGCATTTGTTTCAAGTGAAGTTGGACGGAAGCTGGTAAACTCAACAACATTTAAAAACATGATCTAGCGCGAAGACTTTTAAAATGTCGTCCTCCAGTAGTCATCTCACCAACTTCTAGCAGCCAGCACAGGCAGGACTGCTATCTACTGACCCATTTGGGGCTTCTGACTTCTACCAGTCACTGATGGGTACTGGCACTGCTTGTAGGAGTTACTAGATCATGGGATCTGTCAGAGCGTCAAATCTTTTTTGTCTTTCAAGCTCAAGTCCCCTTCATGATAGAACTGTCACCCCAGCTCAAATACATCAAATACTTTGACTAACTGTGGCTTAAAGAGAAACCCATTTGCAATTTGAATGGAACCCTTAAAGTCCAGTGAATGTGTCCTTTAATCCAATTCAGTGTTGACCAATAATATTGCCTCACATCATTGACCATAAAACAAGACAATACCAGTAGGTCACCATTTCCAGGGGTGCCTATTAGGAGTGGACGAGATGGGGGAAAATGTCAGTGTGCCTCTGTTGCAAGACATGTACATCATATAAGAACTTTCAGGCTCAGAAGGCAGGCTCTACTGCAGTAATCAGGTCACAGTAAGCCAGAGATTCCAGCGTGCCTGTGAGCTAGCTAAGAAGATGCGTCTCGAAGCCAGTCGCAGTGGCGTACTGGGGAACTAAAAGCAGCCATGACAAAAATGCTCAAACTAACCCCCTTCCTTCTTTTATAATAATAATTCATGTTCTTAAAGAGTGAAAATATCACCCCCTCAAGGTGGCGGGGGACATCGGGGAGATTAAGTGAATTATTGTCCAGAGTCACATGATGCTGAGCTGCCGCCAGCGCCAGGGATCAAACCACGGGCCCGCGCTCTGGAGTCAGCCGCTCTGGCTGCTGCACCACACCTCTCCCCTCATTTCAATTTGTTATTCCTCTCCTTCCACTTTCCGATTCCCTATCTTTTCTCTCCACTCTTTCTCCTCCCGCTATGCCCTCTCTTTCTCCACCTTCCTCCCTCTCTTTCTCTCTCTGTTGAAGCTTCACTGTGCCTTCTGCAATTAACCCTGGGTCCCTGGGATTTCAAAAGCGGCCACCAAGGCCACAGGGGAAATGCCCAGTGGAATAAAAGTCCTGTCCGGCTCCAGGCAAAGACTCAAGCAGGCAGTCGGGACAGCTCTCCTCGGATTTCCTCAGAAGGTGATAAAGGCTTTGTCTTTCTCCTCTCTTCTTCAGGCTGGGGATGGGATCAGTGGGCCTAGCAGTGATTTTGAGAGAGGAAGAGCTATAGTGCCATTGGAAGATACCATAAACCCTTTCTTAGTTGTTCCTAATGTGCATCATTTATATTAGAAGCTAAAGTTTGTGAGGCTTGATTTATGATCAGGGAAATCTCACCAGTCATTTCCTGTCCAAACCACAAATGCAGAGGCTTTTCGTGCAGAGCAAGACCTCTGTGGACAGTAAACTAACCACCCATGAGCTACAACGTGATTTCACACAACCCTGCAGGACAAAAGACGAGGCTCACTTTGTCACTTCGAGCTCTTACTCTAGTAGTCTCCCTTCCGGACAGAAGCAGAATCTGACAATAACATTTCCTGGCAGAGTCCAACCACGAAGCCCTCTATTATGTAGGGACTCCTTTCAATCCAGAAAGGAGTGACGGTTGCAGGAAAACTAAATTGCATTCCTTCATGAGTTTCTATCCCCTGCCCAGCTGTTTATTTAAGCCCATACTCAGTGACAGGCTGTATAACACATACGGTTTTGAGGATTGGCTCCATATTGTTAAGCTTTCAGAATTTTCAATGAATGTGAAAACTAAGATAATGGACGGAAGGAACACATAAAGATGCGGCTTGGTAATAGACTTTTATCTAAGACCCTGCTAAAAAGTAAGGAAAGACTTTAGTAGGATGTAAAACTCCTGCAAGCCCATGACAAGCGCACCTCTCCGTAGGTAATGTCCACAAGCCAGAGCAAGGAACACCAGCCTGCAGCTAATAACACACAAAGTGAAGAAATGTCATATGAAGATAGATAAAAGGAGCACAGAGGACATACCGAGTACACAAGACAAACACATTTCACGCAGGCTTTGGAGAACCAATAGACAACGTCAGAACAATCGACAAATCCAGAATGTGACGCACATCAAGAATTATCTCTATAGCAGCCGCCATCTTGAAAAGCAGCCACCAATACACAGTAGTAGGCCACAGGAAAACTGAGCATACATGCATGCAACAGCGAGCAGTGTTCACCTAGAGGGATGGGTAAGATCATGCAAACGTGTTGGCGGTCTCCTAGGGGCGCTTTAGGGTAGAGTGCACTACACAAGTGTACTGCTCACTTTTTCCCATTTTTGTGGGCTATTATGGTGCATTCATTCCCTCCATTTACACATTTGGTTCATGTGGTCTGAACTCAAACAGTGATTTTTCTTCCATGCAAGTTGGACCTAGTGACTTCTAGTCCCGTTTTCCTCCATTATGTTTTTGCTAGATTAGACCTTTTTGAGTGAATACCCTCAGGAAGATCTCAACCCGTCGCACTCAGTTATATATAGAAAATGACAGTACACTGATTTAAACACGTGGGGCTTCATTTAAAGACTGAAGGGTTCAAATGTAAAGCTGTCCGCTGGCATTGCTCATGTGAAGCAGCTCCCGCGGCCATGGCTTCAGCGGAGATTTTTTCAGGTATGGTTAAAAAGGGCAATTGCCCAGGGCACCGAGATCACAAGGGGGCTTCTGGGAAAGTGAAGCTTCACTCCGGCACACTTCTGAGCATTTTTGTATCAAATTCTAAATTTTTAGCCAACATATGGCTTGAAATTCCAAAAGGTGTGTAATAAAATTCAAAGTTGTTCGAAACAGGGGCCCCCAAAATATTTCTTGCCCAGAGCCCCCATAATCCTTAAGATAATTCTGGCTTTAGGTGGAAAAACTGCATCTAGCTTCATTCCTACCGGTGGTTGCACTGTAGGCACCAAGATCCCCGACAGACATGGAGGAATCTCTAAATACAGTGGAAAGTCGGCAACGTCATCAGACTGGAGGGGTAAGGGCAGAGCCTCTGCCAAACCCAGGGTCAGACTGGGAAGGTGGGTGGTCGGGCAATGGGCCAATGCCTAAGGGTGGCATGTAGGCCATTTTTTTTAAGTGGCTCTGCTTCATTCCTTCCCTGCCAGGCCATCACAATGGGGAGGGGTGGGGGTGGGGGGGGGTTGAGAATCAGCCTTGTTACGGGTCAGGCGATTTTGTGACAATGGGCCATCTGCACCTCAGCCCCCCCTTGCCCATCAACAACTGTGTGCTTTTTCATGACCCTCCCCTGCCAGACCATCGCTCCGAGGCTATGTTGAACTGGGAAGCGGCTGGGTAAGAGAAGCAGCCTGGGCCTTGCTAGGCCTTCCAGACTTGATGGGAGGTGTGCGCGTGTGTATTTCCATAGGCCTCGCTTTTGAGGTCATTTTGCTCAGAGAAAAGAATAGAGAGGATGTGTCGTTAGGGCCAAAGCTGTTGACTTTGGAACAGTTTGGTCCGGGCCTTGCCTGAACATCCTGTGATTCTGGGCAAATCATTTCATTTACCAAGGCCTCTAGTAATACTGAATTTGATCTTGTGTATTGTAACTGGTGATTATGTTTATAACGTTCATGCCCTTGGGCCGAGTTCACCCTAAATAAAACAAAAAAATAAAATCCATTTGTTCATGTGTTAAGATTCTGCAAAGGCCCACGCGATAATTAAAGAGGACCCTTTAAATGAGAATGCCCATATTAACATGTCTTTTCTGCCTTCGTTGAGTTTCACTATCAGTCATGGATCAATAAGGGAGCTTTAGAACACATTTTAAAGAGATTTCACATTACGTTTATTGAGTAAAAGTCATATCGATCAGAGAGAGGATAAAATACTGGCGTTGGGGGATTTAAAAAACTGCTAGGTGACACCACGTGCCAGATCACGGGCTACGAGCCTTGGACCATATTATTTCACCTCACCCGCAGATGCAGGGGGTCTAGTTTTCACCTATGTTACTGGCAGGCCCGGACTGGCCATAGCGGGCACCTAGCAATCTCCCAGTGCGCCGCATGGGTGGGGGCCGGTTTTGGACCCCTGGGGGCCGTTTTTGTTACAGGGCCGTTTTTACAGCATAGCTGCAAAATCGGCCCTGTAACAAAATCGGCCAAAAACTGGCCCCGGCAAAGTGCTTGGCAGGCCACCCCTCGCCCCCCCTCCGAGTGGGGAGGGGGGGGCCGGCCGAGCACTTTGCCAGGGCCGGTTGTGGTTCCCAGTCCGGCCCTGGTTACTGGTTCTGTAGGCATTTCTCTAAAATAAATTAGTCCAATGAGACTAACCAGATTGCGTTGCATGAAACGGCACGATCCCGGAATATGGGTCACTTCTTTTTTGGGAGTGTGAGTCTAGGGTTACCAACTGACAGGGTGCAAATTCAGGACGGTCAGTATAAACATTCAGGACAAAGGGTCAAAATTCAGGACAGAAGGTCAAAATTCAGACAAAAATTTGGGACAAAACATAAGTTTTAAAGACATATCAGAGCAGGTGGTACAATAATATATAAGTAAGTTAATAGACAACCAAAATAAATACAGGTCAAAATAAGTTTATATAAGGTTGAGCCAATCGTGCATTTCACAGTTTTTCAGTATGTGCGCAACTTTGCATAGCGACATCGGGCCCTTTCTGCAATCAAGATTTGTGCTAGCAACGATAAACATTAATAAATAGTATTTTTTTATTTGTATGTTGAAATCTGTCTTTTAAATGTACAGTGAAAACGGTGTTAGTTATTTTATTTTTATTTTCTCCAACATGGTGCCAAGACAAAAGCAGAATGCTTTGCCCTAGTCCCATGCAAGAGAAGGCACCCCACATGCTGTCACTGCAACTGGGCCCATGAGCACTTATAGAATGACAATCAGCTGCACTCTCAGACTGACAATGGGTCACTCCACAGTCTGCACAAGGGAGGTCCGGGAGGGGCCTCTGCAGGCAGCCTCTTTAGTTTAAAAGATAAGAGCAAGAGGCCCGAGTGAAATATTTTTTAACTCACAGGAACTCTCGCATTGGGAACAGCATTCCTTTCTGAGATTTCCCATTTCGATTTTAGTATGAAGTCTGTAAGGCGTCCGTAATTTGGGATCCCCAAATTACGGACGCCATGTGGACATCATACTAAAATGACGGACGGTCCGTGAAATTTACGGACGGTTGGTCACCCTATGTGAGTCACGACCCTGGCCAATCCCGCATGCTTGCTGGCGGACCGCAGGCAGGGCCTGCACGACCGCAAAATGATTTTATCCTGGAGTTCTCGGGTCTTCAGGGATGCCTGCCTCAGCTCATGCTGCAAGCGGGAGGTGCAAGAAGGATAGGGTGACCAGGCGTCCCGGATTTGCCAGGACGGTCCCCGTTTTTCACCAGCTTTCCGGGCAGATTTCGAGAAATTCTGCTCATGTCCCGGTTTTTAGAGAGGGTCGACTGAAAAGGGAGGAGGTGGTTTTTATGTTTTACAAAGCAGGGATAGTTAGCAATTGTTCCAAGAAAGCAATTTAATTCACATGTAAGCTACTGGCTTTACAATTGCATCTTATGTATGTTCTTACTGCCTGTTTTGTAATTATCTGCTAAGGAGGCTGTTATTCTGTGCGCTTGCTTGACGTAAAATTATAGTCCTTCTTCTATTTTTGTGAAATGTCCCAGTTTTTATTGCTCTAAAATTCTGGTCACCCTAAAGAAGGAGACAGTGGTGAGTGACACTTCATGCCGGTGCGGAATCAGAAAGAAAAGCACAGTTTAGCTTTAATGCTCATATTTAAGCTAAGGGTGCCACCTTGAGGTAGTGAAAAGAACAGTAACATTATTCACAACTGTAACCACTGGTATTTAAAACTGTAAATTCGTATAAACTGTAACTACTCCTCATTCTGCAACATGACTGGTGTCGCAGCGACAAATCGGTCATAACACCTGGCTATGATTATGTCTGACCAGTGACTATAGAAAACAAGCATTGTAAATGCAATCGGTCTTGCATTTGTTTGAGTTAGAGCTATTGGCATTTTAAATGGCAATGTTTTGTATCTGTTTGATATGGAGTTTATGAATGTGGTGTGTAGTAGAATTATGTGCGTTGGATTGGATTCGTTTGTTGTGTAATTCTGTGGTGTGGAATTGTGTGGTGGATTTGCATAGAGGAATTATGTGGCATGGTGGAATTATGTGGATAGTAATTATGTGGTATTGAGTGTACTGGAATTTTGTGGAGTGGGATTGTGTGTTATGGAGTGTAAATATGTAATTATGTGGAATGGTATTTTGAGTTGCGGAGTGGTGTGCAGTGGAATTTAATTATGTGGTGTGCTGTTGAATTTTGTGGCTCAATGTAGAATTATGTGGTGTGGAGTGGATGTATGTGGTTTGTTTTGTAATTGTGTTGTTGAGTTGTATTATGTGGTTTGGTGTGGAATTATGTGGTGTGGAGTGGAAATGTGTGGAGTTGAATTGTGTGCATGGAACTGTGTGGATAGCCTTGTGTTTTGGTGATGAAAAAGAACAAATAGGTAGGAGCTAAGCTCCAGATCTGTGTGTCTGTGTAAAAAAAAAAGTTTGAGCTATTGGAATTATAAATGTACCTATGTGTTATGAATTGGAGTGGATGTATGTTGTGTGCAGTGGAATTGTGTGGGTTGGATTGTAATTGTTAGTTGTGGCATTGTGTGGTGTAGAATTGTGGGGTGGATTTGTATTGTTGAATTTTGTGGCATGGTGTGCAGATGTATTATGTGGATAGTAACTGTGTTTTTGGGTGTTTTTAAATTCTGTGTAGTGGGATTGTGTGCAATGGAGTGCAGTTATGTGGAATGGTATTTTGTGTTGTAGAGGGTTATGTAGTGGAGTATATGTGGTGTGCTGTAGAATTATTTTGAGGTAAGATGTTGAATTATGTGTTGTAATTAGATATCTGTGGTGTGTAGTGGAAGTGTGTAGTATAATGGAATAATGTGGTTTTGTGATGAATTATGTGGTGTGGAATTGATTTGTGTGCATGGACAGTAAGAATGCTAGATTTATCAGCGGGTTGGTTCCTGGAGCTTTTCCAGATTCCATCAGTGCCCTAATTACAAATCAGCAATGTCAATGCTCCTAACTCATCATGCCTCTATTCTCTCATAACCAGTGAATCACAGATCAGCTTCCACCTCCATGAAAGACTCATCCTCTTACCCCCAAGGTAAGGGTGTTGGTTTCACACAAACATTACAAATATTAATTTTAGCACACATAATTTTTCAAAGTCAACTATGAGCAAATCAATAATTTAATCTGGACCTTTTTTTAAGCAACTTGTCTGATTTTAACTCCAAGCGATAGCTGCTAAGTCCAAAAGCAACTAACGATGGCAACACAAAAAAGTTATTCCGCAAAACGAATGGCTAATCATATATGCAGGTCCACATAAATCAAGACCACCACCCACTGCCTAAATCGAACTCTAGCAATGGATGAGCCTCTCACAGCTGTCAGGTGAAAACCAGAGAGCTCTGAACGTCAATTTAGTGGCTTTCACGGTCATACCTCAATCTTTTTGATGCTTGAAGTCCAGAAGTTAAGTGAAAAGCTATTACAGACCAGGAATTAAAGAAAAAAGTCAGATATGGTTAACTAACCACACCAAACAACTGGCTATCACTATCTGATGTCCCACTCCCATCCTCCATTTCTATTTATTGGGACTTTATAGATGGAACATAAGCTTTACATCGCTGACTCACAATTGTCTTAACCAAAGCTTGGGGAGAGGAGTTGGCCTAACGGCTAGGGCGGTCGACCTCGAATCAGGGGAACCGGGTTCGAGTCTTGGCAATGACGCTGATTCTGGGCAAATCACTTAATCTCCCTGTGCCAAACAAAAAATGAATGTGTCCTCACGTGACGCAACTGGTGCTAAGTTTGCGCTATATAAAACTCAGTAAAAAAGAAACAAAAGGGATATGTGCTTTCAAGCAAAGCATCCAGAAAACCCATGTTTACGGTGTTCATTATTTATTTTGAATACCATAATCATGCAATACTTCAGTTCAATTCACTGCTCCCAGAACGTTGGAATTACTAGAACAGGAATACACTGCTCTACCATATGTAAGTTAAAAGAAAACATGAAGTCGGGCCATATAAGATGCCCACATGCCATAACGCTCCACCTAATCTCTTACCTGCCCTGGGATACCAGTGATGAGTGCAACGTTTCACAGCTTTTTGTTGTCCCCCTGGGGAACCGCTGACTGCAAAGCTGGATTTCTGGTTCGGGGCCATGATGGGTGGGCTGTCGGAGCGTTAGTGGAGGGCACAGGTGCAGAGCTCTGCCAAGAGGCTGCCAGGTACAGGTGTGGTGTGTGCAGGAGAGGAAGCTGACGTGCAGGCTGGAGTTTAATGAACTATTTCTGCATCACAGGATGGGACTGGTGGAGGCCAAGTCTCCCAGTGAAGCACCAGTAGCAGGATGGGCCTGGGCGGTGCCACTCTGGGATCCCGGTCGGCAGACAGGAGAGTCGTGCACCTAGCCCAGGCTCTGTGCCTTTCAGCTTGAAAAGAGCTGCTCTGCGGCAACCAACCAGCGACAGCACAGAATGCAGGTGTTGAGCTAACGACACTTCCAGGTTGGTGGCAGCAGATCAGGGACGTCGCATGGCCTTGCCTCTGGCACTGTGAACAGGGGGAGCGCAGAGGTGGGCAGCTCTCTTTGCAGCTCTACTGACGGGTCCTGCTAGCTACTTAGAAAATCCAATTTCGTAGCTGTCAGTGGTAGGAGGGAAGGGCTTATTCTCATATATTAGAGTTTACACTAGATACAACTGTAGTACTTTGTGCATTTAATAAGTAACAAACGTCACACTTGCTACAGCTTCATGACCTGTAACATTTCTGTTGAGTTCAACAGCCACTCAGCTGATCGAGTTTGAGCCTGACACCTTTGAACCCAACTTCCCTTCACGTTTGGTCAGAAACTGCACATGGCCTCTGGGCCTTTGGGACCTACTGTGTGACTCATCGATTGGGCTTTATTATTTTTATGGCCATGCCATTTTTAGATATTAAACCCTATATCTTGGTACAATCAGACAGTTCCGAAGAGATACACTATACTGTAGAACACTGCCGCGCATACTTCATAACTGTCAATAAAACATTTTATGAACAAGGCTGTGTCTGATCGAAGCCCAAACGTGACTTTAAAGAGTACTGCTAGCATCTTAAGGTGGCATGCCCACTGATACCAGTGTGGCTCATCAGGGTGTGTGCCATCCTATACCAGCTGTGAGCTGTACAGAATCATGATTTCATTGTTGCCTTCTGACCCCTGAGAATCTAATTTCCCCCTTTACTTTGTTTACAGTGGAAACTGTAACAAAGCATCATCATCCAAGCTCAACTAGCAGTTTTTTAAATGAATAGAAGCAATGGAAGGCAGTCATTATACACACCCTCCCTGTCTCCCATTCCCAAGCAGGAGATGAGATCACAGAGGCTCGTGTTTTACATGATTTATTTAGTGTTGTAAAAGGTATGACCTTCAGTTTTAAAACGCTTGTTGTTTGTCCAGCAATCAGTCAATCTGGACGGATCTGTGTTTTTTATAGAATCCGACATTGAAACGCTGCTTGCAGACGCGCTGCTGGACCACGCTAGCACGCTATTGCTGTTTACCTGCTTTTTAGTTGCAATTCTTAACTTTTAAAAATCGCCGCTTTACTGATGTAAATGACCTATATTTGCACGGTATAATTTTAACAATTGTGGGCACATAAGCAAAGTTACCTTTCTGTGTGGTTACCACCGCTTACCTCCCCGTTCCACCGCAGCTTGTGCTGTTTGTTGTGGAGGGAGTGTCTAACGCGGTACAGAGGGAGTCCTTCCACCCTCACTTCCGGGGGCCATCTTGGAGAGCTGACGGTCTAGTGGTTGTACTAGGACCATCAGCAGCCTCCTATTTAAAGCTCACATGGAGCAAACGCGCAGCGGTTACGCGCAGCGGGCGCGCCATAGGTGCGCCGGAGGTTCGCCAGAGGTTCGCCAGAGGTGAGCCCATCTTTGCCCATCCGTGACCATCCGTGACCATCCGGGGCCTGGGGCCAGAACCCCTGGCCAGAATGTGGTTTACTCAAGGGGTGACTTACTACAGCTTAACTTGGGTAAGTCCCATCTGGAGCCGGCTACCATACATCGGCTGGGTTGCGAGGGTCTGCTAATTTCACCCAGGAGTGTTAGAGGGCGACAGCGCACTCCCAACACACATACCCTGAGCTACGGTCTACTGAATACTCGCTCTCTGCAGAGCCATAGGTTGGAGGTCTTCACACTTCTGGAAGACGGGGAGTTAGATGTCCTCGCGCTCACCGAAACATGGCTGGAGGATTGCTCAGCGCCAGATTTAGTGGCGGCCCTTCCAGATAACTATTTGGCTATTCACTTTAACAGGGAGGGAGCCAAGAGAGGAGGAGGAGTAGCCCTTTTATATCAGTCATGCCTCCGTGCCAATAGGTTCCTCTCTGAAACCCTTGGAGGAGCTGAGGTTATGGGGGTTAAGCTCAGGAGGGGAGCGGTCTGTGTGGTGTTCTTGGTGGTATATCGGCCACCTTGGGCGTCGTCTGACTTCCCCTCTCTCTTCGTAAGATTGGTCCAGGACCTGTGCACAAGATATGATAAACTGGTGATCGTTGGGGACTTCAACTATCATTGGGAAAAATCTCCTAAAGAAGGACAAGCATTACAGATCGAGGAGGCGGTCTCCTCCTTAGGTTTTACCCAACAGGTCAAGGGACCGACACATGAGAAAGGTCATGTGCTCGACTTAGTCTGGACCACCATGCCAGCCCAGGGTATTACGGAAATTCTTCCCTGTGCCTGGTCTGACCACTCTCTAATAAAGGGTAGACTTATATTGAGGGGCCCCCTGTCCAAACCTGGGGAGGGCTGGAAAACGGCCCGCAAATGGAGAAACCTTGATGGGGAAGAACTGGTCCACCTCTTAGAACACCACCCTTCAGCTAAAGAGGAGGATGCCAACGTTGACGCTCTATGTGGACACCTCCAGCATAAACTGGGGAGTGCCATTGATGTGGTGGCACCTCTTCGCAGGATGAAGAAGGTGGCGAGAGGAGCCGGGGCGCCTTGGTATAATGATTCCCTTAGGGAGATGAAACGTGGGGTGAGGAAGAAAGAACGGGCATGGTGTAAAAAATACGACGCCATCTCCAAACAAGAATACGTCTCATCCTTAGCCCAGTATAAACTAGCCATACAATCAAGGAAGGCTGCTTTCTTTGAGGAAAGAATAGCTACTGCAAGAAATCCGCAAAAAGAAATTTTTCGGGTCCTGGCGGAGCTCAGGGTGAACAAGGAGCAAAGTCCCGAGTTCACCCAGGAGGACTGTCAGAGGTTCCAGGATTTCTTCGTAAAGAAGATATCCGACATTTTGGACGAAATTGCGGAACCGCACCCCTCGAATGTCCTCGCATACCGGACCTTACTGCCCCGTTAAACATTCCACCATTAGCTGAGTTATCCCCTATTTCCAAACAGGAATTACTTAAAATCATAGGCCGAGTTAAATCAGGTTCCTTGGAGGACCCTTGCCCTCCTGACATATTCAAGGTGGCAATGCCAGGAATAGAGGAAGAGGTTCTGCATCTATTGAACACTTCTCTTCGTACAGGACAGATCCCTTTGGCTTTCAAAGAGGCTCGCCTGATCCCCTTACTGAAGAAACCTGGAGCAGACACAAAATGTCTGAAAAATTTCCGGCCCATCTCTCAGTTGCCTTTTCTGGCTAAGGTAATTGAGCAGCATGTGTTAGCCATCTAGAGAGTAACAACCTGCTGGAGACCAATCAGGCAGGGTTCCGTGCCAATCACAGCACGGAACTAGTTATGCTATCCATTCTAGATGAGCTAAGGACGCGAGCTGATGTAAAAACACCGAGCGCCCTGGTACTACTGGATCTCTCCGCGGCGTTTGACACCGTGTGTCATAAACAGCTTTTGTCGCGGTTGAGATCCTTTGGCGTCGTGGGTACAGCACATGCATGGCTGACATCATTTTTGCAGGGTAGGACACAACGAGTGCAGCTGGGTGATCTACTCTCCACCCCTGCTCCGATTACTTGTGGGGTCCCACAGGGCTCTGCCTTGTCCCCCCTACTCTTCAACATCTACCTGCAGCCACTAATTGCTCTCCTGAACAGGATGGACTGCCTAGTGTATAACTATGCCGATGACACCCAGATAATCATCCGGCTGGATGATGGTCCAGGGGCATCCACTAGGTTACAGGACATCTTGAAAACCACAGTCAATTGGATGTCCGAGAACTCCTTGAAAGTTAATCCGGATAAGACGGAAGTACTGCCCATTTCCATCTCGGGTAACCCTTGGAGTGAGAAATTTTGGCCTAGGGAGCTGGGCGCACCACCAAAACCTGCAGTTGCAGTCAAAAGCTTAGGCCTATATGTGGATAATAAATTATCCATGGAAAAACAAGTTGCCACCGTAGTAGGCACCAGTATAGGCCTTCTAAGACAACTAAGGAAGATCTCTGCCCTACTTTCATTCCCTACTCTGAGACACGTGGTCTCAGCCACAATTTTGGCTAGACTGGACTATGGGAACTCCCTTTATTTAGGTTTGCCACAGCGGCTGCTGGACAAACTACAGGGAGTCATGAATGATGCAGCTAGGCTGATATTTAAAAAACCCAGGTCTGCCCATGCCTCTCCCCTGATGCAGGAGCTGCACTGGCTCCCAATTCGTCAGAGAATTGTCTTCAAAGGACTGTGTATCGCTCACAAGGCTCAGTATGGCAAAGCACCAAAATACCTGAAATCCCGACTATCCCCCTACACACCGGGTAGGACTTTGCGTTCGTCGGACGCCACTCTTCTGTCTCAATCCCGCTTTAAATTGACCACGGTGGGGGGCCGTGCTTTTTCCAACACGCTCCCAGCTTTATGGAACAAATTGGATCCAGAGCTCAGGAAGGAAAATAATTTACCTTTCCTTCAGAAAAAAACTAAAAACTGTACTGTTCAAACAAGCATGGAGCAGATCTTAGGTGCACAGTTGGTTTCATGTGAATGTAACATCTTATCACGTAAATCTGGTCAGACAGCGCTTAGAGACCCCTGTGGTTATAACGCGCCATATAAATTAAAAAAAAAAAAAAAAAGAAAAAAAGAAAATATGACACATTTCCGCCCATTCAGACTGCCATTAAACATAGCAAACTTTATAGTTGGTGCAGAGAGGCTGAATGTGGCGCAACATAAAGAGCTGCTGACTTTGGGACTAAAGACCCGAGTTCGAGTCTCGGTGTCGGCTCTCCCCTCTTTGATGTAACAAATGAAATATTAATATAGCCTTATAGCCCGCCGTAGCGGGCTATATCGGCTATTAAAGGCCCGAGCCGAAGGCGAGGGACTTTAACGAGACAGCAGGACTTTAATATTTATTTATTTATTTACATTTATATGGCGCACAGCTACCCAAAATGGGTTCCCCGGCGCCTTTTGTCCCGTTTTGTAAAATGTATTTAGGTAAATTGCCTTTAATATCACACAGTCTGACATATTTCATAGCCATCAAATTACTCTCATTTTTAGGTCTCGCCCTGGAATTCGCATCCGAAGGATGCGTCCAGGGTCGGAGACTTATAGCTGCCTGACACCGGGGAATGAGGGACACAAAACTGTGACGAGCGTGGATTGAGCTGCGTGCACGCGCGTCAACATTCACGCATGCGCACATCACAGCCGCGCACATCACAGTCACAGCCACACCTCCTCCCTCCCCCCCCCTTCGCCGCCGCCGCCGCACCTACACACACACACACAGAGCAGGCTGTTCACAACACATGCACACGCAGGCAGACACTAGCGCACACATACAGACACACACTACACCTCCCCAGGCGGCCCCCCCCCCCGCCCGCCGCCGCCGCCCCCCAGCCGCCGCCGCCCCCGCCCCCCCAGCCGCCGCCGCCCACACACGAGAGTACACGCACAGACAATCCCCCCGCCCCGCCCCGCCTGCAAGCTCTCACTTACCGGCTCGGTGTGCAGGTTCCTGGGCCGTCTTTTGGCACGCCGCAGGGGTCTCCTCACCACTCGGGAGCCCCGTGTTGCCTCTGTTACCATGCAGTCTGCCCTCGCTCTTTCGCCCGGTCTCTCTGAAGCGCCCCGGGACTTCAGCGTGAAGCCTGCATGTTTCGGACGTCCTCCTCGGCAGTTACTTCCTGTTTCTTTGACGAGCCCCGCCCACGTCCAAACAAAGGCTGCCTGACTTCCAGAGTGCGCCCGCGATGAAGAGACGGCCATTTTGTCAGCACACAAGCACCTAGCACTGTGTTTATTTGCATACTGGACTGTCACTGTGCTTTCGGTAACGACGTACAGCTTCGGAGACTGCACACGTTGTAAGCATATTGTGGTGCACGTACAACAGACAGCTGAGTGCATAATCAATCTATGTGAGCAAAGAACATGTTTTCATAACCCTTGCTATCCTTTCCATTTAATTGTTTTGTTCCATTATTTGATTACATTTCCTGATATTTGACAAATGATTTCCGTGTACATGCAGAGGATTAAGCAATTGCAGTGAAAGGACACGCTTATGATGCTATCGCTAATTCTGTGGTTTTATGTATGTCCTGGTGAAATTTCTGTTACACAGTGTAATCTCAGTTAATTTCTGGCATTTGCTTTACATTTGTGATGAAATCATGGCAATTACGTGATTACACCGTGACCAGATCAAGTAAAGAAGCTTCTGTTCGGGTCAATATCCCATGGCATAAACACAGGAAACAAGGTTTGCAAAGAGAACGTGTGCAGATGCTGTTCGTGCACGCGTGATTTTGCGACTTTTTCTTAGTGCAAAATATGTCCTTGTATCCAAGAATGAATGCGAGGATGTACATGGCAAAACAGCTGCCAAATGCTGGACCGATGTTTTTTTGTTATTTCGTGTACTTATTGAAGAATTCCATGTATTTTTTGCAAAAGAATTTACGCAAATATCGCACACTCCTAATATTATATTACATTTCCTATTAATTATCACACACCATTTGCACACAATTGCTAAGGTTATTCTTTCTGAAGGATTTATCTTCATGTTGGGTTTTTTGTTTTCATTATGACGGAAATGAACCTCAACTACGCAGCTAGGGCATGTTTAAAAAAAAATTATTTCTGAATGCAGTGCACATTTTGTGCCTTGCTTCTCTTGGAGCGTGGGGACGCAGAGCCTACATGGAGTGGCTGTATAAAGGACATAGCACCACTTTTTATTGAATAGAAGGTCAATATTTTATTAAGCGTAACATGAGCATACGTGCATAGAGGATGGGCTGGTGGAAGGCTGGGAGAGAATTACAGGCAGTGATGCGGAGAATTTCCCCGTGTTCGTTGATTACAGTTTCCAAGCAGCTGTGAGCACCAAGAGATTACGGTGCGTCCGCTCTTGTTCCTTGAAGACTCTTACTCTAGCGCTCTCTAGTTTGCTGTCTTGCCTGTGGGCATTTGTCCCCAGCCAGATTGCATCTTTAATCTGTGTGGTTTCTGCATGTCGTAAACTCTATCCCAATATTAATAGCTTTTTCGTTTTTTTTTCCTTTCTAATTTACATGCGCTTAATTTATTTCATGCCAGCCTTTTAAATCAGAAACGCGCTCCGATTAAGGTCCATTGAGAGCTTTACATTACTGTTGCATGTGTGAGTGCAGAGTGCGTGCAGAGTGACAGTGAGTGCAGAGTGCGTGCAGAGTAACAGTGAGTGCAGAGTGAGTGCAGAGTGAGTGCAGAGTGACAGTGAGTGCGGAGTGACAGTGAGTGCGGAGTGACAGTGAGTGCAGAGTGACAGTGAGTGCAGAGTGACAGTGAGTGCAGAGTGACAGTGAGTGCAGAGTGCGTGCAGAAACAGTGAGTGCAGAGTGTGTGCAGAGTGCAGAGTGCGTGCAGAGTGACAGTGAGTGCAGAGTGACAGTGAGTGCAGAGTGACAGTGAGTGCAGAGTGACAGTGAGTGCAGAGTGACAGTGAGTGCAGAGTGCGTTCAGAAACAGTGAGTGCAGAGTGCGTGCAGAGTGACAGTGAGTGCAGAGTGCGTGCAGAGTGACAGTGAGTGCAGGGTGAGTGCAGAGTGCGTGCAGAGTGACAGTGAATGCAGAGTGAGTGCAGAGTGACAGTGAGTGCAGAGTGAGTGCAGTGACAGTGAGTGCAGAGTGACAGTGAGTGCAGAGTGACAGTGAGTGCAGAGTGACAGTGAGTGCAGAGTGACAGTGAGTGCAGAGTGCGTGCAGAAACAGTGAGTGCAGAGTGCGTGCAGAGTGACAGTGAGTGCAGGGTGCGTGCAGAGTGACAGTGAGTGCAGGGTGAGTGCAGAGTGACAGTGAGTGCAGAGTGACAGTGAGTGCAGAGTGACAGTGAGTGCAGAGTGACAGTGAGTGCAGAGTGCGTGCAGAAACAGTGAGTGCAGAGTGCGTGCAGAGTGACAGTGAGTGCAGAGTGCGTGCAGAGTGACAGTGAGTGCAGAGTGCGTGCAGAGTGACAGTGAGTGCAGAGTGCGTGCAGAGTGACAGTGAGTGCAGAGTGACAGTGAGTGCAGAGTGACAGTGCGTGCAGAGTGACAGTGAGTGCAGAGTGACAGTGAGTGCAGAGTGACAGTGAGTGCAGAGTGACAGTGAGTGCAGAGTGCGTGCAGAGTGACAGTGAGTGCAGAGTGCGTGCAGAGTGACAGTGAGTGCGGAGTGACAGTGCGTGCAGAGTGACAGTTAGTGCAGAGTGCGTGCAGAGTGACAGTGAGTGCGGAGTGACAGTGCGTGCAGAGTGACAGTGCGTGCAGAGTGACAGTGAGTGCAGAGTGACAGTGAGTGCAGAGTGCGTGCAGAGTGACAGTGAGTGCAGAGTGTGTGCAGAGTGACAGTGAGTGCAGAGTGCGTGCAGAGTGACAGTGAGTGCAGAGTGCGTGCAGAGTGACAGTGAGTGCAGAGTGAGTGCAGAGTGACAGTGAGTGCGGAGTGACAGTGAGTGCGGAGTGACAGTGAGTGCAGAGTGACAGTGAGTGCAGAGTGACAGTGAGTGCAGAGTGAGTGCAGAGTGAGTGCAGAGTGACAGTGAGTGCGGAGTGACAGTGAGTGCGGAGTGACAGTGAGTGCAGAGTGACAGTGAGTGCAGAGTGACAGTGAGTGCAGAGTGACAGTGAGTGCAGAGTGACAGTGAGTGCAGAGTGACAGTGAGTGCAGAGTGCGTGCATAAACAGTGAGTGCAGAGTGCGTGCAGAGTGCAGAGTGCGTGCAGAGTGACAGTGAGTGCAGAGTGACAGTGAGTGCAGAGTGCGTGCAGTGACAGTGAGTGCAGAGTGCGTGCAGAGTGACAGTGAGTGCAGAGTGCGTGCAGAGTGACAGTGAGTGCAGAGTGACAGTGAGTGCAGAGTGACAGTGAGTACAGTCACTTAGCACCACCACATTATCACTCAGAACCACCACAGCACCACTCAGAACCACCACAGCACCACTCAGCACCACCACAGCATCACTCAGCACCACCACAGCACCACCACAGCACCACCATAGCACCACTCAGCACCACCACAGCATCACTCAGCATCACCACAGCCCCATTCAGCACCACCACAGCCCCATTCAGCAGCACCACAGCATCACTCAGCACCACCACAGCACAAATATGTTCTCTCAATGTTTCAAGCTTTATTACAAATGTCACAAAAAGATGTTAATATTTCACTTCTGTTCTTGGATTTCGTTACAATAAAATACACTGAACATAATCTTCACAAAAGTTATTTACAAAAGTTTAAGCTATTGCCATTATAAATTACAATCACTTTTATTAAGTATTAAAAAAAATTAAAAGCCATTGTTATTTGTAATATCAATACATCTAAGTCACGTAAATACAAATGTTGCATTACAAATGCTATAGGTGTCACATTTGCGAAAGTTATAACTATTGGCATTGTAAATGACAAAGCTATTAATTTAGCTATTTTCAAAACCAACACATAAATGAACATTTGGTGAATTACCATTAAAATATTTGACTTTTTTACTAAGATATTATTGTACTCTTTTATGCAAACAAAATTTAGATACTGCATAAATAACTTTAATAAAACATATTTTATATATAGCTTTTTATGTAAAAAAATAACTATAGCACAAAGCAAAAAACAATTGCCATTTACAATGCTAATAGCTCAAACTTAAATAATGCGAGACCTATTGCATTGCAAATGCTTGTTCTATTACTGTTGGGAAAGAATGGCCAGTTTCCTACTGGAAATCGCACTATGAAAGTGTTTAAAAGATTGGCAGGCCTGGGGCGATTTAAGGGACAGTAGTGCCTGCCTTATCCTTCCTGGACTCTCATCAGCCTGCTAGGGACCACTGATAGACGCTTGGAAGGTGAGGGCAGGAACAGCACTAGGCCACAGGTGGTTAGGGAGAACGGAGGCAGGGGCAGGGAGAAGAATATGCACTGCTGTGCCTTTCTGGCTCAGGATTCCCTAATGTGTTAAGGCTGCCTGCCCTGTGGGTCACCACTTCTTCTTCAGGCATTGCATAGGTAAATGGATGCAACTGAAAAAATTACACGATGTTCCCTCTCGCTATGGAAGGCAAAAAGCAGTGTCCTGACAGTTTTTGAAGGATTCAGTGAATGTAATCCAGAAAGAAATGTTATTGAAGTGAGTGACAGCCACTCTGGCTCCGCCCCTTATAATGTATTGATACACTGGTGTCGTCCCAGCATACATCTTCAGAAAGCCCATTTTCCATGGCTAGGGCTTTTTCCTTTTCCTGGACTTGTTACCTGACACATCCAAATCCTGCTCAGAAACAGAACACCCAGGGCAGATTTACTAAGATTTTATGCTGTGTTTACATCACAAAAGTGATGCAAATTGGTGCAAAATATTTTTGTCCTATTTTCTTACCAGCACTAAACTTGTTTAGCGCTGGAAATAACGTGAAAGTAACACTAAGCAGGGCATTGCGCTGCTTTGCATCACTTAGCACCAAGGGGGTTTACCATGTGTGGTGCATGGGCTGTGTGAAGTTGGCCTGATATATGATGTCTCCAATTCTGGGGGCACCTCGTATCAGTCCAAACAATCCCTTATGGTGTTGGTTGTAAGTCAACCTTATAGACAAGCTATCCTAGGGGTAGCATGGACTAAGCAGCCTTAAAGGCTTAACTCAAGAGGGCATGTGAAGCCAGCTGTTTTACCAATCACAATCCTGTAATATCAAATTAAAGGACACCACACAAGTTATATATTATAAAAATATATGTATTTATTACTAGAATAATCCTCTATACTCTTTATGAGTGCAGAGGCACAAGCGTTTAAACAAAAGCACAGTTAAACATATAAAAGTTGCACAATTATGGATGAGGCCCAGGGGCCACGCAAACCATATACTAAAATAGTGGTATAAGTATCACTAATCGAACAGTGGTCAGTCCTAGGGCCTGGGGAATCTCTAGGACCAGTCGGGACTAGCAATGCTGAAGTTGGGAAAAGCTCGCGGGATTCGGGTGCAGCGCTGAAAGCACACACATGCACCAATGCAAAGTCAATGGTGCGTAAAAGTTATCGAGTTACTGTTTTAAGAGTCTTCCGACTGACCTAGAAGGACAAAACTTTAGACCTAGGCACTAGAGGTGCATACCAATACAGGAGCACCGGCGTTCAAGAGTTACCTCACCAACAGGAAACGGGTGCACAGGTGCAAAGTCGTGTCGGCTTTCATTGTGTGGATCTATGGAGCCTGGAGATGAAGATGCTGCAGGCGGCCAGAAGAGAAGTGTCCGGTGCAATCCAAGGGTGGATAGAAGATGAAGAGTACCTGAAAGCAGAGGGGACAGAGTCTGGGTCACTCAGCATTGACCAGGGTGGAACCAGGAAGGAACCAGGCAATGTCGGGCGCAATCAGGTCGATGTCGTGAAGCTTGTCTCTGCTGCCACGTGGACTTTGGGGCACCGAGGATGTCCAGGAGTGGATCACGAGCTGTCCCACGAAAGCTCTCGCTGTCGGCGGCGTCGGCTTCCGGATCGGAGCAAACAAACCTTGGCAAGCGCAACCCACGCAGGATTCAAAGATCGCTTCTTACTCGGACCAGGAAGGTCAGAGCGGGTGCTCCTTTTCAGGGTAGCGAATGCAAGTCTGGAGCAACCAGACTCACAAGTTAGATTTCGTGGTTCGTCGGTTCTGGGGCCACTAGCCAACGGGCAAGCGACCGGACCAACGCGTCGAGCAGAAAAGTGCAGAAGGGCCCCACGCAGTACTCTGTGAGTGTGGCGGGGTGAGCTTCGGTGCAAAAGCTGCTCGGGGCTGGGGCTTCTCAAATCTCAATGCACAGCTTCGAGGGAGCCTCGGAAGCTGCACGGTCAGCACTTCGTCGTTTTTCCAAGATGGCCGGCTCCACGCTCCACGTCGCCTCCACGGGTCTCAGATTCGCTGGGACTGTGGATTGGGCTGCTGGGAGTCAAGGGAAGCTTGTCTTGTCGATCTCTGTCGCTCGAGTTCCGGCGGGAACTGCAACAAAGCAAGCGGTGAGGTGCTGGATGGTGCCTGTTTGCACAGGGTGGTCACTCCTTGACCACAAGGGAGATTCTTCAGTCTTCTACATTGAGTAGGATGTCGAAGGGTCCAGAGTTTCGTTTCATAAGTTTCATTCAGGATAATCTGATGTGCGTTGGCACTGCTCCCACTCTTATACCAATCTAGTGGGCTGGATTACCTGCTAGGTCCCTCCTATGGTTGGGACCCAGGAAAGGGGTGTTTACACCCCTTTCCCTTTGTCCAGGGTCGCGCTGGGACTGGGGCTGGTGTGCCCCAGAACCGGTTTGACCGGATTATGCAAGGGGAAGCCTTGTGCTCCCCAGGCAGTGTCTAGTTTCTTTCAGCCCTCCCTGTCCCAATACACTATCTCCTGTCTGGGGTGGTGTAGTACCTCCCCGCGACAGGAAACCCTTTGTCCAGGCTCCTCTGCCAAGTTTCGGTCAGCAGCAGGAGGTCAGACTTGTGTCTGGGCAGCAGCATCTATTTTGTAATGCTGAGGCTCTGGTTAGGATTAACCGCGCTTCAGTAAAGTAACATGTCTTCTCCCTCTAGAAGGGTGGAATGCTATCCCCGTCGCCAGGACTGGCAAAGGGATAGTATTCCAAATCGTATGACACCTTACACAACATGTTTTGATAAAGCCAAACCAAAGTTAGCACATAACCGCGATGGATTATAATGTACTTAAGAGTATATGGTATGGCATTATCCCGGAACAGCTAAGGGAGTTGGTCCCGACAGCTGCAGAGAGGCTCAGCTCATGCTAGAGCACCATCTCACATAAAACCAAGCACTCTGCCTCCAGGATTGTTAAGGCCTGCCATAGGAGTGACTTATAGGTATATATGTGTCCAGATATAGGTTTAGATCTAGGTATACTATATCTAAGCAAGGGGTGATTACACCACCTTGCCCCAGCTGAGTGATCAGCCAGTTGTGTCAATTTAAGGTCCAGCCAGGGGTGGCAAAAGATATGCTGCAGCCCCTGGTAGGCCTTGGATGCACCTATGCCCTGGGCACCTATAGTGCTCTGTACAGGGACTGATAAGGTGTCCAGTACCAGATTGGTTATGCACCTAGGGTGCATGAAGTCCATTTTACAGAGAGAGCAGATAGCCTGGGGCCCTGATTAGCAGGGAACCAGGCCAACTAAGTCGAAAACCAGCTAAACACAAGGCAAAAATCTGGGGTAACCATAGTCAGGTGTCCACCCTCCTACATGGGCATTCCCATGCAACCACCTAAGGTTTCTGACGCTAAACCCAATTTACTAAAGAAAGTGGACAGAGGTTAGCATCAGAAAATAGCACACCCTTCAACCAGGTACTATAAAGGAGAAAGGCTTATTTTCTCCTTTATTTTCCGACTTTGCATGTTTGCTGCACTGTGCACCGTAGCACTATGGCACAAAGGTGTCTACGTGCTGCACAGCAGCTAAATTCAGTGCTGGCGCTAGGGAAGAGAGGAGGAGAGTACCATATTTCAATATATTTAGCGCTCTCCTGCTCACTCCAGCTCATGCAGTGCAGCATTGGCGACTGCTGCATGCCAGTTTATAGTGGTCGGCTGGCTGGAGGTTTTTCTTTCTATCTTTGGTTCTCTCTTTCTCTTTTTTCTCTGGTCTTTTCCCTTTTTCCCCACTCTCTTTCTCTCGCCTCTCTTTGAAGAGATTGGGGAGGAGGAGGGACACCAATGGTCTCTGCGGCTCTTCTGCAGTTTGAATTGAACAGGACAAAATATAAATAGATTGGCAAATTACCCTCAAAATAGAAAATGAAAACAAAATGTATGGAAACGCTGACCTAACTATAACTACCTAGTTTCCATAGGAAATCTTTTTTTGTGTTTATAATAACTTTGGCACTGTTAGACGAATCTTCATGAAACATATCACAAAAGAGCTCTTTTTGCCTTGCTTGTGCATGGAAAGTGTCGGGGTGTCGGGGTGATCCGTTATGTGGGGACCGAGAAAAAAGGGGAGGCCCCAAAACGCAAAATCCCATGCATTTTCCTTAGACTTCTTTAAGAAGCACTACTTCAAAAACGGCTGAACCGAAATACACCAAATTTGTCAAGAAGCTAGATTTTGGGCCACAGATTGTGTTTTTTGTGATTTGTTGTAAATCTGTTCAGTAGTTTTAAGGAAATTATGCTTTTGAAATGTTTGTAAATTTGGACAGTTGGGTCCACATTAGGCTCGCAATAGTCTAGCAGGGCAGGAGCGCCAATTTAAAAATAGAGCATTCTGATTTGCTCTGAGAGCTTTTTTTCCCTTGGGCCATCTGGCTCTCGAGGGAGTCAGACTTCTGTGGGAGCGAGCGCTCTGATTGGCTGCCAGCAAGACGTCTCACCCTCACTTGCAGTTCCCTCTGTCGACTGCGTGATTCTCCGTGTGAGGAAAGACTGCGCTCAATCATTAAGAACTCCTTTGATTCACTCCTGATGTAACCTCTGCACACCAGTCTCTAAAGAATGTGAAATGTTATTAACTGGATCCAGTCCTACCTCACCTAGCTAACTCAGCATTGACTCCTTACTTCCATATTATTAGCACAATAGAAACCTTTGTTCACCAACGCACCAAAGCACTGTCTGCACCTTCCCAAAGAAACAAATAACAATCACTGTGATCAATCATTAGCGGCAAGCCGCATCTCACCATCGATGGCCTCTCCGTGGAATCCAGCACCAGTGCACACTCAAATCAATAACGTGGGTCCACTCAAGCGACCCCACATGCCCCCGAACATTACCAAGGCCGTGAACCGAAGTACTTCCCGGGAAGCAGGGCAGGGGCTTAGCGCACGCGACCCACGGCTTGGCCTCTGCACCCCCACTGTCCCCTCGCCTGAATACGGCGATAAAATCACAACCCATTCACAACCCGACTCATCGCAAGAGAAAACACGCCGGCGACTGGTGGAAAAAAGAGCACACCGATGCCAGACCAGGCCTCTGGACGGAGCGACCAGAGGGCACACTAACAGCGTCAGGGTTAGAAGACAAAGAGGTACCTCTCCCCGCCCCCACCCCGGCCGGAAGTGACGATCGGGACCCTAAAAGGGTCTTAGAACACTGGGCAGCTCTGTGTGCCATCTTGTGGCACTAAGGGGGCCGCCCTCTTATGAGGGTCCCCTGCGGGGACGAGTCGGTCAGCCCGCATTCAGGCGAGCGATCCTCTTTCGCTTTTCTCACTATTCTAACAAACGTCACACTTTAGTTTGCTACAAAAAAAAATACTGCTGCGGAAGCCCCTTCCCGCGCCTGTGGTGTCACCTACAGCACTCGCAGGAACTTTCGGGCAAGTTTAGAGCTGGAGGGAGCCCCTCACTCTTTGTGCTTCCCGAGGCCACAGCCTTTGTGCGGCTCTCTGGCATCTTCCTGGTTGCAGGCGCTGTTCAAAGCGCGGTGTGTCGCGCACTGATTACCAGGGCAAACTGCACGCGCACTGCTCTCTGTCACGATGAGACCGACCTTTAGGGTCTAATATAAACTTGCCTCACACCACCTACGCGTGTAAACAGTGCATGCACAGACTGATCGAAAAGTGCATGTGTACGAAAGGCTAATGGGGCATGCATTCAAGTATAGAGTACTAGCCACAGCCAAGTGCCTTAATTTTACAGCCCATGCATGCGCGTACAGCTACTACAATGTGCACATATATAGACATGTTCAGATGCAAAAGCTCCATATTTACAAGGCCGGTGTGTCATTTCTCTATGTGATGCATGGACTGACTGGGCTATTGTGCCCGCTTGCTGTAGCTCCGTTTCTCCGTACCGATTGCTCATGCTTTGCATATGTTTGATACAATGCGCAAGTATCGATTACTGTAACTGTTTGTATATGTACAGCTTGCTACTTTATCTTGAACATGCACAGATAACTTTCTCTCTGCTCTTACACTCCTTAGGCTCAGTCTGTACATGTGCTAACTTCGTATACATTGTGCATATGCATAGATTGTGTGGCTGTGCACAAACATAGATCTCAAGAGCAGATCTTTTATTAAGGCTTCCCCTGTGTCTCGTGTACCCGCTAACCCTACAGGTAACTAATCTTACATTGCGTGCACATGTACTCTGTGCCCACATGCTACTAGGGCTGATTCTGTGGGTCTTTAAAATACAGGCTGCATGTGCGTATCAAGTCTGTGTACACACAGGTAATATACATATATTGTGCGTATAAAGACATCATCCTCACCACCTACTCGCCTTACCACACAACACGCCCCACACCGGACTTCTATCCCCTCTCGCAATACCAACAATCACAATACCAATCGCAATCGCATTACCACCAATCGTAATACTCCCCCTACACCTAACAACACTTCCTCCTCACCGCCTACTCGCCTTATCACACAACTCCCCCCACACTGGACCTCTATCCCCGCTCGCAATACCACCAACCGCCCCAGACGCACTACCAATACGGTCTCAGACCATGACACACACGCCCTTCTCCAATCTTACGGCCCGGCCCCCCAAAATCACCTAGCCACCAACCACCTGTCCATCCCAACGATTATCTCTAACCCCCTCAGGCACCAAAAGGATAACAACAGAGGCGCTGTCCCCAACAACCTCACTAATGTGCCCATCGCTATAGAACCTTCCTCCACCCTCTGCGCCCCTAGCCTCAAATGCATACTTCTCAATTGCAGATCGGCCCAAAGGCATTCTGCGGGGGTCGCCGAGCTCATTATGTCTCAGGAACCGGATCTGGCCATTCTGACTGAAACATGGTTGTCTGATTCCTCTACACCTATCCTGGATATCCTAGTCCCCCCCCAACTACTGTATCATTAGACTTGACAGGCCCAAAAAGACAGGCGGGGGAATTGCCTGTATCTACAGAAGCAACCTCTCAGTTACTAAAGCGTCCGCCCCCTCTCTTACTTCCTGTGAATACTTCTGCCTTGATGTCATCAGCGAAAGCAAACCGGTCTGCTCACTTCACATCATATACCACCCACCTGGGGACAAGCTCTCCTTCTGCCAACAACTCATGGACACAATATCATCCAATTCAGGACGGCAAAACACCCACATTTTCCTTGGCGACTGCAATCTTCATTGGAATGACAGCAGTGACAAAGTGGTAAATAGCCTCAAAAGCTTCCTCAACGCCCTTGATCTCACCCAAATATGCAATAGCCCGACCCATGTGAAAGGCTCTATCCTCGACCTTATCATCTCCAAAGAGGACGATATTCAACTGGAGTCAATCCAACCTTGTGACTGGTCAGATCATCATATCGTCTCCTTCCTTATCAAAGAAAAAATTAAATTTAGCCCAGTGCAACCCTCTAAGCCCAAAGTCTGGAAAAGGGACATGAAGAAACTCAACCCAAACTCCTTACCGCCTAACAGCTGCAATCTCCTACTTCCCCCGTCCGGCACTACGGACGTTCAACACCTGACTGACCATTATCTAAATGCTATGTCCACAATAATCAATGAGGCTGCACCCTTGCAACTGAAAAGAGTCTCGTCCAAGATCTCCAACCCCTGGTATGACGGGAGCCTCAATGAGGATAGACGGGCCATGCGAATGGCAGAGCGCACTTGGAGGTCAGCCCCTTCTGCACTGCACCTAAAAAGCCTGAAGAAACAGAGAAACGCCTACTTCAGAAAAATAAAATGCTCAAAAAGAGATTTCTTCAGCCTCCAGCTCGCCCAAGCAAAAAACCGCCCAAGGAAACTGTTTGAGTTAATCAGAACACAATCCAAAGAACAACCCCAGACAATCAACACCATGAGCATCACACCTTCCTGTGAAGACTTCTCTGCTTTCTTTAACCAAAAAACTGACAACATAAGAAGCGATCTCCTCAATGACGCAATCCTTTACTCCAACCCCCAACTCACAGCAGCGCCTGAACCAAAGAACAACGCTACATGGTCATCCTTTGGCACCTACTCCGAAGAAGAAATTGGCAGATTGCTCAGCACCCTGAAACCTTCCAATCACCTCACTGACCCCCTTCCTGCAAGCGCGTTAAAAGATTTTACCCCTTTGCTCCTCCCACTCTGGACTAAAATTATCAATAGCTCTCTTCAACAAGGATCCATCCCTGACGCCCTCAAAGTCGGACAAGTCAAACCTCTACTAAAAAAAACAACAGCAGACCCCACTGATCTAAACAACTACCGCCCTATTACAAATATTCCCACCCTCGCTAAACTGTTGGAAAAATGCGTTCAGCTACAACTGACTAAACACATAGACAAGTTTGATCTCCTCAATGCTCATCAGTCAGGCTTCCGTGCAGGGCACAGTACCGAAACAGCCATGACTCACATTGTGGACGACGCCCTCCAAATCCTAGACCAAAATGATACCTGCCTCCTCATACTTCTGGATCTGTCCTCAGAACTCGACACAGTTAAACATGAGAACTTACTCGAACTGCTAAACACAAGAATGGGCATATCAGGGACTGTTCTCAAGTGGTTCACCTCCTTTCTACACAACCGCTCACAAAGATTCAAAAGCAACAACCTGATGTCCTCTCCGGTACCTGTATCGCTAGGCATCCCCCAAGGATCCTCCCTCTCCCCAACACTGTTCAACCTAGTTATGGAACCTCTCACTACTATGCTACAGACATCCAATGTTCACTTTCACATGTATGCCGACGACACCCAACTCTATCTCAAAATACAATCCCCCAAGGACATCATGCTTCTGAACACCACGATCAGAAACACCCAATCCTGGCTTGCAGAGAATCACCTCAAACTCAATGCACTGAAGACTGAGTTCCTCCTAATCTCACCTCCCGCAAAAATCTCTACGGCTCAAGCATGGCTTAAGCACTTAACGGCTTTAAATGTACAACCTACCGTTGTAGACTCAGCAAAATCCTTAGGCATAACACTTGACGCCAATCTCAACATGCAGCAGCACATCAGCAAGGCAACCAAAGGAGCGAACTTCCAAATCAATACCTTGAGAAAACTTAAAGCCTTCCTTCCAGCCAAAGACTTCCAAACTGCAGTACAATCTATAGTCATCCCGCACATAGAATACGGAAGCACCGCCCTCTCGGGCTCCCCCTAACTACAACGGCACCCCTAAGAGCGTCCCTTAACGCTGCAGCAAGACTCATCACTGGCTTAAAAAAACACTCGCATATTTCCCCTGACTTTAAATCCCTGAACTGGCTACCTTTTGAAGCCAGAATACATCTGAAAATCGCCTGCATGACTCACAAGGCTGTACACATGAACTCACCCGCCTACCTCACTCAAAAGCTGACTATCTCGGGTGGCTCTAGAACTACTAGAAGCACAAACAATCTTTTGCTGAAACCTCGAAGATTCAGGAAGGAAAAAACCTATAAACGGTCCTTTTCAGGAATGGCACCCAGGATCTGGAACTCACTCCCTCCGGAAACGAGGCTCATCTCCTCCAACAAACTGTTTAAGAAAGAAGTAAAAGCGATCCTCATGGCTAAATACACATGATCTACTATCCTGTAGCTCTCATGAATCCGCTCCGTAATACCTGCCTGACCCCTTGGTCTACCTGTACTACTTGTATCATGACTTATTTGATTGTATATGTTCCCTCTTCGTATTTTGATGTATTGTTAATGCACCTGTCTGACTTTGCACACTGTACCTACCACCTCAACCATCCCTATTTTTGTACTACTGATGCACCTCAACCATCCCTACTTTTGTACTACTGATGCACCTGTGTGACTATACATCCTGCACGCATCTACCTCAACTATGCCCACCTTGATGCTATCTCCAAAAACACTTGTAGCACGCTTAAACAAGTATATGCTTATTTTTGTACTTTTATATTATTGGCGCAACTGTTTGACTATGCACCCTGTACTACCTCACCTATTATCTACCTCCTGTTTTTTGACCTACCTATGTAATAACTATGCACCTTGTACCTAACTACCTCAACTATTACATGCTATTACTCCATACCCCCCGAGCCCTTGTAAAGCGCTCTGATATCTGCAAAGATCTTGTTCGCGCTATATAAAACTTTCAAAATAAAATAAAGAAAGAAAGAAAAATGTCACTGGCAGCCATTACAGGACTCAGGAACTTAGTCCCCTGTCCTCAAGTTTAAAAAATAAAGGATGTGTGTCCTTCTGGATCCCCCTTGGGGGGATCCAGAAGGACACCACTGGGCCCCCCCACCCGATCCAGCGGGAGAGCAGGGAGAAAAATGCTGGCTGCCATTTTTTTATATTGGAAGGGGGCATTAGTAGGGCCCTGGCGAACACATCCCTCAGGCCAGGTTTATTTTAAGTGGGACGACGACCCACTCCCGAGCCGTTTTTGAACACGGGACACCATTTCCCAGGGCCTGATGTATTTATTTAGGGATGGGGCATGTGGCCTCTCTCCACGATCCATTTTCAGTCCATGGGACCTCGTCCCCCGGGGTCCAATGTATTTATAAAGGGAAGGGGGCATGCAGCCCCATCCCAAAGCTGTTTTCAGCCTGGGACCTCATTCCCTAGGGCCCAATGTATTTATTATGGGGAAGTGGGGCCCCCCGCCCTGAGTCTTAAAAAGGCCCTGAGCTTGCAATGGCCATGGGTACCCTATTACCCAAGGCCCACTCACTTGCTGTGTTACATGGAGCCCACTCTCAGGATACAGTAGTTTTCCTCCCTGCACTAGCACGGACAGGGAAATTAGTTGACTTCCATGTTGCAAGAGCATTTTTAAATATACCGCCAAGCAGGAGCAACCACTAAGTCTGCTCCCAGCCAGCGGAGATTTCAAAATGCACCAGAAGCCTTGTATTTTGTTTCCCTGCCCGCGCTCTTGAGGGCAGGAACACAGAACCTATATTGTTCCCGCCAAGAGGGGGCTAGCAAAAATAGTGGCTCCCTCTGGACAGGAGCAATGCTGGCTTCCATACCACGAGGGCCCGGGGCTTCCCCATGGCCCCCAACGTCTGCTCTTTGGGTCCCCCGATTGACCACAAGGGCACTCACCTATTAATAATGGATGCCCGGGGATAAGGTCTCCTTGGCCATAATAGACTTGGGAAGGGGGCCTTGTGGCTCCCCTACCCTTTTAAATAGGGCACGGGCCAGGATGGTGTCCCTAGGGCCGATGGAGGCTTAGGAAAGGGGGGGATTCATAGCTTTGTTGTATGTAGTTTTGATCAACAAGACTATAAGCACCAGAGTGCAAAGAAAAATGAGTGTACTGCTGGAAAAATTGGGGAAGACCAGCAGGCGGAGAGATGGGGAAATGCTGTGCAGGGGAGCCTATGTGCTGAGAAAGGGGATGGATGGATGCCTTACTCAGAACCACCTTGCATTCAGAAAGCAACTCAAAACGTGGATATTCGACAAGTAACTCCCCACCCTTCTTCAAGCGCCTTGAGACCCTCTGGGTATGTAGCGCGCTATACAAATTTTTGACTTGACTTGACTTGATGGATGGCATGAAAAAATTCTAGCCAGATGACAAAATACCTTATTTCTCTGATGCTAATGTCACTGTCCAAATCACTCTCCATTACTTGTTCCTCCTGCCCCATCATTTCCTGTCTTCCCTTCACCCCTGGAAATAGTATTTGTTCAATAGAAACACTGATAGCCAGTTTCTGACCCCTCAGCAGGCTCTTAGATCCCACTTTACAACCATAAACCTCATCACATCGACTCTCAGCTAGTAGATGATAGTGATGCTTGTTGCGATGTATACTTGAGCCAAACCATGACACCTACGAGCTGCGCCTCTAATAGGACTTCATGTGAGTTTGTTTTAAATAAAACAGCATTTTGCACCAGCATCTAAGCATGACAAGAACTAGCACTGCTTATGTCTTTTCTCATTTAGATTAGAGCTATCCACCGGTACCGATCCTACAGGGCTATTAAGGACAACAAAAAAAAAAAAAGGTCAACCCAAGGCTAGTGACTCTATGAATAGTTGGGTCCAACGAGTACATTTCTGATTCTACTGTAATTGACACTGGAAATGCATAGATAACTTTATAACACATTTTGGGCTCAGTTTTAAATAATTCAGAAAAACCTTCTGGATGCAAAAACATTTCAGAAAGTATCAAGCCATCTGCCTGCTGAACATAAAGTGTCCCATATGGGCCCATTGGGTATTGAACCACCCACCCAACGAGAAGCAGGATCCGATTAAAAAGCATGCTACCTTGGTGGGTGAGGGACCCTATACTTTATAAAAGAATGTTGCCCCAAATAAGGGCAAACCTTACATAGCCTAGAAGAAGCTTAATAGTGCCACCTAAACAACGAACAAAAATGTCTTCTTCCGAATGTCATACTTCATTTTTCTGTGTGGTGGTTTGAGAGAGTGCACGGCGAACCAACCAACCTCTCTTCCCTACTTTTACAATAAACACTTGAGCCAAAATCCTTACCATCCTGGGCATCAGATCTTCACATGCACTGACATATTGTTTTTTTGCCCTTAATGCCTCTAATGAGACAGTATATGACAAGTCTTGTGCAACATCCAACAATACTTCACTCATGGTGTACTGCTGGGTAACAAACGGCGTCACTCTGCAACCATGATGTGCAGTTACTGTCAGCCAAGCTCCTCCGCCCCCTGGAGAGTCTCTTGTTTTCCCACCTGCTTTTCCTCTACATGGCTTTGCTGAGCATCATGGGAATATCTCGAAGAGAAATTGCTCTTGGAAATTCCGTTGTTGTCACTGTGGTTTCCGCTTAATTACGGCATGTTAATGCCATGCTGTGATTACCTGTTCTGCCCCATGTATCCAGGGATTTTCAGATGAGTTTAATTATTCAGTCTTACATAGTTTTTGGAATGACTGAACTTAGAAAGCAGCATACAGTAGCAATGCTAAGGGTGATACTTTTTCCAGTTTGTCATTTGTAAAAGAAACAAGCATTTGCAATGCAATCAGTCCTGCCTTTACGACCTTATATGCATTTAGCTATGCAGCACATTAGCCTGGGTGCTGAAACATCTACTGTTCTTTAACATGGAGGGAAAGTAAGCCCCAAACTCCGTGACACGCCAGGTATGGGAACACGTGGAGAGAAATATTTCCTTTCAGCGGGAAATGGTATAGTTCAAAGCTCTGTTTTTAATATAAAATCAGGGCCTTTGGTGGTCATATCACTGAAAATACAAGATTTGAAAAAAATATTATTGTCTACGGGTGCTTATGGAAGCAATTTCTATGGACTAGAATCTAGAGAATGCTAAAGTGATTCTGGTATTTTACTGACCTCTGCTGGTCGTTTTCTATCAAGACAGTTAAAGAGAGGCAGTTGAAAAGAAAAAAAAGTCCCTACGCGGAAGCTGACAAGTCCTTGGGCTGATCTCTAGAGCCCACAAAGTACATACACATACAAGTATACATACTAAAGTATATACTAAAGTATATACAAGAGGTCTCGAATGCTAAACCTAAAAATACTTGGGCCAAAGTATTGCTCAGAAGCACCTGGCTGGCACTATCCAATGTGGGGGATGCAGAATATCACGGCTGCGTACTGTTGATTCCATCTCACGCCTCCTTCATCCACCACCACGCACCACCTGTCCTAATATTTAACTCCTTCAAGTTCTTTTACATCTATGCTTTCTTTCTGTCACTGGTTTCCCCTCTTTCACTTCCTCCTAAGTACCCCCTTTAGTGCTTTCTCTCTCTTGCTCTGGGTCAAAGTCTGATGAAGAAAAGTATGCAGTGGCGGCTCTTCCGCTAAGGCAGGAGTGTCGCCCCACTGCCAGGAGCAGCAAAGAAAGGAAAAAATAAAGTGATAATAATAGAATGTTATTATCATTTTATTTTTTCCTTCTGCTGCGGTGTGCGTGAAGGGGCGGAGTAGAGCTGCAAGGGAGGAGTGGCAGAACACTCCTGTGTGCAATAACTGTTTTGTCAGCGCTATCCGGCCACCCAAAACAGTCCTGCGCACTCACCTGTTCTCCATGCAGGCTACATTACAGCCTGCTTGGAGAACATGCCCACCCCTACAGACCCTGGTTGAGTGCTGTGTTATGGCACTCAGACCAATCACAATGCTCCATTGGAGCATTGTGATTGGCTTAGGGGCAAGAACCTGGCTGCCTGTTTCCTGTTACGACCTGAAGTCGGACACAGGTGAGCAGGAGAGAAGACGCGGGACCCGGCGGCAGAAAGGAAAGTTTTATTTTGTATTATTATTTTCTTTTATTTTTAAAGATCCCGCCCCCCCACCAGCGAGCCTTGCCAGCCGCCCCTTAAATATATGTGCTGGTCACCAAAAATGAATGCCTGTGGGTCTCACCTGCAGCCACCAGCTCAAATTAAGCACTGAGTATTTCCTACTAGTCGTGAGACATCAAGAGTGAAATGGGTTATAGCGCAAGCAAAGAAACAGCCATTCGTGACGGTGAAATATAGCAATAATCAGGGTTGTGGATTCTGCTGCACTACTGATAACTAAACCCCTCCGCACACCCTCCATACAGGCACTTTCAAGTGGTCTGATTTCATAGCAGTTCAGGCTATAGCCAACTTCAGATCCTTTGCCTATAGCACCAAGATGTGTCAAGAGGCCAAGTCATTCATTGGGGAATGGGCACTACTGTTATTATGCCTTTGCACAGCACACAATCTTCCATTAGTATGGCACTGCAGCACTTTCCAATGGTACAGGTATGATTTTGAAATGTTTTATCACAGTTTAATTTGGTTTTGTGGAGGTGTGCATCCTTCAGGTGAGTATGTCTGCTTTGGCGAGTTGTGGGTTCTGGTTTTTTTGGTGTGTGAGGACGGAGCGCTATACGAAATTGCTTATATAGTTCTGCACTTCCATCCAACCTAGGGTGACCAGGCATCCTGGTTTTTCGTCAGCTGTCCCAGCAGATTTCAGGAAATTAAGCTCACGTCCCGGTTTTTAGAGAGGGTCGGCTGAAAACGGTGGGAGGGGTCTTTTTACGTTTTGCAAAGCAGGGATAGTTGGCTGCTGTCATAAGAAGTCAATTTAATTAACATGAATGCTACTGGCTTTAAAAATAGCATTTTATGTATGTTCTTACTGCCTCTTCTGTAATTCTCTGCTAAGGAGCACTGTCATTCTGTGCGCTGGGTTCAAGTAAAATTGAAGTCCTTCTATTTTTGAGGAAATGTCCCGGTTTTTGGCTTTAAAATTCTGGTCACCCTAGCACAACCTGATGTTGCTTCAGGCATGCCTTGACGGGTATGCAACTTTAATGCCATGGCCAGTTGTTTCAGGCTGTTTACTTTGCAAGTAATTAGAGCGCACTGCTTTTGACCTGTGCAGTTGACTATTCAACAGCGTCAGCTTCCTGCGATCCTGTATGTGCCTAATAAATCCTAGGAAAGTAATTGTCGTGTCAAAATGAGTAAAGCCCCTCAACACTGCCGTATATGCTAACATTTTAGATCACATAAGTGGGAGATTGTGTAAACAAAATCGGGGGAATGTATTTTCGCCATTGACGTTTGTTGAACAGAGGCAATTTTAGGTGGGTGACAGCTAAAATAAATAAAGCCAAAAATAAATAAAGCCATTATGGGCTTTCAAAATCAGAAGACTCTCCCAGACCTGTTGGCATGTATGATCTTCCTGACCGTATTTCATTTTTTTAAATTTGTTTATTGAACAGCTTGTAATATACACAGACAAGCCCCCATGGTGAGGGACCGAGGCTAAAATCAGTATACATAAGTAAATATTTTAGATATGCTGTGGGTCAATTACAACTGGATAAAGATGTGTTATTCTATTTGTCACCTTATCAGTTAAAAACCCTTTTGAAGTCCTCCTCGTGGGAACTAGGGTTTAGACTGGATAGAGATCTCCGGATTTTGAAAAAGGGCATTACCCCAGTTATCGATTCCTGTCTGTTGAGGAAAGCTCAACCATACGTTCAATGGAACATTCCTCATGGCGTTAGACGCCTACTGTTTTTAGTAAGACAGGATTTACTTCCTTTGAAATCACTCTTATCCAGATGGCATGGCTCTTCAGCGGTCTGTGATTTTTGTCATATGTATGATCAAGATTTGTCTCATGTCATTTTTGTTTGTCCAGCCCTGATGTCTTATAGGCGAAGATGGCTTAGACCCATCTGCCTTCAATTGAACATTTTGTCTGCTCCTTCTTTTAGTGCAGCTATGATCAATCCTCCTAATGAAATGTTTTGTTTCAAACTGTACATTTTTTTAAATGTTTCCTGAATTTGTATTAATTTGGTAATTCAGAGGTCCTAATTGTTGTGTATTCTTATTCTATGTACCTGTCGATATTTTATTTTAAAGATTTTATTGTATGTATTTTATGTCTTTTATGTGGATCTCGTAAGAGTTCCGATATCATAATAAACTTGAAACTTGTATACATAAGTAGCATAAGCATTTTTTTAATCATTAAAACAACACCCCTCAAACTTCCCGTGCCCCTCTCCCCCCCCCCCCCTTCCCCCCTCACGGCTCTGTAGATGGTACTTTGACCCCATAGTAGCATATCATCAAATACGGTCAATTCCCAACTTTAGAATATTCCTACTGTTAAATACATACAGCAAGGACATCAAAATACATCACCTATTGCACATCAGGGTTACTTAAGAAACACAGAGATAGAGGAGCCCAGAAATCCTTAGGGCGTGAAGACTCTCGGAGCTCCTCATCGTAAACCCCCAATTGTTCTTTACAGTATAGTAAGTCCCGGATCCACATTTTTAGTGTAGGGGTAGATTTAGACCCCCAGCATTGCGCCACAGCCCTCTTAGCAAGTAAGGTGTAAACAGCCACTCATCTCCGGTTGCAGGGCTTAAGATTTTTCACCCAACCTAATAGTCAGACATCAGGGAAACACAACACGGGTTCAGATACAACTCCTGTGAGCATATTAGTGACCTTTGACCAGAATTGGTATATTCCCACACAGCTCCATGAAAGATGCAGAAAATCAGCATCCCCCTGCCCACACCGAACACAACAGGCATTTTCCCGCAGACCAAAGCGCTTCAGCTGCATTGGTGTGTAGTATAACTGGTGCAAATATTTAAAGTGTATTATTTCATTTGCTGTCGTGAATGATGCATGTGCAAGGCTGCTGCTGTATTGAGAGGCCATCCCAAGAACAGGAGCTGAGTGTTCATGAACCCAGGGGAAGTCAGAATCTAAGTTATGGATGTAAACTGAGAAGAGCCACTCCCAGCTGATTACAATAACACCCCTCAGAGAGCAATCACAACCAATCAGGTTGTTCCAGAAGACCCAAAAATCACGACTACTTTCATCAAATTCATTTGCAATGAAAATGGATCTTCATGAAAATATACAAAGGCATTAACAAGATTCATAAAATATACCACATATCACAATTCAATCAAATGTGTGAAATAAGGAGAGAACCATCGCCCGCCCGTGAGTGAGGTGTGCATCAGAAAGACATAAAAGGTATCATTAAACAGGACTCATTACTTTCCTCATAAAGAGTAAAAGGATACCTTTAACCAATATTTAAAGTATTGTTTCGGAACATCGGTCCTTAAAAGTTTGGATAGGTATGGAACAAAATACAGTCAGAGGTTGCCAACTCACAGAAGGCTCGAGCCAGATGCCTGGCTCTGGCAAGGCTCGATGTCTTCTTAGGCCTTCGAGCCGAGCCATCGTTTAACTTCTTCCTGCCAACCATGCTCTAACCTCACGTGCCAAGAAGTAAAGATGGAGCAGTGATATTTAATGTAAACGAGAGATATACCTGTTTAATGGCTGAAATGAACAACGTGAAACCAGAAAAGAATGGATGAATCCGGCACCCTCTCTCAACTAAACTGTATAATCCTTGGCAACTATGTTATTTCTTCGTTCTTTCTTTTCCTTCAACATCTCATATGAAAGCGCCTTAAAATAAAATTTTATTTAATAGACCATAATGTTGCTAAATGTATAATACCAGTCTAGGCCACATATAGGGTCCACTGACTTGCCTCTTAGTTCGGTAATGGCATCTTTATCAGGTTGGAGGGGACATGAATGTTTCTAAATTAATGTTTAACAAGCAATGGCAGTGCCAATAGGTCTGACTTTAATGTGCTGCACTCGCATTCACACATACACACAACTCACCCTGCAACCACTTGGGGTACACAGCTCACTCACCCTGCATCTGCTGGGAGTACAACGATCATCATGCACTAACACAGGCATACCCCTCCTGCTACAGTCACAGTACAACCTGAAACACTCAGACAAGCACAACCCTCACAATACTCACACAGGCACACCCATCACTGTACACTCAGGCACAAATCGCTACACTTGTTGAAAAACTCCACTCCCTTTGTACTCCCAATAAACACTTGACCCTGCCCTTAGACAGAATAATCACCATGCATTCACACAGGCATGAGGCTTACCCTACACTCCCAATAGCATGCCACTTGCTGTACATTCATACACTCACACAGGCACACAACACTCCCCTCCCCTTGCACTTCCAATAATACTAAGTACCAGCGCTTAGAAACATTATCCCACACTCACTCATGCATACCTCTTGTCCATCACTTACAAGCACACTTCTCACCCTGCTGGAAATGGAAACACAAAAGTGCCCACAGAGCCAATGCGTCCTGAAGATATCGACAACATCTTTATGCTACATTTGAAGGTATAAATGAGAGCAGAGAGTGGGTTGTGAGCTTAAGGAAGTGTGCTGGGCAATAAACAAAATGTGCCTAACACTCTGGATTACCCCTTGGTCAATGGTGATAGTAAAGGCAGGAAAGAATAATGTTCAGTAGGAAATCATTCGCTGAGTGCACTGACCACTCAAAGGTGGTAAATTGTGTACCAAGAGTGGGAACACAACCGCGGGCACAAGACAAGTCAATGGGTAAGTCGCAGTTGCAATTTTATAGAAGAAGGGCCCTTCCCAGTGGACCCTGAACAAATTTTGAGGAAGACAGATGTTTGGAGGGACACCCACCCGTGGATACCCTAGGAACCAGGATACCTACACCAGGGAAGCAGGGTGCATAGGTGTGAAGTGGCATCGGAAACCGCCATCAAACCCAATGGAGGATTTCCGTAAGATGCCCCTGCTGGAGAAGGTGAAAGTGTCCGGTGGAACCCAAAGGTGGATTCAAGATGAGAAGTACCTGCAAGCAGAGGGGACAAAGTCTATGCCACTGAGGAGTGACCAGGAGGCACGGAAGACGAATGCCCACCGATGTTGGGTGCTCCAGAAGAGCTGACAGTGACCTTGAAGCTGCAACTGTGCAGACCAGGGACGCTGTGGAAGACCAGGAGCCATTAAAGATATGTCCCATGTCAGATGTTGAGAGGTCGGTGTCCGTCAGTAGCACCAACAAGCCTTGGCAACTGCAAACAACGTGGAAAGTGAAGAAGGTGCAGGGTCAGGACCAGCAAGGTCCAGGTGACTCAACACAAGCAGGCAAGTGAGAGCAGGCCCGAGTAATCAAGGGAGCCCACTGAAATCAAAGAAGACCCTCAAGAGGACCCACAGGCCGGAGGCACTGGAGTCGCGATAGGACCTTAAGCAGCTCACCAAAGATACAAGCCCACGATGCAAGTGTTGTGGTGAGGATGAAGACCTTGGTCACAGGAGATGCTTGAAATCAGAGCTACTTGGAGATTGAAGATGTTGGTGGAAGGAAGCCAACATGCCTTTGCAACAGCAAGTCAACATAGTGCAAAGGGGTTCAGTTCCTGCGGCTCCTACCAGGGATACTGGCCTCAAACTTGGTGAGAGGACAGGGCAGGCCTCAAGGGATGTGAAGAACTACCACCTGTATTGCTGAGCCTTTTGGAGTCCGCTGGAGCCCAGGATCAGCAGGCCGGTCAGAGTAGTTGTAGTGCCTGCAGATGCAGGGAAGTGACTCCTTCACTTCAAGGGAGATTCCTTCAGGTGTCGTGGTTGTCCACACTCCTTGGAAGTTTCCTGTATGGAGCACAGGCACAGACGCTGCAACAGATGAGCAGGGCAAAAAAACCAGGAACAGCAGGAGTCTTCCCAGTTGCAGTCTTGATGCCCAGAGTGAAGTCCAGAATGCCCAGATGGTCGAAGATGAAGTGGTGTCTTGAAATTAATCTTGTCCCACGACAAGTCTAGGGACCCACCCACATGTAAGCACTTAAGTACCCTAAGACAAGGGTTGGGGAAATTCAAAGTTCCCTCTCAGGGGAGGGGTTGGACAGTGGGGAGGATACTTCCATGTACTTTGTCCAGTTTCACGCTCCCTGAGCTGGTTTGAACTGGACTATGCAAGGAGGACACCAAATGTGCCCTTCAAGCAGACTGAGTGGCACTGGCCAGCGCCACCACCCTGTCCCAATACAATAAAACCATGTCTGGGAAGTGGTCACACTGTGACAGGATACCTAATGTTCTGCCTTCCCCTGCTCGAGTCTGGCTCAGCAGCAGGGGGGCAGAATCGTGTCTCTGGCCGTAAGCATCTATGTTGTGCTGTCTGGGTCTGGAAGACTGGTACAAAAGGGGGAGGTAATGGACGGAGCATCTGAACCAATCAAACATTCACACCCAGTCAAAAGATCTGGGTTTAATCCATCACCGTTCTTTAGCCCATTCTGCCACCCCAGTTCAGACATGACTATATGCAAATCAGTCTGACCCTGTGCCTCATGGGAACAGTCCAGCCCGAACTGCCAAGCCATGCCTTCCCTGGACCGGAAACAAGCTTCCGAGGACCGGTTTCTGGCATTCCAGCCGTCTTCAGCGGGGCTTGCTTGACTCCAGTGGCAAAGTGAGCAAGGGACTTACGTATGAGCATACCCTGCCACACTTATGGCGGCCAAAAGCGGTACAAAAGGGGGTGGTAATGGACGGAGCATCTGAACCAATCAAGCACTCACACCCAGTCAAAAGATCTAGGTTTAATCCATCACCGTTCTTTAGCCCACTCTCCCACCCCAGTTCAGACATGGCTATATGCAAATCAGTCTGACCCTGTGCCTCATGGGAACAGTCCAGCCCGAACTGCCAAGCCATGCCTTGCTTGGACCGGAAACAAGCTTCCAAGGAACAGTTTCTGGCATTCCAGCCGTCTTCAGCCCGGCTTGCCGAATGGTAGTTCGGGCTGGACTGTTCCCATGAGGCACAGGGTCAGACTGATTTGCATATGGCCATGTCTGAACTGGGGTGGTGTGGAGTGCAAAAAAACGATGGATTTAGGACCAGATCTCTGTACTGGGGTGAATGTATGACATTGTTCTGAATTCTGTCCATCACCTGTGGTTTTTGAATTTGTCACCCCGAGTGGGATGGGTATGCTCAGACGTGAGTCCCATGCACTCCACACCACTGGATTCAAGCAAGCCGGGCTGAAGACTGCTGGAATGCCAGAAACCGGTCCTCGGAAGCTTGTTTCAGGTCCAGGGAAGGCATGGCTTGGCAGTTCTGGCTGGACTGTTCCCATGAGGCACAGGGTCAGACTGATTTGCATATGGCCATGTCTGAACTGGGGTGGTGTGGAGTGCAAAAAAACGACAGATTTAGGCCCAGATCTCTGTACTGGGGTGAATGTATGACATTGCTCTGCATTCTGTCCATCACCTGTGGTTTTTGCATCTGGAAGACTGGTACCAGCAGCACTGAAGGCCTACCCAAGGAGATTTACAGTATATGGAATGGTACCTATAATTCCAACATGTTTGATACAAAACATGACAGGGTTCGTTACAGCCAGTTAGAGATGGGCATCACGTTATGATGCATGGCCATTCTATGTATTGTAATGGTTGATGCACTTACAACCCAGGTGAATGGACTACTAAGGTTGTAGGGTGTCGTACTCATGCAGTGGCACCCTCACACTTAGAACCAAGCCCCCTGCCTTCAGGATTGAAAGGCCTGCTTTAGGGGTTACTTGTAGGTTTTAAATACAGTGACCTTAGATATAGGGACACCTATATCTTTTGTGAGTGGTGCTAGCACCCGCTTACACAGAATGCAATGGTAGGCCTGTAGTTACAGTTTGAGTGGTCTCCTATGGATGGCATAATACATGCTTTAGCCCACGGGGGACCCCTGGCGTACCTATGCCCTGGGTACCTTAGTGCCATATACTAGGAACTGATAAGGACACACCAGTATCCAATCTGGGATGTACCTAAGTACTTACCATAACCAATTTAGGGGAGAAAGCACAGAGACGAGGGTCCTGTTTAGCAGGATCCCAGTCAGACTAGTCAGAAACAGCATAGCACCAGGCAAAAAGTGGGGATAACCATAAAAGCAGATCCTACTTTCCTACATACCCTTTTTTCACTCTACATATTTCACCATATGAATTGGCCTACACTCGGTCCACAATGAAAAACCACTGTATGGTGCAACTCAGTTGTTGGATATGGAAACCTTGGGTTCTTGGGGAACCTACAAACCCTATATATTACCGCAACCAGTAGGGCCTTTCGGACCTAAAGGTATATTGCCTTTGTAAATCGCCCATAGTGAAAACAGTTACAGATGAAAAGATTGTCAAAATTGAGTTTCGTGGGGAGAACCTTAACAGAACTACACATGACCCCTTCATGAATTTGGAATTTAGTCTTCTGTTCAGAAATGTATAGCTTTCCTGGATCACACACTGGTTTCACACTAGTTTCTACCATAAACTGGAAATGGGTTGAGAGCACACAAAAATACGAAAAATGGGCTATCTCTGTGAAAAATTCCAAAACTGTGTTAAAAAATATATCTTTTTATTCAGCTCCACATGTTCCTGGAAGTTAGGAAGATGGTGACTTTAGCACAGCAAACCATTTGTTGATGCTAGTTTTAGAAAAAAAAAGCAGATACTTTTATCCAGAGCACTTTTTTCCTATTTTTCACCCAAAACTCAAACTTTTGCCATATTTTTCCTATTTTCTCAGTTCCCTCCAGGGCAATCCACAAACCCTAAATACCTTTGGAATCCTCAGGGTGCTGGGAAAAAAGGGATGCAGATTTGGTGTGGATACCTTATGTGGAAAAAAAGTTATAGAGCCCTAAGGACGAACTACCTCAAATAGCCAAAGAAGAGCTCAGCACTTGGGAGGGGGAGGCCCAGCAGTTAAAGGGTTAATACGATAAAGATGACTGAAAGATGAAGTTGTTGAAATTAATTTTATTAAACATCTGCCCGCTGAATGACATCCTTCACAAAAATATGAACTAACAAGTACAGGCAGTGCTTGAAATGGAACAATACAAGTGCAGATACTCCTTGCCCCCAGAGTACCTCTTTGCTGCTTAGACGTGCCTGTTATTCTCCCATTAAAAGCATTGGATTGGTGCTGAGAAGTGCTGTTACTACCCATTCCAAATTAAAGAAGTGCCAGTGCTAAATACCTGATAGCACCTGCCCATTTAAAGCACTGAGTACAAGTAACTGATAAAGCTGAACTAGACAAAAAGAAGCAAAATTGACCCTTTGACTCTGAGCTTAGTTTGAATACGAGTCTTACCTTGTTGTTTCAAAAGTCTCCTCCTCTGCCAGCCTCCATTCTCCACGTCTGGCGCGGGTCCCAGTGCTTCTATAGCATTTAGCACCCTCGACACAGGCAACTCAAACGGCGCAGCGCTGTGGTTATGACTGCTCCCCGGTGGCTCCCTCTTGAGAGAAGGATCCCTGCTTTACTTGCTGGATTGGGAATTTTCTACTCATCAACGTTACACTCATAAGTATACAAAACGTCCACCTAGAAAGAAACAGGCGTATTAATCTATTCTCTGCCTGTGCCTAGCACGCACAGACCTGACTGACTCACCAGGCGCTCCGTAAAGAGTTGTGACGCCAATAACAAAATTAAATAGCGCTATACCAGATGAGATAAATAGAATAAAGCTTGCCGACTTCCGGAAACCTTGGCCGGTAGTTCAGGTGATGTGCTTAAAAGGGAATTAAACTCCTCGGTGGCCACTCGCCCAGAAAACAACCAATCTCACCAAAGATGAAGTGAAGGTGCGGCCCTTTCGAAGAGCGGCACGCTCAAAGAACGGTCCATGGAGTCTACCGAAGCAGGAGGGAGGCTGCGGCAGCACCTGAGTCCCTGACAACTGTTGCCGCCTCCTCTCGGAGCCGCGCGGCTCCATCCCTCCCCGTAACCCTCCTATGCGACCTGCAGGCGGCAGGGCAGGTGTCGCGCGCTGCAGGGCAGGCGTTGCGCGCGCAGGGCCCAGCTGGACACTCTGGGACCCTGTCACACCTCATTGTGCGCGTGATGTACGCACTATGACGTCACGTCTCAGCGCCGGGGCAACAGATCAGCCGAACAATGAGCAGCGATAGGGCGCGCGAGGCGCTCCCTTGTTTATTTCATTACTTGTGAAGGTAAAATCCATGTTTTTAACTTCTTTTAATATAGCGCATCATGCCTCTTGATTTGGCGGATAAGGGCTGGACGCAATATTTTATTTTATTTACATCAGTGCTTTAAATGAACAGGTACTGTCTGGTACTCAATATCTGCACGTATTTAAAAGTTAACAATTAGGAATAAATGGGAGAGATGGGTTTCGGTGAATTCACTGCAGAGTTCATTTGGTGGCTCTGGTATACCTTGTCCCGCACTGTGTGAGCCCTCTCACTGTGGTGCAATGATGCATGCCTTTAGCAAGAATTTACAGTAATATCACCTCACGTTGTACGAACGTCTTGTGCCTATTTGCACCCATCCTGTTTGATACTCCATGTCCCAATCTCACCCTCTCATGTACTTGCAAAAAACAGATGCTCTCTGGCTGTCGTTGTCTCACAATCTCAGCCAATTTTGCACTCAGCAGAGCTTTAATTATCAGGCAACCAGGTGGTGTCGCACTTTCAGAGGCTCACCCAGAGCCCCCCCTCCAGTGTATCTCATTCACAAGTTGACACCTATGCCATTGAAAACAGGGCTGAAAAACACGTTTACGTTTCGAAATGTACTCCAATGTGTACATCTACACACCCCCTGCACTGCAGGCCTGCCTTCAGATACTTTCATGTCGCACACCTGCCACAGAAATGGAAGGCTGTATCAGAGGGATGCCTACAAGGGCTAGTTTCAGGCCTTTAAGTGGGATTGAAAAACTGGGGGGACTCTCAAAGGGGCGTTGCGATGCAATTAAGGGAGTAGTTTAAGAACACCTAAGCTAAAAATCTGTGCTTAGCATAGTGTGCCGACCTACTGGTATTTTGCCGCTTCTGTCATTGCATCCAGATATATATTACAAGTAACATTACACCTACAACAAGCCAGGACTTTGTCAATGGTTGTTATTTACATAAGATAAATAAGCAACAACTATGGCTTTGTTGTATATTATATTGATTCAATATAATATACAACTAGTATACAGCGGCATGGATTAGCAAATTTGGCGGCACAAATATGGAAAATTAGCGGCACAAATATGTAAATTTAGCGGCACTTTATTTTACTCATAATCATTCATTTTCAGCTTTAAAACAATGGAAACTGTTTTAGCAGAGCATTCCACTTTGAAATAGGCCCTGATGTGATGTTATTCCCTTTGATGTCCCTTCCACGAACCCCTAGCATTTTAGTGAATTGACGCCCATGCTCCAGTTGCTGCCAAGACCTGGAAAGACCTCCTCCCCCCAGCTCTCTACAGACCCCTCGACTGCCAGACTTCAGTAAGAGACTCAAGACCTGGCTCTTCAATAGAGACCATGTGCCCAGATGCCCCTACGGGTGACAGTGTTGCGGTTTACAAATGCTGTTTGACTGTAACTATCAGACCACATATTTGAATTCAGTCTTCGGTTAACCTAGCCTATATTCACCTACTCTCCTATTGTGAACAGATGCAGGATCGGTCCGTCTAGAAGAGCAACCAGGAGAGGGCGGCTTTAAGTGGGGATTATTCTACCCTTTTTTTTAAAGAAATATTTCCATAAAAATGGTTGATGTGACTGGTGTCGTCCCTCCTACCTTCCTGAAGCCTGTTTGCTTGACTTTCTTTCTCACTGGAGTAGAATTTAGGGTGTTGTGTCTGACGTAACAAGAGGATGTGAACGGTCAGTTGATCATAAAAATGTCAGACCTGTACTTGAATCTACTCTCCCCCACTGGACCAATTTGTGTGACCCTTGGCAAATCACATCCACCCGTTTCTCAACTCCTTTATCCGCCAAATACTACAAAGGCTTATACGCAGGCTAAACGCCAGGTAGCCATATACTTCATATAATTTCATATCCTGGATGGATTCTTTTGATCATTAGACTTAAATTAGTGTGCCCTACTTGAACCTTTTAGGCAGGAGTGTTACGAAGAGGCTTAGAATCCTGCAGGAGCCGCTGCACCACAAGAGAGCTGGAATGTGTGATGCAAACAGAACCAGCTTTTCTGACCGTGGCTTTCTATCCCTGGCTTTGACCAGGTGCAGGATTGAATGGTTGAGGTAAATATTTCAAGGTGATCGGTGTGATGTTGAACTCCTAAAAGCAGAACTGCAGATCCAGGTTAATTTACAGAATGTATGCTCAGATTTCTATATGTTTTCTCCCTGGTCATAAGTAAAGCAGGAGTCCAAGGCTGATAAAAAATAAAATTTTAAAAGAAAAACTAATAAAAAATAGTAGTGCTATTGAAGTCCATGCTCAACAGCTGAGCACTGATTCTGGCTCCACCATTCCTTGCAAGGGTCAGACTCCTTTAAATGTTGGTCCTTAAATAAGCTGTCAAATTTTGCTTAGCGTGCAAGTTTGCTGTTTTTCAGTGTTTAGATAAGCCTAGTTACATATCAATGTCTGATAAAAACTGCTATGTCGTGTACAAACCAAACAACAAACTAACTTTGACCTGCACTTGTGCTGGCTGTCCATGTAGGTACTTCTTTCTTATTGACTGAACTCCTCTGGTGTAACCGTAAAGCGGACCTTTTTTGTCACAAATCTTTACCTTCATTACCAAGAATCGGTTGTCAAGCTAAGGTGATCACGCTACTTCCGGTCCGCCAATTCTTAGGGTCTCATGTGTAGGGGTGTAACGCTCACTTCATGCATCCAAATTTAATGGCGCCGAGGTACTCTTAGAAGCAGCTGGGCACTTTAAAGAACTGTATCATTAATGTATTCAAATGTTCAGCCTCTCCTCTATTTTAAGAGTCTGGCTATAGTGCCGCTTGGAGTGCCCAGTGCTAGATTTAGCGTCCCTCCTTTCATGCGCCACGTGCCTGGTGCTCCCTCCTCAGGTCACAGTCTCTTCCTCGGGAGGGGCTTCCCGGCCCGGAAGGCCAGCATTCCTGGCGCAGATGCTGGCCTGGGCCGTAGGCTGTCAGGGGCTAGCTCTGCCATGGAGATGTTAATGCCCTGTGAGCGCATTTTTTCAAAAGTGCCGATTTAGGTAGGAGGGACGACACCTGTCACATCAACCATTTTTATGGAAATATTTCTTTAAAAAAAAGAGTAGAATAAGCCCCCTTAAAGCCACCCACTCCTGGTTGCTCTTCTAGACAGACCGATCCTGCATCTGTTCACAATAGGAGAGTAGGTGAATATAGGCTAGGTTAACCGAAGACTGAATTCAAATATGTGGTAATACAGAAAGAGATGGAATGAGCGTAGGAAAGAGAGAAAACGGGAGCCTAACCAAGAAAAAGAGAGCTTGAGTGGGTAGGGAAGAGAAACTGTTTGAAAGGAGTGGGGAAGAAAGGAGATAAAGAAAGAACGTTTGTGCGTGTGTGTGTAATTAAAAGTACTTATTTGTGGCATGTGGCAGAGGCTGACAGGGCAGTCTTACAGCATGACACGTGATGATACTCCGAAATGGAAACCCCCTGCTTTTTCATGAACAGAGACATTTATGACACTAATTACCAACATGTATTTTGAGTGTTATATTGTTTGAAACTGGCATCTCTTTTGGATCTATTTATTGCTCGATAAAGTGCATGGCAACACACTGTCAAAAATAACAAAAATCCAACACAATGGGTGACTAAAAAAACACAGACCCCTACTCATTCTATTAGTGAGTAAATATTTTTTACCAGATCTTATCGGCAGCGTCATAGTACTTGCGAGCCTCACAGGTGATTTGTCCCGCTTTATAAATAGTGGATTTAAATCAACACCGTAAAATGGGAACAACAACAATATCATTCTGTTGAGCCCAAAGTCAGAAACCTTACCAAAGCCTTCTAGAAGCCAAACAGACAGCCTCTATTTATGCCACACAGTTCTGCAGCCACTTATCTCCCAAGACTGCTACCTTTGCTATGTAATTTCTCTCACCAGGGAAAAGATGAAGTAAATTTTTAAACACGATGATTTTTGTTGACTCAGTTCTTGCTTTGGCTCTCCAAGCCAATCCTGATCCCAGGCTTGGAGCTGGCTCTTCTTTATCCATGAAATCTCAGGGTTTCTCACTGCCAGTCAACTGTGCTGGGGATATCCGGTCACACGCCTGTCCTATCAAACTCCATACTGTATGCCTTGGTTACTGCTGGATGAATGATTGCACGGGTGGTTCAAGTTGGTGTTTGTTGCTGGCTACTCTGGTGTAGGTGTGCTTTAGCACACACTACATGTTACAAGTTTTCTATCACATTTTGAATGGAATGGTGATACAATTGATATTTTCATATTTGTATTTTCTTCTTTCCTTTCCTTTCTGTGTTTCTACTATTACAATATTTAAGAATTTAGAGTTATATATGAATTCTCATGACAATACCCCTTAAATGAGAACAGTTGTGTGTGGTATAAATTGTTATTCCAAAGTGGTTGTGACAATTCTTATATCATTTATTCACACACAGGTAGAAGGAGACATCAAACTGATCTATTATCTCCATGGGAACTGCTCAATTTTCTACACTGGAAAATCCTTTCTTGTTTCAATTCTATCCTCACACACTAAATAGTCTCATGCTTCATCATAGGGTGCGCATTGACATTCTGACGAAGACCAACGTGAAGAATGGAGCGAAATTTGTTTTTTCTTTGTTATTGTCAGATATTGATGGATTAGTGGAAATCCCTCTGTCCCATCTGAGTCAAGGATCCTCTCAACACACACATTTCCTGTAGATAAACATTTTTCGTGTGATATATATATAGTCAAGGTTTATAGGCATAGTTGAGCTTACTATGCACATCTTTTGGAATCAATCATTTTTATTGTGCAGCACAACAATTCAGAACACAGCTCAGCTGCCTACATCCGCTGGCCGGCAGAGCGAAGTCCAGAATCAATAGACACAGCGTTCGGGCCTACATCCCGGAGTGCGACCCCGCGAGGGAAAATGTTATGCCGTAATGACCAGCCAATGCAAGTACAAAGCTATCGCTTTTGAGTACAAGAAAAAGAACAAACAAAGACAAAGGAAACCCCAAGAGGGAGCCCACTCTCTTACAACCCTCTTCCCTCCAGCGCTGGAAGATCGGGGATGCACATCCCGGGGGGAAATCCAGATTATCCACAATAGGCGTCATTGGGGACGGGAAAGTAGTCCAACCCTTGCGCCGTGCCAATTGATCCCAGGCCTTCAGTGTCGGTGACGTCACCGGGGAGGAGTAAAGACCCCAAGCCCTGTGCTTACAGGGAAGCCACAGCTCACTCCAAATATTGCACCGCCACCGTTTGATCCATGAAATTCCAATGTTTACTGGACCAAGGCCTATTCCACTCAAGGACAAACCGCAGGCATGCTGCCTGAAAATATGCCTTCAGCAAGGGGAACCTATCCCACCACTGGACTTAGATGCCGTGATGAGTGATAAGGCAAGCCGTGGCCTCTTATTGCTCCATAGAAACTTATTAATGAGCCCCTGTAGCTTCGGGAGGACACCCGGTGGAGGGGTCAATGGGAGCATCTGAAAAAGATGCAGGATACGGGGGAGCCCTGTCATTTTGATTGCCGCCAGCCTACCGTACCAGGACAAATTAAGACAGGACCCATCTGACAGTGATTTGGCCGCCTGGTCCACCAGCAGCTTGTAATTAAGAGAAGCGTTTTTGCTATAGATGGGGTGAGACGGATGCCCAGGTACGTAATATCGGAATGTATCCACTGATTGGCAACGTCCTGTTGCAGATCCAGCACCTCAGCGGCAGGGACGGATATATTAAGTATCTGCGATTTGGAAAAGTTAACTTTGTACCACACTACCTTGCCAAATTCGAGAAGCTCTGCCGACAGGTGCCGCAATGAGGAGTGGGGCTGCGTGAGCGAGAGGATCACATCATCAGCGTACAAGCTAATTTTGTGTATGTCCGTGCCGAACCCGATCCCCGCAATACCCCCGTTAGATCTTACCCGCTGAGCAATAGGCTCCTCATATAGCTCAAAAAGCAACGGGGACAAGGGGCACCCCTGCCGTGTCCCTCTGGTAATAGGGAAGAGGGCAGATCAGCACCCATTCACCCGCACCGCCACCTTCGGAGCCGCATACAGGCAGCTGACCCACCGCACAAAGTTATCCCCCAGACCGAAGGCCTTCAACAGATACTTCCAGTCTACGCGGTCAAAGGCCTTCTCCACGTCAATAGATAAGAGGAAGTCCTGTGTGCGGGAACGGTGGACCAGATCTGTGAGGTGCAGAAGCTTTTTAGTGTTATCCCCCCCTTGCCGCGTTGGAATAAAGCCCGCCTGGTCAGGATCTATTACGCCATCCATCACTGGGCTAAGTCGCACCGCCAGGATACTGGCAAAGAGCTTAGCATCAATATTAAGGAGCGAGATCGGGCGACACGATCCACATTCCGTAGGATTCTTCCTGGGCTTGGGGATGACTGTGATGGACGCCTCCGACATGGAAGGTGTCACCTCCCCCACCTCCAAAAAGGAGTTGAAAAGGCGCGTTAAAAAGGGAGCCAGCTCCACACAATAGGTTTTATAAAAAATGGCAGAGAAGCCATCCGGCCCAAGGGATTTGGCCAGTTTCAAGCGCGCAATCGCGGATATGACCCCCTCAATACATATCGAGGAATCCAGAGCATCCGCCGAGGCCCTAATAAGAGGTGTAACAGCGCAGGATGCCAGATAAGCTGCCACCCGCTCAGAGTCCAATGCCTCCCCCTGGTATAAGGTCTGATAGAACTGCCGGAAGGATTCTACGATGAGGGAGTCAGTGGTATGCTCCACTACGTGAGAGTCCCCAATGGATTGAATGGCCGATTGCTGCGCTAGCGCTCTCAACTTGTGCGCCAACATCCGGCCCCTTTATCCCCGCTAAGGTAGAATTTGTGCTGCACGCACAGAAGGGCGTGCTCCGCTCTATCTAGATCAAGGTGCTTCAGCATACGTCTCTTTGTCTCCAATTCCCTCCATACGCGCAAGGCACCTGTCTTCTTATGTATCGCTTCCAGGGCACCCACCTCCTTCTCTAACTCCACGCGCTTCTTCTTAGGCACCCGTGCATATGTCGCAGACAGCACAATAAACTACCCCCCGGACCGCCAGCTTGAGGGCTTCCCACACCGAAGCTAAGGACACGCCATCCTGATCATTGTTAGCGATCATTGGTGATAGCAGCTCTGATTTGAGTGACTGCAGACTCCGAATGAAGGAGAGAATCTCGGAGACGGCGCCGGGCGCTGACCACTACAGGTAAGCATGACTGTAATAAGCGCATGGTCTGACAGGGAGCGCAGGGTGATAGTTGCTGCTGACAGATGGGACAAAAGAGAGGACGTAGCCAAGAAATGAACTAAATGCACATACGTTTTATGGGCCGAGGAGTAATAAGTGTAAACCCGATCAAGGGGAAGTTGGACCCGCCACACATCATGAAGCCCACCTTCCAGCAACCATTGCCTCCCCCCGCGACAGGGCCCCCGCCTGATGTGACCTCAACTCAGATCTATCAAGCCCGCGTCCATTACTATATTCAGATCCTTCCCCACCAGCACAAACGCATCTGGAAAAGCAAACACCTCAGTGAGAGCTGCCATCAGGTGGGCTCTTGGCGTTCGTTTGGCGCATACAGTGACCCCACTGTCAAGGTCGTGTCCTCCCATTGCACCCGGACAGCCACAAACCGCCCTCTGATGTCAACCACTTGGGATAGGATCTTGCAATGCGCCCGCGCATTAAAGAGAATAGCTACCCCATGTTTCTTCGCTGGACCCGCAGACCAAATTTTCACAGGGAACCGCTTATCCTTCATCCTCCTAGTATCCCTAGAGAGGAGATGAGTCTCCTGCAACAGGCACACATCCCCATCGGCATTCTCCAACAAGGAAAGGATGGCCGCACGCTTGACAGGGTTATTTAGGCCTCTAACATTCAGGCTTAAAATTTTCAGATCTCTACCCATAGCCCCTAAATGGGAGGGAAGTGCCAGTACAACATCCTAGGACAGGAGCACTGAAGGAAGCACAGGAAATGAGCAGCATGCCCGGTCTACACCTAACTACCCTGAGAACTGATGCGGAGCCCCAAAAACAACCCCATCCCAAATCCAACCCCCAAAACCCCCACAAAAATACTGAACCACAGAAACAAAGAAAAATGTCAAAAGTCCTTCAAGCTGACCAAAGTCTGGCAGAGGAATCAATCTGTGGGGAAAACGTGGCGCCATCCCAGAACCTCACCCAGTCCTGATACAGGGCACCTCCACTCCACAAGGACAAAAGTAAGAGCGGAAGACCCAGTCTCACCCCCCCATGTATCACCTCCGGTGCCGCAGAAGAACCCAAACTGTGCCAGGCAAGCAATCCTCAAGGGACACTCTCATTGTCGGTCACCAGCGCCACCGAGGAGAAAGCCACCTCCCTCTCTTAAAGGCTCGCAGATAGGTCAGACTTCATCGGTGGAGGTGATCTTCCAACTCTCTGCCACTCAGTGGAGCGTCTGCGCCGCCGAGAAGGTGACCCGGTTGATTCGGCCTGAGCAGCAGACCTCCCCAATCCTAAAGCCTCGTAAGCTGCCTCCAGCGAGCCGATGTGTAGAAGCTTGCCCTTGAACTTAAAGATGATGCGAAATGGGTGCCCCCACGAGTAGGGGATGCCCTGTTCCCGCAAATGGGCCGTAATAGGGCGGAAGCTCCGGCGTTTGACAAGAGTGGAGGCCGCCAGGTCTTGAAATAGAGCGGGTTGATGCCCACGAAACTGCCCCGGATTGAGGTCTCGCGCTCTACGGAGAATCCGTTCCTTGATCTGAAAATCATTCACACCTACCAAGATGTCCGGTGGGGGAGCTTTGGCACCTCTCAGCAGCCAACACGATGTACACGATCTAGTTGAATGTCCAGATCATCCCCCTCATCAAGGATTTGTCGGAACAACGCCTCCACATACTCCCGCAAACTGTCCCCTTCCCCTTTCCATGGGACCGCACGAATTCTGATATTGTTTCTCCAGGAGTGGTTTTCCAAGTCCTCGGTGTGTGCCTGCAGGTCTAGGTTTTGTTCCGTGAGGCGGAGAATGTCTTACTGAAGCTGATGAACCTCATCGGCAGTGCCCAGGTCACGTTCCTCCAGGGTTCTCACCCGCTCCCCAATAGCGTCTTCATCTCGCCGCATCTCTCGCACGTCAGAGGAGAGTTGGGAACGGAGTTCTAAGATGTCCTCCTTATTGGCAGCAAAGAGCTTCAGCATAAAGGCCTTAGTTGCAGGCCATTCGCATCCTCAGGCTGCGAGGATTGGCCATTTGACTGCGAGGCAGTCCAACATACCGCTTTCTGTAGCGTGTCTTTCAGGGGCTTATCCTTCTTACCCCTGATAGCTGACATCTTGGCGCTGAAGAGACCAAGCAGGGCGCAGACAGGGTCCAGCAGTGCCCACTCCCCGCCGGAGGGCCCAGGCCTGGGCCACAGCTGTAAGACGCCACCAGCCGACACACAGGCCGAAGGCGCACCCTCCTCCGTCTAATGATCTCCAAGGCTCAGCAGCGCGGCTGCAGAACAGCCCCGGGACTCCCAGCACCACTAATCACACCAGGCCGTCCCGGTGCAGGGCCAGCGCAGACCGCCTTCTGTGCACGTCTCGTCTGCCCAGGAGGCAACGTCACCCCCCAACCCAGGGCACCCACGGTCAGCATCCCCACAGCAGGCAAGCAAGCAGTGCGGCGAGGCTCCCCACACCAGGTCTCAGGCCTGTCCTAGGCCCCACGAGCCCCACAGCGGCTGCAACCCAGCTAGGTGCCCGCCAGGCCCCCGACCACTCCTCCTCACCGCCCGCGGACCTCCTTACAGGCACCTTCGGAGATTTCCTTTCAATGTCCCCCCTCCGCCGTGTCCAAAGCTCCAATGGGGCGCTGCTACAAACCCCCGAGCTCCGTGGGCTCCCCGGCAGGCGGGGGAGGGCGAAGGCAGAAAAGCACCGCCCGCCGATAAACGGGCCGATATGAGGTCCAGCACCAGTCCCGCAGGCACTGTGCCCAGAACAGATATCACAAGTTTACTCCCAGGCCCCAGGGAGCTCTCCTGCCAGCAGGAGAGAGTGGGCCCCCGCGGTGCCACCCGCCGATGCACGGGCCGATGTTTGGCACCGCAGGAGTTCCAGGTCATCGGGCCCCAGCTAGCCAGCAAAGTCCACAGCAACCCAGCCCAGAGAGCAGCCGGGATCGGGGGGAGGAGGCCGCACACGTCACCAGAGTTGGGGCCCCAACGATAGCACCACTCGTGTGAGCCCCACACCGTCTGCCGGCCTGCGGACCGAGTTCCGGACCCCTAGGCAGCTGTACCTCCATTCCTCACCTCTCGCTGATGCGGGTCCTCAGGAGCAGGCAACCTCCGCCCGGGTCGCCACGACATGGGAGCACACGCCCGCCCAGCGTCCGAGCGGCCTCCGGGCACACCGGCTTCTCCCGGACAGGTCTCATCGCTGCACAGTAACCGGTGCAGCTCCGGGCGCAGCAGCGGCTGCTCGTCTCTTCCTCCGCCCCAAACACAGCGCCACACTCCGCACCAGCTCCACGGGAGAGGCTACTCACAGCGGCCGAGGCGCCGCTCCACAGTGCACAGGCCTCCGCTCTCCCGGCCACGAGGCTCGCCGGGCCCGGGCAATGTCAGGGCCGCACTGCTCAAAGCAACGAGGCTCCCCACAAATCTCAAAAATAGGGGCACCGTTGGATTCAGGACGACGTGAGGGCACAGGAGCACACCATCTACAGCGTGGATGGGCACCAGGTAGGGCGATACACAAAGTTAATGTCAGGCGGTGCCGGAGGGACAAGGAAGCACGTCCTACTCCGCCGCCATCTTGGCCACGCCCCTACTATGCACATCTTTGACATTCACTTTATCAATATGCAATTTGATACACCCAAAAAATATTTACAATGCAAAGGAGATCCACCAATTCCATGAAAAGAAAGGAAGAGCTTTTAATGTATTAAGTAGAAATGGAAGCAGGCAAAAGGCTTGTTGAAAGGAAAAATGTATATTGCTACATTATTTAGGATCTGAGGGACATAAGACATTCAGAACACTACATAGAATTGTACCACCAGAGAAAGCTGTTGACTTGAATGTCTTTGATGAAGCCATGAAGAGACCTGAAAAAGATACAGACCAAGGATAGACCAGAGATATTCCATAATGCAAATGAAACCTGTACAATTACAGACAAAAATTGGAAGACATGAGAAGGGTAGAGAAAGCAGAAAGAAACTATTAGTTGGTGGTAAATGACGAATTCCTTTTAAAAAGCCATTTTTTGCTTTTTATTCAGTGCCATGTGGCAGACATACATGCCCTTAGGGCATGTATGTGTGCCACATGTGCACCCATACACTATTCAGGGGTGCAACAGGGTGTCAATGTGACACCCTGCCACCCTTGAAAGGGTTCCCCCTATTACCGATTCGGTATTTACTGATTCGGTATTTAGCGAATCGGTATTTACCGAATCGATAATTCCCATTCATTCCTATGGACCTCCAGGCCCATAGGAATGAATGGGAATTACTCATTCGGTATTTACCGATTCTGTAAATACCGATTCTTAATTAGCAAATCTTACCGATTCGGTAATTTTTACCAAAAAATTATCTACATCCCATGTACCTATTCTTAAATACCGAATTGGTAAAATTGGTATTTAAGAATAGGTAAATTGAGATTACCTACATCTGGCCCAAAGTGTTCTGACTGGCTGGTATTTACAGAAGTTTACCCTGCTTCAGTCCATGTCATACATGTTCTGGTTGGAAAGGAAGCTTGCACGGCTGCAGGCCATAGTAAACCACGTATCTGTGGGGAGCGGTTTGCACTGGTGCTCCTAGGTATACAGCTCCTGCACGGTGGCAGGGTGCACATCACCTTTACATCTGCTGTGTCTGTCTTTGGGTGTGGCTGTGTGAGTTAGTACAGTCCCTGATGACCATTATGTACCTGTTCTGGGTGAGAAGGAAGCTTACCCAACAGCTGGATATAAAGAGCCCCTCTGGGCTCCCATCCTGGGCTTGGTATAATTTCTAACTGAGATGGAAAAGGAGTTTCCTGCAGAATCAGGAATTACAGGCAAGTAAAAGGGTTTATTTGACTGCTGCTGTAACAGAAAAATACAATAATTGTGATGGTTGAAATGAACCCTTAGGGCTCTTGGCCCCAGTGCCACTGCACCAATGCTAGCCAGGCCCGTGATTACTGCCTAGTCTGTCATCCTAGTACTGGTCCTTACACCCTGGGGTTTGCCTCCTTACACAGGCAGAATGTACCACGCTTAGCCCTGAAATACACGCAAAACAAATCCTGACGTCCACCGCCATTTATTAGGGCCCACGGAGCGAAAAATCAGGGTAGTGCCCCATTCCAGAATCACCTGTACCGGAAGTTTCGGTGATTCAGGGAGCGGGAATACCGAGACAGCTTTCCCGCCCAAACTGTCCAGTGTTCCCTAGAGTTTGCTATTGAGGGCTGGGGCCAAACTGTTGGCTTTTTGGTAGGTTATAAACAGGAGCCCTTCTGGGCCTGGTTAGTGCGTCACCTCGGACAGCAGCCAGTGAAAGCAGCTGCTGCTCTATCTGAGGAACACCCGGGAGCCCTGCGGCGCCTTATCGCCAGCGGCCACAAAGGCTCCCGGGGAGATAACCCCGGTGCCATTCACGACGCCGTCCGCATGGCAACCTGGCAACGCAATTCCCTCCAATTTTTCTTTTTTCCCCCTTTTCTTTCTCTCTTTCTGTCATTGTGATGAAGCCAACAGCTGGCTTAGGAAATAAATATATAAAGATCTGCTCTTTCGTTGTCAGTCGCAGTGTAGCTGCCTTCGTCGAAAAGGGGACTGTGAAAGGCACATTTAATTCAAAACATGCACTTTTTTTGGAAAATGTCGTCTGGGGAGACTGGAATAAGTCCCAAGAAACGGTAATTACATTTATATAACAGTTACTGCGCCTCACGAGGCGCTGAAGCGCCTGTTGACTCTCTGGAACGCTCCTGTTTATCAGAGTGAATGAATGAATGAAAGAAAGAAAGAATGAATGGATGGATGAATGATTGAAATGTCTTGTAAAGCACAACGAATCTTGGGAGGCGTCTTGGCGCTGGAATGCTGTCATGAAACCTTTCAAATTTCCCTGTGCTGAAAACAACCGTGTAACATAGTCTGTGTCTAATGTAAAGCGCTTTTATGTCTTTGTGCAAGGTTTGCACTATGGACAACTAAGAACAATGAAACGTGGATTCTGACTGTAAACCCATTCTACACGAATTGAGGACGAAGCAATGAGCATTGATACGCGAAAGAGATGCTCATAAAGTGGCTGACTTGCACAGTGTGAAACTGGCATGCCTGGGATCAACCCTGGCTTTCCTGCTTGACTACATTGTGTGATCCCAGACAAATGTATTGTTTCACCGAACCTCCTTTCTGTTCATCACATTTAAAAGCACCCTCACATACCTTAGTTCAGAACGTGCGCTCTACAAAAACCTCTCATTTGTTTGATTTAATAGGGGTAATGTTGCTCCACCCTTGTAATGAATCTAGTCCACATGCAGGGTACACATGACAACTGACTTGCCTCTTAGTTCACTAATAATGCACATAGTAACACATCTCAGCACATGTTTAAAAGACTTTGGCTTTTAATAAATACCTCTTAATGCAGAGATATAACCGAATGTACCAAGGTGAAACACTTTTGTGTATTAAAGGAATACAAGTTCTTTTTTGATTTTGAAGACACCGTATCATATTCTAACATAATGTTCGTTGCATGATTTACGTGCCAAATATTTCCAGGGATCAGCTCGGGGACAGGTTCCTAGAGTCAGAACCGGCCCGTGGCTTGACTCTGGCTCGGGTCTCCCTGTTAATTAGCTTGTACACCCCTAGTGTATTTCATCCAATCAATAACTCACATTTAAATGTCCCCCGACTGCCTCATTTGGAGTAGCCTTAAACTCCGTGCAGGGTACAGATGGTGTTCGCACACCAAATAAAAAATAACTTAAGTTATTGACCTCGGAATGGGGTATAACATGCAGACCCAGAAATACGAGGCCCCTTTAAGCATGTCAACCTCTATTACCGCTGCCATTTAACACTAAATAGCAGCGAGGGAAGTGCTGCAAGTCAGGAGCCGGGGCAAGTGTTTCGAGGGTAGGGGTGAGCCACCGCACGGCAGGGCAGAGGGCACCGGAATGAGGCAGCAGCTTTATATGCGCTGCTTTGGTGCTGGCAAAAGACAGACAAGGGCTGTGCTTTTTCCTGCAGCCCCTGGCACGATTCATCCGCAGTTTCACCAGATGTGGATACACACCCAATAACATCTGATCCAGTGTTTTAAAACCTAGGATGACCAGGTCCAGAACCACCAGGTCACTTCCACTTGCATGGGGGGGCTCCTCCCCACAGATTCCACTAGTAATTGTAATTGCATTTATATAGCGCTTACTACCCCTGAAGAGGCGTCAAAACGCTTTTTCAGCGAGTAGCACGCTACTCCAGGACCCATAGAATTGCTAGCCAAAATGTGAAAAGAATTGCAGTATGCCTAATACAGATTTAATACTATAAAGAAATTACCTATGGATTTTCACTGTATTTTAAATGACCTGTTAGAAATTAGGTTTCTGGTTGGCAGAGGTATGCACCCTGTGTGAAAAGTTGGCCTGGTATATGATGTCCACTGCACCAGTCCAAACGACCCTTATGGTGATGGTTGTAAAGTCAACCTTATAGACTAGCTATCCTAGTGGTAGCATGGACAAAGCAGTCTTAGACTAAAACTCCAGAGAGCATGTAAAGCCAGCTGTTTTACCAATTATAATCCCTTGAATACCAAATGAAAGGACACCACACAAGGTAGATATAAAATATATATGTATTTATTACTAACACAACCCCTCTGAACTCTTTATGAGGTCAGAGATCGAGACACTGTACAAGTTACGCAATAAGCATACTTTAAGTTGCACATATACAATTCTGCCCTAGGGACTTCACGAACCATATACTAAGTAAGTGGTATAAGAACCACTTCAGGAATAGTGAATAGGCCTAGGGCAGAGGGAATCGCTGGAGCTACACTGAACAACTAAGGGATTGGAAGTAGGAGGCCCACGGAAGGCGTGTGCAGTGTCTAAACACACACGCAAGTTACCATAGAGTTATAATGGGAACATAAAAGTTACAAAGTAGTAGATTTTGGACACTTCCGGATGGACTATGGTAAACCCTTTCAAACTAGGACACTTGGATAGTTAACACCTACGGGAGCACCGGAGTACTCGAGTTACCTCACCCAGGGAAGCCGGGTGCATAGGTGTTCTTTCGTGTCGGGTTTTGTTGCTGTTTCCTATGGAGAGCTGCAAGAAAGTGCTGCAGGCGACCAGAAGAAAAGTGTCCGAGTGGATCCAAGGGTGGACCGGAGTCGTGAAGAACCTGAAAGCAGAGGGGACAGAGTCTGGGTCACTAGCCAGTGACCAGGAAGGAACCAGGAAGGAACCAGGCGATGTTGAGATGCAATCAGGTGAAGAGGTGAAGCTTGTCTCTGCAGCCACGAGGACCAGGAGACATCCACGATGACCAGGCGCTGGATTCGAGCTGTCCCACGAAGGATCTTGTTGACTGCTGTGTCGGTATCTGGATTTGACCCAACAAGCCTTGGCAAACGCAATCCATACAGGATGGGAAGATTGGCTTCAGGTCAGACCAGCAAGGTCTGGGGAGCTTCTCCTTCACAGGGAAGCTGGAGCAAGGCCGAAGCAACCAGGCAAGTGGTGTAATTTCAAAAGGAAGTCTTCGTAGGGCTCACTAGACAACGGGCTAGCAACCGGAAAGATGCGTCGAGCTGAAATGCAGGCGCAGGCCCCACGCAGCACTCGGGGAGTGTGGAGGGTTGAGCTTCGGTGCAAATGCTGCTTGGGTCTGAGGATTCTCAAACCGCAATGCACAACTTCGAGGGTACCTCAGAAGCTGCACGGTTAGCAAAGAGCAGGTAGTCCAGGGTGTCCGGTCCCACGTCTCTCGTGCCCGCCACAGTTCCCAGCTTTGCGGTGGATGTGGATCGAAGTCAGAGAAGTCTGGAAAGTCCAGTTCCTGAGTCGCTGAGTCTTCGGGGTCAGGCGGGACCGTCGACAAAGCAAACCGGCAAGTTAGTGGTGGTGCCTGTTGGCACAGGGTGGTCACTCCTTGACCACAAGGGAGATATCTTCAGTCTTCCAGTCGATATGGAACGTCGATGGTCCAAGAGTTTCATTTCAGAGTTTATTTTCAGGATAATCTAATGTCTCTAGACACAGCTCCTATCTTTATACTAAACTAAGGGACTGGATTACCTGCTAGGTCCCTCCTATGGGTGGAACCTGAGAAGGGGGTGGTTACACCACTTTCTCTTTGTCCAGTTTCGCGCCAGAGCTGGGGCTGGAGTGCCCCAGCAACTGGTTTGCACCGGGCTATGCATGGAGCACCTTGTGTGCCCCAGGCAGTGTATGGAAAAGCATCTTTCCATTGAACTCACCCTGCCCCAATTCACTACAGGCTGTCTAGGGAAGTGCTAGCACCTCCCTCGACAGGAAACCTATTGTCCAGGCCTCCCTTGCCGGAGTTTCGTCCAGCTGCAGGAGGTCAGACTTGTGTCTGTGGCAGCAGCATCCATTTTGTGATGCTGAGGCTCTGTTTAACTTTAACTGGGTAAAGCAGTAACTACATGTCTTCTCCCTCTAGAAGGGTGGAATGCTACCCCCGCCGCCAGGACTGGCAGTGGGGGGGTAGTATTCCAAAGTGTTTGACACCTTACACAACATGTTTTGATAAAGCCAAACCAAAGTTAGCATTAACCGCAAGGATTATAATGCACTTAAGAGTATATGGTATGGCTATATCATAGAACAGCTATAAGGACATGGTTCCGAAAGCTGCAGACAGGCTCAGCTCATGCTAGAGCACCATCTCACATATGACAAAGCACTCTGCCTCCAGGATTGTTAAGGCCTGCCATAGGAGTGACTTATAGGTATATATGTGTCTATATATAAGGTTAGATATAGGTATACTACATCTAAGCAAGGGGTGATTACACCACCTTGCCCAAGCTGAGTGATCAGCCTGTGGTGTCAGTTTGGATGGCCAGCCAGGGGTGGCATAATACATGCTGCAGCCCCTGGTAGGCCTTGGATGCACCTATGCCCTGGGTACCTATGGTACACTATACAGGGGTCCACAAAGGTGACCCAATACCCAGTCAAGTATGTACCTAAAGTACATGGAGTACATGGAGTCCATTTTACAGAGAGAGCAGATAGCCTGGGGCCCTGAATAGCAGGATCCCAGGCCAACTAAGTCAAAAACCAGCTAAACACTAGGCAAAAAGTTGGGATAACCATATAGTCAGATATCCACCTTCCTAGACCCTGTCCAAGCAGGAACCACAATGCTAGGCAGGTTAAGCCAGCAACACAAATTAAATTATGCTGTATTCACCCTCTGGTAGCTTGGCACAGAGCAGTCAGGCTTAACTTAAGAGGCAATGTGTAAATGTATGTGCGCAACACTTCAAACAGTAACAGTGAAAACACCACAAAAGATACCACACCCATTTAGAAAAACAGCGTATATTTTTATGAGTAAAACAAGACCAAAATGACAAGAATCAAATACGCAGAAGTCGAGATATGAATTTTTTAAGAATAAACTATTTTGTAATTCTTAGAAACAAATAGCGTGAGCCGAGGTTATCTGGTCGTGCCAGACTGGGTCAAATCCAAAAGTTCAGGCCGACTGCGATGGAGCACGGGTCGAATGCAGGGACCAGCCTTGATCCGCGGAACACTATTTGGATGCGTCGACATTGAGGGCAATGCAGAGAGCAAAGGAGGTGATGCATCGTCATCATAGCAAATGTAGTCAGTCAGTTCTAAGCTCAGCACCGTTGAGGATGCATCAAGAGTCAAGATGGGAAGAACACCAGGGCGATGCACCATCATCGAATCGGTAGGGTGAAGGCGATGTCAACAGCACGAAGCAATGTGTCAGCGCCGAGATGCATCATAACGTGGAGATGATGCGTCACGCAGTTGATGATGCAGAATCCGTGGTCTGTGCAGTAGTTTAACTTGCCATGTCAAACTGCTAGTTTAAAACTGCACAGACAGGCTCTGCAGTGGCAGGCCTGAGACATGTTTAAAGGGCTACTTAAGTGGGTGGCACGATCAGTGCTGCAGGCCCACTAGGAGCAATTAATTTACAGGCCCTAGACATATGTAGTGTACTTTACTAGGGACTTATAGGCAAATTCAATATGGCAATTGTGAATATGCCAATGTTACCATTTTTAAGTGTAGAGCACATACACTGGCTAGCAGTGGTAAAGTGCCCAGATATCTAAAGCCAGCAAAAACGAAGTCAGCAACAACAGTAAAATCAGGAGGTCTGAAGGGAGAAAGTCAAGGGAAACCACGCCAAGGATGCCAGGTCTAACATGACCCCATAGCTTAAACCCATTTTATTTGCTCCTCGCTGTTAGGGCTGGAATTCCAATTATGGACAGCAGGTCCAAGCTGATGGGCAACAGGGTGTGGGTGCAACCAGAGCTTAGTTTGTAAACAAATAATTGCCAGGACCCTCGTCAGGAGGCCACTCCAGCGTTCACCACACATTGCCGCACCAGTGCTGCCCATGATAGTACCAATACAACTACTTACCATCTCACTGCTACAAGTGAGACAATTCAGACTAGTTCAGGCCCCCAAAAATTTAAAATTGGCTTGGGTAGCAGGTAATAGTCATTTTCAATCTATTTTGAATTAATTAACAACTGTTGTTAAGCTCACATCTAAATTATATAGACAGTGCCACCATGTGGCAGAGTGTCACAAGCGCTGGTGTTGACAATTAAGTGATGGTGCTGAGCACCAGAAACCACCGGCTCAATTTAAGCACCAGGTGCAACACATTCAACAGCATTGAGCTGCTTGTTTAACAGTCCAGATAATCTATGATTTACTTGCATGAGCTCTCCACAGACACTGATTAAAAGGCATTTTCTGAGCTTTCTAATGTTTTGGCCATGCCACTAGGAGGTCCTCTAAATCTGCTGCCAAACCTTGCCTCAAGACCATGCTGTCTCTTTCCGTCTGCCTGATACAGCAGTGGAGAGACAGTACTTGGCCTTGCAGGTGGCGAACGCTGGCAGTACTCACTACTATGTTGGTGAGCCTGGGCTTCTTCAGTCTATAGGTACTTCAATAAAAAAAACTGCCATGATCACTCCTTCCTGACAAAAGGTGATGGGAGGAACCAACTAACCAGCCAATTGTTCTTTTGCCCGCAATGACACCTCAGTTTGAACCCAGCCATATGCAAATAGTCTTGACCCTGCTTCATTAGGAACATTCCAGCCAGAACTGCAAAGACAGGCCCTCCCTGTATGTACCCATGTACCCATATCTGGGCATACACTTGCCACTAGGGCATTTTCACAATGGAACTGGAACTAAGCAACACTCGACTGACGAGTTCCAATCAGTGAGAAATTGGTCTTGGGTTGCTTGTGTTCCAGTTCGAGGAAGATCTGGCCTAGCAGTAAGGATTGGACTGTTCCTATTAGAGCAAAGTCAAGACTGATTTGCATACGGCTGGGTCCATACTTAGGTGGTATGGTGAGTAATATACAGGTTGGAATGCTAGCCCAAGCGATTGCCAGTGGCTAGACTTATTGCAGCATTCCGCCCATCACCCTTAGTGCGTTTATCATACACACAGCTATCCTTAGTGAAGTAGGTGTCAGTGGCGGCTCCTCTGTTATGGCGGAGGAGCGCCGCCCTGCCTGCTCCGATGCAGTAGGAAAATACATGAATAAAATGGTAATAAATACCATTTCATTATAATGTGTCCCAGGCTCACCCTGCTACAGCGCGAGGGCAGGGGGCGGGGCTGATTAGTGCAACTGCATCATTACTTCAGCCCCTGCCACTGCGCATGTCAGATTGGTCGGCTGTCTAGAGCCGGACAATCTGACATGCGCACTTCAGTGCTAGCAATCCCAGGGCTGAGAAACAGCCGATGGATTGCAGCAGCAGGGCCCAGCCTCAAAATGAGCGCTGGGTTAGCCTGCTCCAATCAATCCTGGAGCTGCACTGCAGTTCTAGGATTGGTTGGTTTAGCATTGCACAAGAAAGGAAGGCCTTCCCTTTCCACCAGAGTCAGTGCCGAGAAGAGTGGTAGGACGAAGGAGACTGTATCCAGAGCTTGCGTGCCAGCAAGCCAGGATATATGGTGAGTGTGTTGGGCATCGAGCCCCATCATATTGTAATGTTCAAGCTGGTAGGTGCATAATCACTAGGGGAGTGATCTGGACACTGCCATCAAATTACTGTTGTTCATTACTCCCAACTGGATTTGTGAGTGCATATTTTCCATGTATGCATTATGGCCTGTAGCTATGCTGATACTAAATCCCTATGGTCAATGCAATTAGTGATGCATTAAGAACAGTGCCCACGCTTTCCCTGGGTGTGTCGTTGCTGCAGCATGAGGATGCAGCAATTAAATCACAAAAATGTACAGTGGTGCTGCCACCATTACATAAAAACTAGTTACGCATAAAGGCTAGAAACTAAGCTAATCTTTCAATTGTCATAATCAGTCCAAATGCACCCTTTAATTATGCCCAGTTCCTTGGCTTAAAGGGATACCATATACATTTGTATGTATCTATTCTTTAAGTTCTTATAACATGATTAGCCTCTTAGACTCCCTAGGCCTAGCTAGTGAGCATTCTATCCCTGTGCAGAGTGTTTGTTAGACTAAACTTAAATAAGCAAGCATTTGCAAAGCCCAATGGTCAACTATTATTATTATTTTTTATTACAAACATATTTTTTTTTTAAAGTAATTTTTATTGTAGACACACTTTACACAGGCCATTAGTTGCACATATTCAGCATCATTCACAGTGCTACAGTCAGATTCATCAGCTTCTCGTTTACACAGCCTGCAGGCCCACATCCCGGGGGCCGGGCGGCGGCAGTAATTTCGCACCCTCATGCCTGGTTTCTCTTCCTCAGGAGTATGGACTCGGATTTGTGTGTGTGCCTACTTTTCCGTCCTCGCCTAATGAAACCCCAAACTCCCCCCCCCAACTTACCCCCCAGTCCCAAATCCCCCTTATCCCCCCCCCCCTGTTCCCTCCTCCCCCCCATCATCCGCACGGGAGCCTCCCGTTGTGTACCTCTAACCTCGGGCTGTAGGCTTTCACCTCCACCGGTTCTCTTAACACCAGATTATTGTACAGTGCTGACCCCTGTCACGTCTAGGTCCTCCCCGTCATCCACTATTCCACTATCCCTGAGGCCTTGTACCATTACTTCCCAGGCCGTTGCTTGTTCTAGCGCTCTCTCATTAGCTGTTCTACGCGCCATCTGATACCTATGCGTGCTATCGCAGGCCGCCCACTTCAGAAATTCGTTGTACCACCTCCTATACGTCGGGCTCGCCCTTGCTTTCCAGTTTCTGGTTATCTCACGCTTGGCTACCATTAATCCCATATCTATGAACTTGCTCGAGAGCTTGTTTTTGGGGGTATGTGGAAACCAATGCAGGATGCACGCCGCTGCATCAAAGTCAACAGTCCGGTCCGTCACCTCGTTCATGGATTCACCCACGGCTCGCCAATAGTCTGATAGGGCCGGGCATGACCAGAGCATATGCACCAGCTCGGCTCCATCTGCCGCGCAGCGGGGGCACCTCGCATCAGTCGCGCCAAAGTACCTCAGGATTCTCCCAGGGGTCATGCATGCCCTGTGCAGTATGTAATAGTGGATAACTTGAAAACGAGCGTTCCTTGTGCTGTTACGCGCCCTCCGTACCAGCTGGGCCCACGTCGTGTCCGGGATGGGCTTACCCAGGTCAGCTTCCCACTTGAGTTTTAGTGCATCGAGGGGCGGCAGGTGCTCGTGGAGCATTCTGTTGTATAAGCAAGATACCGCTTTCACCGTTCCCGCCGCCATCATGGTGTATTGGCACGCCATGGCCGTCTCCGGCTCCGCCAGTCCCAGTCCCCAGTGTTTCTGCATTGCTCTCGTCACAGCTGCATGAAGGAGATAGCCCCCGCGTGGGAGGTCAAAGCGTTCCTGGAGGGCCGAGTACGGGAGGAGCTCCCCGTTTTCGAAAAGGTCTCCTACCACCTGTATTCCTACCTCCTCCCACTGCATCAGGCGGGACCAATCGCCTCCATGGGGCAACGCTGTCAACATGCCCAGTGGCATCTCCGGGGCGTAGGGGTGCTGAATCCCTGCCCGCTTCTGTGCCCTGTTCCAGCAACGCCGAAATGTATCCTGTGTTATAGGGATAGATCCCGGGCGGCGAGTTTCTGTCCTAGCGCGATGTAAGCTAGTATGTGTCGTGGCGTACCCCGCAGACGTTTATCTTCCGGGCCTCGGTAAACCCGAGCCACCTCTTGCGTGAAGATCTGCAACTGGGCAGCGAGATAATAGAGCTCGTAGTCTGGGAACGCCAAGCCGCCCTCATCTTTCGGGCGGGTGAGTGTCGCCAGCGCCACTCTACATCTGCCCGTCCCCCATAGGAAGGAAGTGAGCTGGGAGCGAAGTCGGCGGAAAAAGGAGCTGGGGATCCAGATCGGAAGCGTTCGGAAGAAATATAGCAGCCTCGGGAGGGCCACCATTTTTAGCAGCGCTATCCTACCAGCTATGGATAGCGGAAGCGTGGCCCAGAATGCCATGCTACCCTTCAGCCCTCTGATGCATCTCTCCACATTGCCCTCGAACAAAGCCGTCGCTGTGTGATAGACGTATACTCCAAGGTAGTGGAGACAAGTCGGCTCCCAATGAAGCAGCGGCCTGTGTTCTGGGCGGGCCGCGTCTTCCTTTAGTGGAAAGAGGCTCGTCTTCGCCCAGTTAACTCTTAGGCCCGAGAGGTCTCCAAAACGTCCCAGCAACTCCTCCGCCCCCTCGAGCTCAGCCGCGTCGTTGTCCAGGAACAGCAGGAGGTCATCGGCGTACAGCGAGATAAACTGTCGCCCGTCACCAGTTTGCACGCCTGCGAAGTATCGCCCCCTGCGGGCTTCCACAGCCAGCGGCTCGATCGCTAAAGCGAACAGTAACGGGGACAGGGAGCAGCCCTGCCGGGTGCCCCTCTCCACTGGGTACTGATGGGACACCAGGGAACCAACTCGCACCCTCGCTACGGCCGCCGTGTAGAGCACTTGTGTCCACCGGATATATCCTGCGCCCAGCCCGAAACGCGCCATGGCTGCGTATAGATAATCCCACTCTAGGCTATCGAGCGCTTTTTCTATATCGACCGAGAGGGCAAGTGGTGTTCCGTTCCCCTCCCGCAGTTCTTCCATGAGTCGGATAAGCCTTCTAATGTTTAATGTCGTGTTCCGGGTAGGGATAAAGCCGTTCTGGTCCTCGTGGACCAGGGTGGTCATGTGCGGTAGGAGTCTCGATGCTAGTATAGAGCTCAAGATTTTATAGTCGGCCGTGAGCATCGAGAGCGGCCTATAGGAGGCCGGACTACTACCTTCTCTGCCAGGTTTCAGTAGCGGGATGACTATCGCTTCCCGCATCGACGGGGGGAGGCGACCCACGGTCCTTGCTTCTTTGTACACAGCCAGAAGCCGCGGCGCTAAGGCGTCGACGTATTTGCCATAAAATTCGATGGGCAGGCCATCTATACCCGGCGTCTTATTACGGGCCATGGACTTAATAGCTGTTCGGATTTCCCCTAAGCCGATGTCCCTTCCCAAATCCGTCGCCTGCTCGTCTTCTAGGCGCGGTAGGGTGAGGTCATCCAGGAATGCCTCCGCCTTCATTTCCCGGTCGCCCGGGGTGCTACTATAAAGTGTCTCGTAGTATCCCTGAAAGCCGTCCACTATGGCCGACTGGGTGTAGGACAGATTACCCCCCTCACCGGCAAGTTGCAATATAGGGGAGCAGCGTTTCGTGGGGTTGGAGAGCCACGCCAACAAAGTGCCCGACCGGTCGCCTTCTACATGAGATCTCAGCCTGTATGCTCGGTAATCGAAAGCCCATAGCCTTTCCACTTCAGCCGCCACCGCCTCCCTGGCCGAGCTAACCGTGCCCTGCAGCTCCGGCCTGCCTGGTCGGTCCCTCTCCGCTGCCCTCAGTTTGGCGTCTGCCCTCTCTAGGTCGGTCAGCAGCACCCGCCTCGTGCCTACGAACTGTGTGATGCACTGCCCTCTCACTACCACTTTGAAGGCATCCCATTCCACTGCTCTGGAGCCCGTGGAGCCCTCGTTATTGGCGAAGTATTGTGTCAGCCCCTCCTCCAGGGCCGCCCCGAATATCGGGTCCTCTAAAGTCTCCGGCCGGAGCCTCCAGGTTGGCACCCTAGGCTTTTCCGTCATCCAGTCTAAGTGGATTAAGAGCGGATTGTGGTCCGACACCGTTCTCGTCAGGTACTCCGACCAGGCAACCTGCGTCAGCACGTCTCGTGTGCACAATATCGCATCCAGCCTAACGTGGAGTTCGTGTACCCTGGAGTAAAACGAGTAATCTCGGTCTGCTGAGTGCTGCGCCCTCCATGCATCAGTTAACCCCCAGCTCTCTTGCCATTCTTGCCTACCCTTAGCTACGCGGTACACCGGGGAATCTCTCAGGGGCGGGTGGGACCTATCCAGTTGCACATCCGCCACGGTGTTAAAGTCCCCTCCCATGAGTATCGGACCCACTAGGAAGTGCGCCAGTGTCCCCGATAAGCTCGCATAAAAGGTCAATTGGTCTATATTCGGGGCATACACACTGCATAGGACTATAGCCTTACCCCGCAACCTGCCCTCCACTACTACAAATCTCCCCTCTGGATCTATCAGCTGTCTAGTCATTTGAAAAGGCGTCCCGCCCTCACCCAGATCAGAGCGCCCCTTGCGTAGGCCGAGTAAGAGGTGTGGAAAACCTGCCCCCGCCATCTCCTCTGCAGTGCCACCCCTTCCTGCTTCGTGATGTGTGTCTCCTGTAAGAGCGCTATATGTATCCCTCTCCTCTGTAGGTAGGCGTGCACTTTATGCCTGCGCTGCATTGTGTGTAGTCCCCTCACGTTCCAGGTCATGCATTTCAAAACATTCGAGTTAGCCATTGTCCCATAAGTCTCGGTTCTTCTCCCCCTCCCTATTCACACTCCCGCGGATGATGGTCCCTCCCCGTCCCCAAACAGAACCTCCCAACTGGTCAACCCCTAAGAAAGTCAAAAGCAGCGTCTGCAGAGTCCCCCCATCACCAAACCCCAACTGTGGTGTTCTCCCTCCCCCCAGAACAGGCCCCAATATCAAGATACCAGACCCCATCCAAACTCCCTTAACTCAGAACCCCCAGGTATTTAGTTCACAGCCGGAGCTGCAATCGCCTTAAGGGCGTGCGGAGCGAGGCCTCGCCCAAGAGGGGGCTGCATGACCCAGGCCCGCCGCTATCCCCCCACTACGGAGAACAGCGCATAGCCAGTCCCCCAGCGCCCATGCCTGGAGCTAACTCTCCCGCTAAGCGGGCGGACCCCCCTCAAGGCCCATTCCCCTTACCCAACAGGTCCAAATCAAATGTTCAGGATTTCTTCTGCTGTCTGCGGCGTTACCACCGGATCCTTGGTATCATGGACCCCCGACAGGTCCGACTCCGAGCCCGAGGCCGATATGATCGTCTCTGTGTCCGTGCCTCGTGTGGATTGAGAGCCACCCCCTTTCCCAATGGTGATCACTGCTTGCAGCGCAGCTTTGCGCTCGGCTTCCGTTTGCGAAGCAGTCGGTTTCCCGGCTCCGCGACGTCGCTTGCGCAGTCTCTGCGATTGGCGCGGTCCCGCCGGCGCTCTTTCCCGTTCCCTTTCCTTCTCCTCCCGGACCTTGGCGCCATCCGTGCCCGCTTTGTAGGATTCCCACCAGTCCCAAGCGTCTGCGGCCAGGTTGAAAAACATTGTTTTGTCGTCCACCACAATTCGGAGTCTGGCAGGGAACAGCAATGAGTATTGGATGCCCTCTGTGCGCAGCTCTTTCTTGATCGACAGGAAGGAGGCCCGCTGCTTCTGCGTTTCGAACGTGAAGTCCGGGAACAGCGTAACCCTACTGTTCGCGATTTGGAACGGGCCATCGTCTCGGGCCCTTTGTAGCAGCAGGTCCCTGTCCCTGTAGTGCAGCAGTTTAGCCACGATAGGCCTCGGTGGCAGGCCTGGTTTGGGTGGTCCAGACGGGACCCGATGGGCTCTCTCCAGTGTAAAGAAGGGCGACAAGCCCTCAGGTGCCACCACAGTTCTTAGCCAGTTGTCGCAGTAGGCCAGTAGGTCCGTCCCCCCTTCGCTCTCCGGCACACCTACGATTCGCACGTTGCTGCGACGGCTTCTGTTTTCCGCATCCTCTGCTCGACGCTCCAATACCTGAATCCGGTCTAGAGCCTCCGTGAGTTTTCCCTCAAGAGTTTTGTGGGCCGGAGCCAGGACTTTCAGGGCCCCCTCAGTCTCCGTCACCCTGTCTTTCAATTTGTCGTGGTCGGCCCGGAGCAGGCCGAGCCCCGACGCCACCTGCGCAATGTCGTTGTGCAGCGCTTCTCTCGTTGCTGTGATGGCCTCCAGGATTCGATCCTGCAGCCTCTTCAGGTCCGGGGACTCCCCCACATCTCCTTCCGCCGCTCCCGAAGCCGTCGCCTCCTCTTGCTTGCCTTTTGGCTTCCCCATAGTGGCCTGCGCGTGGTCACGGGGCTCGGTGCAGCACCCTCTCGTCTCACTGCTCCGTCAGCGTGGCGCGAGCACTCGCAAAGCTAGGCCACCCTCCCTGTTCAGGCATCCAGCGTTGGTAGTCAGTGTCGCCGGGTAGGGGGCAGACCCCAGGGGGTACGTGCGTGGGGCCCCAGGCCGTGAGTGGTGGGGCTCCGATGTCGCAGCGCCGCCAAGGTTAGGATTACTCCCAGCAGTCGTCCGCCTCTATCCGGGGTCAAGGCTCACTAGCTCTCGTGGCCCTCCAGCAGGCAGTCCCAATCGCCCCCTGGCGTGCTCGCCTCCCTCGCGGTCAGTTCAGGGTGCTCCTGGTCGTTGGGCTCTCTCCCCCTCCCGTGCCTCTCACAGCCCCCCCTGCGTGTCGCTCTGCTCTGTGGCTCACCGCATAGTTCAGGGGGGGGGGGGGGCGGTCAGGATTCCTCCGGTGCGCCGGGCCCCAGCCGCGTCCATCAGGCCTCAGGGCGTCCGCAGTGCGCAGCGCTCTCCCCACAGCCCTCCCGGGTCGCTCGCTCGCGGCCGCTCCGCCGCTCCTCGGGTTCACCGGGAGAGAGCTCCTCAGGGCCCCCGGGGGGGGGGGAAAGGGCGTCCCCTCACCGGTTTCGGTCCTCGGCGGGTCCCGGCCGTGTCCCCAGGCGTCGGCCCACAGGTTAGAGAGCCGGGCGTCTCGAGTCCGTCGCTGCGGCCGCCATTTTGGGCTTCCCTTCGGCTCGGCTCCGGCGGCTCTGCAGTGCGGCGCAGTCCGGTCCTCTCCGCGGCCCCTTGATCGCACCGCTATCACTCCAGCAGTGCCCACGCTCGGCCCGATGATTTCCAGGCACAGCGCCGGGCTCCTCGCAGCAGCAGGCAGGATTAGTACGGGGAATAGGCGCGGAGCTCCGGGCTCACGCCGCCATCACCCTCAGCGTGCAAGCCACGCCCCCCTTTTATTACAAACATATGACACAAAAAGAAAAAATAGAAAAGGAAAAACAAAACTTGGCACTGACTAAACATAGCAGTCAAATGATTACAATACATTTTGTAAATTAAAAAAGATTTGATCTCTTTTGAATAGAACTGTACTGGTGCTTGATAGCATGAAGGTTAACTCAGAACAGGCATAGGAACAATTTTTACTTTTAATGCAATTCACAGGGATAAAAGGGATAAAGAATGGAAAGGAAAACAAATATGCAAAGTAAAGTGTTGGCCCACCATGCCTAGTATCAAAGTGTGTTTCATTTTAGGTGGATAAACATATGTGATCAGGCAACATGCCATTACTCAGAGTGGGCTGTGGTGGGAGAAATCAAAATGACGGTGATATCAACCCAAATCCCTTTTATGAATGTATTTTTTTAATTATATATTTGTTATTACAGGAGTCTGGCAAGACAACTAAAGCTGCATTAAGGGCAGACCTAATAATGAAGGCATCAGCCTATATTAACACAAGCAGCAGAGGACATCTGCAGTGTTAATTTAGACCTGACATATTAAATGTGGCTGAACATCTGGGGTAATATGGTTTGCAGTTACTATGCTTTTCATCACAAAACCGGTGATTGAAAAGATGCCCTATATCCAGCTTTCTTTTACCAAACAGTACCTTCACTTGTGTAAGAACTACAATTAAGAAAAGTAGATAATACGTGCATACCAGTCACCACCAGTGCTACATAGATGGCAAGTGTATGCCCCATAACACCGCAACCCAACACATCCAGCCAGGCAATGAACAACTATTCACCCACATGTCCTACAGCTCACTCTCTCAGATACAAAACACACTGTGAGGATTCAATGCAGGCCCAGTCATAACATGGATGCACAGGAACCCTCTGTTAACCTAATACAGAGTATCACTAAGCATTACTGAGCATAGACCCATTGTTACATAGACCCAACAAAGATTCCCCACTACAATGAAGCTGGTCTGCAAAAGAAGTGTAGAACTGCACACAAAAAGTAAGAACGTCTTGAGGCCATACAAATGGCTGACAGTACTATCCAAATGTTGAGATCCTAACATATGTACACTAACCTAAAAAAACTTAGTAACAAGAATGTATACATTTTCAAAACTAAGCACTGATAAATCAATCAAATAAACTTTATTCGGTTTCACAAAAGTAAACCATAAAAGTTTCAGAAAATACAAAATGCATCAAAACATAATTTCATTAAATAGTATACCTTAAAAATATAAAAGAAGAACCCAATGCTTCCCCTCCTGGTTCAATCAAAGCAATAAAATTCCTTAAAAACCAGTTAGACCACATCCCCCTTAAATTGATGTTACCCTATAAGGATGGGCTGGTCCTCCTCGGACTAAAAGTCCATAAAGGGACTTCAGCTGTACTCAAGAATCTAAACAAGTCCTGCTTCTTACAGTGGATTTTAAGTAACCAGTAATAAAACAATATACAGTCCTCCTTCAACAGTTGTAGATACAGGAGAGCAGGATGAGCATGGGTATAATTCAACCTCTTTAGAATAGGAACTAAAAAATGCCTACGAGGTATCACAAAAAAGGTACAGAAGAGCATAAAGTGTAGCAAATCCTGTGGAGACTGTCCGACGCAGCCACAGGGTGCCAAAATTTGCCCCCTAATGCACCCTTTTGGCCTGCAAGCAAGAGATGAAAAAGATTCATTCGAAACCTAGTCAATAACAAGCATTGGAAATGCAATAGGTCTCGCATTAGAAAAGTTGGAGCTATTGGCCTTGTAAATGACAAATATTTTATTTATTTGTTGCTTTTTAAAATAGCTAAATTGATAGCTTTGTCATTTACAATACCAATAGTTATAACTTTCGCGAATGTGACACCTATAGCATTTGGAATGCAACATGTTTTGTATTTACGTGACTTAGATGGCAGCTCTGGTCGTTAGGCCACATCTCTAGAGAGCAGGAGAGTGCAGCAGGGGAGAGAAGCACAGCAATGCAATAGGTCTCGCATTAGGAAAGTTTGAGCTATTGGTATTGTAAAGGACACTTTTTTTATTTATGTGCTTGTTTTGATAATAGCGAAATTAATAGCTTTGTTATTTACAATGCCAATAGTTTTATCTTTCGCAAATGTGACACCTATTGTAACACAATATGTGTTGTAGCACTGAGTGGTGTGAGGGTGAGGGAGGGTGAGGGTGAGTGGGTGTGTGAGGGTGAGGGTGAGTGAGGGGGTGTGAGGGTGAGGGTGTGTGAGGGGGTGAGGGTGTGTGAGGGAGTGTGAGGGTGAGTGAGGGTGTGTGAGGGGGTGAGGGTGAGGGGGTGAGGGTTAGGGGGTGTGAGGGTGACTGAGGGTGTGAGGGTGAGGGGATGAGGGTAAGGGTGTGTGTGGGTGAGGGGGGTGATGGTGAGAGGGTGAGGGTGGGTGAGGGTGGGTGACAATGACAGTTTCTTCAATGCATAGAAAGCAATCCTCATTCTCAAACTCATGCATTGAGAGATGCATACCCACACACCCATAACTTCTCTTGTACACTAGTATTAACAGAATGCATTATTAACTGATCAAATATACATTTGTCATGTAGGGTGCCAAATTTTCAATTGATTGCAAGTTTTTTGAGGGCAGAAACATAATACTCTACAGTTTCTTATTTTGCTTCCACTGAAAGAATCTGTCAATGGCTGCACGTATTACAGGTTGGTAATAACTTTCTAGGTTTTCTAGGGCATGCTTGAAAACCTACTCATCCTGAGCATCTCTAGGTTTTTTTTACTATCTCATTGTACACTGTTAAACCCTCTGGGGCGTGACTGTGCAATAGAATCATTTTCTTCCACTTACTAGTAAATTCATCACTACCTTATTCCTTATCAGATAAGTAATTTTAAAAAAAACTTTTCCAGTCTGACCATTTCATTGCTGGTTCGCCAGGTTTAGGGAGAAAAGGAATAGATGGTGTCAATGAAAATGTTTGTGCACACACGTTGCTGATGACCACAAAATACGGCGCAAAGAAATGCAATGTATAGAGTACTACTTAAGTGTGCACGCACAGGGGGGTGCAGATACGTAGGTCACCACTGAAGGATTCACAGAATAAGCACTAATAGTAAAGGTGTGCTTATCACCGCAAGACACACTTGAATAGGGTTAAATTCCGATAAAGGGTGCATTAACTTGTGCTTAGATGCGCTGTATTAAGTGTGCATATCACTGTTGACACGCAGAGGTGAAGGGTGATAGTGTCCGTATCACTGTGGTTTGCTGCGAGATTAAAAAAAACTTCCAAGTAACGATTTGCAAAGCAGTAAAAGTGTGTGTATCACTGTGGAGACACAAAGGTGGTACAGAAACAGATGACCAGCTGAAAGGTGTGCACATCACCATGCAACACGCACTAAGGAATTTTTCGCTGTACCACGGAAAGGCAGCACACTGGCGTGGAGAAGCAATCTCACATGAGATGGCTGTTATTGATGTTGATCACACGCTGAAGGGTGTGCGTGTCATCGTGTAGACATGCGTTGTAGAGGTAACTGTAGAATACCTTGAAAAGGCACACTGGAAGGAGAGCTTACATAAGATGGTCGCTGTTGTGAGGCGTGTGAGGGAAATGGCTGATGACATGGGGGAGTGCGCTGAAACTTTCGAGAGGATCGAGTGCTCAGGCAGTTGTGAGCAAAAAGTACGGGAAGACGGAGGGCATTAGACGGAGGGCATTTCTGTGGGGAGGGGGGAGGAGAAATGCGACACGGCCGCACTTCACACGGCCAGCCGGCCGTGAAACTGAAAGCTGCATATCACTGTTGACACGCAGAGGTGAAGGGTGATAGTGTCCGTATCACTGTGGTTTGCTGCGAGATTAAAAAAAACTTCCAAGTAACGATTTGCAAAGCAGTAAAAGTGTGAGTATCACTGTGGAGACACAAAGGTGGTACAGAAACAGATGACCAGCTGAAAGGTGTGCACATCACCATGCAACACGCACTAAGGAATTTTTCGCTGTACCACGGAAAGGCAGCACACTGGCGTGGAGAAGCAATCTCACATGAGATGGCTGTTATTGATGTTGATCACACGCTGAAGGGTGTGCGTGTCATCGTGTAGACATGCGTTGTAGAGGTAACTGTAGAATACCTTGAAAAGGCACACTGGAAGGAGAGCTTACATAAGATGGTCGCTGTTGTGAGGCGTGTGAGGGAAATGGCTGATGACATGGGGGAGTGCGCTGAAACTTTCGAGAGGATCGAGTGCTCAGGCAGTTGTGAGCAAAAAGTACGGGAAGACGGAGAGCATTTCTGTGGGGAGGGGGGAGGAGAAATGCGACACGGCGGGCAGGGGAGGGGGCGGAGTGGGGAGAGGGTGTGAAAGCAGCAGGGGCCTGGAGAGCGGCTGAGGGAACTGATGTGCACGCGCTTTTAAGCTCAATGCGCATGCGCATTGAGCTTAAAAGTCACGGGCACTGCAAGGAATCGCCACGATTCCTTGCAAGTTAGTTAAAGAGTGGTTAAGCCCCCATAGTCTCGCAAGCATCGACAGGCGAGACCTAAAAACTGTTCATAAGTGGACAAAGGCCCCAAAAGATATGGTTCAATAGATGGAGTCATTTTGAGCATTAAATAAAAGTCATGATAAATTTCTCAAATGTATATTGACCTCTGGACGTCTCATGGTATGGTTATGACTGCAATCAATAACTCGCACAACAGCCAGGCAAACTGTAACTCACACACCAAATACAATGCTCATGATCTCACCTTGGATGGTGCAATTACATATGTCATAAATAATCTTACATATCCTATTACAATTAAGACAGTATTATTAATGATTGGTTTCAGCATGTATTGCTATTCACTTTTGTAGTGTTTTAAGGTGTTGGTATTTATTGGTGTATATATATTGTGAGGTTATAAGTACTGCATTTAGTTTCAGAGTAATGGTTAGCATGGCTATTGTGCAAGTTATTGATTGCGGCTATAACCATTAGCTGTGAATTTCAGTGACTTTTCACTTTTGATGTTTAACCATAACTACACTTTAACTGTGTTTTAGGTGAATTTCTTAGTTTTTTTCCAAGTGTTAAGGTGTTATAATCAAAGCTAACCATAAGTTCACTTTAAACTTTGTTTTTTTTACCAGCAAATTCTTGGTTCTTGATCTTGCACCATATGAAACACTTCTCTGCACGCAACCCACCAAGAGTGGCAGTCCACTATGCCATGCCGAGGTTGGGATGACCGTAGTGCCTAGCCCACTTATGAACATCTATGGAAAATGAGAATAGATCTACTATTTTTTCGTGAGTATAAGTCCTGTTGTAGCGGGGACTTCAGGTAATAGTCAACTGGACTAAACCAACACCCTGCATATAAGGCTAGACAAACAAGCTCTGACAATGCCAATCATTTTAGTTTTAGTGCAGTCAAAATATGCTACCAAGCTGACCAATCACATGTCACAATGAATATATTCTAATTATTCCAATCTCCTATTATTCTCTTCAATTCCCATGTTTCCATTTTCCAAAATTATTATGTCATTTTACACCTTCCCAATATCTGGCAAGGTATTGTTCCGTCTGCATGTCCACACCTTTGCCTCTCCAGTTGTTCTTCGCAAGCATTAAACTATATTCGCTAAAATTGCCGGGACGGAAGTAAAACCGGAGTTAAGGTGTTGACAAGAAGACAGCCCTGAAGAAGTCGTTGGAAATACCCGATACGACGAAACACGTGTTGGCTGGGCACTTAAGAAAAAAGAAAATAAAGAACAAAAGACAGAGAATTCTATAATTGTTCTGTAATTCATATGTAAAAGTGAGTGTTCGGGAATTGGATTATAACAAAGAGAGGGAGGTGTGGGGCAAAAAACAACATGGAGATGTACCTGAGTGGGTGTGGGCCAACAACAACTTGGAACAGGACAGGAGGGGAGGGTGGTCCGAGGGAAACAATAACACGGATTAGGAGTGTCTGTCTCCTAGGAAAATAGGATTTTTTTATTTTATTTTGTATACTACGAGGCAGGGTGGATGCTGGAAGGTGATCTTGGACACATCCATTCTACTGGCCACAGTGTCTGTTCTGTGGGGGCGCTTTTCAGGAGGATGCAATGGTCCGTACCTTCTGACCCAGGTATTGAATTATTCACAAATATAAACTGAATATTCTAATGATTGCTGCAGTGTGTTTGTCTATTGCATTGTTATATTTTTAAGTTAATGAGTGTTTACATAGCACATGTTATATGTATAGTTTATGTATGGTGCATATGATTTGCATAAACTAACGATTTTTTACAGTATTAAAAATACTGTTCTAGTAGGATATATAAACTGTTCTCTCTGAGGTTTTCTCATTGTAATTACAAGTCACCCACAAATTGCACGCAAAAATTCTCTATATGCTACTTTCCTTAATATCCTGCATGACATTCTATCAGACGTTCACTTACTTCCATCCCCTATATTTAGTGCACCACTGTTTCTCTTCTTCCTTCTGTCTGCCTATCCGTTATGAGCTCTTTTCGGAAACCAGAACTATCCTTATAATTCAAGCAAGCAATTGCTTACCGCATAGCCCCTCTAATGATAACATCTGTGTCAATAATGTACCACAAAGTAACTGGCCTGAATGCATGGAACGAGCCTGCAAAACTAACCCCCATAACTAATGGACTAACCTCTAACTTTGGGCTCCAGGGTAGCGTGCTACTGGCCGCAAAGAGCTTCGATGACTTGTCAGGGGTAGTAAGCGCTATGTATATATAAACACAATGTCAACATCCTAAATGCGGTAACATCATTACCACCTTGGGGTATTAACCAGTATTTATCATTACTCTGTCATTAAGGTCCTGTTATTTTAAAAAACAAAGAGCTACTCTAGTTTTTGGCCTACAATGCGGATTTTATTTTATTTTATGCGTTTTCATATAGCGTGGACTTTACCCAAAGTTGTCAGAGTCCTTCACAATAGGAATAGTAATCTTACATGAGGAGAAAATTACAAGTGGGCATGTTACAAAAGGAAACATTACGTTACATGAGGCAAAAGTGACAATTGTGCATGTATCAAAAGCAAACAAAATACAAGAGGTAGCAAACGATACGTTACAAGAGGAAAAAGTGGCGTGTGCATGTTACAAAAGCGTACAAGATCCAAGTAGAGGTATAATACTGCAATAAATGGCAGACACTCAAAACACAAAAACACACTGGGAAGGCACTTCTATAGGCATGGAGTACAGAATTTCCTATAGTGGAAGAACTTCCTTCAGAGAATAGAGAGGGCGTGAATTACACTTGGAAGTATCTTTGAAGGAGGAGAACTTTGAGGTCAGTTTTGAAGGACTGGGAAGAGGTGGTGGACCGGAGCAGAGGCAGAAAAAAGTACCAGATTCTCTTTGCGTTGCCTGAAAAAGACAGGGCCATCGATCTTTCCTTTTTGAAAGTGGGAGGTTCAAGCAATACATTTCCCGCATTACGTGATGGTCTAGAGCCTCACTATACCACCGCAACAAGTTGTAATTTGTCAGCACACTCCATCTTCGTCATATCCTAGGGACGACCGCATTGTTAGGGCTGTGACGAGGCGCAAAACTCAGTGTAACGAAGATTACAGGTAAGTAATCCAGATATCGAATCGAAACATGCTAGTAATGAGGAAACTCTCCCCTCTCACTAAGCCATATGCTGTGAAGGCGGGTGTCATAACAGCCCGAGTGGCTTACGGTTGCGCGCCCACCTTACCTGCCTCTCCTGCCCGGGGCCTCCACCATCCGGCGGCGGCAGCTGCAGCCCGCTACAGCCCGTGGTGAGAGCCTCCCTTCCGTCAGCAGCGCCCTGGCATGCCCGCTGGCACTGCCCGGTCACCCGAAGCCCCCGCTCCGTGGGCACCGGCCGCCCGCTCCACTCGACCGGCCCATGTTTGCTCTAAGGCAGCTGCGAGCTGCCGCTCAATGCATATTTAATGCCGCTATTATTCTCGTTTTCACTCTTGAATGGAGCGCGCGCTGGCCTTGCCCACCAAGGAGCCGGGAGGATTGGAGATGTCACGGCTGGGTGGCCGCCTGAGGAGCGGGAGTGAGGTACAGGGCGTGTCATCGAGACCTTCTAAACAAACACAAAAAATACATACACATATTAGACTTTAATAATAACAATAAGTACAAGGGCACCGTTTTCCTCGGGCGATCGTTGAGGGCACTGACAAAATCCGTGGTTGGCGAGTGATTCCACCCCAGGCCCCTTTCTACTGCCACCTTATACACCCCGCCTCTTTGCCTCAAAGTTCTCTTCAGTTCCCGCTCTCTTGCTTTGTCAACGTTTTACAGTCTTTCCTCCTTGAACTTTTTTACTCTGGTTTAAAATCTGATGATGCAAAATAAGCCTCCCTCCCTAAAAATGAGTGCCGCTGTTTTATCACCTGAACCAAAGTAGTAACTAAGCACCATGGGATAGCAGAGGGAGTACTGGAAGGCACACATACGACAGCATATTGCAATTGTCTAGTTATTTATGCCCACTGGTTAAACGAAAATACAAAAATGTTCTAAGAGGTCCATATATTGCCATGTATGGAAACTCGAGCTTGAGCATATGAGATGATTTGCCGAGAATCACACAGTGGGGTCAAGTGGGGGAGCAGGAATCCATGCACAGGTGCCCTCTATTTAAAAGTGGCGAGCTAACTAATAGCTCACATGTGGTCGCTTGGAAAATGGCACACTCTCCCCAAAAGAATGATTTAAAGCGAATAACATTTCAGTTGGTGTCCCTTGTAAACAGTTTTATATATTGATGCCTTAGGCCCCTTATTAGCTGTCATATCGGAATTCAGAGTTTTACGACAAGCACTGAACCCCTGCAATTTTCCCCTGGTAAATGGTGCCAGGTCAAATCTTACCAGGGTGGAATTCCTGTAAATAGTGGCGCATGAACATTTTGGTGGTGTAAGCGCTAAAATCCACGTTTGTCCCATTTTTGGAGGCAAAACTCCGAGTAGGCGACAATTATCACACCAGATAAATTACGAGAACCTCGCTGTCCAATTTTGACAGGTGAGCTAAGCATCACATCTGTAACCTGGACACATATAAAGAGGGCCTGATAGTCAAAGGTGGTTGGGCCATCAGCCTCATTAAACATGTGCAATCTCAGAAATCACATTTTGAGGACAGAAGGGGAGTTGTATTCCAAAGGTTGAACACCATTGGAACTCGGCTCTGGGAATAGAGGACCCAATCGACAACGTTTCTTCCACGTAAGTGTAACTAGCTCCTGTAGAATCAAAAGTAGTTCAGGAGTGTTCCAAGAGAAAGTCGCGTCTAGTCACAGGCCAGTAAATTATATATTTTTTTCAACACCCATTCAAACCCAAAACGCCACATTCTTACAGCTGGACACAGACATCCTAGGGCACCCACACATATTCCCAATTGCAGCAACACGATTCGAGGAACCTTTGAACATTTGATCTACTGTTGATTTAATCTTTGTGGTAACATGCAACAATACTTTCAGTGTGTGACCATAGGAGATTTCTTCCCCCTGCAACAGACCGTGAGGCAAAATGCCCCCAGACACCAGGTAAAGTTACACAGGGATACTCTAATTAAGCATAGGTTCCTTCCTCTTGTCATATGTTCTTGTCACCTGTGTGTGTTTGTCTTTGCTTAACGTGTGCCACTGTGGTTATATGTTTGTTTAAATATGTATGGAGTTGTATATGTATGTATGTATGTATGTGTAGAACAGCGTGAACAAGGGCATATCTTGCCAGAAACGCGTAGCTGCTTTCTGTTGTTCAATAAAAAACAACTCTGCTGATGTGACGTGGTCCGTCTCCTTCCTGTTTGCTGGTGTGCCGCGTGGTTGCTGAAACACCGAGAGATCCAGAGGAGTCACGTGTTATATATATATATATATATATATATTTTTTTTTTTTTCTCACTGAAAATAACATAGGTTTCAGGCATGTTATAGTTAGAAATTAGCATTTAAAAAACCTTAGAAATTCACTGAAAAAACCATAGGTTTCAGGGGCGTTATAGTTAGCTGGACATTTCACTCGTACAAAACCATTGAAATTCCCCCGTTATAGTTAGTTCAGCTAACTATAACTCGCACGCCCGAAATGCACTGCTGATGAAGTCACATATTACATCACTCTTGAAATGGTCAGTGACATCAATCATGACATCACTGATGCTCGTTTCCAGTCCAGGGAGGACCTGGCTTGGCAGTTCGGGCTGGACTGTTCCCATGGGGCACAGGGTCAAGACTGATTTGCATATGGCTGTGTTCAAACTGGAAAGGCATGGTGAGCAAAAAAACGATGGATTTAGGCCCAGATCTCTGTACTGGGGTGAATATATGACATTGTTCTGCATTCTGTCCATCACCCGTTGTTTTGCTAAGGAGGGGGGGCAAGGCAGCCCCCCTCGAATATGAAAAATATTTTTTTTAAAGGGCCATGCCCCGGGGGATGGGGTCCCTGGGGCCGATTATGGCCTCGGGGAAGAGGGGGGCCACGCGGCCCACTTCCTAAATGTTTCATTTAAAAAAAATTAATTAGGGGGCAAGCCCTGGAAGATGGGGTCCCCAGGGTCAAAAAATGAGAAAAAGAAGGGGGCTACACAGCCCCCCTTCCTAAAAAAAAAAAAAGAAAAGACGGGCAATGCGCTGGAGGCCACGCCCCTTCTTGCAGCACTCTGCAAATGTGCCCCCTGGCGCGTTTGCAGATGGGGAACGAATTCCCCTAGAATACTCCGGGTCCCTGGGGGCAAACTAGCCCACCAGGAACCTCCAGTATGCGCCAGGGGGCTGCGTTGCAGAGAGGTGCTCTGAGGCCACGCCCCTTTTTACACCTCTCTGCAACGCAGCTCTGTGGTGCTTAATGGAGGTAACTGGTGGGGTAGTTGCATACCAGGGACCCTCAGTATTCAAGGGGATATTATCCCCCAACTTAAAATGCTCCACGGGGTGCGTTTGCACAGTGGTGAAGGGAGGGGGTGCGGCCTGAGGTGACATGTGTGCAAATACTCCCTGTGGCATGTTTTAAGTTGAGGAATTAATACCTCTTTAATCTTGAGGGTCCCTGGGGGCCAACTAACCCACAAGGTACCTCCAGTAAGAGCCACGGAGCTGCGTTGCAGAGTTTTGTAAAAAGGGGCGTGCCCCCTCCTTCCTCGTACTAGGGCCTATGATACATTGCTAAACTTTAAACATGCTCAAATCCTTAAAGCCGCTGCAGCTACTATCAGGCCATACATGGCGGTGCACATGGTCACAATCAGGAGTATAGGACTGTGCACCCCACCCCCCGTTTCTGGCCTCTATTACATTCTAAATTAGATAGGGGCTGAATCGTGTGTTGTTATGGCACAGTGACACTGCAGTGGGCAGCCGGGCCAAGCCACAAGGAAAGACACACGCTTCTTGTACTATTACTTCAGGTATTTTACCTGATAACCTGTTTGTTCATGATTTTCCCGATTACCTTTTCCATAGGGTGTCGTGGTATTTTACCTGTTAAATACCCCCTTTTGGAGTCTAGCTTACATTAGACTGGCTCAGTGGTATCGTTTCCCGTACCTAGACATTTTGACCACACATTTTTTCACGGGCTGGTTTAGGATCATGATATTGACTATATCAAGCATTCTGTGGACCCATACACATGTGCCCATTCGGGAAATATTTGTAATCCAATACTACCTATGTCCGCCTCCATGTTATGTGTATTTTACTGTCATTTTGCATTTCATTTCTTGCAAATATCGCATTCTGTATTGAGTCGGGTCTTTGTAAGCATTAGACATAGAAACTGTGAGCATTCAATTTTCACTTGAATCGCATGTACAGTTTACCATTCCAAGATGTCTGCCAACTATCGGCTTGGCTCCCAAGTCCGTTGTTTGTGTCCATGACCTGGCTTGTAACTTTATTAAGAGTGTTTGCATGCATTTTTTCACTTACGTGATCAAGGCTTTTCGTAAGCCGAAACATGTAGTAGGTGTTAATAAACACCCTTGGACTCTGCATTTGGCGTGATGTGTTTTGGTCTCTGAGAGCGTGGCGACTTTGGAACTGTTTTGCGATTGAATTACCGGCGTGCTCGGCCAGTGTGCGCGCCACCTCCCACGGGGCCACTTGCAACCTAGCGGAGCAACTTTGAACTCACAGCATCAGCGGCAATGCTTAACATATGTTTTTAACTGTGTTTGGTTAATAGCACTAGCGCAGGTACAATCCGAGAATATGACATTAATCATTCATGATTTTTGAAAAAATTATATATTTGTACATACTGCGAGTATATTATGCACTTTAGAGCACTTGAGCACTGTTTTTTCTATAACATCCTATGGGTTTGTTTTATTACTCAGGGACATGGTATTAGTAATTTACTCATACTTTATGACGATCTTAAAACCGCACAGGGTGTAAAAAAGAGTCTTTTTTCACCCTCTTGTACATACTCCTAAACCATTATCACATAGTTCAACATAGAACTTAATCATGCACTTGCACTTTATTGTATTCGGTATGTATAACCGATTGTAGTAACAATGTTTATCAAAAATGAATTTATTCAATAATATGTTTACACATTGTTTCGATTAAGTTCATGTATATAAGGAATATGTTTTAATTGGTTTGTACTCAGTGTATATTTGCATACCAGTATTTTTTCTATGTCCCTTACCCATGTGATCTGATGTTATTTTTTGTTGAGCACAGTATATAAACACCCCCATTGGTCATTTGAAGCCATGTGATCAAGGCCGTTTCTTGACGGCCGAAACGCGTCATGCCGATGGCGAGGGAAAAATAAAGCCACTTTTGATATAACGACTTGGTGCTGTGGAGATCTGTACCTGAGGGACGTGTGGGGAGCCACATCGCAGGACCTTGTTTATATATATATATATATATATATATATATATATATATATATATATATATATATATATCCTACTGGCGGTCGCCGGTAGGTAGTTATAGTTAAAATCTAGTTTCCATAGGAAATCTGCAACATTCTATTTGGAATAACTTTGGTGCCGGTGGACAAATCTTCGCAAATGTCTCCAAGAAAATGGCCTGCTCCACTCCACTCCTTCCCTGAAACTTTGGGGGTGATTCGTGCAGCAGGGGCCGAGAAAAAAAGGGGGTCCCAAAACATGTTTTCCCCATGCAATTTTCCATAGGACCTTTAGCCAGGGCTACAGCCCGAACGGCTGAACGGAATTACACCAAATTTGGCAAAAAGGTAGAGTTCGGTTCGCAGATTACCCTTTTTGTTAAATGGTGTAAATCCGTTCAGTAGTTCCTGAGAAAATCATAAGTAAAATCATAAGTATATCTATAGGAGTTTACTGTAAGCTTACTGTAAGCTTACTGTACTCTGTACCTTCCCGAGCACGAGCTGAATGCTAATTGGCTGTCAACACTCCAAACCAGGAAGTGCTGGCAGCCATCTTGTGCCTCGGTAGAACCGAGGCACAAGAAAGCAGAGAAACAAACGTGGAAAACGCAAAAAGGGGGCAGGGTAGAAACACCCTGACCCCCTAGGCCTGCTCAGGGGGACCCACAAAGACCCCCAAGGCCCCCCCAATTTTTTTTTAAAAACCGCAGGGTCAGCGTACGGTACGCAAACTCAGTGAAAAAAAAAACCCGGTCTGCTTTTTTAAAAATTAGCCCCCGCGGGGACCAAATCCCGGGGGCATATTTTATAAAAAGTGTGGGGGGGGCCCAATCCCCCCCACACTGTCCCGGGGACCGCCACCCCCGGGGCAAAGTTATTATGCTAGTGGGGGGGCACATGGCCCCCCGCAGCCCTGGGAACCGCCACCTCCCGGGGCAAAGACATTAATGATGGGGGGCCTCTAAGGCCCCCAGTGCCCCGGGGACCGCCACCCCCGGGGCTTTGTTTGTAAGTATGCGGGGGGCTCACGGCACCCCCGGGTACCTCCACCCCCGGGGCTTCATTTTCAATAATAAAACCTGTGTGGGGGGGCTCAAGTCCCCCCACACGCCCGGGGACAGCCACCTCCCCGGGGCTTCGTACATGTTGGGAGGGGGGCCGTGCTCGATGGCCCTGGGGACCGCCACCCCCAGGGCCACCTCTTGCAGTGTCCCGGGGTGCCTGCACCCGGGACACTGCTGTTTGCTGTGGTATGGCGGGAGCTTCGCGGCTCCCACCCTACCACAGCAAACTGCTTTGCTTTTTGAAAGAGAGAGCAGGAAACCTGCTTTCTCTTTCAAAAATGAAAGCCGATTGCTTTTCTGTATGGGGAGCAGCATGTTAGCTGCTCCCCATACAGAAAAGCAATGCCGGCTCCCGCAGGTGCGGGGAACCGGCAGGGACCGTGGGGGGCTTGGGGACCCCCCCACAGCCCCCAACAAGGAAGGCCAGGCCCCGGGGGATGGGGTCCCCGGGGCCAGAAGTGGCCCAGGAGCGGGGCCACGCGGCCCCCCTCCCCCTGGCACGTTTGCAGAGGCGGAAGTAATTCCACTCGCATACTGGGGGTCCCTGGGGGCCAACAAGCCCACCAGGAGCCTCCAGTATGGGCCAGGGGGCTCCCTTGCAGAGACGTGTAAAGAGGCCACGCCCCTTTTTACACCTCTCTGCAATGTAGTCCCCTGGCGCATACTGGAGATTGCTGGTGGGCTAGTTGGCCCCCAGGGACCCCCAGTATGCAAGGGGAATTAGTTCCCCCTCTGAAAAAGCACCATGGGGCGGCATTGCAGAGAGGTTTAAAAAGGGGCGTGGCCACTTTACCCCTCTCTGCAACGCAGCCCCCTGGCAAACACTGGAGGTTCCTGGTGGGCTAGTTGGCCCCCAGGGACCCCCAGTATGAGAGGGGAATTACTTCCCCCTCTGCAAACCCGCCAGGGGGCTGCGTTGCTGAGAGGTGTAAAAAGGGGCGTGACCTCATTACACCTCTCTGCAACGCAGCCCCCTGGCGCATACTGGAGGTTCCTGGTGGGCTAGTTGGCCCCCAGGGACCTCAAGTATGCAAGGGGAATTAGTCCTCCCTCTGCAAACGCGCCAGGGGGCTGCGTTGCAGAAAGGTGTTTTGAGGCCACGCCCCTTTTTACACCTCTCTGCAAAGCAGCCCCCTGGCGTATACTGGAGGTTCCTGGTGTGCTAGTTGGCCCCCAGGGACCCCCAGTATGCAAGGGGACTTAATCTCCCAACTTAGAACGCATTACGGGGCATGTTTGCACAGTGGTGAAGGTAGGGGGCGGGGCATGAGGTGACATGTGTGCAAATACGCCCTGTGGCGCGTTTTAGGTTGGGGAATATATTCCTCTTCAATCCAGAGGTCCTCTAGGGGCCAACTAATCCAACGGGTACCTCTAGTAAGTGCCACGGAGCTGCGTTGCAGAGTGTTGTAAAAAGGGGGTGTGCCCTCTGGACACCTCTCTACAACGCAGCTCCCTGGTGCAAACTGGTGGTACCTGATGGGCTAGTTGGCTCAAGGTGACCTCAGGATTGAAAGGAATATATTCCCCAACCTAAAACACGCCACAGGGCGTGTTTGCACACATGTGTCCTCAGGCCCCGCCCCCTTCCTTCACTATTGAGCGAAATATTCCTGTAAAATCAGCCGAACTACGAATTCCGATTTACTCACCTGTTATCACGAGAGACATCAGTGCTGCATCTTTGAGCCCAGGACGGACCCTGAAAAGTAAATGTAACCATACTTACAGTAACTTGAATTTCCTTCCGTAGGCTAACATTGACATGTTTTACTTGGAAATTCTTCTAAGTGTGGCGTTTTGGAACTTAAAAAAATTCCACTAAAATCAGTCGAACTACGAAGTGCGATTTACTCACCTGTTATCAGGAGAGACCTCAGTGCAGCATCTTTCAGCTCACTACTGATCCTGAAAAAAAATTCTAATCGTAGTTACAGTAACTTTAATTTCCTTCCATAGGCTAACATTGACTGGTTTCACATGGAAATTTTTCTGTGTGTGGAGTTTTGGAAGTTTAAAAAATTCGTGTAAAATCAGCCAAACTACGAATTCCGATTTACTCACCTGTTATCATGAGAGACGTCAGTGCTGCATCTTTAAGCCCAGGACGGACCCTGAAAAGTAAATGTAACCATACTTACAGTAACTTGAATTTCCTTTCATAGGCTAACATTGACATGTTTTACTTGGAAATTAATGTAATTTAAAAAATAAAATATCTAAAAATATATAATTTAAAATAATGTAGTAAATCAGTATAAAAAAATATAACAATTAATACATTTAAAAATTATCATTTACAAAACCTTTGAAATTCACTGAAAAAAACCATAGGTTTCAGTCACGTTATAGTTAAAAATTAGCATTTAAAAAACCTTAGAAATTCACTGAAAAAACCATAGATTTCACCCACAGTATAGTTAAAAATTAGCATTTAGAAAACCTTAGAAATTCACTGAAAAAACAATAGGTTTCACACACGTTATAGTTAAAAATTAGCATTTAAAAAACCTTAGAAATTCACTGAAAAAACCATAGGTTTCACCCACATTATAGTTAAAAATTAGCATTAAAAAACCTTAGAAATTAACTGAAAAAAACATAGGTTTCACAGACGTTATAGTTAAAAATTAGCATTTAAAAAAACTTAGAAATTCACTGAAAAACCATAGGTTTCATACATGTTATAGTTAGCTGGACATTTCACTCATACAAAACCATTGAAATTCCCCTGTTATAGTTAACTATAACTCGCGCGCCCGCAATGCACCGCTGATGACGTCACATATTACATCACTCATGACATGGTCAATGACATCACTCATGACATCACTGATGACATCTCAAATTACATCACTGATGACATCATCCTTGTGAAAGAGTGACAGACCTCCTCTCAGCGTAATAGCGTAATATAACCCTTGATACACACATTCAAAAATAAAAAATAAAATTTTCAAAAAAAATGGAAATACCAATTTCAGTTAGAACAACCTATTCAGTAATTCTAAAATCTACATACACATCCAGTCATTCACTAACAGTTCTATATAGGCACTCATACATGTACTGACTCATCATATGTACTCATACACCTATACATCTTATTACACACCGACACTCATCTATAGAGTTACTCACACACAAACTCACACATGCAAATAAACTATCAAACATCCATTTACTTGCATATACAGCTATACACCCACCACTACACTTATTTCTACAGAATAGTACACATACTTACTCTTTCAAACAATCACTTATAAAAACAAATGCTTATTTATACAGGAACTCTTACAATCTCGCGCTCTCACATATTCTCACTTATATACATCACTTTTATACATCAATACTCACATATACTAGTTTAAAACATATGTAGTTACTCATAAAGATACTATTGAGACAGTGATTCACTCACTAACACACCCATACATACACTCATCCACCCATACAGTCCTGAACACATGCTGTCTTCAAAACACATAAAAACAGCGAGTCACCCATTCATGCATCTATGCGGTAAGTAATACCCCCCACCAAACCATACAGACACTCATACTGATACTCTAAAAACCAACTAATAACCCAGATCGACACTCATGTAGCTAGTCACTAACCCATGCAGCCACTTATACCCAAAGTGAGACACTGATACAGATATTTGCATATTTAAACATTACTCGCTAATACATGTATTCACTAAGATACACTTAATAAGTCAGTTATACAATCATTTTTACAAAAAAAAATCCATTTAGACACTTATTTACACATTTATTCTTCCATCGACCTTTAGATATACATATATAAAACATGTTTATGTTTCAGAAAGTAACACATTCATAGGATGATGTCATCAGTGATGTCATTTGCGATGTTATCAGTGATGTCATGAGTGATGTCACTGACCATGTCATGAGTGATTTAATATGTGACGTCATCAGCAGTGCATTGCGGGTGTGCGAGTTATAGTTAACTATAACACAGGAATTTCAATGGTTTTGTATGAGTGAAATGTCCAGCTAACTATAACATGTGTGAAACCTATGGTTTTTCAGTGAATTTCGAAGGTTTTTTAGGTTTAAAGTATTTTATTGCATCATTGAAAAGGAGAAACAATACAAACCAATAACTACAGTTGTCTCGATAGGGGTAGTGCAAATAGTTCGCTACAGGGGTGCGGGCTGCAAATCCAGCATTTCTCAGTGCTTTATATCAGGCGCACATGCGGGTGAGACAATTCCAAAAACCAACTCTCCCTTACCCAACTAACCCCCTCCCCCCCATTACCGAACCCCACCCCCCACCCTCCATAATGTGCTAAGAACGCCACACTTCTCCAACTTTGCGGTATGTCCACCTCCTTCGCTTCTACTTTCTTCTTGAATATTTCATGTGGGCGGGGCTGCCGGGGATGTCAACCGTAGCAGCCTGAGGTATCTGGGACAGGTAATCTCCCTGAATTCGGATTGCAACAGTGTATGGAATGGCAACTACAACTCCTCAAATGTGTCTACCTCTCCCGCCACCATGAGGGACATCTTTTCTATTCCCAGGACATGCCACAATCGGTGTAACCAACCAACAGCAGTGGGAAGCGTGGTAGTACGCCAGTGAATGAGTATGTTTTGGATTGCCGAGCCTAAAGCGATCGCTATCTGTCTGCCTTTCTTAGATTTCAGGGGATACATCAGGCCGTTGGGCAGACCTAGCAGAACATAGGCAGGGAAGCGTGGCAATTTAATTTCAAAGCATCGGTCTACCTCCTCCAACACCTCCTCCCAATAGGGACTCAATAAAGGGCATTCCCATAGGACATGAGTAAGTGTGCCAATCTGTCCACAGTCTCGCCAACAGTTCTGTGGAATGTTATGATTCATTTCGTGCAATCTTGCGGGGGTATAATACCAGTAGGTGGAGAGCTTCGTGAAAGTTTCAGTGAGCCCAGTGTGGTAAGCGGAGTGTCGTGCGCGGTAGGAAATGTGATCCCAGTCAGTGTGGCTCAGTGGCCTTCCAAGTTCCCGTTCCCAGCGCTCCGGTCCGGTATTGTAGATGTGAAATGGAGGGGGCTGCAGGAGCTTATAGAGATCTGAGATGAGCTTGGCGTCTGAGGAACGCGTCACCAGCCATTGCTCGTAAGGCGTGAGCTTCCGGTCTGCTAGGTCACGCACCTGCGGTTGGAGTGCCCAGTGACGCACCTGCATATATCTCATGCGTTCTGTTTCGGGCAGGTTGAATTCTCGATGAAGGTCCTGGAAGGGTATGGCGCCCTCCGGGCCATACATGTGAAACAGTGCGGAGCACCGAGTCGCCCGCCAGAGTGCAAAGGCTCCGGGCTCCATGCCAGGTCAAAGTCTGGGTTCTCCACTATCGGGGTAAACGGAGATAGAAAGGTGGTGAGTTCATGTTTGCTATTCACAGCATCCCACACCTGAAGTGGAACCCGCGTAACGAAGGACGCATAAAGGTTGGGGGGGCGGTGGGGTCTGCACAAGAAGGGCACCTCCTGTAGCGTCCTGCCCGCCACCGCCTGATCTTGAAATAACCAATGTTTGTCAGATTCCCACCTGCTCCACTCCACCAGATACCGTAGTTGCGCCGCCTGAAAATATTTGTGCAGGTCCGGAATGCCGAGTCCACCGGACTCAGGTGACAACGTGGACAAGGCTCTCTTGAGCCTGGGTTTGCGGCCTTGCCACACAAAGCGTGCAATATCCGTCTGGGCCTGTCTAATCCACCCCTTGGGGGGTTGAAGCGGGAGGGCCCGAAAGAGATATAGGACTTGCGGTAGAAGGGTCATTTTCACCGCGGCTATTCTGCCCAGCAGCGACAGCGTTCCTTTGTCCCAGCGGGTTAATTCTTCCTTGAGTTTCTTGCCTAAGGCTGTGTAATTGGCCGTCACCATGGCAGGAATAGAGGGCGCCAGAAGGATGCCCAGATAGGGCACCAGATCCCTAGACCAGCTCAGGGGGAAGTCTCTGCAGTTCAGTTCTTGTGGTGGTAGATAGCGAGATATCAAGGGCCGCCGATTTCCCCAAGTTCACTTTAAAGCCCGCCACCGTGGCAAAGTTCTCCAACTCGGCGATGCCGGCGGGAAGCGACTTTCCAGGATCATCAAGTGTTAAAATCACATCGTCCGCATAGAGACTGAGGGTGTGAACACATTCCCCCATTCGGATGCCCGTCACTTCAGGGTTCTGACGAATCCTCTGAGCGAATGGCTCCATATAGAGGGCGAAGAGGAGCGGTGTCAGCGGGCACCCCTGTCTGGTGCCTCTCTCAATCATGAACTTTCGGGAGCTGAAACCATTCACTCTCACCACTGCAGATGGGAATCTATAGCAGTTGAATATCCAGTGTCGAAACTTCTCCCCCACACCTAGCTTATACAGCACTTTCTCTAGGTATGGCCAGTGCACCCGGTCAAACGCTTTCTCCGCGTCTATGGAGAGCAACATGAGTTCTCCGGGGATCCTAGAGGCCTTCTCCAGTATATGTACCACCCGTTTGGTATTGTCAATCATCTGCCTACTGGGAACAAACCCCGCCTGATCCGGGTCAACCAGCCCCGGCAGGTGGAGTGCTAGACGTGCCGCGAGGACCCCGGTGTACAGCTTGAGGTCCACATTTAGGAGTGAGATCGGGCGGTAGGAACCGCACTCGGTCCGGTTCTTGCCCGGCTTCGGGATCACCGACACTGTCGCCTGGAGTAAGTCCGGAGGGATAACCCCCGGCTCAGAGAACGAATTGAAGAGGCGCGTCAACAGTGACGCCAGGTCCTGGCAGAATGTTTTATAGAAGAGAGGGGTGTACCCATCAGGTCCCGGGGCCTTCCCAAGTTTGAGTCTGGAAATAGCCGTGATTACCTCTTCAATCCTGATCTCCCTCTCCAAGTGCTGGGTTTGTTCTGAGGTAAGGGAAGGGAGATCGACCGACTCCAGATAGTCAGTCTCGGCTTGCACCGAGGGGGGCACACCCGTGTAGAGATCGGCATAGTACCGACGGAAGCCGTCCGCAATCTGGTCATCCTCAGTGGCTGTTCCCCCGTCGGGAAGCAACAGCTCTTTCACCCGGTGTTTCTGGTGCTGTATGCGAAGCTTATTCGCAAGGAGCCGGCCACACCTATCGCCGCTGGTATAGTACTTATGTTTCAGGCGTAACACCGCGTATTCTGCTCTATCCATGTCCAGTGCGGACAGAAGTTTCCGGGCGGCTTTAAGTTGCCTCCAGACTCTGGGGGCCCCTGTTCTTTGGTGCACCTGTTCTAACTCCCTCACTTTGCTCGTAAGTTCGTCCCGTTTTAGCTGTCGTTCCTTATTCTCCGCTGAAGACACCACGATGAAGTCGCCGCGGAGTACCGCCTTCAAGGCGGCCCATTGCGTCACGCGAGTGGTGTCGTCATTATCGTTGTGTTGTCGGTATTCAGCTATCGAATCGCGTATACGTTTTACTACTGACTGCTTATGTAGCAGGGCGTCCCTGAGACGCCAGACCCGTCGCGAGGGAGAGACAGGGGGCAGTCGAAAAGTGCCCACTACCGGGGCATGATCCGATATGGAAAATACCCCCACATCAGAGGCCATGGCCAGCTCATAGACTGGACCCGTCACCAGGAGATGATCCAGCCTCGCGTAGGATTTATGGGCGTGTGAATAGTATGAATAGGCCCGAGCCGTAGGGTGGAGGCGTCGCCACAGATCATGTAGATCAAGATCTTCCATGTGGGACCTGATCAGTTGCGAGAATTCCCCCGCCTGTAAGCGTCTCTGTGTCGACCTGTCTAGGGGTGCGTCGAAGACCATATTCAGGTCTCCCCCAAGAATAATATGCCTATCCGGAGTGGTCGCCACCTCCTCCATGGCCTTGTGTAGAAACTGTTCCTGACGGTCGTTAGGGCTATATATCGAGCCGACAGTGAACACCAGACCTCCTACTTTGACCCTGTAAGCCAGGAGCCTCCCTCTCTGTTCGGCCACTTTATGTAGAATCTCCCCTTTAAACTTTCTAGACACCAGAACTGCAACCCCCACTGTTTTGGAGGTATTGGAGGAGAAGAACTGCGTGGGGAATTTCTGTGTTCGCAGTCTGTGGCAATCTTTGGCTAGGAGGTGGGTCTCCTGTAAGAGACAAATATCTGCCTAGGTATCATCAAGTAGGGCCAATACTGCCTTCCGTTTGACTGGGTTGTTCAGCCCCTTCACATTTAAGGTTAGAATCTTAAGGGCCATCAATGAGGAGGATAAAGGCAGAGCTTAGCAAGGCGGGCTCGGCCTTGTAGGGGAGGCCTCATGGTCAACAGTGTGTGAAAGTGGTGTGCGGTGAAAGCAAATGGTACTACAGCACAGTACGGTTCCCGTTGCCCTTCCCCCCCCACTCAAAGAACTTCCCCCCCAAACCCAACTCCACCCCACCACCCCCTCTGCTGTGCAACTCCCCGAACCCCGAACCTCTCAAATCAACTCCCACACCCACCCCCTTCACACCCAACCGTTCAAAGAACTCCAGTGTCCCAGTCCGGTCCTCAATGGACAAGTCTGTGGAAAGTTAAGTAAGTGGACGTCCAGCCACAACCCCTTCCCTCCCGCTGCCCTCCCTCCCCGGAACCCTCGCACCTGCAATGAAGATGAGTCTACTGCAATCTCCCCCCGGAGTACGTTCAAGCCGTCAAGGCCACTTCACCAGTCGACGTGCTTCTGGACGCCTCTTGAATGGCGCTGTCCATATCTGCCCGGACTGTGGGTGAGTCGGGCCTCGTGGGTGGAGGCAGGGATCGCCGTCTTCTGATCGATTGCCAGCCGTCCCTTGTGCTGCGCCTACGACGAGGCGTTGGAGTGTCTTCATCCGTTGCGGTAATTCCCAGCACCCCGCAGACGTCTTGTAGGGATCGGAGCTGGTGCAGAGTCCCATTCCACCGGAAGATAAGCCAAAAGGGATGGCCCCAGGAGTACTGCGTTTCATGCTCTCGTAAAAAGTCTGTGGCTATTTTGAAGGCTTTGCGTTTTTGTAGCGTTATTGTGGACAAGTCTTGATACAGGGCCACTTGATGGCCTCGGAAACGTAGGGGGTGCTGTCGCCGGGCTTCCCGGATGATCCGCTCCTTCAGGGGGAAGTCCGGTAGAAAGGCCAGAATGTCCGGAGGTGGCGCCGAGGCCCGCCGCGGTAGGCCCACCCTATGAGCTCTGTCAATTCGGATAGGGAATTCTCCAGCTTCGCCCAGTATTTCGCGAAATAGGTCCTTCAGGTAAGCAGCTACATCCTCCCCCTCTTCTCTGGATGGAACGCCACGGACCCTGATGTTATTGCGCCTAGACCTGTTTTCAAGGTCTTCGGCGTGGGCCTGGAGGTCGATCTTCTGATCCCTGAGTCTCAGGACCTCCTGCTGCAGGTGAGCGATCTCCTCATCTCGGGAGTGACCAGCTTCCTCTACAGTGTTCACTCTTTCCCCCAAGGAGTCAACCTCTCTTCGGATTTCTCGGACCTCTCCGGTCACCTCCTGCTTCAGCGTCTGGAAGTCCTCCCTTAGTGAGCTAAATAGTGATTCCAAGAAAGATCTGGTTACCGGAGGCTCCCCTCCCTCCGCACCTCGAGAGCTGGTCGGGGGTCTCGGGGCTGGTTGAATCCTGTCCTGTCTCGGCGTGCCCCTGCTCAGCATGTCTGTCAAGGTCCGGTCTCCTTTTTTACCCCCTCTGGCGTTCGACATCGTGGAGGTGGGGGCGCGTTGCAAGAGGGGGGCACTGACAAAGTATTGTGCGGTATGATAGTGTATGGGTCAGGACCCACTCAGCAGTCTTCCCGGGAGTGGCGCTCCTCCGTGCAGGGCCTATGGGTGGTTTCCCTGGGTCGCAAAAGTGTTGATTCAAGTAAGGGCCCGGCTGGTCCTCTCCAATTTAGGGTATTTCCAACTGCGTCACAGGGCCGGAATAAGTGGTTCGCCGCCGTGACAATGAAGTAATCCGCGTCTTCTCCGGGGGCCAGTCATTACGGAGGTAGGGCATCAACTCCCACTCCTGGCCGATGTTACTGCACCTCTATCGGTTACGGCGAAAGGCGCCAAAGGCCGGACCCCCTTCTGGTCACCGCTTGGCACCGCAATCGCCGTGGCGGGCTCAGCCGCGCCCAGGGGCGGTTTGCCTCTTCCAGGGCCCAATGCCAAGTGAGGGGGGGGGGTGAGAAGGCAGGGGCCCACTCTCGACTCGGGCCTCGTGTCCGTTTGCCTATTTCACGCCACAGGCCCGGTATAGGAGTCCACCCACAGCGTGGGGCCGGGCGGGGGTCAGTCTCTTGCAGATGTGAAAAGTGGGACCCTTCTGGATTCTTCTCGGCACCTCGTCCACCACCGGCCGGCCGGGGCTCAGGGCGGTGGTCCGGGGCAACCTCGGCGATTCAGGCCTCACGGCCTACCTGATCCCCGGCTTGGCGTAGTTGCCGCCTGCCGGCTCCGCCCCTGTCGTACTCCGGGTAGCTCGTCTCCCTTCCGCTGGGTGCCTTTGTGTCTGGGGCTCACCAGAGGCCAGCCATAGAAGCGACTGTGGGCCGTCGAGTCACGTTATGTCTCCGCAACTCCCCGCCGGACTTCTCCCAGTTCGTGGATGGCGGCTCTTCGGAGCCTCGTCGTCACTGCGGCCCGCTCTCGATTTCAGGACGATGCCGGCGTAGCACCTCCGCTCCAGCAAGGTCTCCGGAGGTTTCGGGTTGCTCCTCTGCACCATCGACTGCTCTGGGCGTGTAATCCGCTCGATCCGGGGGAGATCGGCGGTACAAGGCGGCGCAGGGTCACCGGGTACTCGGGAGCTCACGGCAAGAGCGTCCTCTCAGCCCGCCATCTTGGCCACGCCCCTCTAAGGTTTTTTAAATGCTAATTTTTAACTATAAAGTGTGTGAAACCTATGTTTTTTTCAGTGAACATACATATATATATATATATATATATATATATATATATATATATATTTGCTGCTATTTTCCGGATAATTGGATGTTAACATCAGAAACATGCTTGATATATCTAATGCTGCTGCAATATTACCTTTTTGCCTTCTTCAAAGGTATAATATTCAGGTGTTTACCTTGAGAGAGGAAGGTCCAATTTGCTTTTAATAACAAACTTCTTACCCTCACTTTAAATCGAGGTCAGGGTCCAAACCATTACCCCTGATGAATATCTGAGACCATTTAGGTTTTTAAAAGGGCCGAAACATGTCGTTTGAATCCAGGGGTATATAAGGATCATAGCATCCACATACATACCCTGCCCCTGCCATTACCTTACTATGCTTTTTAACTATACCCAGGGTATCACCATAATAAAATGATACTTTCGTGGTAAACCCTGGAGTATTTTTAGTCCAATAACTGTACCCAAGTTATCTAGAAAAAAAGAATATATCTAAAAACTCCCTCAGGATAGCCCAGACTGAGGTTGAGTCAGTCCTGGTAGTACCATCTTACCAGGGTGGGACGAGGTGTCCTGTGATGAAGCATGTCACGTTACGGGAATGAGCCAACCTCACCAAATCTTGGAATTTCCAGGTTCAGTAGGAGACACACCAGCAGATTCCAAACAGGATAATTAGAGTAGCCATTTCCCCCAGCTGCTGTTATCATTAGGACACCATGCAATTTGTTGTTGTATAGTTACTTCAGAGACAGGCGTGGACATTTTCAGACGTTCTCTTTCGCCCTAGGTGTCACATATAGAGCAGGTAAAGCTCAAATTTATTTCACTGACAAATCACCAAACTCAACTAGTTTCTTAACTCCTGTAGTGTTTATTTTCCTGATACATATGTTCTTCTCTGTCCAACCTATGTGCCCCTAGAAGCACATGTCAATTAAGAAACAACCTTTTGGAAAGTATTTAAAAGTACATACACACAATGCAAGTGTCTTGGTCGAAGGCATGGTAGGATTCAAGACATCACATTTTTTTGGTTAGATTTGCAAATTATGCAGCAGAGGATAGAAGAGGTGGCACATATTTTAGTAAATTCATAAGGCATGGAAAATGCAACAACCACACAATCGTATTTTGCTGATGGCCCAATTATAATCCAGCATAATATGGTTGCCTCTCTCCCACATTAATCAGACCTTCAGACCCTTTAAATATCTGGTCATGAATCCAGTCTTTGTTCCTTCAATTTATATATCAAGCATTGGCAAAGCCAAAAGTTCTAGTTTGAAATTTGAGTTCTGACTAAAACATTAAAAAAAGCTTGGTGCACTGAAAACACAAAACAAAAGAAATGTTACTTTCTTTTACAGTGCATCTATGAGATAAATAATGTAATCTGCAATGATTCTGTGCTCTTTTGAGATGTAAAATAGTCTCTAATGAATTGCAATGCAAGCACTTCATACAGGGCAGATGATGCACCAAACAACCAGCAGCGGTTTCTCCACGAAGGCAGGGGAGCGTTGCCACCCCTCCCTGGCCACTGAGATCCACCAGTGAAAAAATAAAATGACAAAGAAGTAAATTTCATTCACATTTTATTTTTCCAATGTGTGCGTCGCAAGCAGTGCCCGAGCCAAGAAATGGGCGTGTCCTCCGCTGCCGATTGGCTGCATAGAGGTTTGGAGAGCTGGTCAGGCGCTCCAAAGCGTTCATGCCAGTTTGGCTGGCTTGTCTTGTGATGGTCAGACTGACATGCGCACTCTGCAGCTCTCCACTCAGCTCTCTTAGACAGCTGGGTGGAGAGCAAGCGTAGGCCTCTAAGGCCTGAAGGAGCATCCAACCAACCCCCTCCATCCAATTCTAGCACTTCTCTCATACAGCATGAGACGAGCGCCAGGATTGGTTAGGGGAGGTCCACAGCAGACTGCAGTTTCACAGAGGCGGACTAGACGACGTGTTGCAGTCGGTAAGTACCGTTTATTTAACTTGTATTTATTTAAAATGTTAATGTTATGTTGGGAGGAGGGAGGGGTTGCTTTACTATAGGCTTTTAGAGGGAAGGAGTGTTTTTTGGGGTCCTTTTGGGAGGGGGTGTTTAATTATGGGCTTTTGTGGGGAGGGTGTGCTTTATTTTGTTTTTTTGGGAAGTGGTGGGGCACTTTGCTGATCTCACCACTTTCAAAGGTTGCCAGCCGCCACTGCAAACAACCGATCACCAGAAGGAAGAGAGGAATCCTCCTTGGGACAGATCCAAAGCCCACTGTATGTATATTTCAAAGTATTGGTAAAAACAGGGCTTGCACAAAGCTGCAGTCAATTCTGGACTATACTTTAAATAAATAAATAAATCTGCTGGATTATTGTACCCGCCTCAAAACAGAATCCAAGGGCACCAGCTCTTAATGATACTTACAGAGCACACTGCAACCATATAAGCTGTACTGACACTATAAAAAAACAGTTCTCATTACAATGAAGACACTTCTGTGTGAAAAGCCAGGTCTTTAAAGCTTTATGGAAGGGAAGTAATTGGAACATTCACAAGGAAGCGGATAAAGAATTCCAATATTAGGCAGCTTAAACTGAAAAGGCCGGCCCCCCAATCTTACTCGATGGAACTAGGGTGCTATAACCAACTGAGCATCAGAGGATCAGAGCTTTTGAATAGGGAAATAATGAAGAGGCTTGCATTGCAGAGAACTGAATAAAAAATCCAAGCTATCCACAGCACCAAATGGAACTGGAGCAGTTCCAAATAAGGCTCCCCAAACTCCTGGAAGGTGGGATGGGGAGCCACAGCCTGAACAAAACGAGTCCTCCGTATTGTTTGCATCAAATTTTATAGATTGTTAGTCAACTAAGAAGCAAACTGCCGCCATACAACTTTGAAACGCATTGGGATCAGGGACAGAGTTATGGAAAGAATTTAAAATCTGGATGTCATCGGCATAACTCAAAAAACTGACACCATATGAACTAATCAACCTGACGAAAGGATGAATATAAACAGGGGTAGGGCAAAGCGTGGAGCCTGTGGAACTCCCTGTTGCAAAGCCTTAAACCCAAAGCGAAAAGATGAAGATTGTCAGCAGTCATCTGGAGTCTAAGTACAACATGATCTATATAAGGGCAGTTCCATGCATACTGGACTCCGCCAGCCTAATGAACAACTTATCAGGGGAAACTGTTTTGAACGCGGCAGAGAAATCCAACAACACCATGGTCACTGAGTGTTCTTTGTCTGCAATCCTCTGAAGATCCTTTAAAAAACAAAAACAAAAGCAGATTTGGTACCAGGAGAAACGAAAAATCTGTTAATAGTTTTTCTTACGATTTTTGCCAGTTAAGGCAAAGGAGAAATAGGGGAAATTGCTCATATTGAAGGAGTCAGTGTTCACTATCACATTTTTCCAAGCATCTGGTACACAGCCTTGAAATATCGATTTGTTATAAATTTGTAGGTGAGGCTGCACAACACATGCTGATGCTGCCTTCCAAATAGCTGTAGGAATTTGATTGAGTAGTAAACCTGCTAGAATAGTATTAGGATTTCAGCTTCTGGTCAGGGTAAATTAGATACCTAACTACGATAACCTGTGCTCACCCTCTGGTAGCTTGGCACAGAGCAGTCAGGCTTATCTAAAGAGGCAATGTGTAAAGTATTTGTGCAACTCACACAATGAATACACCACAAAAAGACTCCGCACAGGTTTAGAAAAATAGGCTTCAGTATTATAAACAGCACAAGACCAAAATGACAATAATCTGATAAATACTTTTCAAGTTATAAGTGTTTTCAAATGCATGTACAAGACACTCCCTTCTAATATGTGCTTTTCAGTAATCTACATGCGATTTCAGCAAACCCCATCGGGGGGAGGGGGGTGTCAGATGGACTTTCCAACTGACAGAGCGGGGAAAGCAGAGCTCCAAAAAGTATTTAAGTAGCAGGGATTCAGTTGCACAAGTAAGTTAAAAGCCAGTGCCCAACAGTTGCTTAAATGTAAGTCTTCCACCAGTCCCTTGAGACCACATGTGTGCAGATACAGCCACCTGAGAAAACCCAGACCATTACTGGGACCTCACAGGTCCGATCATATACTGTACCTTTGTCAGATGAGGTGGCGAGTTAAGGGTTGAGTGGCCAGTGTTAACAACCTTGGGGAATGAGGAGCTCCTGGTTCGGTGATCACCTCCCTCAGATCGCGCTGATAGTAGCAAGCCGCTGTAGTGATTCCAGAGTTGCAAGCAGTGCCCGTTGTTGCCCTTGCAATGCATTGACACTGGAATGCCGCAATCAGAAAGGCAGAGTTGTTGTTCTGCAGGACACTGCTGTAGCTTCCCAATAGATGCTAGTCCTTTACCAGAATGAGGTGCGGAGGGCTTTTCTTACCTACACAGGTCTTTCCTGGTGGAGAGAAGAGCACTGGTTTCCATAGCATTGACTCGTGCTGGGCAACACACTAATGCTTTACAGAACGGGCTCCCTCAACAGCGTCGTGAGAACGAAACGATGTCTTTGATGGCCCTGAGACTTCAAGAACAGGGGGCAAGCCAACAAGCCCTTGGAGTTATTTCAAGTGTCAAAGGTGGAAGAGTAGGTTCAGTCCTTCTCACTTCAAGAGGCAGCAAGCAGCAGACTGGCACTCGAGCAAGTTGCAAAGTGGAAATCTCTCCAGGCACATCAGCAGGCCAACACAGCAGAGTAGTTAGCAAAGTGGCAGACCACCGAGCAACACAGCTCCTCTTCTTGGCAGAGTCTCCTCAGGACACAAAAAACGAACAGATTTGGGGGTGTCAGTGGTCCAGTACTTATACCCAAATGTGCCTTTCAAGTGTGGGAAACATCAAAGAGGTCTTTGAACATCACAAGGTCCCTGCCTTTCCTGGCTCCAGACACACTACAGGGGAGTATCCAGCTCTTTGTGTGGGAATACGCACAGCCCTATTAAGGTGCCAGGGTCAGCTCCTCCCTCACAATCTGCCTCAGGAATGCCTATGAGCCTGGTGATGGGCCATCAGGTTACAAATGTCACTCCCCAGCACCCTTTGTGTGACTGCCTAGATGAAATGCACAACGCCCAGCTGTCACCCTAACCCAGATGTGTATTCAGAGACAAGCAGACAGAGGCACAGAATGGATATGGTAAGAAAAGACCAACTTTCAAGAATTACTAAACAGAGGGGTTGTTCTCGCTGTCTTTTCTCACTATTATCTACTTTAACAGACTAAGACCAATTAGTAATTTTCTTGGCGCTTGTATTTATTAACCTTAGTTCTTTCACATTTTCGGTAAATTTACATTCTCTTTTTTGTCAGAGAAAAAGGGAGGCCATATTCATTTGTTTTAATATATTCATACACATTTGTAGTGTTTCAAATCAGCAAAAGTTATAACAAACGTACTAAATGACAATGATAAACAAACTTGAGACAATAATAGGACATAAAAAAAAATAGATGTGTAAACTTTGTCACAGAAATGGACCAGTCATCTATTTGCTTAATCAAGCAGCAGTTGCCATAATTCCTTTTGTCAAAGATGGATCTATTATGCTGCTTATAGCTCATGGGAACTGATCTCTATTCTTAGTGTTGAGAGTTCTTGACCATTCCCCCAGATGATCCTAGTCATATGATCGTGTTTCCCAAGAGATCTAAGTGTGCCGACGTGTTTCGTACCCCATCATTCTCGGGGTTCTCCTCAATACAATGACAGAAATTCTTCTTCTTTATGTTTGAACTCTTCTAATGAGCGGTATGAAGCGGTTTATGCAGGTTTCGGTCAGATGTTTGATTACTACAAGTCACAGATTCTTTGTTTTTCAAATAGTTTTCTGGTGTTGCTTGTGCCAACACTGGATACTAGAGTCCTCGTCTCCAATAGCCTAACTCCCCCAAACTTGTCATCTTTCTAAAAGTGGCATTTGCAGACTTACAATTTAAAAACCAACTTCACTATAAGATGGGATTTTAAATTGTGAGTCCAGAGACACAAACTCCAAATTTCTATCTGCTCCCAATAGGAAATTATACTTAAAAGATGTTTAAGTCAACCCCCACGTTAACCTATGGAAGAGATAGACCTTGCAGTAGTGAAAAACCATGTTAGGAGTATTTCACCACCAGGACATGTAAAACTTGAAAGTTCATGTACCACTTTTTAAAAGCACCTCACCCTGCTCATGGGGCTACCTACTTAGGGGTGACTTGCATATATTACAAGCATTGGCATAGCCAATAGGCCTCACCTTTGGGACCTTATACGTTTTTAGCCATGCAACAGTTGATGTTATTGCACCAAGGATATTGTGCTGCATAACTAAATACTTATACGGTCCCAAAAGCGAGACCTATTGGCTATGCCAATGCTTGTTTAGACGTGCTCCCTGGTAGACTTTGTCAAGTTAATTCCAGGTTCATGTTGAGGGAATGCTGGAAAAACACATTCTCCCTTAGAGTGTGTCCCTGAAAGGCAGATTAAAATTAAGATACAAATAAAGATTTATTTTTTAAAAAGCGCTAGGATGTGACCAGTGTTGGCTGTGCCATAGCACATTCTTTATAGGGCAAAAAGCAACAAGCAACGTGAGGGGGCGACAACTGTGGAAGCAACAATAAAAAAGTGGGCCTATGTGCATACAAGGATGGTTGGAAGGGAGGCAGCAACATGGAGAGGTGGGGTGGGGTGGAAGGGGAAAAAGCAACATGGGCATAACAAGTTCCTGAACCACAGCAGAAGCAACAGAGACACTAATTTAATAAGAATCAATCTATGCTTGTTACATCGGCCAGACAAGAGACAGGAAGTTACGCCTGGCCTGCACTGTCCAATTAGGAAGCAGCAAAGAAGAAGTGACACAGATGCCACCGAATGGTAGGAAATGAGAGGGCTCAAGGCCCTTTTTGTAAACTATAGTGTCCCGCAAGCAGGCTTGACTCTAAAATCTTGCTTTTTCCAGTCTTTAGTGCCATGCTTACTAGTGCTGTGGTCTTCCCCTGATTCAGGCCTGCAGATAAACGCTGACATCCCTTCTATGTCCCCTGCATAAAAGTGTTAAAGAAACAACCAAATCTAGCACAGAAAGAGGTAGCCAATGCTCTTAGCAAAACCTATACAAAATCGTAGTTTTTGTTGACCATGAGGAATATATACAGCTGATATTTTTGCCTGCGGCAGAGTTACTGACTTCCCTATTTTCATTGATCGAATCATGTATTTTTTCTCTAACTATTTCAAAGACAGCCAAGAGGGGAAAGATTATGCATTAGGCTTTGCAATTAGCACTTTCGGAGTGTTTAGAGCTCTGGACCGTTTGGGAACAAACGGGCCATTGTGCTGGTTGTCTCTTGAATTTGCAGCACACACTGGGCTAATCTCCTCCCCTACCGCGCCGCAGATGGATTTACAGTGCTTTCATGTACGGATTTCGTTATTTTTAGTTTATAAATAATACTGTTTAGGTGTATGTCTAAATGGGGAGAAGTAGTGCAGCAAAACGAATGGGTGCACATGCGCAGCGAAAACCTGAGCAGTCTTTATAAAATTTTTTACATAAATTGTACAGCTAAATAAATATTTTTATAAAGGTATTGGCCAAATATACAAAATGCCTGATGGCCGAAAGTGTTCATTAAAACTAACTAGAACAAAGAAAACAGCACCAACAAAGCTCACCTCTATATTCGTTAATACTTGCGTCTTCCATGCTACAGCATGGCCCCTGAGTAGTAAACCAAGTACAGAGGGTAAACTGTCCCAGCCTTTTAACCTCCAAGGATGGAAGAAAAGAAACAGTTTTAGAAATGTGAAATTTAAAGAAAGGCAGCCACATGGCCTTGTAAGAGGAAAGGAAAATGGTTCTTCTGACATGTGCTGCGTGGTCAAGCAACACTTCATACAGCTGGGTTCAGTCTGAAGGCGAACAAGAGATCTGTTTAGGAGTCAAACATGTTTCTGAGTTTTTCTTGTGGAGGTAAACAGTCCATTCATCAATGAACAGCCCATGCCACACACTGCAGATCCCAGCTCATACCGATGCCCTATTTGTTTCTCAAGGATTAGGGCGAGAAGCAAGGCCTAAAGCCAAGAAATATGGAGGCTCGCATAAGATGTTACCAACACTTTGTGCAGAAATGGATCCTTGTGTACTGTTTTCACAGAACAACAAGCAGCTTCAGACATAGTGCTTCCAGAAGGAAGGGTCTAACCATACCCCAAGCTGGCCTTCAGATTACTTGTGATCAAGTAGCGGGCTGGCAGGGCCAGAGAAACGAGCTACTGTCATGTAGAACGGCTTTGCCTTTACACTGTGTTAAGTTAGCATGAGCTTATTAGGAGTTTAAACGCCATTTTACCTCTCTTTTGCTTTTGCCCACAGCACATATTTTTTTAATGCTTTGAGCCTAGTAGAATATTTTGCTTCACACAAGAATAATATGTTTTTCCTATAGTATCAGCTTTGCTTGGTAAGCTATGTCTGAACAGTGAGTGGTGAAGCCTTCAAGGTTATTTCAACACAGCGGTTGTTTTTCGGTCTGATCAGCGCACGTCTTAGACATAACACATAGGCAGCTGTGGCCAACTCTGACTTTTGGCACGTTTATTAATGCACTGTGCAGAGCATGCACACACACTTGATGAATATCCGCATGCAGAGAGTTGGTGTAGGAGATGATGTGATCCCTTTCTACTAAGACCAGAGGTATGGGACCGCCCTATTAAAACCCAAAGAGACCTTCTATAATATAATATAATATAAAATAATATAATATAATATAATATAATATAATATAATATACTAGCAAGGGAGGGTAAAACTGAGGTTCTATTTAGACCTTTTCCCTTTAGCATTTTAACATGCTTTCGCCCTTTGTATTTTATGGACTAGTAACTATGCTGATAACCTTGTTGCTTATAATATGTTTGCTTGTATTAGCCAATATAGTGTGCTTAAGAACACTGCATTAGAAATAAATATTTCAAACCTGCATGTGTCATCATTTACTCCTCGTTCTGGACTGATATGTTAGTATAACAAAAGAGTGTTCATGTGTTCCACTTGACCTGAGGTGTTCTAAGTTCATGATCTGGGTTCCGATTAATGCTTGGTAGCACCGAGTTTGGTTTCATGGCGCCCTACCCCACTCTTTGTTACCTCCGAGGTTAGGTCCTTTGTCCATTCCAGGCACTACTTGGCCTGTTTTGGCTGGATTTACACCGCATCCTCGACGTGGAGCGGTACCCGTTGCAGATTTACGGCTGCTACATGCAGTCACAATTAGTGTAATTCGGTTATTGGTGCAGTACATTACCCGCAATCTCCTGGGCGGGGCGCCAGGTGTTGCGGCGCTTCCAGCCGGACTGAGTGGAATGAAGCTTAGTCCTGTGATGGTAAACGCACTGATGGTCAAGCGCCCCGAGAATAGGGATGATTTTCTTTTCTGGCTTGCCGAAAAGTTTGACCAGCTGGAAGCAGTATTTCCTAACACGACTCCTGTTGAAAAACACAGGATTCTAACAATTAGTATGCCTAAAGACTTGATCCCAGAAGCTGGTAACTGTGAGTCTTGTGGTAAGATTTTTGCGGCGGTGTATACGAGGTGCTTCGGCACTCCGTCAATGACTGTCCTTCCCTCGGTCATTAAACGTGTTCAAGATGAGCACGGACCTAAGGCAGCGGTTGAATTGGGTATGTGGCTATGCGGCAGTTTTGACGTAGTTTCCGATCTCGTGCTTGCAAATGTCAAGGGAGACGCAGTGAGCTTTCAGGTGTCTAATGCTTTGCAGGCTGTTCCTGATGTCGATAAACCCCGTCAGTTACCAAGAATTATTACAGCGGCTTATAAGACTGTAGGTCGTAATAGTTTGGGTGTCAAGCCTTTCTCTACAAAGGAGAAAAAACAACCCCAAGGGCAGAAGTCTGAATCGGATGACCAGCCCAAAGCTAAAAAGCAAAATTGGCCGAAAAAACAGAAACAGGGTAAACAACAACAGCAGAAACAGGAGTCTCGTCCTGCATCTTCATTGCCTGCGCCCACAGAACGTGTTTATGACTTGCGCGATCGCGCGACGATAAAATCACCTTATCGTTTTCAGGTTTCTGAACAACGCTCTCCTCGTTCTTTTCAGGACTCATCGGCCTCATCGACTGGTGGTGGAGGAGGCGGCAGAGGTCGGGGTGGCGAGCAGGGACGCGACCAGCCCCGCCCGAAAGAGAGTAAAGGTAAGCAGGATGATTCTACAACAAAAAGACCCCAGTTTCAGAAAAAGAAAGTTGCCGCTTTAACAGCGAGATATGCCACAGATAGTGAGAACGCAGCTTCAGAATCAGACATGGGCGCTGACTTTGTTGGACAGCGCGGCGGAGATTACCATAATGCGGGAGGCCCTGCGTCCACTACTGAAGGTGACAGCGACTGAACGATATGTTGTTGTGGAGACAGCGGATACTAGAGTAGCTCCCCCTGAAAGACTTTATTAGATAGTCCTTTTAATTGAAGGTGACATACAGCATACCATCAAAGGGGTATTTTGGGAAAATCTTACAACTACCTATGACATTTTGTTAGCGGAGGATGACTGGCCCCCACCTTTTGTGCTGGCGGCTCCAAGAGGGGAGGAGGTAATCCTCCCTAGTTTCGCGCACACGGTCTCGAAAGAGCATGCGCTGATTTTTGCAGAAGAGTGGGCTAAGGCTCTTGTGCCGGCTTTGTACCGTACACACTGTGGGTGGGATACATTTTCTCCACACCATGAGATTCCTTTGCGGTCTATGCCACAGCCTCAATCTCAATATCCCATCTGACCTGAAGTTAAGGTTTCCGTCGTGGAAATCCTTGAACAATTGGAATATCAAGGTGTAATTGAAACTTGTGTGTCACCGATGAATAACCCTCTTTTTACTGAGACCAAGCCTGACGGCTCGTACCGTTTGGTATTGGATTACCGGCATTTAAATTCGCATTGCCATACCTGTGCAGTACAGAATACACACCGCTCTGCTCTTGTGGATGGTCTTGTGCGAAAGTAGTTTAAAACCACACTTGACATATCCAACAGTTTTTTTGCCCACAATTTGGACGGACTGAGTTCCCAGTGGACCAGTTTTACCTGGGGCGGCAAATAACGCCAGAATAAACGTTTGCCTATGGGCTATAAAAATAGTCCAGGCGTGTTTGCTGCCCGTATTGTCTCTCTCGTTGAGAGGGTGGACACAGATGCGTGTTCGTATTTGGATGACATATATCTCACAGACATCGAGCTTTGGCCGCATCTGTGCCGCGTTGATCGCATAATTTGTAACTTTACGGACTTTGGTTGCAAGTTCAACTGTGCGAAGTCTCACATTGCAGAGTACACAGTGTTGTTCCTGGGCTACGAGCTCAACAATGAAGGTCGAGGATTGGCTCCTCACTTCTTGGAGAAATGCGCACAATTGCGCGCTCCTACAACTCTGAAAAAATTACAGTCCTTGCTGGGATTTTTGAATTTTGGGCCTACTTATATTCCCAAATATGCCCAGCGTATCAAGCCTTTGTATGCGTTGATACAACCTACTTTTACCAAATCTTGCTGGCTGCCAGAACATTCAGCTATTTTGCAATCTTTGCAGGCTGATCTTTTAGAATCTAAATTCTTACTGACTCGTGATAACCACGCCAACCTGGTGATAAGAATCATCCCTGGGCGGTGGGTTTCACGTACTTTACTTTTTTTTTTTTTGGAAAACCTTTATTATTACTTCAAACGGTTACAAGTATGGGTCTACAACCACCAGGGCCGGCCGCTAATCAGTTTCATCACAGTAAGTCAGGTATGACACGACTCGGCAGCCCGAGAATCAGAGGTACCATAGATTCGGTTAACACTTGTTATTGAATGTACCATCTAAATTACAGGATTAAAAAGGTTCCATTTTATAATGTAAAAATTAAAGGATCAGGTGCCATACAATAACACAGAGTCGCATAAAGGGCGGGCCAAATAGTAAGGCATCCACAGTTAGAACTATCGCAGTTAGAACAGTGGCGCTAAGGCATATGATTCAGGATAAACAAGTATACAGTCACAGTTCGCACCAGTTAAGCGCTCGCCCATTGATACTGATAATACTGTAGAAAGTATAGGCACAGATAAAGAAGGATCAACAATAGACACAAGAGTGGACCCACTGTGCTGACCCGAAAAATGAAAAAACGAAAGAAAAGGCAAAAGAAAGGAAACGAAAGAGAAAAAAAGGCCATAGAAACAAATAAAGGCAAAACAAAAAATCCCCTCCCCCAACCCCCCACCCTGCACTCCTGCAGATGACTACGGCCTACCCCCCCCCTAGCAGAGAGAACGAAGAGATATAACAGAGTAACTAAACCCGGACACTAAGAGTAGAAATGGAGGAGGGCATTGTCGTACACATTCCCGGTCTCCCCCCGCCTTAACAAAGAATCCCCCACAAAGCTGACGCAATCGAGCAAAACACAATAGAAGATTACACCGGAGGAAACTATAAACCCCGCCCGGTCTCCGTTAACCTAATGAAGCAAATCCCGTTACCGATTAAACCACAATAGTAAGCCCAAAACAACAGTCTCAGCCTTGACCCCGTCGATCAAACTTGTTGACTCCCTCTGGTAAGTAGAACTCCATCCACAAATTGTCAAAATATACATAGAAGTTGCCGAAACATAGTCTGCTAGATGGAGAAAGGATGGCAAACCCCAAAGTGCAAGGCCGGTTCCAACGGTGCCCCTCCCTGACTCCAAGGCCCGACACTGTTTCCTCCGCCATCTTGATGAACCAGCTGGGAAGGGGGTGCGACACAATCCCACGCGGTTCACAGTCTCGACCAAAAGTTTCCAGAGTGGGAACAGCAGTTAAATGTTCCACTGGTAGCGAAACCAAGGATTCCGACCATACAATACACAGTTCGCAGCATGTTCGAGCAGTTCCACTTCTGTAGAGGCAGGCACAGCTCCATGCACAAGGTCTGAATGTACCGCCGGGATGTCTATCGGGAGTAGAGCTGGCCGTCGAGTCCCGTGCGATGAATCAGGGTCCGGTCCCGATTGCCTAATTCCGTCTGCTGCCGACATCAGTTTACACATCTGGGCCTCCGTAGTCACTTGAAGTGCCTCAAGGGCTGCCAGCACAGACCGCAGTGACGGGCCGCACTCAGCCCGCTCCGCCAGGGCTCGCATGACATCAGGCATAGTGATAGCCTCGGAGAGCCGCTCTCCCCGGGGGAAGATTAGGCGGAGCAGGGATGAACCGTGAGGGACAGATCGTCAACATGCGTTCGTGCGCGCCAAGTCCCCAACCCAAAGGCACCGGCGGGCCGAACACTAGGCCTCCGGGTCAGGGACCTCCGCCATACCGCCTCGGGCGTCACACGTCTCCTCACCTTCGATACGGGACCAGGCAGCAGATCGGCAGCAAAGCAGTCCAAAAGATGTTGAAAGTTCCATGGACCGGACCCTGCCGCCCTCACCAGTCCGCTGTTGTTCAACTGGGACCTGGCAGGACCAGCACTCGAGACCCCGGCTTCCAGACTGGGTTAGGCCTCAAGTCAAACCTCGACATTACTCCACTCCACAATGTCGGAAAAGTCTCGGGATTGCTCCATCGGACTGCAGATTAGTTCATAGACACGGATATGTGGCGGAAAATCAGGATAAATTACAGGATCTGCAAGCGAAAGACGGAGGTCGGCGGAGCCGGGAGACTAAGCGGCGATCTTGTTTGCTGTTGTAGCTCCTCCTCCCACGTACCTTACTTTTAACGAGGGAGACACAGTACCTATTGCTTACAAGTCACACTTGTACACTTCGGCTGAAATGCGGTTTTCCTCTGGGGAAAAAGTTAACAGCAGTGCAAATGGCGATTCTAAAGGAACGTGCACTGTCGCAGGGAAAACGCATGTTGGTTGTTACCCCGTATCCTGCACTAGAGGCAGTGACGAAGGCCAGTGTACCTAATTCTAAAGCTTTGCACCCACGGTGGAAACAATGGGCAGCATCATTGATGTCTCCAGATGTCATGTTTATTTTTGATGCCTCCTTAACCCCTCCCATGCTCATGATGAGCTCAGCTCGTCATGAGCCACGGTTCTCGTGTGCTCATGATGAGCTGAGCTCGTGATGACCTTTAGAACGCTCGCACGCTGGGAAAATTCCCCTGCTGTGCAAACGTTCTAAAGAAACGGGTGTGGTCATGACAAGCTCAGCTCGTCATGAGCACACGAGCACTGTGCTGCATGACGAGCTGAGCTCGTCATGAGCACGGGGCGCTGTGCGTGCCCCCCTCCCCCCAGCACAGCGTGTGAATGTGCCCAGCAGGGAAGAGGTTAAAGTCACAGGAGTTTTTGCAGTATGAATTTGTTCATCCTGCGCCTTTGGCTATGCAGCCTTTGGAGGATTTCCATTGCATCATATACACTGATGGTTCAGCGCAAGTTGCGCATGGGTCTAAGCACGCATACGTTTCCGCTTGCGCCATTGTGGTAGGTGCCATGGTGAATGATGAGTTCAAGTTCAGAGTCGTGCACACGCAGACTTTAGGGGGCTGCACCACACAATTGGCAGAGCTTCGTGCTCTGATGCTTGCATTGGAGTACGCTGATCCTAGTGTGTCAACTCCTATTGTGAGTGATTCTTACTACTGTGTCCAGTGTTACAATGAAAACCTGTTCTTTTGGATTCCGAATGATTTTCGTGATTCCAAGGGTAGCACAATAAAACATAAAATGATCTGAGCTTAAAGAGCAGTTGTCACTCGTGTTTGTAATTCACACTCTCGGTCATCAGCGCGTAGGGGTCCACGCTGTTGGCAATTCGTTGGCTGATGAGGCCGCAAAATCAGCAGTATCGACATATTTGGCTGCAGCAGTTACACGTTCCAAAAATAAGATCGATGATGATATCTTAGTAGCTGTTGCTGCAACAGGGAAGGGAAGTAATATCCTAAGGGGTTCCCTTCGAAGTATTCATACCACTTAAGTCCTGATAAAGTTCCTTATGTGAAAATACCTGACGTTGGTGAGATGTTGATTCCCAACGCAGCCCGCAGGCCCACACTGATTACAGCAGCCCATGAAGGTGTTGCGTCTGCGAATGCGGGTGTTTCGGCTACTGTAGCTCAGTTGCAACAACGTTTCTGGTGGCGGGGACTGTACAAACAGACGCGCGATTATGTCCTTCAATGTGACATTTGCCTGCAGATTAAGCCTTCTACTGCTGTGTGTCCGCCCCATACACAGTTGTTCATTTCTAATAAACCACTTGGATGTGTTTATTTAGATCACTGCGGTCCTTTTTCTTCTGATACTGCGTATAAGTACATCTTAGTAGCAGTTAATACATGCACACGCTTTGTGTGGGTGTGGCCACACCGCAGCGCTCATTCACGAACTGTCATAAGAGACTTGCGTGTCTTTGTAGGGATGTTTGCCTGTGGTACCTTTCATTCGGATCAGGGTCCGGCTTTCGCCTCTAAGGCTTATAAGGATGCCATGACTTTGTTGGGGGTCCAAGTCAAGTTTTTGTCTCCATACAGACCTGAGGGTAATAGTGTTGTGGAACGAATGAACCGATATTTAAAGCAGTCTTTGACAGCTAGAGCTTTAGTCACTGGCTGGCCCACCTCAATAGCGTGCAGCGTGCTCTTAATAATCTCCCTAGAAGATCTTTGGGTGGGCGGACCCCATACGAAATGCTCTTTGGTATCAAGATGTTTGTACCGGACCTTGAAGGTCTAGACCAGGCGGCTGTTGCTGCCTCCTTTGACGTAGATGAACATTGCAAAGTTTTACAGAATCTACAAGTTACCAGAGACAGTCTTGCAAAGGAACATTTGCCCTCCACCTCGGATGATGCGTTGCAGATCCCGGTAGTTGGCTGGCTACCCCAAGCTGGAGAACTGGTTCGAGAGAAGATCAAAAACAAGAAAGAATTTAGTCCCTCTTATCAAGCTCCGGTTCCAGTGCTTGGTGTGAAGAGCACTAGAACAGTCATTTTACCACCACTTTCAGGTTGTAAGGAGAACAGGTATATCTCCAATGACAATGTCAAGATACACAGAGTGGCCGATTCTTCTTAGTATGACACCGGCGGTCTCATGTCCTTCGATTTTGAGAAATTCTGTTTTGGACCTGGTTTCTTATCCAGTGCCTGATGCTGCCCTTGAGATGCCTGCAATTTCAAGTCCTTTATTGAGCACACTGCCTGGTGCTCAACTTGATGAACTGACTACACTTATCCAACTGACTTATCGATGCCTGATTTGCAAACACGTCTGGCTATAGAATCCAGATTTTCATTTGACACTGATTGCCACACATCTAGGAAGCCTTCAAGGATTTCGGTTTATGTAACTTTGTTTAAGAAACATTTTTTGATTCCCCCTTGGACCTATATTTGGCTGGTGCTTTTTTCGATTTATCTTTTTATGTCAATTGGTTTTGTGTGTTATTTTTTCCGTCTCGTCAATGGACACTATGTCAAGGAGAGAACAAGTTACTTACCTTCGGTAACGCTTTTTCTGGTAGATACAATATCTGCCTGTGGATTCCTCACCTTGTGAATATCCCCCTTGCGTCAGCAACATTCGGAAATTCTTTTTGTAGCTTCGCGCCGACGTGGATCCGGACGTCACAGAGACACGGCTCCGCTCGCGACTCCACTGACGTCACCGACGCCTATAACAGGCCCACGCCGGCGTGATGACATCAGTTCCGCCCTTTTTTCCGTGCCTTCGAGGCACACGGACGAACTGATGACAGTAGATATATACACAATATACACAGTATAGAAATCAAGGTAACACACACAGTGTGAAGTAAATGCAATAAAACATTTGACAATAAAATAATACATCAAAGATACTCTGGCATAGAAGAGTGGACAAAGGGGAGGCGGGTGGGTCAGTGAGGAATCCACAGGCAGATATTGTATCTACCAGAAAAAGCGTTACCGAAGGTAAGTAACTTGTTCTTCTGATAGATACATCTGCCGTGTGGATTCCTCACCTTGTGAATAGAGTCCCACAGCAGTCCTTACTCCCGGAGGAGGGTGTCCACTCTTCTAGACCAGGAAATCCTGAAGGACAGAGCGCGCAAAATGACCGTCCCTCCTCACTTCAGAATCCAAGCAGTAATGCTTCGCGAAAGTGTGGAGGGAAGACCAAGTTGCCTCTCTACAAATATCCTCCACAGGCACACCTCTAGCCAATGCAGAGGTCGAAGACTTAGCTCTAGTAGAATGAGCCCTTATGCCCTCTGGAGGTTCTTTACCAGCCAAAGAGTAGCAGATCTTAATGCAGAGGACGATCCATCTCGACAAAGTCCTCTTATAGAACGCTCTTCCTTTCTTGCAGCCAGCAAAGCCAATAAAGAGCTGGTCATCCATGCGACAGTCTTTAGTCCTGTCCAAGTAAAAAGACACCGCCCTCTTGGGGTCCAGACGGTGTAATCTCTCCTCCTCCTTGGAAGGGTGCGGGGGAGGATAAAAGGTAGGGAGGGTAACAGATTGACCAAGGTGGAAAGGAGTTACCACCTTTGGCAGAAAAGTAGCCCTGGTCCTAAGAACCATTCGATCAGCATGAATGGACAGGAAAGGGGGCTTGGAACTAAGAGCTTGAAGCTCACTTACCCTCCTTGCCGAGGTTATTGCAACGAGGAAAACTGTTTTGAAAGTCAGGAGCCTCATAGGACATTTGTGAAGAGGCTCAAAAGGAGCACCCATTAAAAATGTCAAAACTAAATTCAAATCCCACTGAGGCACAATAAAAGGGATAGGAGGGAACTTATTAGTGAGGCCCTTCAAAAACCTCAAAACTATAGGAGATTTAAACAGAGAAGGCTGGTCAGGCAAACAGATAAACGCCGACAGCGCTGACAGACAACCCTTCACCGTGGCAACAGCAAGACCCTGCTGTGCCAGAGAAAGGGCAAACTGGAGAACATCAGATAAATGGGCCCTCAAAGGGTCTATGGACTTCTCCCTGCACCAAACAACAAACTTAGACCACCTATAAGAATAGATGGACTTAGTGGAGTCACGCCTGGCTGATAAAATGACATCCACCACATCGTGAGAGAGAGAGAAAGAAATCAGGTTGCCCCGTTCAATCTCCAGGCATGAAGGTGTAAGGTCTGGAGGTGGGGGTGTAGAACCTGCCCCTCCATCTGAGAGAGGAGATCTGCCCTGAGAGGGAGACGGAGCGGCGGGTACGAGGAGAGGTGGAGAAGGTCTGAGTACCACACCCTTCTTGGCCAATCCGGGGCAATCAATATGACTCGGGCCCGGTCTTGGCGAATTTTCCTCAGAACCCGAGGAATCAAGGGTATGGGAGGAAACGCGTAAAGGAGTTGCGAGCTCCAACTCAACTGAAACGCGTCCCCCAAGGCTCCTTGCATCGGACACTGGAGACTGCAGAATGACAGGCAGTGAGCATTCTCGTGAGTGGCGAACAGGTCCACCCGAGGAGACCCCCACATCCGAAAGATGTCGTGAACTACCTCTGGATGGAGCCTCCACTCGTGATCGGCAGAGAACTGCCGACTGAGACTGTCTGCACGAACGTTCTGAACTCCGGCCAGATGATTTGCCATCAGACAAATCTGATGGTCCTGATCCCAGGACCAGAGACGCAGAGCCTCTCTGCAGAGACACTGCGACCCTACTTCTCCCGGTTTGTTGATGTACCACATCGCGGTCGTGTTGTCCGTCAGGACCTGAACTGACCGCCCACGAAGGGAAGGGAGGAAGGCCTTGAGCGCCAGACGTATTGCCCGCAATTCTAGAAGGTTGATGTGAAGCAACCTTTCCTCTGGAGACCAAAGACCTTTGACCTCCAGGTCCCCCAGATGAGCACCCCACCCGAGAGTGGACGCATCCGTAATCACTGTGGCCACCGATGGAGGAATCTGAAAAGGCTTCCCTTGAGACAGATTGCCTTCCACACTCCACCAAGACAGATCCGCTGCAGTTTCTCCGGAGATCTTCACCGACTCCCTGAGATCTCCTTTGTGCTGATACCAATGCCTGTGGAGGCACCACTGGAGCACACTCATATGCCAGCGTGCATGGTTGACCAACAGGATGCATGAAGCCATCAGACCGAGCAGGCGAAGGACCTTCAGGACTGGAACAACCGCTCCATTGTAAAACAAAGGAATCATCTCCTGTATGTCGCGAATCCTTTGAGGGGGAGGGAATGCACGACACACAGTAGTGTCCAGTACCGCACCTATGAACAGGTTGTGCTGGGAGGGCACCAGGTGAGACTTGGGTACATTTATCGAAAAACCCAACCTGTGCAACAACTGAGTTGTCTCTTGCAGATGATGGAGCACCTTCTCCGGCGACTCCGCTTTGATCAGCCAGTCGTCTAGATACGGAAACACATGTATCCCCGTTCTCCTGAGATGAGCTGCCACCACTGCCATCACCTTGGTGAAGACTCGAGGAGCAGTAGTAAGACCGAATGGAAGGACCACAAACTGGTAGTGTTGTGACCCAACCGTAAAACGGAGATACTTTCTGTGCGACTTCAAGATGGGAATATGAAAATACGCATCTTGCAAGTCGACCGACACCATCCAGTCTTCTTCCAGCAGCGCTTGAAGAACCTGCGCAAGAGTGAGCATCTTGAACTTTTCCCGTTTCAGGTAAAGGTTCAAGATCCTGAGATCCAGGATTGGCCGAAGCCTGCCATCTTTCTTGGGGATCAGGAAATACCGGGAGTAGCACCCCTGACCCCTTTCCTGCTCTGGAACCACCTCTATTGCACCTTTTCTGAACAGAGCCAGGACTTCTTCCTGCAGGCGAAGCAGGTGGTCCTCCGAACAATAACCCTGGCAAGGAGGGTAATTGGGAGGGAATTCCTGGAAAGGAAGTGCATACCCATTCTCTACAAGATTGAGAACCCAAAGATCCGATGTTATTAATTCCCAATCTTGTAGAAAATGAGTAAGCCGACCCCCCACTGGGCCCACATAATCCAGAATGGCGGATCTAGGGCTGCTTTGCTGCGTTGGCCGGGGGTTGGGAAGGAGAGAAGGAGGAGGAGGAGGATTGACGACCTCTAGGGCGGGATCTTTGCCTGCCCCTGTATGACTAGTACAGCGTATTATGCTGCTGTTGAGGCTGCTGCTGGGATGGTCTGTAAGAGCGAAAGGAAGATCTTCCGAACCCCCTGAAGCGTCTACCAGTAGTACCTCTGGACTGAAGACCCAAAGATTTTGCAGTGGCCATACTGTCCTTAAACGTTCCAAAGCAGCATCAGCCTTCTTGCCAAACAATCCTGAGCCATCAAAAGGCAAGTCCAACAAAGCAGACTGGACGTCCGCAGAGAACTCCGATGATTTAAGCCAGGCAGCCCTCCTGGTGGCCACGGAGGAGCCCATGACCCTTGCCACCGAATCAGCAGTGTCCAGACCACTCTGAATCACCTGTCTCGCAGCTGCTTGAGTGTCTGATATCACTTCCTGAAAATCCTTCCGGTCATCCTCAGGAATTTTCGGAATCAGCTGCTAGACAGAATCCATCAAGGCATGGATATACCTCCCCATCAGACACGTTGCGTTGGTTGACTTTAACGCCATACTGGCTGAAGAGAAAACCTTCCTGGCACTCTGATCTTGCTTTCTGGATTCTTTATCCCCAGGAACCTGTGGGAAAGCACCAGCAGATTTCTTTGAGCAAGCAGCCTGCACCACCAAACTCTCAGGCAAGGGATGAATTGATAAAAACGCAGGGTCCTCAGGTGCCACTCTGTATCTCCTCGCAACTGTTCTTGAAACTGCAGGAGCAGATAAAGGCTTCTTCCAAACCTCATAGATGGGCTCAGATAAGGCCTTGTTGAAGGGTAACACAGGTTCAATTACTGACGAGGGTGAATGAAGAACCTCAGTTAAAATATTAGATTTATAATCAGCAGTGGGCAGAGTAATATTCAAAAGACTCGCTGCTTTCTTTATAACAGTGTGATAAGGCACCACATCCTTTGATGGTACATTTGACACTGAAGCCAACTCCCACTCAGGCGACAGTTCAAGCCCACTGGCCTCACACAAATCTTCAAAAGGATCTTCAGAATCCTGTAACTCCCCTTCTTCAGTATCCGAATATTGATACCTTTCCTCTTCCAGAAGTCTCTGGGCCTTTCTCCGAGACCTTTCCTTCACAGCAGAAGCCAACGGGTTCGGAATCAACTCCGACGGGGTCGGTGCCGGCGTCGAACCCGAAGTCGGACGAGGCTTCTCAACACGAGGTCGGGCAGAATCCTGCCTCGAAGTCGTAGGCATCGGCGTCGATGTGACTGGCGTCGACGGAGTCGGCGTCGTGCGCTTTGGCGTCGACGACACCGGAGGTGTCGGAAAATGCCAATGCGGTGGTATAGCCGGCATAAAAGGCATGAAGGGCGCAGGAGCGTAAGCTGAATGCCATAGGACCCGTGGGACCAACAGGTGCACCAGACAGGAACATTGCCCTAGAATAGACACCAAACATGGCGTTCAGGAACTGAGAAGGATCCTGACCTGGAGCTGGAAACTCAGGATATGGATCTCTGGGTCGCTCCTGAGGAGGCGGAGTCGAAACAACGTCGACCTCTTCACCGAGTCCAGGAACCGGGGTCGACGAACCCGCAGGCACCGGAACCTCGACTTCACCAGCCCCCTGCTCCTCACCTTCATCCTCCTGACCAGAAGGATTGGATAGAACTGGAGAATGGACCTGCTTCTGAGATTCGGGTGAATCCGGATGTGAAGCCTCACCAACAGAGTTATGTTCCGACTCCGAAACCTCCACTTCCTTACTCAGAAGTTTGACCTGGGACTTCGGTCTTGAACTAGAGTCCTTTCCGGAGTGATGACGTGACTCATGGCTCCTCTTCTTGTGTTTCTTCCACGAAGACTTCGAAGCGTGAGCCGAAGACGACTCCGAGCGTGACCTCGATCGAGACCTCGATCTCGACCTCGACCGACGAGTTGGAGACTTCGAAGACTTCTTAACCTTCTTATTTTTAAGTTTAGCCACATGGAGTTTCGCCTCTCTTTCTCTTAGCGCCTTCGGAGTCATCTTCTTGCAGCAAGGACAGTCCTCGACGTCATGGTCGGAACTTAAACACCAAACACATCATTCATGAGGATCGGTGATAGACATAGTCTTGCCACATTCGCCGCAAGCCTTAAAACCAGTCTTCTTCGACGACATTTCGAAGAATATAAAGATTAACAGAATAACAGGATAATAGTAACAAAGTTACTGTAAAGCTACAGTACGATCCCTGAAAACCGTTAGCGTCGACGACGCGGAAAAAAGGGAACTGATGTCATCACGCCGGCGTGGGCCTGTTATAGGCGTCGGTGACGTCAGCGGAGTCGCGAGCGGAGCCGTGTCTCTGTGACGTCCGGATCCACGTCGGCGCGAAGCTACAAAAAGAATTTCTGAATGTTGCTGACGCAAGGGGGATATTCACAAGGTGAGGAATCCACACAGCAGATGTATCTATCAGAACATGCATTCGACATATCAATGGAACACTGGCTCCCCATTCCTCATCACATAGATTGAAGAGAGACTTGGCTTTTGTTAACATCACTGCTTGGCCTTTCTTGGATGGGATTGTATGGGATGCTGTTCGATTTCAAATTCATGGGCCCACTGAGGTTATAAATGTCCCTAATGTGCTTAGAGTTTCTATGGGGGATGTGGTAAAGCAAAATATACGTTCTGATGATTGGGATGTTCAGGCCGTAGAATCATCGTTTTCTGATTTGAAATATTATGCTGCCTTTGATGCTGAAGATTTGTATTTGGAGTCTGCTAATTATGGTGATTTGTATTTACCAACATTTTGGCAATCACTACCTGCATAAAACTAATACCAGGAGGAACACTATTAATTATACACAATGGGAACATTGTCCAGCTCCTATACAAGGCAGTTCTGCTTCCTTTTTGAAAAGGTTCACTTACTTTACCGATTTTAATCAGTCTAATCCCAATGCATTTTATTTTAAAATGACTGAAATGTCCACATCCAAGGTTAGACTTACCGATACTAAATTATTGTATTCGAAGTCCTTTCTAGACCAGTTGGCTGTTGGAGGCTACGAGTTGTGGAAGGATACCATTGACCTTTAATCAGTTTGGGGTTCTAAAAGCTGGCAAGTGCAAGGCACTGAGGCTTTGCACCGTGCATGCCTCATCCCAAACCATATGTTGTTTTTCAATTTTACAGTTTCACAGACAACATGCATTGAATTGGCTACTCCCCAAAAATTAAATGCTCCTTCTTTTCCTGATTTAGAAGAATATTCTGGTTGGAATAATACCACAACATTTTCGATGAGAGATTTACAAACTCTGTTGTTAAATTCTTCCTTTAACATATCCAGTTTGGATCCCAAAGGCTGGCTGCTCTTGCACAAAAGTGCTGACTCTTGCCAGCATCGTTTTCTGGGTTTGGCAGAAGGCTTTACACAGGTCAGAGTAGATCCCCGTTTTGAAAGTGGCCATTCTGTGACTACCTATTCTGTAGGCAAATTATGTCAGAATTGGCTCAGACATTCTACCCAGGCGTCGGTTAAACTGAATTTGTCTAAACTGACTGACGATGTTGATGTGAATGATTTCATAAAGGGCCCGGCTAAAGGCAGATCTAAAAGATGGATTTATGCTGTTTATAATGAATTCTGGAAAACATCCCAGATTGAGGCGGCTACGCGCCTTAGAGCTATAGATCAAGCCAATTTAGAAAAAGTGCTAGCAGTTGTTGATAATAGCATAAACACGCTCTCTTCCCGCATTTACACATTAGACAATATTGTATCATCTGTTGTTGACATTGTGCAAGATGAAGTGTCTGTTCTGTATCATGGTCAAAATCAATTGTGTTCCATTATGCAGTTTGCATGGACCTTGCAGACCCTTAAGGCTGGCAAAGTACCATGGCATTACATGAATACGTCATCATTGTTTGCCCCATTTAATTTGACTGATAAGCAGCGTTTACTTTCGATGAAGGATGCATCTTTTTCTATGTTACACATTGAAAGGTTGGAATCGTTACCTTTTTCTGTGGCAGAAGCCTATACTGCAACGTGGCTTATCCACGGTTTAATAACACTCCCGTTCCCTCTTTTCAAATTCGACGGGTGTGTGAAGTACTTTGCAATTGATAGATACGAGCCTCTGGGAAGTTCTTATCTCCATGAAACTTGGTCGCTTCCATTTACCTATAGATGCCATAGGGAAGGTAAAGAGGTTTATTTGAATGGTGAAGCATGCACTGAAACACCAGATCACTCATTGATTTGTAAACATATACAATTAGATGGTTCTTGTAATAAGAATCAGCCTAATTTAGCCTGTGTTTTGAAAGGTACACCTGTGCCTGCTATCGTTCCCACATTCACATTACTGGCAAATGGGAGTTATTTACTTTTAAACAACGAAGATTGGTGTGGGTTAATAAAGGGAATTGCTTATGTCAATACCGTCAGTGAGCGGGTGGTTTGTTGTAAAAATGCAATGTATCTTCCCCCGCATGGGAAGCTTGATGTTTCCATCTGGCCTAAGATTCCGACCTTGAAAGCAGAGTTCAATAAGATGAGTCGCATAAGAGCACTATTGTGCCAGAAAGAAGTTGCCCTTACATCTGCTCTTAAAACATTCGTCCTTCACGTAGCTAACACCCGCACAGAAGTGCATGCTTTATTGAATACTGATTTGCCCTTGCATTTCGGTGAGTTAATTCACACTATCTTCAATGCATCCTCCACAACTGGGATGGCTCACGTTTTTAAAGTTGTAAGCAGTGGCCTGCTCACTTCCTTTTCAAACTATATTTGGTGTCTTTACAGCATTCTTTCATTCTATTTTTTCCAGCCTGTTTGGTGGATTTCCCTTACTACTGGCTCTGGCTGCTGGCGTGCTTTTGCTGTTTTGCTTGTTTCAAAATGGATGCACATCCTGTGTTACAAGGAGAGCTGTCACGGCTGGGGCCGCTTCGTGCCCGAATGCTTGAGTACTATGGAGCGCTGCCTCTTGCTACATTGAGTGCAGCTTTTGGATTATCGTTTCGATTTTCCTATTTTACATGCGTCCAGCCTGTCTTTCATTGCCTGAGTTGCGACTTCAAATGGGCCCTGGATTTGTGTCTCTGCAATACCGTGTCTCCCAATGCAGATTATAATCAATTTATGAGCCTCTTAGTTGCTCATGAATTGCTTTGATCTGATGGAGGGATTATGGCCTTTGCAGCGATGCATGGAGTACTGGGTCGTTGGAATGTTTTCGCACCGGCGCAAGATTTCTTGGCACGCAGCTTCATTGAAAACCCACTGAGTTGTCCTCTGATGTTGCTAGAGGCTTCGGTAATTGAGGAACATGTTCTTTCCCTTTGTTAAATTGGATGGCCGAGTTATTTTCGGATGAGAACAGTGACTTCCTGTTGGAGGCTGTTGCTGCATATTTTGCATATTCCTTATTGGGATGAATTAGATCTTCTCTCTCTCCTTTATGACCGACGCCACTTATTGGACATCAAACATTTTTTTGAACTTTTTCATTAAATTGTGGCCAGACTAATTGGCTTCACTATGTCCGATGGTTACTTTTTTTTTATTAACATTTGACAACTATGAAGTTTTTTTTTTCTTCAAAGATTTTTTCTTTCGTTCCTTAAAACAAATTGGAGACTTGTGTTCAGACTATTGTTCTTGAACTTATCCCTTATCTTATCATATATTATCCGTGCTCGGATCAAGGGAGGGTGTCATGTAGAACGGCTTTGCCTTTACACTGTGTAAAGTTAGCATGAGCTTATTAGGAGTTTAAACACCATTTTACCTCTCTGCTGCTTTTGCCCACGGCACATATTGTTATTAATGCTTTGAGCCTAGTCGAATATTTTGCTTCACACGAGAATAATATGTTTTTCCTATAGTATCAGCTTTGCTTGGTAAGCTATGTCTGAACAGTGAGTGCCGAAGCCTTCAAGGTTATTTCAACACAGCAGTTGTTTTTCAGTCTGATCAGCGCACGTCTTAGACATAGCACATAGGCAGCTGTGGCCAACTCTGACTTTTGGCACGTTTAGTAATACACTGCGCAGAGCATGCACCCACACTTGATGAATATCCGCATGCAGAGAGTTGGTGTAGGAGATGATGTGATCCATTTACCAGAGGTATGGGGCCGCCCTGCTAAAACCCAAATAGACCTTCTATAATATAATATAATATAATATAATATAATATACTAGCAAGGGAGGGTAAGACTGAGGCTCTATTTAGACCTTTTCCCTTTAGCATTTTAACATGCTTTCGTCCTATGTATTTTATGGACTAGTAACTATGCTGATAACCTTGTTGCTTATAATATGTTTGCTTGTATTAGCCAAGATACTGAGCTTAAGAACACTGAATTAGAAATAAATATTTTAAAACCTGCACGTGTCATCATTTACTCGTCGTTCTGGACTGATATGTTAGTATAACGAAAGAGTGTTCATGTGTTCCACATGACCTGAGGTGTTCTAAGTTCATGTTCTGGGTTGTCTAATCATTGGGGGGGGGGGTGTAAGAACCAATGAGACACTGATTGCTAGTCTGGTAGGGGATTTTGGATACTAAGGTGAGTTTTGGCACACCCTAATTTACTCAGGTTCCGAGTCTCTATGCACAGTTCTGTGTAGGAGCAGAATCCCTGTGACACTACTTCATAGTCCATGGGAATAATTCACTGAAATGTAAGCAAAAATAATGGCTTCATCATTCAGTGCGTTTCTGTACCTTTACTGAGAGTGTGCAGACAGAGTTGAGCGGAAGCAAATTGGCCACTTGCAATTTGGGGGTCATTTTCCCATCCCAAAGCAGCAGTACTAAAAAATAAATTATAGAAAAAAAACAAAAAAGGAATCAATCTCGACATTCATTAGAGGTTTTTAGATGGTCGTTGGTTCTAATTTAATTTCTCCACAGCAATTAGTAGAGGAAAATTGGGAAAGTTGTCCTTTGTCACATCCTGTGATTTTTGGCAAATCACTTAATCTCCCTGTGCCTACTATAAATTAATGTGCCCCTAACTGGTGCTCATGAAAAGCACTGGTGTAGATGTTTAAGTGCCAGTGCTGAGCACTGGAAACCACTGGCTTCAAATTAAGCACTGATTCTACTATGTAAGGTACCAAAGCCCATTGCGCGTATTATGCTGATTGAAGTCAATTCATTGTTCTGCAGCTTTAAATATCACAGAAAGTCTTGGTTTAGCAAATTAAAACCCAGGTCTGGGAAGATGGAAACACAGAGACAGGAGTCACCAATGGAAGAGGCACATGTGCAGTAATTATTAGGGAGATTACACAGTTTTTCATGGTTTTATTTCAAAATGCAAACCTGCAGGTATGCAATGAGAAAAAAACCGAATTGGGCCCGATACTCATAGGATAAAGAAGATTCCTGCATATACATTCAATAGCTTTATTACTGGCCCATTCAAACCCTTTGATTTGGAAGCTGCCACCTTTTGTTGCGGCTCGGGCAAAGGTTAATAAGGCCCAAGGCCATCATTCTAAGATTTCTCAATTTGCCCCTTGTCAGCCATGACTAATTCACTGGGCCCTGTTATTTGTTCGTATTATGACGTTTGCAGCTTTGCTTTTCGAATTATGTGTGCATGACCGCAATTACCAAAATCTACAGGGAAACGGAACACAGTGGACCTTTCACACACCATGTGGAACAGTTCCAGCGCAGTCACAAAATATCGAACACACTTTTATGGGGATTTTACGGAATCTCTGAACACCTGACATAAGACAGCTTCAAAGTGACCCATATTAACAGCAAGAAGTTACCCTTCAGAGATCATCACATTGTATTTCGGTGCTTGTAGTTTTATTTCCGCTGCCTATAGCTGCAGCAGCTCCCTGAATGAAAAGAGGTGAAAAATAGGCTCGCTAAAGTTGCTTGAAAGAGCATCTCATACTGTGATTTAATGACAGAACGTACAGAGGGTGTATTTCCCTGTTGGCTTACCCTGGAGTCTGGAATAGCAAGCGAGTGGCAAAAGTGAAAGAAAACCTAGATTCAAACAAGCAAATGGTGCGTGCGAAAGTGATTGCGAGCAAGACGTGCGGCTGCGACCGGGAGTTGTGTGTGCACACGTGCAAAAGGAATTTTTAAAAAAACCGTGCAGGCTGGCGAGTGGTGTGCGAGTACCATGACGAGAGAGGAAAGCCATATGGTGCCTCTGCTCGTCATTGTGCACGTAACCGCACGCTCTATGCCAGCCAAAAGCGCGTGGTAGGACTTTTAAAAGTGTACACACTAAATGTCTCGCAGAGTAGCACATGCGCTGGCTCAGCGAGACCTAAAAAGGAAGGTTTGGTGCCTGGCAAGTAGGTTAACTTGCCAAGTCGAAATGGCAGTTTAAAACTACACACACAAGCTCTGTAATGGCAGACATGAGCCATGTTTATAAGGTTACTGAGTGGGTGTCACAATCAGTACTGCAGGCCCACTAGTAGCATTTAATTTACAAGCCCTAGGCACATATAGTGCACTTTACTATGGACTTTATTTATTTATTTATTTATATACAGCTTGTAAAGCGCATGGTTACACTGACTGGTGTGTCCCCGCGCTGATCATTCCTGAAATGACTCCTATTTCGGTACTGGAGGAGTACGTGGTTACTTGTGCACAGGCTTAGTCTTTGGGGAACAGGATGGTTTTAAGTTCTCTCCTGAAGATGGACTCTGACGTTTCAAGACGCAACCTTTGTGGCAGTCTATTCCACTCGGTGGCGGTCCGGACTCTGAAAGAGCATCCTCCCATTTTCACTCTGTTGAACTTGGGGACATGAACTTGCCCCGTCCCCTTTGACCTTAACTGTCTAGTGGGCTCATACCGCCTGAGAAGGCTGTGTAAGTATTTAGAGCCCCTTCCTTGTAGGATACAATGACCTACACAGAGGGCCTTGAATGTCACCCGCTCCCGAATCGCTAACCAGTGCAAGGTCCTGAGCGCTTTTTTTGCTGATGCTCTTCTGGGCAGCAGTAGAATCAGGCGGGCAGCCGCACTTTGTATTCGTTGCAGCCTCTGGAGACATTTTGCGCTGGCTGGTAAATATACCAATTGTGGATGAGCCAATGTTACCACGTTTAGAGTCCAGGGCATTTGCACTTTAGCACAGGTTATCAGTGGTAAAGTGCCCACAATTCTAAAGCCATCAAAAACAAGGTCAGAAAAAAGGAAGGCAAAACATTTGGGTGTTACCATGCAGAAGGGGCCTGGCCGAACAAATAGAATTTGCTAACTCTAAAATACTCCAGAGTTTGCAGCTTGAAGTTACAAAAACGTGGAGTCTGGGGATCTAGAACCAAGGCATATTCCATGTCCGCCTGCTGGGCCATGCTCAGAGAGCTAATTAAATGGGCTTCCAGACTCTTGCAGATCTTAGATTTTTTTTCAGAAAAAAAATACATTGCCAATTTGATTTTGCCCTGTGCCCCATAATGTGCTTATCAAGACCTTCATTGAACCTGAGCCTTTCAATACACAAAGACGATCCAAAAGCCTTATGGAGTTTCAGCTAATGCCACAAGACCAGTCTCAGCAATCAGATGGGCCAGAAAGCAGAGGCTCATTCTTACTGGTACTAAACTTTGTGGTGTTTAGGGCATTTATTTGGCCATTCTGCAGCCACTAAAAATGAGCTCAGCATTTTACCACACTGACTGGTCACTGGCCATCCAATTAAATTGGCTGAAATGCTGCCTGGCACAGGCTTTACTGAGCTGGTATGCCAATCAGGGACATGGCACTGAACATCTTGGAGAATTCCATAAACCCATGTTAGGACTCAACCACCTCAGAATATGTCAACATGGAATGGAAGTCCTTTCCAGTGCCTTTTTGAATAAGTATAGAAAGCACTTTGATGTTTTATAGGCCACGTTGTAATCTGAACACAGCAAGAAACTTTTCCGTTTCATGATAGTGTTGCCTCCCTTAGAATTTGTTCGTCACAACACAGATAAAAGCAGCATACATGATGCATTATTTCAAAGGGCATTTAGAAGCAATGTATTTTGCTGGCAACTGGATGAGTAATTTAGACATTTCCAAAGTTCAGTGCTTGCAAAAATCATGTTTGCGCCCTCTGACTGCCACCTATTCCTGCATCTGTCCCTCCCTTAACAACTATCTTAGACTAACTGCATCAATGATGGCCTCAAGAAAGTTAGCTTTTTTGCCTACAGCCTAGCATAAGTACTGTAAAAACAAACTTAATATTTGTCTGGGTCACGTTTATACATTCCCTTTTAAGTACAGTTAGCACCCACATGTGTAATCCTCAATTTTTCGATCATTAAAAGCATCAAATTTAAAAGTCTCTAACACCCGCCCTTGTGGGCGACGGCTCTCCCAGAGCCTCATGGTATCAGTAGTTTACTTCATTAATCCCAAGCGAGTTGCTCACAGCGTTGTGCATGTCGAATAAAAACCCCAGTAGGTGTGCAGAGTCCAGTATTCTCTGTGCTGCACGTTATGACTTCCAGCACGACCTTCCTGCCCAAAATGCTGTCCATCGTTTTGACGCCGCATCGGACCGCTTCTATGCGGCTTGGCTCTCCACCGGCTGGGCCAGCCGTAACAAATCAATACAGAAGAGTTGCCCCCTCGGAAAAGCCATAAACAGGTAGGTTACAATTGCCGCTTTAATGTGGAAGCTGCAGCATGGTAACGGAAAACATCATTAACAACGAAGGCATTACTACGCGTAACATTTACAACGAGGCACTTACCAAGTAAACGTCTTTTCAACGCGTATGCCTACAACGATCGTCTTTACCACAAAAAAAAACCCCGTAGGATTAAAAAGGGGGGTTGGGGGAGTCTCCCCCCCATAAAAAACGATCCTGCCGTGCCGAAGAAATCAGCGTCGTAAGAGAGGAAGCGGAATAAACTTCCGCTTCCTCTTTACGACGTAAGAGCGCTGTGGTAAAGATGATGAGGGGAAAACGAATTCCGTGGTAACGCATGCGTGGAAAAGGCATGCGTTGCAACAGAATTCGTGGTAACGACATATAACCCATGGTAACAGGATGTCTTGCACAAAGTTCTCAGCCTGACGCGTTTTGTGTGTTGACACACTTTCTCAAAGGCATACATCTTTTCACAGCGCTGAGCATCAAATTTAAAAGTCTCTAACACCGGCCCTTGGGGGCGTCGGCTCTCTCAGAGCATCATTGTATCCGTAGTTTACTTCATTAATCCCAAGTGAGTTGCTCACAGCGTTGTGAAAGTCGAATAAAAACCCCAGTGGGTATGCACAGAGTCCAGTATTCTCTGCGCTGCATGTTATGACTTCCAGCGCGACCTTCCTGCCCAATATGCTGTCCATCGTTTTGACGCCGCATCGGACCGCTTCGATGCAGCTGGGCTCGCCCCCGGCTGGACCAGCTGTAACAAATCCACACAGAAGAGTTGCCCCCTCGGAAAAGCCACAAACAGGTAGGTTACAATTGCTGCTTTAATGTGGAAGCTGCAGCATGGTAACAGGATGTTTTGCACAATGTTCTCAGCCTGACGCGTTTCGTGTGATGACACACTTTCTCAAAGGCATACATCTTTTCACAGCGCTGAGCATCAAACTTAAAAGTCTCCAACACCCGCCCATGGTATCAGTAGTTTACTTCATTAATCCCAAGTGAGTTGCTCACGAGTTGTGCATGTCGAATAAAAACCCCAGTGGGTGTGCACAGAGTCCAGTATTCTCCGCGCTGCACGTTCTGAATTCCAGCGCGACCTTCCTGCCCAAAATGTTGTCCATCATTTTGACGCCGCATCGGACTGCTTCTATGTGGCTGGGCCAGCCGTAACATATTCACACAGAATAAATATATATATATATTACTTCAGCAATTTTCTTCAAACAAGAAGACGCCGCACACCACTTCAATATTAGCTTCAGTTTGTTTATTTCCTGTAGGTTCTTCCCCACCTACGCGTTTCGGACATCAACTGTCCCTGGTCTCGGTATGTCTGTATGTATGTCTGTATGTATGTATGTATGTATGTATGTGTATGTATGTGTGTGTGTGTGTGTATATATATATATATATATATATATATATATATATATATATATATATATATATATATATATATATATATACACATACACATGCCAAAACGAAATTACAGCTTATCCTGTAGAAATGTCCCACAACACATCTTTGTTGAATACAAAACTCTGTGGCCCCCAACATCAAAGGGTGGTGCGTCTCCTACGGCAGGGCTGCTGCGTAAAGATCAAAGCTCAAAGTTGCCCACAAAGCGTAGACACACTTGGACATATGGAAAGCAACAAGCCTTTTAATCGAACAGCCTATTGGAGGGTGATAAGTTTGATTTAAATGGGGGTGGGGGGGGGGAAAGGGGTGGGGGGGGGAAAGGGGGGGGGGGTGTCAGCACAGCACGAGATTGTCGAGCCCCTGAGGAAAGCGAAGATAGCACTGAAATACGTCAGGTGAAGATGACATGAAAGCTGTAATTTAGTTTTAGCATGCATGCTCCGGTTTTACCGATTAAAAGGCCTGTTGCTTTCCAAATGTCAGAGTGAGTTTATGCTTTGTGGGCAACTTTGAGCTTTGATCTTTACGCGGCAGCCCTGCAGTAAGAATTACTGTCCGACGCCTATATAGGTGCGAAACCAGTGCACTAACCTCAGTTCTAGACTGTAATTTCTTCAGCAGAAGCACAGGGTCCAGCTGAAGAGGAATGACTAGAGTTCCTGTGACGTCCTAAATGGTCTCTTAACTGAGAGAAGACAGTTCACACAATGGGGAGAATTGGGGTGCAGGTGGGGGGTTGATTAGGAATCTGCAGCTAGATGAGAGTCGTTACCAGATAAAGTGTAACCGAAGGTAAGGGTAAGTAAGTATAGAGACTCCTACTGCAGAGTTCCTAACTTAGAAGAGATACCAAAGCCATGTATTCCTGGAGGTAGGTCTGCATCCACCTTAGAATAAGAAGTCCTGGAGGAACAAACAGGCAAAGTGACTGTCTCGTCAGATCTGATAGTCATAGCAAACGTGTGCAGTGATGCACACGTTGATGCTAGACAGTTGTCCAGGACTGGGTCTTCTCTAGCTAATGCCAGTAGCTCTGGTGGAGGAAATTCTTAGGCCCTCAGGGGCCTGTTTCTTTGCCATTGCATAGCAGATTTTACTGCAAAGGATAGTCCATCAAGAGATGGTTCTCCTTTCAATTGCCTTCCTTTTCTTTGCCCTCATAAATCCAACAATAAGTTGATTGTCCGCCCTGAACTCTCAAGTCCGAACAATATAGAATGAGAAGACTCTTTTGGGATCCAGACAGTGGAGTCTCTCCTCTTCCCAAGAAGGATGAGGCAGAGGAAAAAAATGTAGGCAGGGTTATGCTTTGCCAGACGTGGAAGGATGTGGCCAAATCTGGCAAGAAGGAAGCCCGGGTTCTATGAAACAGCTTGTGTGGGAAAATGGAAGTGTGCGGGGGGGTTACGGGAAGCAGCTGTAATTCGCTAAAATTCCTGGCAGATGTTATCACAACAAAGAAGACAGTTTTGATTGTTAGGAGCCGTAGAGGGCACTTGTGCAACAGCTCAAGAGGTGAACACATGAGAAAGGTGAGAACTAGATTTAGGTCCCACTGGGGCATAATGAAGGACGCAGGAGGAAAGATATGTTGTAAACCGTTAAGGAATCTAGTCGCAACCAGTGACAAACGGGGAAGGTTGATCCAGCAGCTGTAAGAAAGTGTAAATAGCGGACAGATAATATTTTACTGTGCCCAAAATAAAGCTTTGCCAGACCAGAGAGAGAATGAAAAGTACAACTTCAGATAAGGGTGCAGACAGAGGTTCAATTGATTTGAATGTACACCAAGTCCCACACTTGTCCCATCACTAGATGTAGATGGTTTTAGTAGAACAACGCTTAGCTGCCCGAATGACATCACATACTTTGGGAGGGAGATCAAACACCCTCAATTATCTCCGCTCAATCTCCATGCATGAAGGTGGAAAGTGGACAGCTTGAGGTGCAATACCCTGCCCTGTTGCTATGACAGAAGATCCTCCCGAATGGGCAACCTGACAGGAGGACTGATGCTCATGCTCAAGAGTTCGGGATACAATACTCTCCGTGCTCAGTCTGGAACCACTAAGATGACTTAGGCCCAGTCATTCTTGAGAACTCTGGACAAGAGTAGTATCAGTGGAAAAGTGTGTAGGAGTACTGAACTCCACTTGAGACAAAATGCATCTCTGACGAGAGCTGCCTCGGAACCCCAGCGTGTAAGATGCTATTCTTGGCGGTGGCGCTAGATCTAAACAAGGCCCACCCTAATCTCGGGGGGGCCTTGCACCACCTCTGGATGCAAGTCACCACTTGCGATCCACTAGGCTTCGTCTGCTGCGATTGTCTGCTCTGGCATTCAGAGAGCCCATCAGGTGTTGAACCACCTGTGAAATGCCTAACATTCCAGTCATGTCCAGAGGCACATGGCCTCTTGACAAAGGGTCCACTAACCTACCCCACCTAGTTTGTTGCAGTACTACGTGGCAGTGATGTTGTCCGTAAACACATGCACTAACCTTCCATTGATCGAAAGAAGAAAAGCTTTCAATGCCAACCGGATCACCTGACTCACTAGCAGGTTGATGTGAAACCTGAAATTGGCCAGAGTCCTCTGAACCCCACCTCTCTCCGATGGCTGTCCCAGCCCAAGAATGACACATCGGTCACCACTGTGAGCTCTGGTTGAGGAAGAGACAGAGGTCGTTCTTTGACTCAATCACGGTCCATGAGCCACCACTGCAGGTCTTTTGCAATTCCCTCTGATATTTGGACCAGATTGCAGAGATTTCCCTAATGCTGTGCTCTCTAGATCTTTAATTCCCACTCAAGCACGTGTATATGCCAATGGGCATGTTTTACCAACAGAATTGAACAGGTAATGGGAACCAGCACCTCAGAGTTAGCCTAAACGATATCCAGGACAGAGGCTGAACCATCGGCACCACAGCCCGAATATCCTGGACTTGCTGTTTCAGAGGATAAGCCTGGAACTGCACTGTATCAGGAACCACTCACATGAAAGAGTCTTGGACATGGCCCTGTTTGCAGGGTTATCCCCAAAGCTTTTGCCTTCCTTGTGTATTTTTTATGACCTGTTTTAGTTGGCTTTAGGACTCTGGGGGCTTTACCACTGCTATTCAATGCTAAAGTGCATGTGGTCTCTCCTTTAAACTTGGAATGAATGGTCTACACCTGTTTGGCATATTTAATTTACATGTATGTCCCTTGTACAGTGGTATCCATATACTCAGGGCTTGTAAATGAAATACTGCTAGTGGACCTGCAGCGCAGCTTGCGCCAACCACAGGAGTGGCCTTCAAACCTGTCTAAGGCCAGCCACTGAAGGGCCTGCATGCAAAGTTTAATGCCACAGTGACTTGCATTTAAAGTTACTTGCCAAGTCTGGAACTCCCCTTTTACTACATAAAGGTCACCCCTAAGGTAGGCCCTAGGTCGCCCTAGGTTGTGTGCTGTGTAGGTAAAAGGTAGGACATTTGCCGTCCTGGTGTGGCATGTCCTGGTAGGGACAAACAGTCTATTTGGTTCCTCACTGCTGTGAGGCCTGGTCCTCTCATAGGTTTGCATTGGGAATTCCCTGATATGTTCTTAAGTGGTAATTTCTGGTCCGAAAGGAGTAGTGTTGTCATGTTTGGAACAGTGATGATAAATCCTGCTTATTGGTGAAGGTGGATTTTTCATTACTATTTAGAAATTGCACTTTTTAGAAAGTGGGCATTTCTATGGGCTTATGACTCTTTGTGCTTTGCAGCCTGACTCCAATCCACGTCTATGGTAGAGTGAAAGCTGGGCTTGTGCTTATTTTCTAGACATCCATCACACAGGAAGGGTTGGGTGTAACAGGGTTACATCTGCATTCATGTGCATACTAAATGGCCTTCCTGGGCTTGGAGAGTGAGTATCGTTGACACTTTATATTTGTATAGGTTGTGTCCTGCCCTCTCACAAAGGGCTTGCTTACCCCGTACACTATGTCTGCAGCCAGTGCTGGGATTGAATGGGGGTGTTGTGCACTTCAAAAAGACCTTTTGAAGTTACCTCCACATCAAAGACATATTGAGTTTAAGTGCAGGGTGCTCTGATCTCATGTTTTTAGACACTGCGTGGGACTTGTAACCAGATGCTTCTAGCTCTACATTCTGCATCTTGCCAGGAGAAACTGTTGGGCTGTCCGGAGAAGCCACTACTTGGACTTTTCTCTGTTGTGCTGACCTGCTTAGAAGGACTGTCACCTTGCTTTAAAGACCCCTGTGCTAGCCTGCCTGAACCCTGCTTTTGGTGCCACCAGGGATCTCATATGGCCTATTGGTCTGGCCTCTGGTTGTTTGCAACTCCAGGGTCATCAAGTGTGGCATCAGTACACCCCTGCCATGGGACTCTTGTGGTCTGCGAGTCTGGCAGCAGTGTAATCTTCAGTGGGAGCTGTGCTGGAGTGCTGCTGATCTTGCCACCTTATTTCCACTGCCAGCGATGTTAGAGGCTCTGATGTGTGTGCTACCCCTCCCGGTGAACCCAGGTCCCACATTGCGTGGAGATCGCCGCACTCCTGTTGGGTCTTCAGCACTGTGGAGACTGGGTGTTTATATGTCATCTTTTCTCCCCAGCAGCCTCCCAATCGAGTGTGCACAAGGGTGTCCTATGGGCGCAAGAAGGGACCTTCTGGAGTGCTTCTATTCTGGTGTGTACTCAGTAGTCCCCCCTAGGAACAAGCAGACACCCACTTTGGTTCAGACGAGATTACTACGCATCCCTGCCCGAGCCCGAGGGGCCTGCCTGCATCTGCCTGCGAGGAAAGGGCTTGTGCTTCCCTAGCCACTCCGACCAAGGAGGCGCTCCAGTCTGGCCCGGCCCTATGTGATTAAGGGGGTGCTTAGTAATCCTGCATACCTAGGCTACTGTTTATGGCTGTGGGAGTCCAGCGCCTCTTGCAGCTGCCCTTGTAGCCTTGCATGCGGCAGACCCCGGTGAGGTCTGACTGCTGGATCTACAGTGTGTGACCCCCCTTTTTTCTGAGATGTGCCTGGGGGCACTAGTTGATTGTGGCAAAAGTAGTCCACAGGGGCAAGACAATTGCCTAGTTGGCCAAGTGATTATTGGATTATGTGGTTTTGGTCTACGTTTATATGCAATACAGAAACCTATTTTCTATATAATATTGTATGGAGTCTTTTTGTGGTGTATTTATTGTATCCCAGGGGGGTGCACAAACGCTTGATGCATTGCCTCTGGTATAAGCCTAACTGCTCTGCCAAACTACCAAGGGGGTGAGCATGGTGTATATTGGGTGTGTAACTCCTTTATCCTGGAAAAACAACAATTGAAGGACAGAATGCAGAACAATGTCATACATTCACCCCAGTACCGAGATCTGGGCCTAAATCCATCATTTGTTTGCTCACCATGCCATTCCAGTTTGAACCTAGCCATATGCAAATCAGTCTTGACCCTGTGCCCCATGGGAACAGTCCAGCCCGAACTGCCAAGCCAGGTCCTCCCTGGACTGGAAACAAACATCCTAGGACCGGTTTCCTTTATCCTTACTAGAGTGGTGGGTTCTGCCTGGCTTAGGTGCATACCCTAGCCAACCAGAAACCCCATTTCTAACAGGGAGTGTCTCAGAGGGACTCAGGTGTGACTTTGGTACATATAACATGAACCCCAGCAACTGCAGGAGATCCATTGTTGTCCGAAGGTGGTAGATGACTTCCTGGGGTGAGCCTGTCTTTAACAGCCAATTGTCAAGGTAGAGGAAGACTGGAACACCTGACCTCCACAGCTGCAACCACCACTACCTTGGTGAACACCCAAAGGGCACTGGTAAGGCCAAACGGAAGCCCAGTGAACTGATAATGCTCCTGGCCCACCGTGAACCGCATGTAGGTTCTGGGGGGCAGGTAGGGTGGTAAATGTAGGAATAGGAGTCCTGCAAGTCCAACACTACCACCCAATCTCCAGAGTTTACAGCAAATAAGACCAATGGCAGGGTAAGCATCTTGAATTTTTCCTTTTTCAAGAACTAATTGAGAGGGTGCAGATCTAATATACGATGGAGGCCTCCATCCTTCTTTAGCAACAGAAAGTTGGAGGGAATTGCAATCACGATCTACTTGGGATGCTGGCAACTCCTCAATGGCGGTAGGTCTGGAAAGAAGGGCCAGTACTTTCTGTTGCAAGAGCACAAGGTAGCCCTCTGTCAGCCTATCTGGCAACAAAGGGAGTGGCAGTGGGGTTTGTTGGAACAGGTGTTGTATGGCGTTTTAGATTCCGAATGAATTTTCCCAATTCATGCCCTTATATAGGTACAATTAGCGTTCCCCTTATATATGCATAGAAATCAAGCCCTTATTTAGGCATAGCCCATGCTACCCAAATACAGGCATAGCTACTTCGATCTGTTCATCAACGTCACAACGATTTCTTGGAAAACCAGACTCTTCAGCAGTAGGGACTTCCCCTAGCCTGGATATTGATTTCTCCAAGAAACTAATTTATTATGCATGAACAACTATTCCTTAGGGGTTCATCCATGACGTTCATATGCCCGACTTTACATCAATGCTGGCATTCCTAAACACTTTCAAGGTATAAATATACCTTCACTTGCTATAGCAAAGCATGGTGTGGTTCGATGCAGTTCGACTACCTACTTGGCCGACGCAGCTCGCTACAGCAAGTGCCCAAGGAAGCCGACTCGCCAGCTGACGCACTGACAAGAAGCTGTCCTCCTCTGCCGAGAACCCAGCTCCAGTGTTTCTGACTCCCCTTGCGGGTGTTGGGAAATAGAGACCGAGATACCAACCTTGTTCATTCTAAGGTATGGAGCGGATTAGAACCTAGCGAAACCTCTGGCAATTCTTGGCAGAACTAAAACCTATGGTAAACAGCACTTACTTCTTCCCTCGCACTAGACTTTGGTTAGGTACATTGGGGTAGGCGTATTTTAGAAGCACCAGTTGAGTATTTTAGTCTGTTATTTATGTATGTATTTTTAGATGTCATAGCACTAGACAATGCTATTACAGTATTATTTTATAATACTATTCTCGCTGTATGCATTATACTTTGCATTCTGTTTAACGATTTTAGCAGTTCACCTCTCTTGCATGAGAAAGAAGACTGTTCAATAAACCTTTTATTGAAAACGCCAGTCTCACTATTTCTCTGCAAATCTGTAGAAACGAAGAATGCACGATTGACTGAGTGAACTAGTTATCTATTGTTTCCACGCTACTCAAGGTATTTGTTCCAGGCCTAGGGAAACAAAGTTGTCATGTTTATACGGTTGTCAGAAACTAATCCCTTCTTGTGAATTTGAGAAAGTTTCTAGTGACCTCTGAGCTAGCTGGCACTCACAATTAAGTTTAGTATATTCGATAGAGACATACTGACCTCAGTCCTATGTCACATATATAGGCTATATTATTCCAATGCACAGAGCCTATTGGAAGTATAGGAACTACATTACACAGGAGGACATAATCCTTTTGAATAATATGGAGCACCCATTTGTCTTTTGTAATCTCCCTCCACTGGTGCAGATGGTATCGGATTCTGCCACCAACTGGATGTCTATGCTGGATTGAGGGAACACTAGAGGCTTTGACTGTGTGGATTATGGGGTGGGAGTGGATTGGGGAGACCCCAGGCTTTGGCCCCATGAGGCTTGTGGGAGAATGTCCATGGCAACAAAAGAACAGAGCCTGCTCGCCGTGGTGGCTAGGGGGAAAGAACGCAGCTAATGGCCCCAGCCTCATAAGGGAAGTAAGGCAGAATGCGGCTGTAGTGGGGGCACAGAGAGCTCCAACAACCTAGAGTGGACCTACAGTTCTGAATCACCCCATGGCCGAATCTGCATTGTCTGCAAAGAGATGGGTTCCATTTAAGGGCATGTCAATGAGCGAGGCGTAGACATCTCCTGAAAAGCCAGTATTTCTCAACCAGGCATGATGTCAAAACGCCACTGAAGAAGCAATAAATCTTCCAAGTGAGTCGGTCGTATCCAACCCACATCTGATTGTGAACTTTGCTGCATCTTGCCCAAGAATAGCTTGGAAACGTACATCCAGAAGCACAGGCAGCACTTGTGTAAGGACATAATCCTTTTGAATAATATGGAGCACCCATTTGTCTTTTGTAATCTCCCTCCACTGGTGCAGATGGTATCGGATTCTGCCACCAACTGGATGTCTATGCTGGATTGAGGGAACACTAGAGGCTTTGACTGTGTGGATTATGGGGTGGGAGTGGATTGGGGAGACCCCAGGCTTTGGCCCCATGAGGCTTGTGGGAGAATGTCCATGGCAACAAAAGAACAGAGCCTGCTCGCCGTGGTGGCTAGGGGGAAAGAACGCAGCTAATGGCCCCAGCCTCATAAGGGAAGTAAGGCAGAATGCGGCTGTAGTGGGGGCACAGAGAGCTCCAACAACCTAGAGTGGACCTACAGTTCTGAATCACCCCATGGCCGAATCTGCATTGTCTGCAAAGAGATGGGTTCCATTTAAGGGCATGTCAATGAGCGAGGCGTAGACATCTCCTGAAAAGCCAGTATTTCTCAACCAGGCATGATGTCAAAACGCCACTGAAGAAGCAATAAATCTTCCAAGTGAGTCGGTCGTATCCAACCCACATCTGATTGTGAACTTTGCTGCATCTTGCCCAAGAATAGCTTGGAAACGTACATCCAGAAGCACAGGCAGCACTTGTGTAAGGACATAATCCTTTTGAATAATATGGAGCACCCATTTGTCTTTTGTAATCTCCCTCCACTGGTGCAGATGGTATCGGATTCTGCCACCAACTGGATGTCTATGCTGGATTGAGGGAACACTAGAGGCTTTGACTGTGTGGATTATGGGGTGGGAGTGGATTGGGGAGACCCCAGGCTTTGGCCCCATGAGGCTTGTGGGAGAATGTCCATGGCAACAAAAGAACAGAGCCTGCTCGCCGTGGTGGCTAGGGGGAAAGAACGCAGCTAATGGCCCCAGCCTCATAAGGGAAGTAAGGCAGAATGCGGCTGTAGTGGGGGCACAGAGAGCTCCAACAACCTAGAGTGGACCTACAGTTCTGAATCACCCCATGGCCGAATCTGCATTGTCTGCAAAGAGATGGGTTCCATTTAAGGGCATGTCAATGAGCGAGGCGTAGACATCTCCTGAAAAGCCAGTATTTCTCAACCAGGCATGATGTCAAAACGCCACTGAAGAAGCAATAAATCTTCCAAGTGAGTCGGTCGTATCCAACCCACATCTGATTGTGAACTTTGCTGCATCTTGCCCAAGAATAGCTTGGAAACGTACATCCAGAAGCACAGGCAGCACTTGTGTAACCATATACCACACAGTATGGGAGTAATGGGCCAAAAAGCATGCAGTGCCCGGCTAGCAGAAGATATTGGGATTACTTATCTGGTGGAGTGGTAGGGAACATGCAGGACTTGTTCGGGAAGTTGAGGCCTGGACTACCAGACTCTCAGGGGTAGAGTGAAGGGAGAGGAAGTCTGGGAGCCAGGCGAAGGGGGCGAGCAATGGTCCTATGCACAATAGTGCCTGTCCAGGGCTGGGCCCAGGCCCCAAGGAGGACATTAGTGAGGGCTTCATTGAAGGGTAGTAAAGGTTCTGATGGGAATATCTCAGTTAAAGCACCTCTATCAAAACATCGAACCATGGGCAGCTGTAGGTCCAGGACCTCAGCCACCCTCCGGAACACCATCACAAAGGAAGCTCCTTCTGTAGCCAGTGTATGAAGCGAGATGAGGCCAGTGTCTGATGATGTGTCTAGACCACTAGCGATAGCCTGGTCCTCATACCAGTTATCAGCCATGGACTCTGCTAGGGGGTTAGTGTAGGAATATTGATCCTCAGATTCCCTTTGTTCGTGTTTCTCAGTAAACCCGTCAGTGAAATATGTCTCTGTCTCCAATTCAGGCCATGTAGGCCTGGTTGGCACTGGACCCGATGTTGTGCAATGACGGTCCAGCTATGTATCAGAGTCGGGAATCATGATGTGTTCGGTGGCGCCAATGGGCGTCAGTGATTCTGGGAACAGCGTCACTGGAACAGCGCCAGAGAAGGTTGTGAGTTCCTGGCTAGGGCTGATCCAGATGTACCATCAGATCCTTAAGGGTAGACTGGTGGCGAGGGTCAGCAAGCCGGCAGAGTCCCAGTCGAACACTGACAAACTTGTGGGACCTGGAGGTGTTCCAGAGGGGGTTGACCACCTAACAATTAGGCTCATGGCCTCATGAAACTCTCAGAGTTTTGTGTTTCCGACTTCTTTTTGTGGGACTTACAAGAATACCTGTAGTGACAATGAGGACTGACGTAAGTGACTCCGGGAGCGGATCTGAGACCTCCATGCAGACGGGACAAGGAGCGGCAAGGAATCGCATGACAAGCATCCAAGAGATTCATGGCCCACTTGCAGATAGCCTTAGAGTTCATGGTCTTCCACTACGCACATGATGCAGAGTCGTGGTCCCTCTCCAGGAACCACAGACATACCTAGTGCAGTTCCATCACCAACATCTGCTGTTAACAGGCACCACAAGGTTTGAACCCAGTTGATTTCTTCTGGGACATATCTGAAAAATGATGGAAAAAAGAAGGCACACTAGACTTCGACAAAAGGGCAAAAGAAGTCAGCCAAAAAATTACAGAGGGAAGCTCGATCCGGATCCGCGCTGATGGCGCATAAAATACGGAACTGAAGTTATCCCGCTGGGGGGCATCTATATTTGAACCATGCACATCATCTCTAGCAAGGATGACGCCAGTGCCATGCAGAGCCAATCAATGCCATCTACTGATAGGCAAGGGGGATTGGTAAAAAAATATCTGGATACAGTCTGACACCTGGGAATATTCTAAGGTAAGGAATGTCCGGCTAGAAGTCTCTATCAGATTGGGATGTTACCTCAGAAGGCCATAGATGCTGCCTTCCTTCTGGTAGAATGAACTCTGGGTGTTAAAGGTAGAGATCTTTTTGCCTTGTGATAGAAAGCTTGGATGCATTTATTTATCCACCTAGCAATCCTGCCTTTGATATGGATTGTCCTTTGTGAGGTTTTGGAAAGGTCACAAATTGCCAATACATTATGTGAAAAGATTTTGGGCCAGATGTATCAGCAATAGTAGTTGCGATTTCCAAAATGCGATTAGTACAGAATTGCAATTATTAACTTATGCAACTTTTAATTTAAAAATAGGTGATCCCTGGTGGGTTGCACATCGATCTACCATATGAATATTAATGAGGTAAACCGCAATTTGCCCACTAGAAATCAACACCATCAAAGGGATGGTGGCCTGCTGAGGTCAGCAGACCACCATGTCTGTGGCTGCTTTTAAATAAAGCAATCTTTTTTTTTATGCTACCGGGATGCCTTTAAAAAGAAACGTTTATTGATTTTGTTTAAAAAGGCGCAATGGTTCCATGAACAATTGCTTCCTCTTAAACAACCTTTTTTTTACCTTCACAATGGGAAAGCAGTCCCCAGGGGCCCATTCTTGTTTGCAAATGAATTAACACTAAACTTCTGTAAGTGGGAAATTATTAATGTTTTGCAAATGGAATTCTGAATCAGTTTTGATTTATTACATACCAAAATGCTTTTTGGAATGCCAAAAAAGGAGCAATGTTATGTGTTTGGCATATACACCGCTATTGCAGCTAAATGAAGACGTATAGAGGTAAACGCTAATCCTGTTTTTTGTAAATGAAGTATGTATGCAATAATGCACTGAACAGCAAGTTTAAGTGGATCTAGGTTTTTTTGTGGTACAGTGGACAAATCATTTCCACTTAACAGTGTAGCAAGCACATGTAATGGATTTACAAGACTCTCTCAGGATGTCCAATCTTCTTGGGATAAATAAAAAAGTGACAAATTCCAAGACTTCAGGTGCCAAATCGCGAGATTGAGCTGCTTGGGATCTGGGTGTCTGAAATAACCCAGGGATATGGTGAAGTCAACACCATTGGGGAGGTTCTTGTGTGGGCTGATGGACATTTGCATTAGGGCACAGTACGAGATGAGGGCTGTCTTGCGCCACTAGTATGAGGGTTTGTGAAATTTGCTGCATCTTCCATACCACTCGTGGAAGAAGCAGGAGAGGTTCATAAGCATTGGGAAATCCCTGACCAATCGGTCCATGTCAAGTCACAAATTGATCATCTGAATTCTCTCCACCTAGGCCTTCTGAAGGGTTTGAGTCAGACACTTTTGCTGGTTCTCAGCCGGCTAGATTGGTCTGGCATCAGCCTAAATTATGTCACACCATGCCTTTGCTGGTAAAATTACATTGGCTTCCAGTTGCCCAGAGAACCCTTTTTAAAACTGGGTGTATTATTTTCAAGTGTATTATTTTCAAATCTCAATATGACAAACGCCCATCTTTTGAGACTCACAGAATCTGGAATTATACCTTGGTATGGGCTCATAAGACAGTTATAGTTTGGTTCCAGGACACAGTATGCATGGAACCCATGTCTAGGCATACTTGTCCTACTCATGGTAGCCTATTAAAGCATCCAAAAAGTGAAGGGTGGAATGCTTGAATGAATCTCATTCACTGGTAATTACTCGGGGCTCATCCCAGTCCATCATTATCTTGCGCACCGTGCCACCTCAGTTTGGACCCAGATGTGGGTCCTGTGCACACTGTGCCACTGGAACCAATCTATATTCGGTTGATGAGCCCATAACAAAGGGGAAAACCTGGTCTTGGATTGCGTGTGTTCAAGTTCAGGGAGAACCTGTCTTGGGCTGGACTGTCAGATTGAAGCAGGGTAAAAAATGATTTGCATATAGCTGGGTCCAAACTGAGGTGGCACAGTGTGCAAGATAAATATGGACTGGGATGCGGCCTGAGTATTTTTCAGTGGCTGAGATTAATTCAACCATTCCATCCACCACTTCTGTATACTTTATTATGTTGCCCCAAGTGGCATGGGGATGCCCAGACTTGGGTCCAGTACACACTGTCACTGGAAACAAGTGTTATCCGACTGATGAGCCCACAAAAGTGAAACCAGTCCTGGATTGCTTGTGTTCCAGTTCAGGGTTGACCTGGCTCGTCAGTTCGGGTTGGACTGTTCCTATTAGAGCAGAGTCAAGACTGACTTACAAAATCTGGGTCCAAACTGAGGTGGACTGGTGTACAAAATAACGATGTACTGGGATGCAGCACCCAGAAACTACCAATGGCTGAGATTAATTCAAGCATTCCATCCATCACTTTTGTGCGACTTTATTATTTCATCACAGTCTTTAGTGCCAGAGCGGATGCTGAAAAGGTTTTTGGGCCTCAAAGGATTATAACTGTTTCAGAATAAACAACCAGCTCAGTTCTGTGCCCAAAGGCAGGGCCAGAAGTTTTTTCTCAGTGTCTGACCATGACCCAAAGGCACTGGTGGTACAACTGCGTGTTTTCGAAGTCCAAGATTAGAGGCTTGGCCTTTACACTGAATGTGGTAGCCCTTGGCTTCAAAGCTCCTTATTATTTATTTTTTATTTAATTTAAACAACTTGTAAAGAGCACAAATACCCATAGGTGTCTCGGCGCTATGTGCTGCAGAATGTATGGCTTAGAATGGAAAAACAACTACTACTTGAAAAGCCATGTTTTTATTTGTTTCCTGAATGACAGCAGAGTAGGGCTAGCCTTAATCTGCGAGGGAAGGGAGCTCCACTGTTTAACAGTGGCATCTACAAAACTTCTGTCGCCCCAGTTGGTTCTTTTGGTTTTAGGGACGACAAGAAGATTGGCAGCTGCTGAGCGAAGGGATCTGATGGGAGTGCATACCTGAAATGACTTATTTAAAAATTCCGGCCCTGTATTGTGACTGGCCTTATAATCAATACAGAGAGCTTTAAATTTTGTTATGCTTCTTATGGGTAGCCAGTGGAGCTGTCGTACCACGTTAGAAAGGGACTTTAATTTAAGAGTACCCAAACGTATCCTAGCAGCCGCATTCTGCACCAACTGCAGCTTACTAAGAACCATTTCCTGTGCATTAATTAGAAGGCTACTGTATTCAATTTTGGACATAACCAAAGCGGAGATTAGCTTTCTCCAGGCTCCAGCCAGGATAAACTGCAGACATTTCTTTACCATTCTTGAGACATAAAAGGATGAGGAGACCATTGCATTAGCATGATGTTTAAAAGACAATTTATCGCCAAGAATGACACCACAGTTCCTGGTTTTCGTGACCGGAATTAGGGGCGATCCCAATATATACGACTGCAAGCCCGCAGACCACCCCGGGGTCACATTTCCAAAGACCATTACTTCGGTCTTGGATGAGTTTAATTCAAGGAATTGCCCTGACATCCAGTTACTGATGGCCAACATGCCATCGTGAAAGCTAGCCAATACTGCATCCCCAGTTTTTATGGACGGCGAGCACCAATTGGGTGTCATCAGCATAGGTCGTGAGAGCTAGTCCAAACAATATGATTCCTCGTGCTAAGTCGGTGACGTAAATATTGAACAGTGTCAGACTTAATGAGGATCCTTGCAGGACACCACATGGAAGTGAAACGACTGGAGAATTGAAATCCCCCAGACTAACTAGCTGGGTACGATTAGATAGAGATGATGACAGGGCTTTTGCCTTGTACCCAATGCCTAGGGCAGAGACAGGATTGATCAGCGTGGCATGATCAACCGTGTCAAATGCTGCTGATAGATCCAATAGCACAAGTACCGCAGCACCTCCTTTGTCTAACACAAACCTGATTTTGTCAGTTTCTTTGATGAGTGCGGTTTCTGTGCTATGGTCTTTCCTAAAGCCAAACTGTGTTTCATCCAACAGCTTATTGTCCTCAAGCAAACTGAACGTTCATAATTTTTTCAACAAGTTTGGCAGGCAAAGGGAGGCAAGCAATTGGTCGATAATTGATGGTCTCCCCTGGATTCAGATTAGGTTTTTTTAACAACGGGTGAATAGAGGCTTTTTTCCATTGTGAAGGATAGGTGCCTGAGCTGAACATAAAAGTTGAAAATGAACCTATTAGGTCTGGGATCAGTTTCAGAACGGAGGGGGGGGCAAGGGTCAAACGGTGAACCTGATTTGACCATGTTTACCAGATCGATTATCTGCTCCACTGAGACTGGCCTAAATTCCTTGAAGGCAGAGCTGTCCTGTCTCTCGCTATTTAAGTCCAGTTGACTCCTGCCCTCAGCAGAGGCATGAAAGCTTGAATAGATTTGCACCACCGTAGGATCAAGGTGGCCCACAGAGGGCACGGTACTCACAGTCTACGATGTGGTTTAGACAACTCCAAGCTCTTTCTGCTGTTCTTCAGACTCTGAGGAGAACTCTGCCTCAACGTTCGGATACCACTGGGTAATTTCTGGTTCTGACGGCCCGGGCGGTTCCTCCTGTTGTGATTTGCTGCCTTGCTGCCCAAAAATATTAGTGGTGGCTTGCTCCTGGTGTTGCATCCTATTGGTCCACCTGCACTCCTGTTGGTGCCTTAGGGTTTTTTTTGACAGAAAGAGAAGACAGGCCCAGCACGAGGTGGTGTGTTCCGGTGAGAAATACAGGTTGGAGATTTGATAGTTATCAGTCCAAAAGGTATTTGGACTGGCACTATGGACAATATTGAAAAGTCGTCTCTTCCTTCACTCCAGCCGCCTTTTCATGGAGAAAGTTTGAGGGAAGGAGCAAAAGCCTTGAAGCGGGTCCAAGGCCCTAATTGTTGGGCACCATGAGTTTTTTGCCTTCTAGTACAAAGAATTGTGATGAAAATTGGATGAATTATTGTTAAAATGTTCTCTCACGCAAACAGGGTTAAAAAGATGCACAGAGAAGGCTCAAAGAACTGTGCTGTTCACACTGAACATTGAGCTCAGTTGATACACTTCAGACCTGATGTCAGAAAACAAAAAAATCGAATGGAGTCGATGCCCATGCAGGTTCCCAGCTAAGGGAGGAGTCACTATAGCTTATGAATCGAAGGATGTTTTCGAAGAAAAACAAGTTGCAAACGTCCAAGTACAACACTAGATGATAGAAGTAAGCGCAGCACATGTATCTACAGCAACACATGCAGGGCCAGACTGGGAACATAAACAGCCCTGGCAATTCGTATCGGCCTGGGGGGCGGGGGGGGGCATGGTAGTGAGAAGCAGTACTGCTGCTGGCCGCTTTTGTTACAGGGGGCCGATATTGCAGCATGGCTGCAAAACTGGCCACCAGTGACAAAAGCACCCACCACCACTCAAAAACCGTCCCCAGCCCTTCCGGCCCACTGGGAATATGCCCGGGGACCGCTACGGCCAGTCTGGCCCTAAACAGAAGCTACAAACATCAGCATTTCTAATGCCAAAAACTAAGAATGGAAACAGGTACCCAATCTCAGCATTTTTACTATTTCTAGATCAAGAAAATAGCATGCAATATTCTAAGGACATTGTTTGAAGTATTATCAAGTTACACTCCTCACATAAAAGGAAACAATTTTGGACAAGTGTGTTCTGGTCAAAAGCATGCCTAAAATACACCTCACACTACTCCTTGCATAGTGAATTGCTTAGCAGTAGATTTGACACATATTGATGGTTTGGTCTTGCTTTCAATTCATTGTTAAAGATGTAGCCAAGTTTCAGCCATTATTCGGCATTTCGCTTGGAGCTGTCTTGCAGTACAGAGCTTCTAGAAGCAAGTACTCCCCCCCCATTCCCCCCCCCGCCCTTCACCATCCGAGATTTGTGGTACTGAGTTACAGCTGAAACACTGGCGTTTCTGTTGGGCTTCTCTTAGAAGTCAATAGGATCACATGGTAAGTTTTTTAAGGCGAGAAATCCAGGGGTTGGTTGGTTGCGTAGGCATTACCAAAATTTGATAATTAGACTCAAGATGAATTTCGTGGACGGCATGAAATACACTTAAGATTGATATCTGTATATTGTTCAGCATACCCCTGGATACTGTAAAAGATATGCTACACTGGAATCGACTAGTTCTCTATTGCTTGAAGTCCCACCTCATCAGTTATTTAGAGATTTACGTTAACTTGGGGTATTTGGGTGTACATAGGAAAACAAATACAAAGATTAAAATAGTGTTCATGCTTGCTGCAAGATTTAATTTTCTACAATAAATGTAGTGACCAATGGCACTGCACCTGGGGGATGTGGGGCCCCTGGGCCACGCTACCTAGTCACCTCTGAGGTGATTATTGCTTCTGTCAGGTGATCCCACTCACAGTTCTTAAGGCCTGAAGCATAACAAATATGGACCAAAACCAAATGGATGCAACAATCCTCTCCCAGAAGCACATTTAAAACAACGAAATGCATGCACAAAAGAAGGCAGCGGATTTCGAACACTTTGAGCCACAGGCTGGCAGGTTTAATGTTAATGCCAGCAGACTGCAGACTTGCTTGTGAAATCATAAGCGCTTAAAAGGCTGCAAACCAATTGGTTATCTTTCCAAACTTTGTAGTTAAAGGGAGAAAGCTGTAGGTCAGCTCCCATGTTCTATGATTGTAAGATGCCGTATAAATGAATTGTCTTTTGAGAAGTACAAGTTTCACACTTTTCTGCTCGTCTTTCCCACCACCCTCGAGATGAGAGCATCACTGTTGGTTGTTCATCTTTTCCTCGGGCTTCATGGAAGCATACACTGATTTACGGCTCTTTTCCTCCGTTTCTTATGGAGGAGCTCTCTTTCTGCAGCAGGTCACATTGGCTTGGTTACAGCAGGGTAGGGGAAGTCAGGCACCAGTGATCAGCAGCAGTGGTAGACTACTTCTTCACTATCTGGATAACATCTTCGTGTTCTATAATGTGCGTCAGTCCAACTCTCTGAGGGCTGTACTTCGTGCTTGTGCCCTGAGAACGGACAGCCAAAAAGAAATCATTAGCTAAAGACTTATTAATTACAAAATATCAACATCATTGGCATTTTGTCTGCCAAGTACTCACCCACACCAAGGCATATTTGAACTGGCTTGCAAGTGTTCGGTGAATTCGGTGGCACTATGAGGAAAAAATAAAACCTTTAAATTCTGCTAACAAATCTTTTTAAATAGCCCTCCAACATGGGAAATACTATTGTTTTCAATTAAGTAAGTTCTCATAAATTGTAATCACCTTTAAATACATACAAATGTTTTCGAAATAGTTTTCAGAAGCAGGTTGCATGCTCCTGATCCAATTTTAAAAATCAGCTGCTTGTTTACATTCCAGTTACTGCTTTTGGAGCTCTAGGTTGACTTCTCACGATTGTATGCAGTTTACCATAGATATTCCATTATTACACAAGGTAAGTGTAGTTAAGCTATACATATATATAATTTTAAATTCATAAATTTTTATTTTGGAACGGGAGCCCCCCTTCTCCCCACAACCCCCCCCCCCCCCATTTTTTAAAAACTATATTTTTCTGTTTATTGGCTGGGACCCCTTTTTCTTTTTAATTACCTTTACCACCCTATACCCCTACCACCCATAAAAATACCCTTACCAGCCTATATCTCTACCCACACCAAAAGCCTAATAATACCCTCATCACCCATCCTTAAACCCCACAAACTACCTTTACCTCTCTATACTACTATTTCAAGTTACTGTAACACATGCCCTAAAATAATTAATTCACGCCCGTCATGCACTGTTATCAATGATGCTATGCCAGATGTTCCAATCTTGTTAATAATGAGGGCATAGAACATGTCACGAGTGATGTAATATGGGAGTTAATTAGCTTGGCAAGGGCACGAGGTACAGTTACGTGCGATAACTATATCTGGTGAATTTCACTGGTTGTGTTGGTTAAAAACAGTATGTTTTAACTAACATGTTCAACTACCTACAACATCAAAAATGCAAAGTAAGATGTAATTCCAATTCCTATCTATAACCCCACTTTAAACTTTGGCTTTTCGTGAATAATTTTTTTTTTTTAATGCAAAACACCAGCCGCTCACGGTGTGAGGTTAGACACAGGGCCGGGCTTGCGCCCCCCTCCCCTAGCCTTTGAAGCCTCTGGTACCCACACCCCATAATCTAGGGCCATTCACTTTAAGAAGAGGGGCCACCTCCCCAAACCAATAGTGGCCCCAGTGACCATATCCCCTGGGGTCTCAGGTGGGTGCTCCCATGTCCACCCGCTGCACAAACAAAACACCTTGTTGTGGGCTGCGGTCGAGCCTCAAGGACCCGCGACCTCCGCACATACACCCATCCTGGGAGCATCAGAGTCAGCATTGCTCTCACAAGAGGGAGCAGGATTTCACTGCTCCCCGATTTTCCCTGCTCACAAGAGCACAGGCAGGTAAACACATGTCTGCTCTCACTTTGCGGGAGCATTTTTAATACTTCCACAGGATATAAGCATATAAGTGCTCCCTGCCCGCTCTCACAGGCAGGGAAACTACTGTGTCCTGGCGGTGGTCTCTCAAGGACAGAGCGAGTATGTGGCCCCAGAGATGGGTTCCAAGGTTGTGTTTTGCAGCTCGGGGAGGCGGGCCATGTGCTTCCCCTTCCCTTTTTTTTGGTATTCGGCAGAGGGGGACAAGTTCCCTGGGGCCTTCCAGAGGCTCGGGGAAGGAGGGCCCATGCACCGTCTCCCCAAAATAATTACCTGCCCCGCCCTTAGTGCTATTGTTGTAACACAGATTCTCCGCAAAATTGTGGAAATCTTTTTTTTTGCGCCGGGAGGGTTTGTCCCACTGGGGCCATTCCACTAGGCCTTGGTGGGCAGGGTATCCCTATCCTACCCTTTATGACTTTTTTTCACTTTATTTTTTCTACAGGGCTATGGATTGTGCCAGAGTCATAAGATGGCTTGCGCCACATCGTTGTGGATGTGGTGGCAGACAATCAAACCTCTTGAGATTTGCTGACTCGACAGACCATCCCCAGCTTGATAGATATATATATATATATCACACAACAACGATTCCTCCGGGTGGAGGAAAGCTTGGAGTCGCAGTTAATTAATCATAATCCACACAGAAAGGTGTTCTTGTTAATTTATTCTTCAATCCATTAGGGTATCAAAAGAAATTGCTTTGTTTTGATACCCTAATGGATTGAAGAATAAATTAACAAGAACACCTTTCTGTGTGGATTATGATTAATTAACTGCGACTCCAAGCTTTCCTCCACCCGGAGGAATCGTTGTTGTGAGGTGTAGCGGTTGGGCTCAACCGCAGGAGTAACGCAACCACGCCTTGCAGCGCCTATCGGGAGAGGAAAGGGAGCCATATGGTTGGAGATATATATATATATATTTTTTTTTTTCTGGACCAAGATCTAGCTTTCTGCCAAATTTGGTGTGATTCCGTTCAGCAATTCTTGCAGTATCGCTGTTCAATTTTCCTATGGAAAACGCATTTTGGCTCTGCAAGCTTGACTATCAAGAGTAGTAAAGATGAGCAGAAAAGGCTTCTCAGTGAGGTTAAATGGCTGGTGGGGGGTGACTCAGGGTTCAAAGTGTCAAGCAACATACAATACATTAGTAGAAATGACTTTAATGTGACAGCAAAGTGAACTACTATATAGTTTGATGAAAGGTTCAGATATAAGGTGATTCTGCCTACACACTAGTTAAATCACGGCACCTTCTACATAGCTGCAACTATCTATGCTGAAACAGCAAAGATACAGTCATAGGTAAAGATTAGGCAAGTTCACTAAGCAACTATTACATCAGGCATTTCGTAGGTCAGTTCAATAAATTTTCACTGGCAAAGAGCTCATACTGGCAAATGGTATCTTTCTAATGGCATGTGTTTCTTTGGCATTCATGACAGTCTCTCAATCTTTTGATCTTAGCCCCTGTGACACCTGCTTAGTGGAGAGACAGCTTGGGGCAGAGCTGGATTGTGTGCTCAGTTGCATTGCACGGGCTGTGTCTTTGTCAGCATCACAGGGACACGGACAGAGTCCTGTCTCCTCACACAGACTGATTGGATGAACAAGCATGGAAGGCTTGAACAGTGGGTGCTAAAGTTCTTCAGTCGCAGCCTCTGGGCCGTGGGCAAGGGCCTCAATATTGAAGTTACGATGGCGCTCACAAAATACATAACACATCGGGCAGCAGTAGCATAATTTCTTCTGGCATGCTCTTATTCTTGCTAGTAGTTTTTTCAAACAGTTACACGGATGAACTGCACAAAGAGACTGATTGCTCCCATATGGCTTGGGTCGGCAATGGCTTTGCTTCCAATGTTAGGTGGGCTCCACATACGAAGAACATAGCTGAACTTTTCCTCCTTTGTAGAATCTCTCCTGCTGAGTCAAGCACTATCTTTCCATCCATCTCACAGTAGGCATGTCTCTATGTGCTAGGCAAACCCATAGTTACTCTAGTAAGTTGCACACTTCAGGTGATGTCACCTCACCTCTGGAAGACTGGATGCCATGCAGACACCCACACTGATCTCACAGCAGCTCTTCGAGGACTCTGCGAGCATTAACTTCCTTAGTCAAGTAAAACTTGGAAAAGGAACAATGTGGGATGTTTTGATCCCATCTGTATATTAATTTTTCAGACAGGAAGTGGATTCATAATCTAATGTCCTGGAACCGGTTTAGGTTGATTCCCTTTCAAATAAAATTTCTGGCTGTAATGCAGATACAGCCTTTGTGCAAGGTAAGCGAGCCAGCATCATCACAAACTGCTGCGAGAGCCACGCCACACTATTCAAAACACAGGCACGATAGAATGTGAAGTCTTTCAACATTGCTTTCATCAGCCATCCTGAATTTGTAATCATGGAAAGAGAAAAAAGCATGTCTTGCCTATATACTCACTCACTTTTAACAGAATCTGCGGATTCACCCTCAATCCCCCACCATCCAACAAAAGGCACTGTTCATGAATGACTGATCAACAAATTCTTGCTAAAAGGTATGCAAAGAATTTGTAAAGGTAGTCCTATCTTCATACTCCATCACGTCAGTATCAGGGTGTCCACTCTTCAGCTTTAGAACAGCAGCCAATACACTTCCACTGTCTGGGAAAGCTTTACAAACCCCCCATCTTTTAGATTGCTAATTCAGAGGTGATTTAAAAAGCATCCCACAGGTGTCAGCAATCATTCCCTCACCACACACAGAACCTTCCTAGCATACCTGTGCCTCACATCCACCATGCATAAACTCACTCAACAGACACATGAAATGTCAGCTTAAGGGACAGGCTAATACATCTAACCTAAACTTAACATGTGGGGAGATGGTAGGCTGCACTCCCCCAACACTCCCCCCCACCCCCCACAGCAGAAAAAGATCTACTCAGGACTATAAATTTACAGAAAATGGTATGCCACTGCCACCACCACTTCATGTCAGCAACCCAGGATATGGACAGTATTTTTTAGGTTAATACATTATGGAAAGAGCTTTCCAAAATCCTCTAACCAGCTGGCGGACCGCTGATGAATTATAAATAGAGAAACTGGGATTATGGGCCAAGAGGAGAACAAATTACGTGACAGCATCTAATATGTTGGAAGGTACTGAAAAAACTATGCAAGCAAAGACAATGGATGTTGCATATGCTTTTACATTCATATCCATTGTCTCTACCAGGCATATATATTGTCCGCAACTAGTCCCAATACTTGATAAGATACAGATGTTTAATTCAGGAAAGAACATGACATGCATTCACCTGACACCAGGTACAATACTATTCACCAACAATTAGTTTTTACTTTGCACAGATACATTAACATTACTGTTTAACAAGGTGTCCTGTGAATTGTCTTCACCGTTCAGACTCAATTATTGTGTTTATGGACTGCTTTAAAGTTATGGGTGCTACTTCAAGGTTGCGCTTGAGTGAAGTACAATTTACAGTATAATTATTATTTGGAGTTTTGTATAGCGCGCGGTTACCCTCGGGCATCCCTGCGCTTGTTCACGACTCCAGGGGGTAGGAGTAGAAGGCAGCATTAAGCGGGAAACAGATAGGTCTTAAGTAGCTTCCGGAACCGCATAGTACAAGTCTCTGCACGTAGATTCAAAGGCAGCGCATTGCATAAGTTGGCTGCGTTCACTGAGAATCTTCTACCGCCCGTCCGGGCTCTTTTCACTCTGACCGTTTGTAGTAAATATTTGTGATCCGAGCGCAGGGCTCTGATAGCCTTATAGGGGAGCACCATACTGCCCAAAATGGGAGGTCCTTTCCCCCGAAGGATTTTATGAGCCGTACAGAGGGATTTACATTTTATCCTCTCCCGTACCGGGAGCCAGTGCAGCGCTCAGTGCCGGTTTTGCTGACTGTCTCCTATGAATGTTCATCAGCAGCCTTGCTGCTGCGTTCTGCACTTGTTGGAGTTTATTGAGCGTTGCTTCCGGAGCACCCCAAAAAAAAATTGCGTTGCTATAGTCCAGCCTCGAGACAATTAATCCCTGGATAAGAAGTTTCCTGGAGACCAGTGGAAGAAGAGGCAAGATCTTACGGGCTGACAGGAGCCTACCAAAACAGACTGCAGCGTTTTTTTTAGCATGGGTCTTGAAAGACAAGTCTTGCTCCAGCCACACCCCCAGGCTTTTGATCTCCTTTTTGGGGCTTGGGGGATCGCCCAGACAACTAGGCCAGCTGCCTGGCGGCAGAGAGACCCCCAAATGTCCGAGCAGCATCATCTCTGTTTTGGAGCCATTCAGTTTTAATGCTGAGTTGAACATCCATGTGTGCACCTTGGATAAGCAGGAGTGAAGTAGGTCAGGTTGATTCACCAACTGGGAGAGGGCCACCACCAACTGGGTATCATCAGCATAGCTGATGGTTTTAATACCGAATGGTGCCACCACATACTCCAGCGGGGCCATATAGACGTTAAACAATGTGGGGCTCAGGGAGAAGCCCTGAGGCACACCACACTGGAGGGGGATCGAGGCTGACTGTGCACTACCTTCCCAGACTTGGTAAGTTCGATGGTTCAAAAAAGACGCAAGCCATTTCAAGGCCGTCCCTGTCAGGCCTACATCTGACAGTCGCTGGAGTAGCACCTGATGGTTCACGGTGTCAAAAGCCGCACTGAGGTCCAGGAGGATCACTGCCACCGATCCTCCTGAATCCAAAATGCTCCTGGCTTCTTCCACGACTGCCAGAAGGGCAGTGTCAGTGCCCTGGCCCGGCCTGAATCCCGTTTGGGAATTCCGCAACAGGCCATTGGACTCCAGGAAATGTGACAGTCGCCTGTTCACCAGTCTCTCCGCGATCTTACCGAGCCCGGGCAGCAACGAAATTGGTCTGAAATTTGCCAGGTCAGATGGATCCAGACCAGGCTTTTTCAGAAGGGCCTTTACTACTAATAATAAAAAAAACATAGTCATCAGTCCAATATTTTGTGTGGTCACGGAGACAGACAGACAGACAGACAGACAGACAGACAGACAGACAGACAGACAGACAGACAGACAGACAGACAGACAGACAGACAGACAGACACACACCCCCCCCCCCACCCCACCCCACCCCACCAGACAGCACAGACAGACAGACAGACAGACAGACAGACAGAGACACACACACACACACACACACACACACACACACACACACACACACACACACACCCCCCCCCACCCCACCCCACCCCACCCCACCCCCCCAGACAGCACAGACAGACAGACAGACAGACAGACAGACACACACACACACACACACACACACACACACACACACACTTACACACCGCACCCCCCCCCCACCCCCCCACCCCACCCCCCCCGGATGTTTGCACTTTGCTTCTCTACGAAGAAGTCTTTCCCAGTTACAAGGTAGGTGATTCCTCCTTTCGGTGATAGTGCGCATGGGCATCGACTCCATTGTTAGATTTTTTTTTCCCGCACAGGGTGGTAATGGAGTTAGTCAGATTAGTAGAAAGAGATGTCCATGTATATGTATCTAAGTAAGATACAGTTATAGGTACCCGGGGAGGTGGGTGGGGGCATGTGAATCTACAGCTCTACATGCAAACAACAGATGCATACTGGGTAAGTAGCATTTTCCTTTCGATGCACGTGAGCTGTAGATGACATGCTTTGCATAGACTTTATAGCAGTGATCTCCAAAGCGGGGGCTTACCTCTAGCTGTTGCAGTGGTTTGAAATAGTGTACGTAAAACTGCTTGGCCCACACTAGCTTGCTGTCTTGCTAATACATCTACACAATAGTGTTTTGTGAATGTGTGAGATGTAGACCAAGTAGCAGCTTTGCAGATGTCATCTATGGGAATATTTTCTAAGATTCCATAGAAGCCCCTAGGTTCGGGTAGAGTGTACTCTAAGGGGAATTGTTAATGTAAGTTTTGCCTTAGCATAGCATGTCTGAATGCATTTGACTATCCACCATGCAATAACTGATTTTGATATGGGATTGCCTTTATGTGGTGGAGAAAAAGCCACAGAGTTGTTTTGTCTTACGGGGGTTTTGTCCTTTCTATCTAATAGAGTAATGCTCTTTTAACATCTAAGGTGAGTAGAGCACGTTCTGGCACAGAATCTGGTTGAGGGAAGAACACAGGCAACTCAACAGATTGGTTGATATGAAAGCCAGAAATGACCTTTTGTAGAAATTTAGGGTTAGACCAAAGAACCACTTTGTTTTGGTGTAGTTTTAAAAATTGTTCTTGTATGGTTAGTGTCTGAAGCTCACCTACTTTCCTCAGTGATAGGTATGAGGAAAGCTACTTTCCAAGTGAGAAATTGCAGCTCCCTTCTGTGCAATGGTTCAAAAGGTGGACCCATCAGTCTGGTGAGAACAATGTTGATATTCCACACTGGAGCAGGTGGAAGTCTTGGGGGAATGACTCTTAAGTCCCTCCATAAATGCTTTAATGACAGGCACTGTAAAGACAGACCCTCCAGCTTTTCCCGATTCACAATAAAAGAAATCACAAAAACAGGGGACTAGCCCGATGGCCGTGATATTTACATTCGTGGCTTCGATATTTACAAAAAAGTTTCTAATGGGAGACAGCAAAACAAACAATGCCCTTTTATTGGCTAGGCGCGCACACGTCATTCCGTGCCGCCGTCCAATATCTGTTTCCTCATGGCCAAGCTGTGAGAGGAGATCAAGAAGAACAATACGTGCACAGCTTTCGTCAATCGCTTTTTTTCTCAGAACAAGTCTGCAGAAAATCGGAGCCTTGATCAGCAGCAATTAATGAGAAAAATAACCACCCGTTAGTTTGCCAGATATTTCCTTCAGGCGTCCACAGCCACTTAGATGTTTTTGAAGTTGCAGCAGTTTGAATTCTAAGCTGACATACAAAAGCATCTGGCTACACAGGATTTTGAATCATTTGGTGGTTTTACCTGCCCTTGTTGTAACGGCACGTGCTCTTTTGCCAACATATCTTTGTTCACAAGGATAATTCGAGGAATGAGCTGCTGCACGGCTGTTGTGTTTAGAGATGTCTTTTGTTTTGAAAGCTTCAATGCTGTCTTTTAACTTAAAATTAATCTTACTAAAGATCCGATGATGAACAGTAATATCAAGTAATTATACAAAGGGGCGAATCTGTGAATATGCGACATGAAAATCTTAAACTTTTGCAGTTCACTAACTGTGTGCTTATAAATGCTGTCATTTGTATCCTGGAAATATATTCAATAGACACAGGCATGTAAACAGATAAATTCACAAAAAATGCCCTTGAAATTTCATGCAAGCCAACAAACATACAGTCATTTTTAAATATGCACACACATACAGACAAAAAAAGATCTATTTGAAAAAGAAAGACACATTCGGCTGCCACGTTCCCAAGCTTATCCAGGCAACGATTGGATATAATGGAACATGCAGTGGAGACTGCATCCCTTATACCGTAGAGTATGGAATCGGGGTGAACCCCCACATGACTAAGCAATAGATAGATCCCATCCATGAAGAGTACTGTAGGAACCCACACACTTCAGTGCCCCCCATCACAAATAAAAGACGCCAGAAAAACCCTGGTATGCAGCTGGTTGACTCCGGGTCATGGTAGACTGAGGCACTCAGCCTTGAAAACCGATGTGGTGGAGTAGTGCACGCTTTTATTATAGATACATACACAGAAACGCCGAGGGCTTACCGGCGTCTTCCCACGTTTGCAGTCAAGTGTTGCTGTAGCCGCCTTCTGTTCAAGTAACAGCTAGCCGCACCCGCTGCGCGGGTGCCGCGTCGCAGTTTGGCTGAGCAAGGCTGTTGGGAGCACGTTTGCTCACAGCCCCTAGGAAGGACATCAGGGAGCAGGGTCGCGCTCTATCCACCAGCGCCGCCGGTGCCGCTGCAGGGACTCAACTAACCAGGAGTCCCTGCGCCACGGCACACCTGCAGACCGATTGCCCCTCCCACCAATCGCTCAGAGGAAGAAAAGGAAGCTGATTCCCCTTTCCCAGCGGGACACAGAAACGCCGAGGGCTTACCGGCGTCTTCCCACGTTTGCAGTCAAGTGTTGCTGTAGCCGCCTTCTGTTCAAGTAACAGCTAGCCGCATCCGCTGCGCGGGTGCCGCGTCGCAGTTTGGCTGAGCAAGGCTGTTGGGAGCACGTTTGCTCACAGCCCCTAGGAAGGACATCAGGGAGCAGGGTCGCTCTCTATCCACCAGCGCCGCCGGTGCCGCTGCAGGGACTCAACTAACCAGGAGTCCCTGCGCCACGGCACACCTGCAGACCGATTGCCCCTCCCACCAATCGCTCAGAGGAAGAAAAGGAAGCTGATTCCCCTTTCCCAGCGGGACACAGAAACGCCGAGGGCTTACCGGCGTCTTCCCACGTTTGCAGTCAAGTGTTGCTGTAGCCGCCTTCTGTTCAAGTAACAGCTAGCCGCATCCGCTGCGCGGGTGCCGCGTCGCAGTTTGGCTGAGCAAGGCTGTTGGGAGCACGTTTGCTCACAGCCCCTAGGAAGGACATCAGGGAGCAGGGTCGCTCTCTATCCACCAGCGCCGCCGGTGCCGCTGCAGGGACTCAACTAACCAGGAGTCCCTGCGCCACGGCACACCTGCAGACCGATTGCCCCTCCCACCAATCGCTTCACGCCCCCATAAAGGAACGCCCCTTCCCCGCTGTGCGGGAGCACGCGGGAGCATCGCGGGAGAAGCCCGGGACAAGGGCGGGACCATCTCAGGCCATCAGGGGCCAGAAGAGGCCGGGCCGGGCCACATCTCTTGGCTCTGTAAAGTGGGCACCTAGTCAACGGGATAATGGCTTCAGGTACTCGATCCTGTAAAACAAAGAAATCTGCAGGAGACGTTGTTTTAGGTACTATGGACCAATTCATAACTCGAGCAGTTTCCATAGTCGAAAAGGAGATAATCCTGGCAGAACGAAGATTATCCCGGGATTCTATGAGTATGTCCAACAAGCGCTCATCTCTGGGCGCCATTGCCCTAGCCGCTAGCCCTGGACATATTTCCCTGACTCCATTGGTGATAATTGATTCCCCAACAATTGATGAGAGAGTGAGCCGGATTAGGGCTAGTTTAGAAAGGGTAACTACCACCGCACCAAGCATTGTACTTGACCCGACACACTCCAATTCCTCCGTCCAAACTAATCCATCGCCGGGGGGGCAAACTCTGGATTGCAATCCTGAAACCCATGAAGCCTCTAGCCCCCCTGTGCTATCTAGGGAAGCCATGAATTCCCCACCCACTGTAGTACACACCGAAGCCAGTACTCCCAGAGTAGTAGTTCACCAAACCACACCCGTAGGGAATCTAGCTTTAGGCCCAGTCCCACAAAAGAAGAGAAAGCGTCCCGCTAGCCCCCGCAGGGGAGGCTCTCTAAAGCCCCACAGTAAAGTAAGTAGGAACATTGTATCCAAAGGGGGCACCAGTTCGAATCAGGTTCCTTACCCAAAATCATATGCGACCCACACCGGAGATTCTTCATTGGAAGGCACTCCCGGTCAAATGGCTCCTATAGATACCAGTATTTTCCCTCAAGTTGAGAGCATAATTAAGTCTGTGGTGATGCCTCTCGTAGATAAGATTGATGGCCTCACACGCAAACTAGCCTCACTTGAACAGTCAATGCTGGACAACTTTTACGCGGTGAAATCATTAGTTAAATTTCACGCCAAGGCCCAGGTTGAAGAAAACGGAGGGCTAAGGAGTGGTGCTGTTCCCTTAATTCCCTCTGTCACTATAGCCCACCCTGAGCCCACATCTTGCCAAAAGAAGCCCGGCATGGGAAAGGCACCCCAATTGCAGCATCCCAATAGCGGAACCACACCCTCACCACTAACTCCTACTCCTGAGTCTAGTTTGGCCCGACCAAGGAACAAAGCTAGTACCCAGGCACCCAAGGCACTCAAGGTTAATTTTGCCGCAAATTCCAAGCCTATAGTGCCAAACACCAAGGTACCAGGAAACACAGTGAACGCAAAGAAGGGTGATACATTCCCATCCCTCCCAACTCCTGCCAAACAGGCTGTGCCCAAACCTCCAGCGAAAACCACGGTAAAATCCCCGGCTAAAGACAGGGTAAGAAGGCACACGCCAAATGCTAGCCTTCCCCCTGGCTGTAAGCCATATGTGGTAATTTTAACGGGGGTCCCTGAGCTTGAAGAGGGTTCTTGTGAGTTATACTCTGACCTCAAACACAAGACGCTCTCCTGGCTCAAAGCTAATAGACCCCTCCCAGGGCATATCGATGGTAGAATAGCCTTTGTCCGACGTGTGGGTTGGATTGGCAACAGACGTAAGGATCTTACCGGGGACTGCGTGTTGATCAATTTCAACGACCCCAGAGCAGCAGGTATGATCTGTAGTCAGCAGTCGCATTACAATTTCTGCGACATCCAAACTAGGGACCTGGGGTACTTCTATCACCCCCCTCCTCTAATGGGGCCCATAAAATCTTTACAAGATGGGGGCAGAGGAGTATGGTTCCCTCATTATCCAACATTGGACCCCAGAGCAAGGGCATGGACACCTACTCAAGTAGCCCCTCCACAGGGTTGGGGTTGGTGACTTGGTAATTTAGCGGCAACAAATGCCCCCCTTCCTAGGGCCAACACACCACGCACAGTTGGGCAGGCACCCTTGTCCAACATTTCTGTGCCCCAATCCCCGCTTAACTCAATTATGCCCTCTCTCTCAGGCGATGGGTCTGAGAATATTGAGCTAGTGGATGGAGCACAAACTCCCGGTACACAGGGTGGGAATGCAGGATGCGTTGAGCCCCTGGATCATGCATCCCTGAAAGCCATTAGTTGGAATGTGGCAGGCCTAAACAGTAAGCTAGATGTCCCGGACTGGGTGGCGCTCATTGAACCCCATTCAGTCTGCGCATTCCAAGAGACGTGGTGCGTAGAACCAAGGCACCGAGTGGGCCATGCCACCTTTTTTGTCCCGGCAGATATACCAGCATCGGGAAGAGGTCGCCCCTACGGAGGTCTCTTAGTTTGGGTAGATATTTCCCTGGGATGGAGGGTACACCATCATCCCCAAAAATCTCCAGACTGGATGCGCCTCACTGTAACATGCCCGAGGAAAGCTGAAAAACTGGAGATTATTAACATCTACACACGAGGGGCCTCTGGGAGAGCCTTGTCACCAACTCTCTCGGACTTGGAGGTAGTCTTGGGTGAGTGCAGTAGCGATTCATTAATTATGGTCATGGGGGACTTTAATTGTACATTTGAGCCCCTGTTGCCCGACGAATCTCTGGACTTATATGACGAAGATTCAAGGAGAGGTGTCCCGTCACTTGATCTTCCAATCATAAACAGTTGGACCCCAGAATTATCCAGCTAAATTCTCTCACACTTGAGCACGGCTTGAGAGCGGCAAACGGGAGGACACGCTCAGACTTAGCGGGGGCTCACACATATAATAGGGTTGGCCATTCATCCCGGATAGATTATATCCTTTTAAACTTCTCTTTGTGGGCTCACATGAAGGATATGATAGTCCTACCTTCCTTGGATAGTGACCATAACGCACTCTCCTTGTCCCTATCATACTGGTGGAGGGTGATTCACTCAGCTTGTGGAAACCATGATATACCAGCATCTGGGCCATTGGGAGGGGTGGTTCCATCAAACTGCCTAAGACGCTTGAAATGGGACAAAGTGGCAATAGATGAAGAGAAACTATCATGCATCAGAGCTGTTACTTCTACAGCCTGCGCCATTTTTGAAAACGAGCCTGTCAGCCCAAATCGGATTACAGCAATGTTTAGCGAGATCTCGCTGTCAATTGGGGACCTATTCAAGGCTAAAGTAAAAAAGGGAAGCTCCAACCGGGATAAGCGGCAGGCCAAACCTGGTTGGTACTCGAAGGAGTGTCGTGCTAGAAAGAGAGCACTGATATTGGCTGTAAAAAGTGGAGATGCAACCTTAATAGCCACCAAACGCAAGAGTTATAAAGCGGAGCTTAAAACAGCAAGGAGAGACTGGGAAGATGAATTTTGGCAGGGACTCCGAATCGCCAGTGTTGGAAAAAACGCAAAAGGTTTTTGGGACTTAATACGCAAGAAAAACAGACCCCTAGATACTGTCATCACCTGCAACATAACTGAGGATCTCTGGTACTCACATTTCTCGAAACTGTATACAGCATCAGTAGCTGAAGCGATGGATTTCGCATTACCACAGATCTCTCGAGGTGATGAGAGCTATGAGGAAAGTCTGTTTACCAAGAAAGAAGCGGAAGGTGCTATAAAATCTCTCGTCCCGCGCAAAGCGGCTGGTCCCGATGGGCTTCCAGGCGACCTGCTCCGTGCAGACTTAGGCGATTGGAGCATGTTAATTTCATCAGTATTGAACGCTGCCATGGCGGGTGCTCCACTGCCCGCCTCTTGGATGGCCGCCGAAGTGGTCCCTCTGCACAAAAAAGGCTCAAGAGAAGACCCTGCGAACTACAGGCCGATTAGCCTGATAGATTGTTCGCAAAAAGTAGCAGGCAAGGTCCTCCTAACCAGAGTACAGCAGTGGGCAGATGAAAACAGGATACTTTCGGATCTCCAGGCAGGGTTCCGAACTGGTACAGGAACAATCGAACAATCGTTAAGGCTATTCATGATTCACTGGAAGGTCGTCACGATTGGGAAGGGCACTTTATATCTTGCCTTCATCGACCTCCGGACGGCCTTCGATTTGGTCCCCAGAAATAACTTATGGAAGGTTCTCAGTGATCTTGGCCTGCCACCTTATCTGCTCCACTTGATCATGAAGCTCCACGAAAAAAACTTTGCCCAAATTCGCTGGGGTCCGAATGGTCAAAAGACCTCAAGAATAGATGTGAATAGAGGCGTGCGGCAAGGATGCGTTCTTGCCCCAACACTCTTTTCGCTCTATGTTAATGGGGTGGTGGACCACTTGTCAAGGATATCAGCAGATGCACCTCGCTTGGCAGGTCGTCTAATTCCCACACTGCTTTTTGCGGACGATACTTTGCTTCTGTCAAAATCGCCAATGGGCCTACAACAGCGTCTCTCTGGCTTTGATGACTTTTGTAAACAAAGAGGACTCTGTATAAACACAGACAAAACAAAGTATCTTATCTTGAATCCTCCGCAAAAACTTGGCCCTCCACCAACACTGGGCTCCGTTGCACTGGATAGGACCAAGACTTTCGATTATCTGGGTATCCGGCTGGTGGATTCTATGAAATGGGACCAGCACTTGACCAAAATGCTGCTAAATTTGAAAAGAGTAACCGGGACCCTGCTGAAAGAGCAGCGAGCTGCCTCAACTAAACCTATAGCTGCAGTTTTGGACATTTACTCGGCCAGAGGAGTAAGCGCCGCTCTGTATGGGGCGGAACTTTGGGGAATGTCAAACTTGAAAGATCTTACTCGAGCTGAGAACACCTTCTTGAGAAGCTTGATGTCCCTCGGTCCTTCTGTCCCCATCTTGCCACTGCAATTGGACATGGGCTGTCGGGCGATTGAAGATCAAGCAAAGCTACGCCCTTTGCTTCTGTGGGCCCGCATATGGAGAGTCCCTGAGCTCTCAAGCTATGCGGATGGCCTGCGGGAGATAATGAGATCGACAGGTTGGGCGAAAATAAAGTGGCTAACGGATATCAAAGCACTACTCACCAATCTGGGGCTGGAAGAAGCATGGTACCAACAGACAGCCCCGTCCAAATCAACGATAAAACAGCTTTATTGGAATTGGGTGGTAAATAGAAGGAATTCTTCTGTCTCGATTTGTAAGTCGACCAGAAATTTTATGGAGTCCAAAGATGTCCCCATTAGAGAACTGTATCTGGACATTATCTCAGCCCCTTGGGAAAGATCTCTGTATTTTAAATTTAGAATTGGTCTTCTCCCCGTAATGGAACTCACAAGCCATTGGAAAATTCCCTACCAGACTGCTCCGTGGTGCCCCTTCTGCCCACAGCGCCATGAATCTGTCCCTCACTTTTTATTTGAGTGTCCTGCCTATAAAGTCCCAAGGATGAAATGGTTAAAACCCATGTGTCGTACACTGGGAACTAGACACTGCAATGAGGCACTAAGGATTCTTGTTTCGGACACTCGCACTTTTTATGCATGCGCCACCTCGAAGTATCTTGGGTGGGCATGGCGGATTCGGTCAAAAAGACTCAGACAAATTGTTTAATTATGCTTTTACTTTTACGGCCTGTTTCATAATCATGCCTATTTTAGGTAATTTAAATATTCTTCCCCTAAAAAATAATAGTAAAAATTGCAGACTTAGATCATGCAAGGGGTCTTTTTAAAAACACGTTTTTATCCTTAAATGCTTTTGAAATGAATTTTACTTGTATGTATGCTTTTTAAGATATTTTATATGTCGAAATAAAGCCTTTTTGACTTGACTTGACTTGACTTGAGAAATGGACATAGATACATACTTGAAAACCTTTGGACTTTAGCAACAGTGTTTGGAAAATTGTGCTGTAAAACGAATTGTCTGGCTACATTTAACAATGGTTGAGGGCACCCATTCCTCTACTGCAGCCCAGAATGAGGTTGCGCTGTCTAGTGGCACTTACCTGTGCTGTGGGGCCTGGTATCTGAACATTTTCAAGAGTTGCTCGTAGCACCGATCTCTCAGCCCAGTGAAGAGGAGACTGATCTCACCTGAGTTGTGGCTATCACTCACTCTGGCTCCGAGGCAAAGACTCCTGTTGGCCCACATGTATAGCACATTCTGGACGGGCCCAGGAGGTAGAGATGCGCCGGGAGGTGTGCATACACGGGTGCTAGAACACCCCAGGGAGAAACAGGGCCCCCTCTCACAAGATGCATGTCGGACACTTTAAACATGCATATTTCACAGTGGAGTACTCCGGTTAATCAGTTTAAATTGATTTAAGGCTGAATAGGAATGATTACGAGTAAAATAAAGTGCCGCAATAATGCCGCTAAATTTCCATTTTTGTGCCGCTAAATTTGCAAATCTATGCAGCAATATCCTGAGGGGTCTGTAAAGAGAGACAGATGTTGTCTATTTTGAAGGTATGCAGCTATTGCAGCAAGTTGTAAGCATATGGATGTGTACACTATGTTTGAACCGTGTAGATGTAATAAATATCATATAATGTTCTGAACTGAAGCATCAAGCAGGTTGATTTGATTGTTATTACAATATATGACAAACCGCTTCCAATTTGCTGCATAGCAGGCCCTTGTGGTAGGGGTTGTATGTTTATACAACTACTTCCTAAATCACTAGTGCCTAAACAACGAAGGCTGAACAACGATCAAAGCCAAACCACTAAGTATTAAACCACGACTTCCTGAACCACTAAATAAAACCCATTTACATGATTACTGAACCTACCACTACCTTCAGAACATACCATGAGCAACTTGCTTTCTGGCTACGCTTTAGCGGACTTGCAATATTTATGTTATCTTGCTTCACTCATCTGTAATTAACCTTCCATAGGCATCTTTAGCAACAACCTGTGATACTTTTTTAAAAATTTGAATACCACTATACGATGTGTTAAAGGATTTACCTCCTGAATTTCTTTCGACAAGGGTGAGCCCCGGAGACACTGTTTATTATACAAAGATCTGCTGGGCACTTGTGAGTTATCAGCGGTGTGCTGTTTTTTTATGTTGTAGCTCTGCCCGGTCCTTTTTTTAAATCAGTCCCGAGTGCCTAACTCGGCCTGTTATTTTGGGGTAATGCTGCTATTCTTTCTCTGGGTGTGGAGATTACACTACGGGCTGCCTCTCTAAGGCCTAACTGGTCCCATGACTGACAATACACTCCCCCATGCCATGCCGGCATGTCAGCCCAGAACAGTCAGTTTTCCCTCTAGAATAGTCATTATTACTAGAAATATTATTTCCCTTGCAAATACTGAATGCCTCGCAATGTTTGTCCATCTTCAACAGTTTTGACCGCGCAGTGCCATCTAGTGGTCATTGTTTTCAATGTATCTTGACGACAGAAGGCTGAAGCATCTATTAAGCTTCATTGTTAACTAAAGTCGTGGTTTAGGCAAGTCGTTGTTAAGATTTTTCGTTGTTCAACTTCGTTGTTCATGTAAGTCGTAAGGATGTTTCCCTGTGGTAGGACGTCTAGCTTCTTTGTAATGTTTATACAGTCTGGCAGGAGATTGAGGTAACCAAACTCTAAGACTTAAAGTGCCAGATAGCAAGGTTGAGATGAGTGTGATCTGGATGTCTTCTTTTTCCACTGCTCTGCGTGAGGAGGTTGGGTGCGTGATGTAGTTTTTGGCGAGGAACTACTGAGAGCTCCACTGGGTGGTGAACCAGGGTTGAAGGGCCCATGTGGGAGCAACTAAGATTAGTGTCAGGTACTCCTGTCTGAGCTTCCGAACCACTAATGGAATGAGTGGGAGAGGCGGAAAAGCGTAGGCAAATATTCCTGACCAATTCATCCATAGTGCATTGCCTCTGGACAATGGGTGGGGATACCTGGATGCAAAGCTTGGCATTTTGCGTTTAGGTGTGTGGCAAACAGATCTATGTATGGGAAGCCCTACACATGTTCTGTGTTAGTTGTGACAGCTGGAGAGAGAGCCAGTAGTCTACGTATGGAAAGACGTGAATGTGTTGTCTTTGTAGATGAGCTGCTACTACTGCCAGGCATTTGGTGAAAACCCTGGGTGCGGTGGTGACTCCGAATTGGAGCACCTTGAAATGATAATGTTGGCCACCAACCTGAGGTATTTGCGAGGAGCAGGGTGTATTGAGATGTGGAAATAGGCATCCTTTAAGTCCAGAGTGGACAGAAAGTCGCCTTGCTGGAGGAGCGGGACCACTTGTTGGATTGTCACCATATGAAAGTGGTCCGATTGAATGTATACTTTTAAGGCACTGAGGTCTAGTATAGGCCTGAGAGAGCCATCCTTTTAGGGAATTAAGAACTACAGGGAGTATACACCGGCCCCGTGATATTGTAATGGGGCTGGTTCTATAGCTCCTTTTCCTGACGGAGAGAACTTCTAGCTTGAGATGTTCTTGTGACATTGCGTGTGATCTTGGAGGAATGTTTGGGGGAGTGTCTGCAGGTTCCAGGCAGTAACCATATTGGATAATTTGTAGAATCCATCTGTCTGCGGTGATTGTTTTCCAGAGGGGTAGAAATTGGGAGAGAAGTCCCCTGACAGGAGCGGAAGGAAGTCACTGTTTGTTGTTTGCACGGGAAGTGCGTGTTGAGTTGCCTCTGCCACTTCCCTTGCCGTTGTTACCTCTAAATCCACCTCTAAAATGACCTCTTGATGAGGACGACTAGTTCTTGCCTTTGTAAGAGGAGGAGCGATTCTCTGTGGAAACATTTTTGGAGCCACCCCTGTAAAAGTAGCGACAAAAAGATCCCCTATTAGATGGTAATTGCAAAGCCCATGGACTTGGCGACCTCAGTGTCCTTCATTTTTTCTAGCAAAGTGCCCACTGTTGGACCGAAGAGGTGTTCTTTGTCGTATGGTTGGTTGAGAATAGAATAGAGGCATGAACCTCCGGTTTAAATCCTGAAATTCTCAACCAAGCATGCCTGCGTAGCAGTACGCTGGTGTTCACTGCGCGGGCTGTTGTGCCTGCTGCATCTAAGGTGCACCTGATGGAGGTATAAGTGATTAATTTACCCTCCTGAATAAGGTCATTGGCCTTCGATTTGTGCTCTTCGGGCAGAAATTGCATCAGTTTCTCTAGCTTATCGTAGGGAGCCCTGTCGTAGCGAGACAATAAAGCTTGCACATTAGCAATGCGCCAATGATTGGCTGCTTGCGACGCTACTCTCTTGCCCAAGGCATCAATTACTTTTGACTCCTTATCAGGAGCAAGGGCCTCGCCTGTGGTTGGTGAGTTTTGTCTTTTGCGAGCGTTGGAAACTACAAGAGAGTCTAAAGGAAGCTGACCCTTGATGTAAGTAGGGTCAGTGGGTGCTGACTTATACTTTTCTCCACCCTGGGTGTAATAATTCTTGCCCTCACAGATCTTGTCTGTATGCTTAAGCATCCCTTTGAGCATTGGTAATGTGGGAGTAGCTCTCTGAGAGGAACTTAGGGTTCAAACAAGAAATCCTCTTAAAGAGCCTCTTTGTTTAACTCCACCCTACTATAATGAGCAGCCCTGTTAAGTAGCTCTATGTATCCTGTGTTGTTCTCGGGTGGTGAGGGTTTGGAAGGATATAGATCCCGATCATTATCAGTGTTCGGAACAGTGTCATAGTCGTCCCATGGGTCGTAATGTCCTGTGGCCTATCCTCATCCCCATCCTCTTCATCCTGTGGGTCAGGTGATAGTGGTGGTGAAAAATATGTGGGTGTGATGAGCAAATTTGGATCTGTGGGTGAAGGAGGTGGGATGTAAGGTGAAGAAGGGTTAGTACCCACATTCTTTCTCTTTAAAGTAATGTTGTCCCCCTGTAGGCCCATTTTCCTCTTCTCTGGCAATATGGCATGAATATGCCTAGTGTCTGGATGTATGACCAGTTCTTTTTGTTTCGGATCCGGAGGCGGAACATTGCAAAGCTCTTTTGATGGAGTCTCTTCCTGTTTGGGCGCCGTTATCGGCATAAAAAGTTTCAGCTCCTAAGATTTACTTTTCTGTAGCCAGGGAATGGTCACCAAGACATGTTTTGGTTTTGATACCGGGCCCGAGGGCGGGGAGCCCGAAACTTCTTCTCGGTGATGTCCTTGGCCCGAGGGCAGAGGAGGGGTTGGAGCCTTTTTCTTCTTGTAGTGCTGGGGCAAGGGGGTTTCTGTACTCATAGTACGCTGACTTGATGTAACTTGCTCCTGTTCTTCCATGTCAAAGTCAGCCTCATACACAGAGATATGATCGGCTTCTTCTTCAGCTCCTTGAGCGTGGAATTCTTCTCCTTCAGAATCTTCACCGAAGATGTCCGGTGCGGAGCCGCTTTGATGTTGCATTTCGTGACGTCGAGCCAGGTGGTCAAGGAGCGTCTTCTTGGATCAAAACGATTGGCATGCATTGCAGTCTTGTTCGTCGTGTTCCGGGGATAGTTGACTGCTACTTAGCCCAACGCAGGTAGGCCCAACAGCCCTCCACGAGTTTGCAGATCGAAGACCTTTGAGCCGAAATGATACACAGAGAATGGGGAACGCAATCGTGAAACAATACCATTGAAGGTAGTGGACTGTGCGAAGGGAACCCAAGAAACTGTGCCAAACCGGAGTGCAGTAATTCACATCCGTTCCCATTGGCGGAAAAAAATAATCTAACAATGGAGTTGATTCCCATGTGCACGATCATCGAAAGGAGGAGTCACCTCCCTCGTGACTGGAAAAGATTTCTTTGAGGAAAAATAAAGTGCAAACATCCAGATCCAACACTAGATTGCAGACTATGCAAAGCATGTAATCTACAGCTCACATGCCTCTAACATATTATATATAGATATATGTGTGTAAATATTTATATACACATTTATACACACAAAGCTATACTGTAAATATATTTTGTTTTACTTAGCGCCTTTTCTCTGACTTATGCACCATGCTGTGCTGTTTGAATAATTCAGAGCACAAACTACATTCCCTTATTTGGCACTTCACTGATAGGTATACAAAGATAATTATCTTGAAAACGCTGTACATCTCATACACGGATGACTCAGAAATCAGGACAGAAATTGACAACTTATTTAAGGTTGGAATGCAACAGTTAACAGCTGTACAAGGCACTGTGATTTTTCATGCTGCGTTTTGATGACCCTTTCAGCTTTAAAATTTTTTTTTATTTTTTTCTAAAAACCTAGAGACATGCAGCATACTATCAACTGTGTAAAACATAAGCCAAGTCAGTAATTATGCAAATGAACACATGGCCACAGGCTGACATAAGGACAGATATCCCCGACAATGATAAAGTAAAAGTGTGTAAGCTACTCAAAGGGACCACAGCAGGAGTAAGTGGAATAATGTGTAAAGTCAGCAGGCAAAATAAGGTCATGTTACTAAAGGTGAAGCTTTGTCTGAAATACTGTGACAAGATCATGAAGTGCCCTCTTAGCCTGTATAAAACACAGAGCAACACAGCCTTACCACATGTTCGACAGAAGCTCCTTTCCGCAGAATGATTGCATCTGAAAAGTCTGGTCTTTCTGCATAGAAAAAGCAAAAGGAAACTGTAGAAAGATGTTACTGAGACACAAAAGGCTACCTTTATTTTGGAAATGTAGTTATTGAATTCTGGAGGCTCTCTTACAAGTCATGCCAGTTTTTGAAAATTACTTTGGGAGCTTTTCATAATTTTATTCTTTTCAAACACACAGAACTTTTTATTCTATTTTACACATACATTTGTAGACAAAACACAGTTGATCCACAAATGAGAGCCAAATAACGTCTCCCATTTACATCTTATAATTCCATATTTGTCAAGAAATGGGAGAGCAATAAGCAGAATATTATAAACCAACAACTACATTACCATTATGAATTTACTATGCCAAACCACAAAATTATACATAGCACAAGGACAGAAAACAGCACATGTGTAAATAAGTGCCGTGTCTGGTTTTAAACGTAATAAATATAAAACAGACATTCTTCCCTTTGGCAAACAATCTCTGTCTTTCTCAATTCAAATAAATTGTGTGGCTACTGCCTGCTTTAATCTTCTTTGAATACTGTCCAAGATTTTCTCATTTCTTCCGACCTTCTTCATGTAAAACAGTGGTACAAGCTCTCCTCTAAGATTGACTAGGGGAATTTATCATAGCCTGGGGCATCACATTAGCACTGAGTTGCAATACCTACTAGCTGCCTTATATATATCAAATATGTTTTAGTAAAGTGACGGTGTGAAATTAAGGCAGTCATCCAAACAAATGCCCAAATAACTGTAGAGGACAATTGGAAGGCATTGTTATCGATAGGGCATTTAATATTTATAATAATAAAATGGTACTTGTACAGTGCTTACTGTTGTAGTTATATTCAAATGTGTTGTATTCATCTGGATCCCAAGACTGCACATCACAAGGAGTAAACAGGTTACTTGCTGAACTACGTTATGCCACCTGTTGCAACGGATATTGCGAATGATGCTCTCTACAAAATATGTCAATGCTAATGAGCAGCAGTCTTCCTAATATTAACACCTCTGCCTCCAATCAACTTGTAGTCTAAAAATCTTTGTTTGAATAAACTTTTTAGGAGAAGTCACTGTCTTTCTCCTAGAACTAGAAGATTGTTGTCAGACAAGTGGAGGAAGATGATCCTAAGCAGCAGACTTGCGAACCCCCAAAGTTTATGAGATGATGGGGAAAGGAAATGATGGAACCGTCAAGTTGGTCAGCAATCGACAGTCAACCTTTCCCCCACAGCCTATCCTGCCTATTGTCACACTCTAGCATTTGCGTGACACCATTTCTGGTCAGGTGGAGGCTCTCCTAGGCAAAAAGTGTTGGCATTTGGAAGGATGTGTAGATGACTTTGGAAAGGATCTCATCAAATTTGCCACTATAGTGGTTCCATATGACAGAAAATGAAATACAGATGCTACATCTAAAAATGGGATACATGTAAAAGGGTAGAGAGCAAAAACAGTACTCCCCACAACTCACAAAGTGCAATAAGAGGTTGATGAAGAAACGGATCTGGTATGGGTTCCGGGTCCTTCAACAGGAATGGAAGACGACAGACCGTAGCTTGCTTTGTTACTGGGCCTCTGCCTTAAAGAAAAATTAATTCCAAGAATACCAATTAAGCAAGCCTCCTAATTACCTCCACGCTTTTTAGTATAGATACAGGTCAATGCAAGGTATTCCCATAGCATCTCCAGTAGAAAATCCAAATTCAACTTCATACCGCAGCTGGAAGAGAGAACAATAAACACCGGGTCAGGATTTTACTGAATCAGAAGAAGTGCCTAGGCACAACACCAAACCCTCCATCACAGCCAAATAGCACGAGAAATCTATGACCTGTTCCAAAATACACAACATTAGTAATGCAGGCCAAATCGCACAGCAAACATATGCTGGTACAACTGGAAATACATTGCAGTGAAATGACAGAATTATTACGCTTTCAGTCTGGCAGAGCCTTCACGATGCAGGTATTTGTAGTTATCTGCATTCAACTTACCTAAGCCAACTTGTTATATGATCCTCAGTAAACTTACCCATCCTCCATGGTTCAATTACCATCTGGTAATGTTTAAAGGCAAAATGTGTCCACAAACACATATACTCAATTTTCTTATGACATAACTACCAGTATTAGAAAACCAAAATGTAAAATATCGGAGGAAAATTCTGCATGTGTGTAACATGTATAAAGGCACAAACAACCATGCTAGTGTACTTTTTTGGTGCAACACTTTGTGCACAAAATATTGCATTGTTTTCTTGCTGGATATTACTACAGCATGACTTGCATGGTTGAACTATTACACATTTTTCCATGTGCACCATGAATTAAATAGCAAGAGATGAGCTGTGCCACAGTGCTCTAAATAATGTGACTTTTTCCTAAGATATGGCTCTATGAGAAATTGTTTTAGTCACAGGCTACTAACTGTGGATGTATATTTTTGCTTAAAAGTATTTAAGAAGGATCCAATTTGTGGGCTCCTGAAAAGAATTACTTAAGTAAATGATGTGCAAGGGTTTGATATTCCAGTACTGCTTTACGATAGACTAAGTTAATTATTCTGAATGTCTGTCCTAAGCAAGGCAGTCATTAGTGTTTGATGGGCTGAAACATCAACACTAACAACAGAACCGATTCTCTTCATGTGGTTGTTTAAGGGATACATAAATTGATCTGTAGGTTTCAAAATGTTATTTTGGAAATAAATATATTTTAGGATATTGTATTCCATTATAACACATTGCCAATGAAAAAAACTATGGTTGTATTTCAAGCTAATCACCTGCTTCACAGTATCGAGAACAGATGTATTCCTTATCTTTATACTTTGGAGATTCAAATATCTTTAAATGACCCAGATGGTTATTTCAATGATTTGGTCTTTAGTTCTTTATAACTTCCTCTCCATTTCATTGGATTTCTAAAAAATGTATGGCCTCTTATTCAGCTTTGTGTTTGATTTAGTAGGTTTCTTCAGGATAACTGAATACGAACTTCAACTAATTTGGTCTATAACAAAATATTTTTTATAGTTCCTGTTTGAGCCAAACAATGCTAAGCATGCAAACTACTCTTTAGTACTCTTATGCACTGTTAAAAATTGATACTCATTGAAATTGTTGATGTAATCTAGTCAACATGGATACATTTGAAAGTAACACAGGAGTACATTGCACAGAACTCTCATAGAACCAAATTGCCACACGCTGCATGTAACAAGTCCCTCTTATAAAGAGGTGTATTGGGAGATTAAAACAGATGGAAATGAACTCATTTGCTAAATGTTTCCTTTTTCTCTGTACACAAATACTGCTCTTTGTAGAGAATAGTTGCATTAACCAAATCTTCCCTATGTGGAAATGCAAACCCTGTGCACACTTCCCTAAGGGTTTTACGGCTCACCTGATCACAACACTATTCGGCCTCCGAGCCAGACGGTCCACGTCCTCCATGGAGACCTGATCAATTTTGTTATAAACCTAGAATAAATCAAGAAAACAATAATGCAACATTTTTAACAATTTCATAAAGTTTTCATTCAAAGGGAAAATCAATCTCAGCGTAGGACTAATAGTTCTACTCTGTACCATAAGTACATAAGTCAGCCTCTGTACTCTATAGCTGTCACATATACAATTTGTGATTTAGAGATCTTCAGAAAAAGGCACCAGCAAAAATTGTCAAAAAGAAGAATAGTAAAAAGAAAAATTAATAACAATACATACAACATCAAAAACACGAGCACACGCGCACACACACACAGAGATGAACCTGGATTTAGGATCAGAGAGTGGAACAATCTCCAAAGTGGACCAAATTCAATAAATTAAAAAATGGACAATTTAGCCCAAAGGACTCAATTCCCAAAACTTTTCGTGTAACAAGTGCTACTGAGGTGTGCAAAAAGTGGATGTTTCAAGTGTAAAATTCAAAACATGACTTACGGAATCAGCCTGGAACTCTGGAAGAACCTTGCTCAGTTCTTCATGAGCAAGGTTGAGAACATTTTTGTATCCATGGAAGTCCAAGTTAGGCAGAGCCTGCATGAATCCAGGTCCAGGAATCTGATAGCAAACATACAGGAGACCAAACTGCTTTCGTTTGCCCCAGTCAGTGGAGAAATCAGGAAGCAGTTGCTGAGCATAAAGTCTGGCTCGCCCCATGATCCCTGTCCGGCAACTGTGGCAAAGCAGGCAGCTGTTCCGATAGCGGATACCCTAGCCAAGTTATTTAACCAGCTATTCGAGACAGGGGATTTTCCATCTAGCTGGAAACTGGCCTCGATTAGGCCTCTATTAAAAAAAACAATCTGGACATCGCCGACCCCAACAACTATTGGCCGATCGCGAGATTACCACTGCCGGGTAAACTCATAGAAAGAGCTATTAACACCCAGCTCAGTGCATTCCTAGGAACCATTCAAGGTCTCGACATTTCGGAGAATGGGTTTAGACCTGGCCATAGTACGGAATTCGCCCTGATTAAATCGACGGAAGAAATCAGGAGAGTGATGGATTCAGGGGGTCGTGCGGCCTTGGTTAAGCTGGACTTATCGGCGGCCTTTGATATGGGCCACCATACCATCTTGGTGGACCGTTTGGAAGAATGCGGGGTGCACGGGAAGGCCTTCGACATCTTGAGAGCCTTCCTGACCAACAGGGTCCAGGTGGTGGCACTGGGGGAATTGGAGTCAAAACCTTTCCAACCACCTTACGGGGTTCCTCAGGGATCCTTGCTTAGCCCCACCCTGTTTAATATCTACGCATCTTCCTTGGCCCCGGTTATCCGCTCCTTTGGGTTTGAACTAACATCTTATGCAGATGACACACAGATTGTGGTGTTTCTGCTTCCAGGGAGAGAGGAGGACGTGGCCGGTAAGTTTCAGGAATGCATGACAGCAGTGAGCACCTGGATGGCCAGGAACTGCCTAAAGCTCAATTCGGCCAAAACCGAAGTGATAGTGTTTGGCTCCACAGTCAACTTCTGGAGCCCGCGGTGGTGGCCGGAAGAGATGGGGACCCTCCCCATCCCGATTAGCAAGGTTAAGAACTTGGGGGTCGTGATAGATGATAGACTCTCTTTCAGACCTCATGTAAACGCCCTATCCTCATCCATCCACTGGACGCTGAAAATCCTTCGGAAGGTCCTCCCTTTCCTACCAGTTGACTGCAAAAAAACGGTGGTGACGGCCCTTGTGCTGTCACTACTCGACTACTGTAATAGCCTATTCGAAGCCCAGCAAGGAGTGCTCAACAAGCTACAGATACTGCAGAATGCAGCAGCCCGCCTTCTTACATGCCTACCTTAGTTCGCCTCCATTTCGCAGGAACTGGTGAAGCTACATTGGCTACCAGTGCGGAAGCGGATCCTATTTAAAACCATGTGCATTGTCTTTAAGGGAGTCCATGGAATTGGCCCACCTTTTTTTGGGCAACATTTCCACTGGTACAGACCAGGTAGACTCCTCAGGCCAGCCGCTCTTGGACTGATTAAGACCCCACGCATTAAGAAAGTGTGCTGGGGGGGCAGAAGTTTCATTCGAGGGGCCGCCCTGGCCTGGAATGCCCTCCCGGTGGCCCTCTGATTTTCCATGGACCTGATGACCTTTCGCAGAAGTTTGAAAACGTGGTTGTTTACAAAATAAACAGGAGGCTTAGCTAGGGGAGCTATCATTACAGCACCAGGACACCGTTTGGTAACAGAGCGCTCTATTAATGTCAAAAATAAATAAATAAATACATTAAATGTGGATTCCTACAGCCATAAATCCTATTAGCACTTGCAGACAATTGGTTATTATGATGTATTTTCCACAGTCAGAAGGCCAAGAAGAAATGCGTTACTTACCTGTAACTGCAGTTAACCAGTATTCGTGTCTTTCATAGATTCACATGCCTGAATCATTCCCAGTCGTCAAGACGGGAGTCTCCGGTATATATAGAAAATCCTATAGACATATATAGAGAAAAGTAGGCCTAAGGGCCTCACCTTAGTAGCCTATCTATGTCCTTTTGTAAAAAGGACCAAACTCTAGAAGGAGGCCAATCAGCTATCCCCTCCCTCTAGAACCTTCCTGTCAGGAGCCTCAGTCCCTCAGATTTTCGTACGCACTAAGCTAAGTAGGAGAGAGAGAGGGGGGGAGGGGGAGAGGGGGAGAGAGAGAGAGAGAGAGAGAGAGAGAGAGAGAGAGAGAGAGAGAGAGAGAGAGAGAGAGAGAGGAGAGAGAGAGGAGGAGAGAGAGAGAGAGAGAGAGAGAGAGAGAGAGAGAGAGAGAGAGAGAGAGAGAGAGGGGGGGAGAGAGAGGGGGAGAGAGAGAGAGGAGAGAGAGAGGGGGGAGGGGAGAGAGAGAGAGAGGGGGGGAGAGGGAGAGAGGAGAGAGAGGGGGGAGGGAGAGTGAGAGAGGGAGGGAGAGGGGGAGGGAGAGAGAGAGGGCGAGAGGAAGAGAGAGAGAGGGGGGAGGAGAGAGAGAGAGAGAGAGAGAGGAGGGGGGAGAGAGAAGAGAGAGAGAGAGAGAGAGAGAGTGAGAGAGAGAGGGGGGGAGAGAGAGGGGGAGAGAGAGAGAGGGAGGAGAGAGAGAGGGGAGAGGGGGTGAGAGAGAGAGAGAGGGGGGAGAGGAGAGAGAGAGAGAGGAGGG